>NC_081410.1:85866519-87066519 GCF_030272615.1 Cryptomeria japonica
AATGCTTTGGTATTAGGCTTGGAAGTTACAAGCCTAGAAAGTCAACTGAAAAAATGTGTTTTTCAATATTCCTTGGTTTTCCAGACTTTACACTAGTGGCTGACGACTTTTTTTGTAGCCAAAATTGATAAAACGAAAAGGGTTTTTTAAGGATGTTCCCAAATTTCCAACAATATAAGGCTTGTCTTATTTTGACTTTAGTAAATAATTATTATTTATTTTCTAATTGAATTCTGACAATAGTCCTGATTGATATACTGATTGAAAAACACTCATAACTTTCAAACAGTATAACATTTTTTGAAACCGAAACATGCATCACATCCTATGCTTCGTCTACTATAGGGAAAAATTAAAAAAAAAAAAAATTTCATAAGGTTTTGACCAAGTTAAGGTGGTCAGACGTAGAAGTTTCTGAATTTCTGAAAAGCTGTAGTAAAAAAATCATAAATAATTATTTAATTCATAAAAAATTTAAAAAAATATGTGTCACATTTGGACATGAGTTTAATACTTATATTATAAATATTATAAAAAAATATTAAGATTTGATTGTGATTAGGGTGGTTAGACATACGTCTACTTCTTATTTGTTTCCTGAAATTTTAGTACCACTGCATTGAAATTTAAAATTTTCATCAAATAGGATTTTTTTTTTTCCAAAAAACAACTAGTAGCTTAGAAACTACATTCAATTTTCTATATATTCTCTTCTTACATATTTTAAAAATGATGTTCACAACTTATTCAAATTTTCATGTCAAGTTGCATAACTCTGATTTTTCTGAAATTTCATTGCCACTTAAGGGCCTATTTTGGCACACCATGATCCTGCACATACCCTTCTCTTATATGAATAACCAAGAAATATTCCTTCATCACTTCTAGGATCAAATTTGCCAATATACTCATCTCTTCTAATATAACATTTACTTCCAAAAATTCTAAAATACTTAAGAGTAGGAGTATTACCAAACCATAGTTCATGAGGGGTCTTACTAGTTTCACCTTTGATGTGAACTTTGTTGAATGTATAGACATTAGTGCTAACTGCCTCTCTCCAATACACATGTGGTAGATTTGCTTCTGATAACATACTTCTTGCTGCATCCAAGATAGTTATGTTTTTCCTTTCAACAACTCCATTCTGTTGTGGTGTCTGAGGTGCTGATAACTGTCTTCTGATTCCATTCACTTCATAGAATGTATTAAAGTCCTTAGATGTGAATTCTCCTCCTTGATCTGATCTTAAACATTTGATTTTCTTACCAGTTTCATTTTCAACCATTGCTTTGAACAGTTTGAATTTTCCAAGTGCTTCTAATTTTTCTCTGAGAAAAGTAACCCAACACATTCTAGAATAATCATCAATAATTAGCATGAAATATCTATCACCTTGTAAGCTAGTAGTTCTAGCTGGACCACATAAATCAGTGTGAATCAAATCAAGAGCATTATTGGATTTTTCTGGAATACTTTTGAAACTAGCTCTAACTTGTTTTCCAAATTGACATTCCTTACAAATTGTATTCGGAGGTTTCACAATTTTAGGTAGATCTCTTACTACCTTAGAAGTATTGATTTTTACCATGCAATCAAAGTTTACATGACATAGTCTCTTATGCCATAACCAACTTTCATCTATATGTGCAATCAAACATGCCTTTTTCACTATTATTCAAATGAAAGATATTACCTCTATTCATGATTTTGCATTTTCCATTTTTAAATTGTAACTGAAATCCCTTCTCAACTAATTGACCAACACTTAAAAAGATTATGCTTTAATCATTCAACATAGTAGACATTGTCAATGTTATGCTTACCATTAAGAGATATTGAACCCTTACCTTTGATTGAACAAGCTTTGTCATCTCCAAATCTTACTAAACCTCCATTGTATTCTTGAAAGTTCAAGAATTTACCTTTGTCTCTAGTCATGTGATGTGAGCATCCCGAGTCAATGATCATTCATCCTTTACTTCAACTTTGGCTGCTAGGGCTTGTTCTACCAGTTGAGTAGTAGGTGCCGGTTGATCTTCTATTATAGCAACAAAAACCCATCCATTGTCTATTAGATCCTCATCAGAATCATCAGTCACATCTTCTTCAACAATGTAACAAGATTTGTCTTTGTTCTTCTTAAATCTGTATCTCTGATATTCAGGATTAGGCTTGTATGTTCTTCTAGCTTCTTCTCTTAGTCTAGCATGTCTATCAGGGCATCTCAAAGCCATATGACCAATCTTATTACAATTAAAACATTTAAAGGGTGCTTTACCTTCATACTTACTTCCAATTGGACCTTTTGGCATTTTTCTTGCAAATAATGCTTCAAGTTCTTCAAGCTCTTCATTCTCCTTCCTGGTTTCTTCAAGTTCTCTTGCATAAAAGGCTCTCCAGTCTGATTTGTCAAATGATGGAGTAGATGATGTTGATGCTTTAAAGGCCAAATCTATCTTTATAGTAGCAACAGGATCAAATTCCTCAATTTCAAAGGCTGAAAGTTTTCCAATCAATGTATCCCTAGTTACTGATATATTAGGCATTGTTCTCAACTCATTTATAGTAGTAACCTTCATTTTATATGCTAGTGGAAAACCTCTTAAGATTTTGAAACAATTCAATCCTCACTCAAAGTTCCTCCACAACATTTAATACCCAAAACAATTTCATTTACTCTTTCCATAAAAGCAAAAATCCTTTCATCTTCTTCCATTTTCAAATGTTCATACCTGACTCAGAAGCTTTCAAGTTTTGCAATCTTGACTGTGGAATCTCCTTCATTCAATGTTTCCAAATGATCCCAAATAGCTTTAGTAGTAGACCTATTTGATAATCTCATGATTTGTTGATCTGATAATGTGCTCAAAAGTGCTTCTCTTGCTTTGCAATCATTCTCTTCATCTTTAGCCAAGGTAGTTGGAGTAGTCTGACCAGCTACAATAATAGTATAACCATTCTTTGTAACTTCCCAAATGTCCTTACCAATGCAGTTCAGATGTGTCTCCATCCTGATCTTCCATATTCCATAGTTGGTTCCATCAAGTTTAGGACTGTCCTTCCTGAAGTAATTAGTAGACATTGGATCTCCTCAAGTTGTTAAACTTCTGCAAAAGAGGACTAGGCTCTGATACCAATTGTTAGGTCCCAGAGACAACTGGGAGGGGGGGGGGGGGTGAATCAGTTGTCTAATAAATTCAAACCAAAAACCAATTAACCAACTTAATGCTTAATACCGGTAAACTAGTTAAGTATGCCAGTAGATAGTGTTAATAGTAAATTGCTATACCGGTAAGGATTAATGCATGAAACATAAACATAATGTCATCCACAACACATAACACCAATATTTGTACGTGGAAACCCTGTAAGGGGAAAAACCATGGTGGGAAACCTTACCCACAATTAGATGATACTACTGCAGATAGTAAGTGCACATAAATGGGGTCTGCACATGCAAAAAGGCCAACAGCCTAGAGCTCATTACTCAATCACAAAATGGGAGTCACACTGACTAAAATTGGATGGTTAAATCCAATAAGAATTTACTACACAAAATAACATCTTCATATGCTGGATTTAGTACCGGTGTAATGTTGATGTGCTTTTACAAAAACCTAACTTCACCTTCAAATGATGTCTTCGTGTATTCCTCTGCTTGATCTCACATACAGCTTCACACAATTCTTTTTTGCATTCCACACTTGATCTTACAAATAAGATCTTACATTTATACCATACCCTAAGACCAATTTTAGTAGGTTAGCTCTACAAGATATTACAATAAAAACATTTTACATACACTATAATATCCGATACAATAACCGATTAAACATGTCAGTTTAATGCATTTACAACAATAATAAATCATCTCCATAGCATGCCATGCTGATTTGGAAAAGATAAACCTGCTGGTGTAACCCTAGATAACCTGGACCTATTTGTTGGTAAAAGCAAATATGCAAATATGAATATACCGATGATTGATTCTTCACAACAAAGTGTCCACACGATGTCTTCGACATTACCAAGTGTCTTCCATATCATTCTGGGTGCCGATGAACATTATATCCTACCGGTGAACCATATACCAGTAACTATTGTACAGTTTACTTGCTTGCTGGTGAATGTTGCTGGATCCAAAGTGCTTGTTTTCAGTAGGTGTTGACATCAATGACAAAACCATATCAAAATACCAACATAGGCTTCCCACCATGGTTTTTCCCTTTACCGGGTTTTCCATGTAAAAATCTTGGCGTTGTGTGGATGGCTTTAATTATGTGATTATTGTTTATGTTTAATTAGATTAACTGCTATTCTGGTATTATTATTTTGGGTTCCAGTATTGTTGTTTTAAATTGCTAATGCTTCCAGTAATCTGTGACAACTGATTCACCCCCCCCTCTTAGTTGGCTTCCGATTATCTAAACTATTTAATACGACCTTCTTTCCCCCAAGCCATGATCATAGTTTTCCCAATTCTCATCATTTTCCTCTTCTTTCTCTGAGTTATGCAACTATTAGTCAATGGTGATACTCAGCCCAACCAAGTCACTACTGGTCTTCTTTCCTTTTCTCGGGGTGTTTTTGGGGGTCATCTTTACGTTTATCAGGGTTAATATCAAGAAGAGCCAATTCCAAGGAATCCTTTTCAAGGACCGCAATCAAACCAGTAGAAATGGTTATTATAGAATCAATAGGGCTGAGAGAGTTGTGGGTTTTAAGAATTGAGTGCGATAGTTTAGGGGTTTTAGCATTAAACTTCTTAGAGCTACCAACATTACCAGATGTCGGGGCAAGACCGCTAATAGTTGGTGAATGATCAACATCAAATTTGTACATCAAGTAAATGAGACCTTGATGGAGTGGGGGATTCACCCCATTTAGAATATATGTTTTAAGGGAGGAAAAGAGAAAAAAGGGAATATTAATTTTCTGCAGATTCCTAACATGCTTGAGGATAGGGAAGTGTGACCCATGCATAGTTGGGTACCGCCCCTCATGAGTAAAATACCTCATAACATAATAACTAACTAAAGCATAGGGTTGAGGTAAAGAAAAATGATCATACCCATTTCAGAGATGCACTGGTTTCTTGCCCTTCCTGAAAAATCTCCTCATAAAATTATTATAATCCCCCACACTCTTCCTTTCCACCATCTCTCCATCGTTCTAAAGACCAGTAACCTCTGTAATATATTCAAGAGTAACAGTGAAGGAGATTCTACCTATAGACACCTAAAAGTAATTATTTTTAATTACTTTTAATTCCTCACATAATTAATTAATTAATTATGTTAATTCAAATTCTCCTCAATATTAATTAAATATAATTAATATTGTCACTATAGAATGTGACTGATTTATTTAATAAATAAATCCCTTTCTTTATTCTTCTAAAAGATTAAATCCTCATAAATCTCCCTCTTGGCTAATTAATTTCAATTGATTAGTTAACCCACATGGTTCCTACAAACCATCTTTTTAATTCATCATTAACCTAATAGTCTTCTAGAAACTCCCTAAACTCACTTAACCTTATTCTTCTAATTTTTAATTCTCTCCACTCATTCTCTCTCCTAGTCAAATCCTCCTAAAAATCCTAATCCCACCTAACATTTCCTCTAATCCCCCTCCTAATGAGTTGCTAATGGCTAATCATCATGATTAGCCATGAAGTCAACTCCTTCTCCCTTCCATCCAACCACTAGCTTTTAATGCTCTTTTCTTAGGTGAATGTGAGATCTTCAAAATCTCACAATCCTCTAGACATCTCCTCTCCCAAGGAATTTTTAATTCCTTCTTATTCCTCCAATCCCCATGAATATCCCTTTTTGGAGAATTTTAAATTCCTCCTCCCCATTCTTCAAGGAATTTCACATCCCTTGCTCCTCTCAAGGCACATTGGGAAGTCTTCCCAATGCACTTTTCTCTTCTCAAGGTACCTTGGGAGGTCTTCCCAATGTACCTTGAGGAGTGTGGAGATAAGAAATGCCTTTAAGGCATATCTCTTGGTCTCCACACTCTCTCTTGGGCCTTGTGGGAGCTCACAAGCAATCCTAGCCCTTCATCTTGAATCCATCCTAGCCATCCATTTTTCCTCTCCTCTTCCTATAAATTGAGGATGCCATCCCTTCATTTTTCATCTCCAAGTTTAGTAATCTTATGCTATCCTTTTGAGCCCAGGAAATCATCTTGGCAACCTTATCATGTTCAAATCATATCTCATCCACACTTGATCATCTCATCCTTATCATCTTCCAAATCCATTCTAGTTGTGCACAACATTGGAGAGCCATCCACATCAAGCAAGCAAGAGGAGCACATCAAGTGGAGCATCACCAAGGGGCACCTTCACTTCATCAAGCTCAATCCAAGGGAGAGGTATAAGGTTTTGTGAGGTATATGCATCTTATTCATGTATTTTGGAGTTATGTCTTTGATTTCATATGATTATATTTTTTATTTGCATGCTTATTAACTAATCCATCTCAAAGGTCTTTTTCCCCTCTTCCTACAAACCGTGACCTTCCCATTTTGCCAAGAGTTACAGACCCTGGCAGAGAGTTCCTTGTTGTAGCTTTTAATCTCTAAGAAGAAATGGGTAAAACCCGCTTCATGAAAAATATCCCACAACTCCTTATTATCTCCAAGACCTTCACAATTTTTAATTTTTGTGCATTTGAGAGGGCCCCCCATTTTTGAATTGGTATGAGCAGTAGGAACAAAGATTCTATGAAAGCAACCAGACAGAAGATTACACATTTTCCTTCTCTTGCTACATTTGGAAGATAAGTTTTTAAAACTATCAAACCAGAATTTAATCTTTCTAAGGTCCTTGCATGCGTGACATGTAAAGTTCTGATGCCAATAGCTAACAAGATGAGAGGGGGGGTGAATCATACAAACTTAATCTTCCATAAAATCAATAGATTCAACCTCGGTAACTTATACTTCAGCAATATAACGAAAAACTACTAAAAATGCAAACTCATAAACACATAATCATCACAACACATATAACACCATATTTAACATGGAAACCCAAATAGGGAAAAACCACTATGGGATTTCAGACCCACTAAGAAATATACTCTTCTAGAGTATGCTCGTTTGAAAGCAAATCTTGTTAAAGATTACAAACACATTGCTAGATGTGACCCGGTTAAAGGATTTCCCTTAGATCTGTTAAGATCTTCACTTTGTTAGAAGTGACCTTGTCAAAGGATTTCAAACTCTCATTTAGAATGTCACCTTGCTAGAGGATTTACAAATAAGACTGTTAAGTCCACTCGGTTAAGATATTTTCTATCACTTACAAAATAAACAATAGTAATAAATATATCTGCAACTTCACATCTAAAATGCTAAAATAGATTCTATTTTTCTCAAAACAATCTTGTCATAGGACTTATCTTGTCCCTCTGTTGGGCTCCCTACTCTGTTATTCAAAATGGTCTTCAAGCTTTTGTGCTCGGTAATCACTATGTAGCATCCTTGTGCTTACACTTGCCCGCATACATTGTTTATCAACAATTTCTTATTTATAAACAATTTGCTAACCGCTGAATCTCCTTGATCACATTTCCCATGATCAATCTTAGCCATCAGATCATCAATCTTGACTAGGTTCAATGTATCCTTCAATCTGAAAATGTTTTACCTTGCCTAGGGACTTGCATTCCTTTCTTGGAACTTGCACAAGGTTATTGCAGTTCAATCTGCGTTATAGATCTTCCTGCCGATCTTCGATTGCCATAGATCCTTAACAAAATTCATGAGTGACATACCAATCATTTAATCAACTCTAGCTCATCAGCATCCTTCAGTAAATAATACTTTTATCCATCTAATGCAATCTATCATAACTCGGTCGCAACTCGATAAATACTAAACTTTACTCAGTAGACATTCCATCTTCATTAACGGATATCGATAACCTTAGGGTTTACCGACTAGGTTTCTTAGGGTTTATCGACTAGGTTCTTTGCTTGGTGACATAATATAGTATTAACCTTACAATCAAGAACATATGTAGGATATAATCTAAACATCATGATCTCATTATTGTCTAACTCGATAATAGTTGCCCATTGAATAACTTATTTCTCTCCTTTCTTATCACATTCTTTCTGTGTCTTTTACTGACCACTTAATACTCATCAAAACATACTTCTTAAGATATGGCAACATCATACTGAATCAAAAAATCAATTTCTTGACATCAATGACAAAATAATGTTATAAAGATGGTTATCATCCTTTTTCAGTTATATCAATAATCTTCAACAACCTTCTCAATATCCTTAATGAATATCAACAATCTCATTCTATTGAAATGCCAACAATCTCCCCCTTTGGCATTGATGGCAAAACCAACTTTTAAATGGTAATACCAACAAGATATTCAAATTTATTCAGATTCAGATTGCTACTAGACTTCTCCTATTATCCTTGAGCTATTAAAATCTCTTGAAGTCTTCTCCCTTTTGTATTCTTCTCCCCCTGTCATTAGTCTTTTGTCTTCTTCATTTAGGATTTTACCATTTAGTCTTCTCCCCCTTTGACAACAATGTCAAAAAGTAAAAGAACTAAATCATGATTTCTTCCTCTGTGAAGTGATTTGCCTTGTTGTGTATCATCTTAGTCTTGGTCAAAGCAACTTGTCTCTATTCACTATTTCCGACACACCTTTAGAAAACCTTCTAAAGTGCATAAATCAGCATCAATCAACACATAATATTCTCTAGATTCATCGAATTGATGCTTTCACTGAACTCTGTCAGTGAGTAGAAGATAGGGGTAGGACCCCTAACTTGCTTCTGAGATACTCAAAAGTGTCCCTTGGCAGTGGCTTTGTGAAGATGTCTGCTAATTTCTCCTTTGAACTGATATATTCCAGCACAACTTTCTTCTCTTGAACTTCTTCTCTAAGATAATGATACTTTATAGAGATATGTTTTGTCTTAGAGTGCATGACCGAATTCTTTGAAATGTTAATGGCACTAGTATTATCATAGAATATAGTTACTAGCTTGGTAACTTTCTCATTTATACCTTCCAATAGTTGTTTGATCCTTTCTATATTTGTGCAGTTCAATGTTGTAGCAACATATTTAGCTTCTATTGTTGACTGTGAAATACATCCTTGTTTCTTGCTAAGCCAACTTACTAGTCTTTCTCCTAAAAAGAAAGCTCCACCACTTGTGCTTTTCCTATCATCTATGTTGCCTGCCCAATCAGCATTAGTATAAAATTTTAAATCAAAATCATTTCTCTTTTCATATACCAAGCCATAATCTTCAGTGCCTCTCAGGTATTTGAAAATTCTCTTGATTGCTGTCATATGGGTTTCCTTGGGATCTGCATAAAATCTTGCAACAATACCTACTGCATGTGCTATATCTGGTCTACTATGCACAACATATTGCAACTTCCCAATCATAGATCAGTAAAGTGTCTCATCAATAGATGCAGATTCATCATTGTTTGATAGTTTGCAGTTAGTAGTCATAGGAGTACTTACTGGTTTAGAATCCTCCATTCCAAATTTCTTCAAGATTTCCTTTATGTACTTGGATTGAGTAATGAAAATCTCATCTTTCATTTGCAGTATCTATAAACCTATAAAATATTTTATCTCACCGATTAATGACATCTCAAATTCTTTGCACATTTCATTTTCAAAATTCTTGCATAAGGAGTCATTACCACAAAAAATAATATCATCAACAAACATGGCTGAGATTAGTATACCATTGTCCTCATCCCTCTTCATGTACATGTTGTTGTTTTCACTTGTCCTTATAAAACCAATCTTGGTTAAGAGTGCAGTCTCTCATACCATGCTCTAGGTGCTTGTTTTAGACCATATAAATCTTTGTTCAATTTGCATACCTGATCTTTACTCTTGTCTTCAACAAATCCTTCAGGTTGTTCAATATAAACTTCTTCTTCTAGTATACCATTCAAAAATGCAGATTTAACATCCATTTGATATACCTTGAAATTTTTGAAAGTAGCATATGCCAACAGTGTTCTTACTCCCTCAAGTCAAGCCATAGATGCAAAAGTCTCACCATAATCTATTCCTTCTTCTTGAGCATAACCTTTGCAAACTAGTCTTGCTTTGATCCAAGTGACCTCACCTTTTTCATTTAGCTTGTTTATGAAAATCCACTTTATACTGATTACATTTTTGTCCTTTGGTCTTGGGATCAATGTCCATGTGTCATTCTTCTTGATTTGATCAATCTCTTCTATCATAGCATTTACCCAATCTTCACTATTAAATGCCTCTTTTACTATTCTTGGTTCAAATTCAGATATCAGACATGTGTTCTATTTCAGTTTGTTCCTTGTCATCACTAGATCATACTTATCTCCTATAATCTAACTTGATGCATGATGTCTTCTGACATATTTGGCTAATATAGGCTCAGTAGGTTTTGTATGAACTTCTCCATCACTCGGTAACTGGACATTATCTTCATTTTCTTCAGCACCTTTCTCAGTAGGACTTCTCAGTTGAACATAAACGAATTCTTCATAATCTTCTGGTTCTTTGGAATTTCCTTCATCATTTCTTTCTGCAAATTCATCAATTTTCACATTTGCACTTTCTACTATTTTGTTAGATGATTTGATCAAACATTTAAATGCTTTACTTCTAGAAAAATAACCAAGAAATGTTCCTTCTTCACTTTTTTGATCAAAGTTTCCATTTCTGTCATCTTTGTGAACATAGCATCTACTTCCAAAGATTTTAAAATAACTTACATTAGGTTTCTTGTCATACCAGATCTCATATGGTGTCTTCATAGTTCCTTTCTTTAGTTGAACTCAGTTCAGGGTGTAAATTGCAGTGCTGATTGCTTCTCTCCAAAATGTTTGAGGTACCCTTTTTTCTATCATCAAGGTTCTTGCACAATCCATAATTGATCTATTTCTTCTCTTGGCTATCCCATTTTGCTGAGGTGTTCTCAGTGTAGATACTTGCCTTTTTATACCATGATCATTGCAGAATAAGTTAAATTCATCAAAAGTGAATTCTCCTCCTCTATCAGATCTAAGACATTTCCGTTGTCTTCCTATTTCATTTTCAACTCTTGCCTTGTACCATTTTAACATTTGAAAAGCTTCTAATTTTTCTTTTAAAAACATAACTGACATCATCCTTGAGTAATCATCCACAAATAATATGAAATATTTATCACCATAATAACTTTGAACTTTCATTGGACCACAAAGATCAGTGTGTACTAGATCTAAAATTCCTTTAGAAGTGTAGGACTTACTTGTAAAGCTTGATCTTGTCATCTTACCCATCTGGCATCCTCGGCATATAACATTCTCAGGTTTTTCAAGACTCAGTAGACCTCTTACTCGGTGTTTCTTACTTATTTTGATCAGATTATCAAAATTTACATGACAAAACCTTTTATGCCATAACCAGGTATCATCTATCTTAGCATAAAGACACTTGTTTCGAGTTGAGTCAAGATGAAATGTGTTACCTTTTGTTTGTGTTCCGGTAGTATCTAACTTTCCATGCTTCTCATGAACTTTGACAATTCCTTTCTAAAATTCTATTCAGTATCCTGTATTGCTTAGTTGTGCTACACTCAACAAATTGTATTTCAATCCTTCAACCCAGTATACATCATCACATTTAGCATTGTCAAGAAGTGTTATAGATCCTTTACCTTTCATCAGACATGGTGCATCATTACCAAATCTTACATAGCCTCCATCATAGTCTTCTAATTTAACAAACTTCTGTTTATCACCTATCATGTGATGTGAACATCCATTGTCTATGATCCAAGAATCATTATTATTTATGTGAGATATTAGGGCTTTTTCTTCATACCTTTCTTCATCTGATCCATCTTTAATAGCCACATAAACAACTTCCTCAGTATCAGTTTCATCAGATTTATCATCGTTGGATTCCTCATCAGCTACTAGGCATGTCTTTCTATCTCTCCTTCTAAAGTCTCAGTGTCCTCTTTATTGGTTGTCTTTCTGCCTATTATCTCGGTATTCTCTCGTTTCACTAAATTCTTTGTTAGGGTAGTTAGAAGCCATATGTCCTATTTTATCTCAATTTTAACATTTTAAAGGTAGCTTTCGTTTATACTTACCTTTTCCTCTCAGTAATCTTCTGGCTAATAATGCTTCAAACTCTTCTTTCTTCTTGATTTTCTCATACAGTTTGTGCACTTCTTCCATGTTCTTACAAAATCTTTCACTTGCTCCACTATGATCCCTTCAGAGTACTTAGTCATTCTATCATTGTAATCATTAGATTCACCAATATGAAAAGAACTGAATGCAGATTCTACTTTATTTATCAAAGACCCACTATTATCAAAATTACTTAACTCAAATGCATGTAGCTTACCAATAGTAGCATCCAAAGAAATTGGCATGTTAGGTACAAACCTCAACTCCTTGATTGCAGAAACTCAAATGGCATAAGCAGGTAGAAGGGTTTTCAACAACTTACTTGTCACATCCTTTTCTTCAATAGTTCCTCCTGCTCCTTTAATTTGATTGACAGTCTCCTTTAACCTTGTATTGTATTGGGTTATGTTCTCACCTTCATTCATTCTCATGGATTCAAGTTGTCCTCTTAGACTATCTACTTTTTCTCTTTGAACATGTTCATCATCGCCATACACAGATATGAGATTAGTCCACATTTCTTTTGCATCATTACAACCTTCTAGATCATTAAACATTGAGTCAGTCAATGCTGATGTTATTTCAATCATCACTTGAATGTGTTCTTGCTTTGCCTTTATCTCTTCTAAGGTCATCGGGTTGGTGCTTGGTGGTATGTAATCATTCTCCAAATAATATGTTGCAAATTCTCTAATTCCTGATAAATGCAGCTTCATCCTTTTCTGCCATGTGGAGAAACTTGACTTGTTCAGCTTTGGTGCATCCCTTTTATACATCTTTAGATCTTTGCCTCAAGTACCTTTAAACTTTTTCTTTCAGAGTTCAAAGCTCTGATACCAATTGTAAAGTTCTGATGCCAATAGCTAATAATATGAGAGGGGGGGGGTGTGAATCATACAAACTTAATCTTCCATAAAATCAACAGATTCAACCTCGGTAACTTATACTTCAGCAATATAACCAAAAACTGCTAAACATACAAACTCATAAACACATAATCATCATAACACATATAACACCAGATTTAACATGGAAACCCAAATAGGGAAAAACCACTGTGGGATTTTGGACCCACTAAGAAATATACTCTTCTATAGTATGCTCGGTTATAAGAAAATTCTGTTAAAGATTACAAACACATTTCTAGATGTGACCCGGTTAAGGGATTTCCCTCAGATCTGTTAGGTTCTTCACTTTGTTAGAAGTGACCTTGTCAAAGGATTTCAAACACTCATTTAGAATGTCACCTTGCTAGAGGATTTACAAATAAGACTGTTAAGTCCACTCCGTTAAGAGATTTTTTGTCACTTACAAAATAAACAACAGTAATAAATATATCCGCAACTTCACATCTGAAATGCTAAAGCAGATCCTATTTTTCTCAAAACAATCTTGTCATAGGACTTATCTTGTCCCTCTGCTAGGCTCCCTACTCTGTTATTCAAATATGTCTTCAAGCTTATGTGCTCAGTAATCACTATGTAGCATCCATGTGCTTACACTTGCCCGCATACATTGTTTATCAATAATTTCTTATTTATAAACAATTTGCTAACCACTGAATCTCCTTGATCACATTTCCCATAATCAATCTTAGCCATTAGATGATCAATCTTGACTAGGTTCAATGTATCCTTCGATCTGAAAATGTTTTACCTTGCCTAGGGACTTGCATTCCTTTTTTGGAACTTGCACAAGGTTATTGCGGTTCAATCTGTGCTGTAGATCTTCCTGCCGATCTTCCATTGCCATAGATCCTTAACAAACTTCATGCGCGACATACCAATCATTTAATCAACTCCAGCTCATCAGCATCCTTCATTAAATAATGCTTTTATCCATCTAGTGTTATCTGTCATAACTCGGTTGCAACTTGATAAATACTAAACTTTACTCGGTAGACATTCCGCCTTCATTAACCGATATTGATAACCTTAGGGTTTACCGACTAGGTTCTTTGCTTGGTGACATAGTATATTATTAACCTTACAATCAACAACATATGTAGGATATCAAAATAATCTAAACATCATGATCTCATCATTGTCTAACTCGGTAATAGTTGCCCATTGAATAACTTATTTCTCCCCTTTCTTATCACATTCTTTCTATGTCTTTTACGGACCACTTAATACTTATCAAAACATACTTCTTAAGATATGGAAACATCATACTGAATTAGAAAATCAATTTCTTGACATCAATGACAAAATAATGTTATAAAGATGGTTATCATCCTTTTTTAGTTATATCAATAATCTTCAACAACCTTCTCAATATCCTTAATGAATATCAACAATCTCCTTCTATTGAAATGCCAACATGACACCTGTTGAAATCATTACTCATAAAGGTAGTGTAAAAATATAAGTTTCTCCTTGTCTTTATCATGAAAGCCAAAACTTTCTTGATCCAAGAGTAATCATCAACTGGAGCCATCTTACTCACATGGGAAAATTTCTTGTCCACATCATAGACCACATAGGTCATCCGAATGGAAACAAAATGCATGGGGTCATGATGCTGAGTCATCTCCAGCCTACATAAGCTCATGTAGGGGTCCATTATATAAAAACCATATTGAAATAAGTCCGTCAAGGTGCAAAATTTGAAAAAACCAATACTCCAGCCAAGAATATCCTCATCCCGCTCTTTTTTCTGACTTTGAATTTTCCTATGAAGGAAAAGGCTCCCCACCTTGGTGGGCCCAATGAGAATTTTGAAAAATATAAGGAGTGCACACATTAAACATTTTGAAGAAACTCAAACTAGCTTCTCTATTCCATTTCCCACATTCTTTTTAGGTTCTTCTTTCCTGTGCGAGGATTTCTTTTAGCCCTCTAGAGTTGTTCTCAAATTTGAAAACCTACCAATCCAACATATTGTGACTTTGATTCACTATAAGTTATGTCGACCTATTAACTTCTTTGTAGACATGTTATATTTTAATTTCATCAAAAAAATCTATCAGCCATTTACATCTACCAATAATGTCTTTGATTTACCATGGAGGAGAGGTGACATTATTGAGATAGTTGACTATGAGTTTAGAATCTCCTTCCAGAATGGCATTTCTTCTGGTAATGTTAGAAAGATATTGTAGACCCATCCATGCTGCCCATGCTCTCACCTTGTTGTTAGTGGTAGAACCTTAACTAGATCCATACCGCACAACTAAGAAACCTTTGTGATCATGGATCAATCCTCCTACCCCCGAGATTCCCAAATTACCTTTAGAGAAACCATCAAAGTTGCATTTAATCCATCCAACATCCAGGGGTAGCCACCAACATGAGGTTCTTAGGATCTTTTTTTGCCAATTTATATTGAAAAAACTATGTCAAATTCCCCAAATCTGTTTTAGTCTTAGATCCAACAGAGAGGGGAGGGTTTTGGTGAAGCCAATAGCATTCACATTCACATTTTCTTTAATCTGCAGTATGATTATATTGGCAATAATCTTGATACTTCTCTTCTCTTCTGTGAATATCCCATTGTTGCGTTCTTTCAAGATGTTCCAAGCAAGAAAAGTGGGGTTTGCTAGCATATCCTCTTAGCAATCTGGTGGGAGTAGGGGGAAAATTGCCATGCCTCATTGAATTCTTTGAAAGATTTAAGTTGCACCCAGTAAGTGTTAATCTTCCTCCATATTTCATCCCATATTTCATGAGAAAAGTTACAATGTAGGAAGATGTGATCAATACTTTCAGAGTCCATATAACATAGTTCACACCTATTGACCAGAGAAAACCCCCTTTTATTTAGGTTATTTATAATAAGAGTTCGACCATGAGTAGTCGCCCACCAGAAACAGTTAATTTTAGGAATTAACCCCTTTATCCATATAGCTTTCCATAAATCTTCTCTATTGTTGTTATCCTCCAAAAAGTGATAGACAAAATTAATAGTGATCTTGCTTGAATTACTCCATTTCCAAATCCAATCACCCCCATAGGAGTGTAAAGAGAGCGGATAGGTAGAATGGTAGAGAGGTCAACCGCTTCCTTCAATATTATACTTTTGAAGGATGGGTGCACATCCAGATCAGAGGAGACGAGTCTGCTCAAATCAATCCAAGATGCAAGACCCTAGTTCCAAGTTAAGAGGTCTTTCAGCTGTCCCCCCAGACAATAATTTAGATACTTCTTGATATTATTTAGATGTGGGAGAGAATCCAGAGGTTGTCCTTGCACCCAATTGTCTTTCCAAAACTTAGTATTTTTTCCATTACCTATAATTACCTTCCCATTTCTTCTAATGTCCTATCTTGTTTTAACCACGTTGTTCCAAATGGTTGAGCCCATGGGGAGCTCCTCTTGATAAATAAAATTTTCCCCATTGCTACTTGGAAAATATTTAGCTTTCAAGATCTTTGTCCAATCTTTTTGTTCCTCAGATAATTGCCAGCCTATCTTAGTAATAAGTTCTTTGTTAAAGATTTTTATCTTTCTAATTCCCAATTCTTCACAATTCCAAGGTCTGCACACTTTGTCCCAAGAGACCAAGGAAAGTCTACTTTTTTCTTCCATATGGGAGCACATGAACCTTTTTTGTATCCTTTCAATTTTCTCTACCACCACACCAAGTAACTTGAAAAGACAGAGGTAATAAATAGGCACATTTTGAAGGCAAGATTTAATAAGTTGAATTTTACCTGCAAAACTGAGAAGTTTCCCTTTCCAACTGGGCAACTTCTTTTGAAATCTCTCTAGGAGGCCATTCTAGAAGTTTTGACTAGGGCGCTTAGAGAACAAGGGTAAACCAAGATAGGAATCTGGGAGAGTAGCAATTTGGCAACCAAGAATGAATGATATTTTAGCTTGGAGAGAGGGTTTGACATTTAGAAAAAATAGTTTTCTTTTAGAAAAATTAATGCACTAGCCAAAGATGGAAGCATAGCTATCCAAGGTCTTTTTCCAAAGTTTAGCCTCAGAGACAAAAGCCACCCTAAGATGAGGAGTACAATTTTTTAATAACTGAACTATTAATTGAAAAATTCGACGATAGAGTGGATATATATTGCATAAGAAAATGAGTTTTTATTTTGATAAGGGATGAAGTTGATTTTTAAAGGTGACTTTTAATTGAGGTTAAATATCAATAAAGGAGAACGGTAATTGTAGTAGGCGAGATATCATTTTGATAAAATCTATAAAAAGAAGATTATTTATTTTGTAACTATTTGGAATGTGATGAAAAATCTTGTAGTTAATATTAAAACTATTGATTCCTATTTTTTATGGGATAAAATTTTATTAATCAAGTACATATATGCAAGCTTTGTTAAAATCCAAGGACTTTTGTGAGAAATTGTTCATAGGGGTATGGAGAACCTAATGATAATAATTTCTTAAATAACCAACAAAAATGGAAACTTAAAAGAATTCAATATAAAAAATTAAATCTAGGGTTCCCTAAGTCAATGTTTGCTAAGATAAGTGGCATTGTGCAATCAAAATATACATACCAATTTTTTGTAAATATTGGAATCCAAGAACATTGAGAGGAGGGGGTGAGTCAATGTTCTGTCAGATAGAGTAATTTTAACCTTATTAACAAATCCACTTATTAACTGATATGCATGAAAGAAAGTAACATCAAGTAATATCAATGCAACCATATGAATCAACACCATAACACAAATATTTATATGTGGAAAACCTCAAAGAGGAAAAACCATAGTGGGATTGATGACCCACACCACTGGCCAAGTGAATAAATATTACAAGAGGGGCTTGCACATGCAGGAAGGCACACTACCTAGAGCACATTGCTCATCACAAAAGGAGCCTCACTGACTACAGATCCAAATCAGGATTATAAACAAAACTGAAGTCAGAATATGCATCTGCTATGCTAGATGAGTTCTGGTTAAAACACTATTTGTATTGGTTAAATTATAGCCTCCCTTATCGGTATCTTAGATCTCTTCCCAATTCTCTAGACCAATAATCAAGACCAATTGTAGATCTTTATATTCGCATTCTATCGATTAAGATAACATCACAAAACCTTTCGCATCACTTATCTCCAATATATCCACATCATTATATAATGACCTAACCCAGATTGACTTATATACCTATTTACATGAATAAAAACAAATGTCTTATGTCAGCTTACAAACATATCACAAAAGATAAGACACATGTCAGCCCAGATAAAATATAAACATAAAATAATATGACTATTGCTGCTTCCACGCTTGTCGGATCAATCTCCTATGTTGGCATTAGAATACCAGTTCCAAGTTTGTCGGTTCCCTAAATATCAGTTACCTTGATTTGGGGATCATCCATGAAGTGTGTTGCCAACAATGACAACACTTATTTAACCCAAATGAGTGTCAATTTCCAACAATCTCCACCTTTGGTATTGATGGAAACCCTCATGTGAAAAATGAATCACTGAAGTGTTGTACCAGTTCCCATCCAAAAATTGATCTCCCAAAACTGATCTCAGAAGGCTACTCCTCTTGAGCTATACATTACTTCTTATGTCCCTAGACATTTTTCACATCCACCTCTCCCCCTTTGACAACAATGCCAAAAACTGGGGAAAAAAGAATAAGAAGTAAAATTCTATACAAACCAAAATGTGATTACCGGATCTAGATATACTTGAAAATATCTGGAGAAGCACCCTTCAAAAATGCTAAATAAGTATCCCAACCAGATTTCAAAGCTACCAAAATAGATAAAAACACATTCAGAATGTAAGCGTACAATTCTTCCTCTTTTAGGGTTGCCGGTGTGGGAAAACTCATCTGTTTCATACATTCCCACTTATGAAGTAACAAAGTATTTAGCCGGGGACTTACCAAACCTCTCAACTCTTTGGCCCATCAGATTAACTTGTCTTTTTCTTTCTCCAGAGGTGAAATTTCAGACTCTAAAAGCAAAATGTGACCATCAACCATGCTAATTAATGATTTAGTACCATCAAAACCTACCATAAGTTGTTCCTGTTGGCATTCTACACTCTTATGAGAATAGTTGATGTTGTCATTGATGGCAACCAACTGGCAACCAACTGGCAACCAACTGGAAATCATCTGTTAACCCACCAAAAGTTACCAGCATTGGCAATAGATTTCTACATTCATTGACAGACACTTCACTAGTAGCGGCGATAATGCATACTGACACTCAAGCCGACATGGAATAAACTTTTGTTTATTGTTTTATATTGTAATTATCTTTTGTAAAAGCCGACATGGCATATTGTAAAAGACTCATATATATGTATGAGATCTTATTGGTCATTTTGATAGATAAGATATATGAGAGAGAGAGGATATAGATGATATTTTCTATAAGGTGATATAGTTGACATCGAAGGTTTTGGTTATAGACTGAGCTTAAACTGGCACTGAACTTGGAATAGTTGATGCTGATTTGAAGTAGTACATTGTATTGGATTTTGATAATCCATTTTGTAAGTCAGTGAGACTTTTGTTTTGTAGTTGAGCAGTGAGCTCTAGGCTTCTAGCCTTCCTGCATGTGCAGGTGCCTCATTGTAAGTAATATTTATTCATTGGCCAATGAGTGAATATTGTAGGTCACAAATCCCACCAAGGTTTTTCCCACACCAGGTTTCCTCGTTAAATATCTTATGTTATGGTGTGTTCTCTATGTTGTGTCTGTTATTCTTATTTGCTGCATTAATTCTTATTTACCAATACACTGTTTTGGGATACAAAGTTCTTAATGAGTTTAAATATTATGCTAACTAGTTAGACACTGATTCACCCCCCCTCTCAGTGTCTTTGGGACTGTCATTGATTCTAACAATTGGTATCAGAGCCTAGTCCTCTATTTTCAAAATCCTAGCAGCTTGAGGAAGATTCTGACACCGGTACAGACGGAGAACGTAAGAAAACAATTGGAAGGAGCTCTTGTAGATTATGATGTAGAGAATTTGAAGAATATCTAACTTGAAGATGATCTAAGGACTACACAGGAATTCATTAAAGGAATTTAGGAGAACTTTACTATAGCACAAAATAAAAGAAAAGAACTTCATGAAAAGATGCAAAAATTTGATGATGAAAAAGAAACTCTTAGAGAACTTACAAACAAGTTGAGATAGGGAAATAGTAATATGAAGAATGAAATGCAAGATATGACTATGAGGTTATGCAAAGATATTGAAGACAAGAAGAAGAATGAAGAAGACTTGACTAGGAGACTCAATGATGCTAGAAATGAAAATCTAAGACTTAGTCATGAAAATGATATGTTGAAGACAAATCTGATTCACATGCAACATAATAAATTGAGATTATGAGACAAAAGGGAATTCTGGAAAATGAGTTGGCTACTGCAAATCAACACAAAGATAAATTCAAGAAAAGTTTAGAGGAGCTTGATGACATGCTAAAAAGTCAAAAACCTAATGGAGATACAAATGGACTTGGATTTGAAGATGGAGAAAGTTGCAGTACTGCAAACAATCTAGATCAAAACAAACTGGTAAGACAACCTAATGCTTATGAGTTTAATGACAAATGTTTCAATTGCAACAAATATGGTCATAGAGCAAATCAATGTGGATTCAAAAACAATCATAATATTAATGCACCCACTAGTCAATGTTCCAAATGCAACAAAGTCGGTCATAATTTAGAAAATTGCAAAAGGAATGTGAAATGTTATGTCTGTGGAAGATATGGACACTTATATAATCAATGCAGAACACAAACCGACGTAGGATATGGAAAGGCTATTCAGAGGAATAATGTGACTTGTTATACTTGTAACAAAATTGGACATATTGCTAAAGTATGTAGAGGCAAGACTTCACCAGCAAACAATAAAGGATCCAATTTGAAAGGCAAAGAAAAGGTAGATGAGGTATTGTTAGGACCTGGAGGCAATTGAGAGTAGGGGGTGAATTAGTTGTCTATTAATTTCAACCCAAATATAACTTAATTAAACCTCATGCATAATACCGGTAAACCAAACTTAATGTCGGTTGATAGTTTAATAGTTATTAACAGTACTGGTAAAGTTTAATGTATGAAACAAAAAGACAAATAACATCCACAACATATAACAAAAATATTTGTATGTGGAAACCCTGTAAGGGGAAAAACCACGATGGGAAACCTTACCCATAATCAGATGATACTACTACAGATAGTATGTGTGTACAAATGGAGTCTGCACATGTAGAAAGGCCATCTGCCTAGAGCTCACTGCTCAATCACAAGATGGGAGTCACACTAACTACAATTGGATAGTTAAATCTAATGATAATGTACTACTCAAAATAGCATCTTCATATGCTGGATTTAGTATCGGTTAAGATCTGATTGTCTTCTTCAAACCTTCCTTGAATCTTCAAATGATGTCTGCGTATATAGTTCTGCTAATATTCACATAGACCTTATTACAATCCTCTACCACACCTTCTACTTAATCTCACAAATGAGATCTTACATATATACCAAAACCTAAGCCCAAATGTGTCGGTCGGCTCACTAAGAATATTACAATAAAATCAATTACAAATGAATCAATATGCGATGCGTCATGTCAACTCAATGCATTTACAATAATAACGAATCAATGAATCATCTCCATAATGTGTCATGTTGATCTGGAATAGATGACGCTTGCCGGTCCATAACCTAGACCAATTTGCCAGTAACAACAAATATGCAAACTCGATTAGACCAATAACCAAATCACCAAAACCAACTATCCAAACCATGTCTTTGACATAACCAAGTAATCTCCAAATGATAACAGATCATCCTCAGTGTCGATGAACAATATAACCTTCTGGTGAACCAAATACCGGTGACTGTGCATAAGTCACTGAACATGCTGGTGAACATAACCAAAGATCTCAAGTGCTGATAAGTATTGACAAGTGTTGACATCAATGATAAAACTAATGCAACACATCCATAATATCAACAATCTCCCCCTTTGGCATTGATGGCAACACAAGATGGAAAAACCATCTAACTACCAAAGCAAAAATGCCAAAAGCCAAAAACCAAGAATCTCCCAAAGAGATCAATTACTAGAAATTAAAATACATAATATCTCTCCCCCTAGGAATAATCTCTTCCCAAAGGATAATGTGTTTTCCCATAGATATCTCTCCCCCTTTGACATCAAATGCCAAAGAAATACAAAAGCCATATACATTCAGTTCATAGAACTTATTACAAATACCAACTTATCCAATCTACTCCCCCTGAGAAGTAGCTCTCCCTCATCAAAGCCAGAAAAAGGTTTCTCTATTAATTCCCGCCAGTCTGATGCCAATCTCCAACTGTTTAAGTCTCTACTGGTGAGGGTATTACCCCAAACTACTCTCTGAGATATTCAAGAGTTTGCTTAGGCAAAGCCTTAGTAAAGATATCTGCAATCTGCTCTTTAGTATTCGCATAAACCAATTTCACTTCTTTTACTTCAACATTCTCTTTCAGAAAATTGAATTTGATAGAAACATGTTTATTTTTAGAGTGAAATATCGAATTCTTAGATATATCAATTGTTGCCATATTATCACAGTAAATTATTATAGGTTCTTTGCATTTTACCTTCATGTCCTTCAACATTTGCTTAATCCATAATGCCTGAGTACAATTAGTTGTTGCTGCAACATATTCTGATTTTGCTGTTGATAATGATGTACAACTCTATTTCTTGCTCAACCATGAAATCAATTTGCTACTAGGAAAGAATGCTTCGCTAGTGGTGTTCTTTCTGTCATCTACATCTCCTGCCCAATTTGCATCCGTGTATGCACATAAATCAAAATTTTCATCTTTAGGATACCATAAACCAAGATTTGTTGTGCCTTGTAGATATCAGAAAATCCTTTTCACTGCTGATTCATGATTTTCCTTAGGATTACTCTTAAATCTTGAAACAATACATAATGCATTCATAATATCAGGTCTTGTTTGTGTCAAATATAGCAAACCTCCAATCATAGATCTATATCTTGTTGGATTAATAGCTGTTGATTCATTCTTCAATGATAGTTTATCAATTGTAGTCATAGGAGTACTTACCAGTTTAGAGTATTCCATACCAAATTTCTTTAGTAGTTCTTTCAAGAACTTTGATTGACATATGACTATACCTTTATCAGTTTGTGAAATCTGCAATCCTAAAAAGAATTTTATCTCCCCAATCATAGACATTTCAAATTCTTCCTGCATCTTATTAGAAAAGTCTTTACACAATCCATCTTCTCCTCAAAAAATGATATCATCAACAAAAACTTCAATAACCAAGATGTCATCATTAGTCACTTTGAAATATAAGTTGTTGTCAGCATTACCTTTAGTGTAACCAAGCTTCAAAAGATATTTGTCCAATCTAGCATACCAAGCTCTAGGAGCTTTCTTTAATCCATATAAAGCTTTCCTTAACCTACAAGCCATATCTTTGTCAGTTGTTAAAGAAAATCCCTTAGGTTGTTCAATGTAAACTTCCTCTTCAAGATCACCATTCAGAAATGCACATTTAACATCCATTTGATATACTTTATAGTTCTTGTGTGTTGCAAAAGCTAAGAATAGTCTGACTACCTCAATTCTAGCTACCGGTGCAAAGGTTTCATTGTAATCAATTCCCTCTTTCCATGAATATCCCTTACACACTAATCTTGCTTTGTTTCTAATTACCTTACCATCTTCATTAAGTTTATTTCTGAATACCCATTTAGTTCCAATTACATTTTTGTTTTTAGGTCAGGGAACTAATATCCATGTGTTATTCTTTTCAAATTGTTCCAATTCATCTTCCATAGCTTTAATCCAATGTTTATCTTCATATGCCTAAAAAATAGTTTCTGGTTCAATTTGAGAAATTAAACATACCTCTTCATTTGCCAGTCTTCCTCTTTTCATAACACCTTGATACTTATTCCCAATTATCTGACTTTCAAAGTGATTCGATCTTACATACCTAGGTGTATTCACTTGCTACTGTTCTTCAGTCACTATGGAATTCTCAGATGATGCTAGTGTGACTGGATCAACATTTTGTACCAGTGCACTTAGTGTAGGTTCATTTGTGATAATCTGAACTATCGGTTCAGAGTCCATAGACCTTGAATTATCTTTAAATTGTTCATCAATATTCACATTTGTACTCTCAATGATTTTCTGCAATCTCTTTTTAAAAAATCTATATGCCTTGCTCTTAGATGAATAACCAAGAAATATTCCTTCATCACTTCTAGGATCAAATTTACCAATATAATCATCTCTCCTAATATAACATTTGCTTCCAAATATTCTGAAATATTTAAGAGTAGGAGTATTACCAAACCATAGTTCATGAGGGGTCTTATCGGTTTCACCTTTGATGTGAACTCTATTAAATATGTAAAACATTGTATTCACTACTTCTGGTTGCATCCAGAATAGTTTTGTTCTTCCTTTCCACAACTCCATTCTGTTGGGGTGTCTGAGGTGCTGATACTTGTCTTCTAATTCCATTCACTTCATAGAATGAATTAAATTCCTTAGATGTGAATTTCCCTCCTTGATCTAATCTTAAACATTTGATTTTCTTACCGGTTTCATTCTCTACCATTACCTTGAATAATTTGAATTTCCCAAAAGCTTTTGATTTGTCCCTGAGAAAGGTAACCCAACACATTCTAGAATAATCATCAATGATTAACATAAAATATCTATCTCCTTGTAAACTTCTAGTTCTTGTTGGACCACATAAATCAGTATGAATTAAATCAAGAACATTATTGGATTTTTTCGGAATACTCTTAAAATTTGCTCTAACTTGCTTTCCAAATTGACATTCCTTACATACCAGATTGTGAGGTTTTACAATCTTAGATAAATCCCTTACTACCTTAGTTGTACTGATCTTCACAATGCAATCAAAATTTACATGACAAATTCTCTTATGCCATTACCAACTTTCATCAATATGTGCTATCAGGCATGTCTTCTCATTGTTATTCAAGTGAAAGATATTACCTCTAGTCTAATTACCAGTTGCAATTTCCAAACTAGTTCTATTCATGATTTTGCATTTACCATTCTTGAATTGTACCAGGAATCCCTTTTCAACTAATTGACCAACACTCAAAAGATTATGCTTCAAAACCTCAACATAATAGATGTTGTCACTATTGTGCTTACCATCAAAAGATATAGTTCCTTTTCCTCTGATGAAAAAAACTTTATCATCCCCAAATCTTACTAGACCTCCATTGTATTCCTAAAAATTTAAGAATTTACTTTGATCACCAGTCATATGATGTGAACATCTGGAATCAATGATCCATTCACCCTTTTCTTCATTTTTTGCTGCCAGGGCCTGCTCTACCAGTTGAATAGTAGTTGTCACTTGATCTTTTGTTATTGCAACAAAAGTGCATCCATTGTCTGTCGGTTCCTCATCAGAATCATCAGTAACTCCTTCATCAGCATAGTAACATGATTTGTCTTTATTCTTCTTAAATTTGTATCTTTGATATTCAGGGTTAGGCTTATATGTTATTTTAGCTACTTCTTTCAATCTTGCATGTCTATCAGGACACCTAGATGCCATATGACCAATTTTATTGTAGTTAAAACATTTAAATGGTGCTTTACCTTCATACTTACTTCCAACTGGACCTTTAGGCATTTTTCTTGCAAATAGTGCTTCAAGCTATTCAAGTTCTTCATTTTCCCTTCTGATATCTTCAAGTTCTCTTGCATAAAGTTCTTTCTAATCAGATTTATTGGATGATGATGATGATGCTTTGAAAGATAAATCTATCTTAATTGTAGCAATAGGACCAAATTCCTTAAGTTCAAAAGCTGAAAGTTTTCCAACCAAAGTATCTCTAGATACTGATGTATTAGGCATTGTTCTCAATTCATGAATAGCAGTTACTTTCATTTTGTATGCCGGTGGCAATTCTCTTAAAACTTTAGAAAGAATCTCATCTTCACTTAAGGATCCTCCACAACATTGTATACCCAAAACAATTTCATTAACTCTTTCCATAAAAGTAGAAATCCCTTCATCTTCCATTTTCAAATTTTCATACCTGACCCAGAAGCATTCCAGTTTTGCAATTTTGACAGTGGTATCACCTTCATTCAATGTCTCCAATTTATCCCAAATACCTTTAGTAGTAGATCGAATTGATAATCCCATGATTTGTTGATCTGACAATGCGCTCAAAAGTGCTTCTCTTGCTTTGTAATCATTCTCCTGATCTTTAACCAAGGTTGGTGGATTAGGTTGACTCTATGTAGAACCAAAATAGCCATTCTTTGTAACATCCCATATGTCTCTACCAATGCAATTTAGATGTGTCTCCATTCTGATCTTCCATATACTATACTTAGTTCCATCAAGTTTCAAACTGTCCTTTCTAAAATAGTTAGTTGCCATAGAATCTCGTCAAGTTGTTAAACTTCTGCAAAAAGAGGACTTGGCTCTGATACCAATTGTTAGGAGCCGGAGGCAACTGAGAGGGGGGGGGGGTGAATCAGTTGTCTATTAATTTCAACTCAAATATAACTTAATCAAACTTCATGCATAATACTAGTAAACCAAACTTAATGTTGGTTGACAGTTTAATAGTAAATAATAGTACTGGTAATGTTTAATGTATGAAACAGAAAAACAAATAACATCCACAACACATAACATAGATATTTGTACATGGAAACCCTATAAGGGGAAAAATGACAGTGGGAAACCTTACCCACAATAAGATGATACTATTGCAGATAGTATGTGTATACAAATGGGGTCTACACATGCAAAAAGGCCAACTGCCTAGAGCTCATTGCTCAATCACAAGATGGGAGTCACACCGATTACAATTGGATGGTTAATTCCAATGATAATGTACTGCTCAAAATAACATCTTCATATGCTAGATTCAGTATTGGTTAAGCTCTAATTGTCTTCTTCAAACCTTCCTTGAATCTTCAAATGATGTCTGCGTGTATAGCTCTGCTTATATTTGCATATACCTTATTACAATCCTCTACCACACCTTCTACTTAATCTGACAAATGAGATCTTACATATATACCAAAACCTAAGACCAAATGTGTAGGTCGGCACACTAAGAATATTACAATAAAATCAATATGCAATGCATCATGTCAGCTCAATGCAATTATAATAATAACCAGTCAATAAATCATCTCCATAACATGTCATACTGATCTAGAATAGATGATGTTTGCCAGTCCATAACCTAGACCAATTTGCCAGTAACAACAAATATGCAAACTTTATTAGACCAATAACCAAATCACCAAAACCAAGTGTCCAAACCATGTCTTTGACATAACCAAGTAATCTCCAAATGATAACAGATCATCCTCAGTGTCGGTGAACAATATAAGTTGTCGGTGAACCAAATACTGGTGACTGTGCATAAGTCACTAAACATGCTGGTGAACATAACCAAAGATCTCTAGTGCTGATAAGTGTTGACAAGTGTTCACATCAATGACAAAATCAATGCAACACATCCATAATATCAACTATAAAGTAGGAATTTTCAAAACAATGGATTAAAAAGAGAGATTAGATAGTTGATGAAACTATATCTATACTAGTAGAATAGAGTAATCCTCCACCAGCAGGAGATTCTTCATCCAATTGAGAAGTAACCCTTTGGGGGTATTGCAGGAAGTTGAAAATAATGCAAATTACCCTCGATCGATGGTGAGAAGATATATTTCTTCCTTACCAGTAGATGTGTTAAGTTTTGACTTAACCGATGAGCATTTAATGCAGTTGGTGAGAGAAATGTTATTATAAATCAGCTGATTTCCCTCATTTTTGACTCACCGAGCAGTCAAATTAGCAGAGGGTGCAAAAACAAAGGAAAGGCATTCAAGGTGAAGGTGTGAAGTGATTTCTTTAGGCATTCAGAATATTTTCAAGTAGTAAAAGGTATTTTTCAATGGCTTCTTCTGCTTTCGAGTTTATTCAGAACCCTACCATTGTGGAAAATGTGAAATGCCCTAGGCCCGTATTTAAAATAATTCCTGAAGTTGCTAAGAAAGATGACTCTGTAGGGGCATTTTTTGAAATTCCTACAGGTGTAGCATTTGCAGAAGACCCTAGGATTTACATACATTGCAATATAGAAGAACTAGGTTATGAAGAATTGATGAAAATGTTTACTAAGGTAATTTATGATGAACATGGTGTTGTTAAGTCTGAACACAAAATTGTAGAAACTCTAGGTTTTGTGGAGCTACTGAACATTTCCCAATTTCCAGAGAAAGTAGTAAGAATTGTTTTGAGTAGAGCACATGGAGAATTCTTATGGTTGGATTCTATCTGCAAAATAACCCGGCAAGCAATTAGGGCAGTAACTGGTTTATCCTCATCCAGCAACAAACTTGATAAAACAAAGAAAATTCCTAACAACAAAGTAATAACCCTAACCAGAGCAACATCTCACAATAGATCACTGAGAGTAAATGATATCAAGGACATCAATGTGAGATTTGTAAGTATGGTGCTAGGTTACAAGAGTACACATGCTAACAGGCTAAATTTAGTTTCTAGTCTTTATATAAATAGTGGTTATGAGATGGTTAACAATAATACAATCATAGATGTGTGGGAATCGCTAAAAGATGAATTCATCAACAATTTGAAAAATATTAAAGGAGATAAGAAAGGGACATTCTGCTTTGGAAATCTTTTGGTATGTTTAATGTTGTATTTCACTAAGGAGATCCCTGGTATAGGACCTAAAGACTTTGGATATGATATACTGGTAGGAAAACTGTTACTACTTATCAAGTTGCCATTAGTTTGATGTTCAAAGTTAATCTATATACTCTAGTCAGTTATCTCTACCGAGATATTCAGTCGGTATGCACAGTCTAGTCGGTTATAGAAGAAAGTAGTATCAGAGCGTAGTATACACCGAGCTGTCTACTGAGTATCAATCCATGTCTACCGAGCAACAAAGATGACACACCGAATTGATATACACTGAGTGAAATGTGTTACCAGATTCATTGAACCTGGACATACATATGAAAATGTGTTACAAGATCAAGGCACATAGAATCGTTATCACATTGGAAATTGTACTTAAAGATTGTCTATGATTTTGAGGTCATCTAACCAATGAAATATTTTGCATGGTTATTCATTCGATAAAACATTTTTGTAAGATCGAAGCAATGAATGGATCACTGACATAAGAGATCTATTTATACAACATGGATCAAGATCAGATATATACATGTAGCATGATAGAAAGGAAGATATAGAAATATATGAAGCAAGACATGTGAAAGCACTAAGTGTTATGACTGTTATAGAGACACAAAGGTTATCGAGAAGGATTTCAGAGAACAATCAAAGAACAGAGTAAATAGAAGGGTTTACCGAGTTACTATATGGATTACCGAGGTATGCTATAAGCAAGGTAATCTTATTCTGAGCACATAGAATCTACTATAACATTCCAGATGTAAAGTTGTAGATATTTGTAATGATTTTATTGTAATATTTTGAAGTTGTAAGAGAAACCTTTAACTAGGTAAAAGACTCTAATCAAGTCTATAAATTGTAAAGCCTCTAACCAGGTGCATCATTTAGATTAAGTGTTGTAAAATCCTTTAGCAAGGTAGATCTAATAGATCTTGATACTCCTAATAGGGTAAGCTATCAGAAATAGCTAAACATGTAGCTCTAACCGAGCAACCTTTATTATTGCAGTAGTGAAGTTGTGGGTGCCATCCCCACCGTAATTTTTCTCTCTAACCAAGAATTTCTGTGTAACCAATATATATATGTTATGGAGTGAATCATGTATGATTGCTATCTATTTGTTTTAGCTTTATATTATGTTACTACACTATTTGGTTTATGCATAACAGTAAAGTTATTATTAAAGAAAAGTTTTGAAGTACTGATTCACCCCTCCCCTCTCAGTACATTAGCTTTCCATATTGGGCCTAACAATTGGTATCAGAGCTTCAATCTTGGAAAAGGGTTTAACTGCCTAAAGCTAAAGATCTTATCAATGGAAGGCTATAAATAATCTCAGAGGATTGTGTATCTACAAGAAGAGATGGATCATGCAAATCAAGTGATTGCAGACATGCAAAGGAAAATGCAAAAATCTTTGAAAGTGAGAAAAAGATTATCTGATGATTTGTAGGACTCTCAAGAGTTAGTGGAACAAATTGAGACATCATCTAAGAACAGTATATCTAAAGAGACTGAGGAAATGATTGGAGTATTGAAAGAAAAGAACAAAGCACTGGCTGATCAACTAAAAGAAATGAAAAGAGAACATGAACATTTCAGTACATAGATGACTGAAAATCTTGATGCATTGAGGAAAGCTGAGGATAAAGTAAGAGATCTAGAAAGAGAGAAACAACAACTTGAAGTCTTAGTATCTGATAAGAATGATGAAATCACAAGGTTGACTGGAATTCAACAAAACCTGTCAGATCAACTAGGTTATGCACATCATGAAGCAAATCTAAAGGATGGTGAGAATCAAGCATTGAAACTTGAAGTATCAAGGTTGATTGATGAACTTGAAATAGAGAAGAAATCCAAAGAAAAACTGAAGAAGAGTTATGAAGCATCAAAGATGTTGGATGAGCAACTAAATACAAGAAGACCCAACAAAGATGCAGGACTTGGTTACAAAGGAAAAGACTCTACCGATAAGGGAATTCATTTATACTGAGAGAGGAGAATCATCAATGCAAGTTGGAATCAAGAAAAACATCAAAAGAAAGAAGCCTATTTGCAACTACTATGGAAATAAAGGTCACACTGCCAACATGTGCCAAATTAGAAAAGGTAAGCAGCTGAATGTCACTAAGTCCAAAGGTTATTGTTACAATTGCAATAAATATGGTCACACATCTAATCAATGTAGGAAAAAGTCTATTAACAATTATCAGAAGGCAAAATTCAAAGGGTTTTGTAAAAACTGCAATAGATATGGATACAGTACCGAGAAGTGTTGGCTTAAGAAAAAGAACTATATGTGGTCTGCACACCGAGCAAATGCTAGAGGTTACCGAGCTCACATAGATGCTTACCGACAATATTCTGCAGTACCATGGGATTACAATACAAGGATATGGTGTGAATGTTGTGGAAGATATGGACATATAAGTGCCAACTATTTTATAAGGTTTGGGATGAGCAACCAAAGATCATGGAGAAATCCTAGTATGGCATGTTTTCATTGTCACAAAGTTGGACACTTGGCTGGAGATTGTAGAGATCAACCTAGAAAAGGCACTGAGGAAATAAAAGACAAATTATAGATGATTTGGAAAAAGAAGGAAATTGTGTCAAATGAAGAAAGCACCTTACCTACCGAGTTAGGTGCTCCTATTCCAAATTAATTGGTAAAGGTATGAAGGGACTGCATTCTCTCAAGGTTAAATCTTAACAGTTCCTATTTTATTATGTACTTAATATAAAGTCTGCATAATTAAGATGTAGTAGTAAGTTTGAAATTCTATCAAGTCTTTTGGAACTTGTCAAGTCGATGAATACAGGAAACCTGTCAAGTCGGTAAATGAAGGAAATCTGTCTACTCAGTTAAAGCAGAAAAAGAAAAGAAAGTTTAGTGGAACCGAGTGCATTTAATGTTTTTGACCTAACCTGCACGAAGCCCGATAAGGCATATTATGTACTTAAAGCATTTTTGCGGTCATTTTTACTTATCAAGTTTTTGAGAGAGTAGAGAAAAGTGAATCTAAGGTGATCAAACCTCCTACAAAGAAAATTCAAGGTATTTACATCAATCTCAATGCATTGTTAAGTTGGTTTACTGATCTTATCAAGTTGCTATTACCTGCTAAGTGTAAAACATCTGTCTTTTGAAAATCCTCAAACCCTAAGGATCTTTTGTTAGTTTTTATCTAAAATCTACAAATGGTAACTAAGATCCAAGATCCCATCATTGTCAAGAATGTTGAAAAGCCCTCACTAAAATACTCTTTAACTCCCAAAGTTGCATCTGAACCGGATGACAAAACTGCATTTTCACTCATCCCAGATAGAGTGTTATTAGTCGAGGATGTGAGATTCTTCACCAAATGTCGTGTTGAAGAACTTGGTCATGTTGAAATCAAAGACACCTATGATGAATTATGCACAGATGGTAGATTGAATAGCAAGTATGAACACATTAAGATCAAGGGATTAACTGAAGCCCTAACCTATCGCCGTGTGTTCAAACCCCAGTGGGTCATGTTTGTTCTGAGCAAAGTTCACGATGATTTCATGTGGTTAGAAGAGCATCTGTTTAAGATTACCAAGGAAATCATTCATCTGATTACCGGTTACCCTATTTATGATATGATAACTCAATGATGAACCAATAGTACCAAACCGATACTAAGAGGGGCCAGTGAATCAGTACAAACAAAAATACAGTCCAAAACCGGTTGGACAACAAACACTTCAAATGACTACAAGCAGTGATGTTAGCTGAAGCAGAGTGCAACCGGTAATACCCATGACTATTGAAACAATCATAAATTGGTCACTCACTAAGCTTTCATCTTAGCTCAATACTACAATACCATTACACCCTCATGCATGAACAGGTAAACTATTATCTGATCTTCACAATAGTTGGCTCAGCATGTTTTATAGATAGGCATAAAAAACAGAACCATCATGTGCTCAACAGGTAATAACAAAGCATCACAAGATAGAAGGATCACACATGACACACATATTTTTCACGTGGAAACCCAACTGGGAAAAACCACAGTGGGGATGAATACCCACAAGTTGCTTTTAAACTCTTTTGAAGTCCGCTCTATTAGGAGCCTTGTCCAGTTAAAGAAATTACAATAGGTTCTGCTAGGAACTGATCTTGTTAGGGATCACCCGGTTAAGGGATAGCTATAATATCGGGTTAAGAGTTAAACCCGGTAGGGTCACCTTGTTAGAGGATTTCAAGAACTCAATAGCTAAAGGATCTCCAGAGCTCTATAGCTTCTCAAAACTCATTAACCTCGAGTTACCTGGTTAAGGGATTTGAATCAAGCCTATTAAGACCACCCTGTTAGGGGTTTTTGCATCAAGCCAGTTAAGGCTACCCTGTTAGGAGATTTTACAATTGTTGAAGTGGTTAGAGATCAACAGGAATTACAATGATCTGATAACAACACTTAATGCCAATGAAGATCCATTTAGGCTCCTCTTCTCCTTCTACACATTTACTTTGTAGGTATCTCTTCTCTCCTTTGGTCTGGCAAGAATCACATATCACTTCCCTTGGATACACATTCACAACTTTTGCCAACAACCCTAGAAAGAAACACAACATCGACCTTATAGGAAACAGACAGGTCGATAGCAAAAACCCTAAACCTTAAACCTGTAAGGTTAAACAATTCAAGTGGTTCAATCCTAACCATTGAATCATACTACATTAAATGCAACAGTCTTGAATTGATCTTAAGACATTCTCCATCATCCATTATCCACCGATTTCATGGCGGCTGATAACCCATCACGCATTATCACCGTTTGACAGACTTCGCACATTCTCGAGGTAGCTAGGAATAGTCTTCTTTATGCAAGATCCTTCACGCACATAGAGCTTACGTGGCAATATGATCTATCCTCCATTATAATGCTAACTCATCACATGAAGATCACCAATTGAGTCACACAGACTTGAGGTACTCCAACTGGAAATCTTGAAGTGGAAGCTACCTACCAACTGGTAGTCATATAATGCTTCCATGTGCCGGTTCCCATAACTACATGTCGGTTCACGTTGAACAAATATACCGCTTCACTTATGCATATAAATTGGTTCATACATATGCTAGTTCCTCTCTCTTTTCACCTATCACATGTGCCGGTTCACACCATGGCTCATATTGACATCAATGACAACATACAATATCATTATGTCTTCATGCCGGTTCACATAATGCCAACAATCTCCCCCTTTGGCATTGATGGAAATATACAAAGATATCTTCTCCACTTCACATCTTCTCCCATTTGTTGCAGATATCTTTTCACTTCACTCCTTCTCCCCCTTTGACAATGATGCCAAAGTGGATGTACAAGCATCTCTGTTTCATCATGTTGCTCCCCCTAAGGAGTAGCATCCTTCAACACATCAATCAACCAAAAATTTGTCTTTCCAATACCTAACTAATGTGGAACAATTACTTTTAGTTCACCACCTGAAGGGGAAATACCCCTAATTCACCTCTCAAATGCACAAATGTTGTCTTTGGGAGAGGCTTGGTGAATATGTCTGCTAACGGCTCCTTACTAGACACATGCTCCAGTGCAATCTCTTTATTCTAAACCTTTTCCCTCAAGAAATGATACTTAAGCTCAAAATGCTTGGTTCTAGAATGTAAAACTAGATTCTTTGATATATTGATAGCACTTGTGTTATCACAGAATATACTTACCAATTTAGATATAGGGATCTTGAAGCCTTCCAGTACATGCTTCATCCAGATTGTCTAAGTGCAGCTCATGAAACATGCAACATACTCTGCTTCCACTGTAGACTGAGAGATACAACTCTGCTTTTTACTCATCCATGAGACCAGTCTACCACCGAGAAAGAATGCACCATCGGTTGTGCTTTTCTGGTCATCCACATTACCTACCTAATCAGCATCTATGAACACTTTCAGATTGAAATCATTGCTATATGGGTACCACAATCCATAGTCAATTATTCCCTTGAGATACCTAAGAATCCGCTTGACTGCAACTAAGTGGGATTCTCTTGGAATTTTTTGGAATCTTGCAGTAATGCCAACTACATTTGCAATATCCAGTCTACTATGCACTACATAATGTAACTTACCAATCATTGATCGATATTCCTTCTCATCAACTAGTGCAGAATCATCCACTTTTGTCAATTTGCAACTGGTCACCATTGGTGTACCAACCGGTTTGCTATCTTCCATGCCAAAAGTCTTCAACACCTCTTTGACATATTTGGACTGAGTGATGAAGATTCCATCTTCCATCTACTAGATCTGCAGTCCAATGAAGAACTTAATCTCCCCTATGAGTGACATCTCAAACTCTTTCTTCATCTCATCAACAAACTCATGACTCATCTTGTCATCTCCACCAAAGATGATGTCATCAACAAAAACTTTATAGATCAGGATCTGATCTCCTTTAGACTTCCAGTAGATATTGATATCTTCACTTGTTCTCTCAAATCCAATCTTCACAAGATGGGAATGTAGGCACTCATACCATGCCCTAGGTGCTTGCTTTAGACCATATAATGCTTTATGTAGCCTACATACCATGTCACTATCTTCAGATAGGGAAAACCCATCTGGTTGCTCAATATACACCTCCTCTTCAAGTACACCATTTAGGAATGCAGATTTTACATCCATTTGATATACCTTGAACCTCTTAAAAGCTGCATATGCAAGAAGCATACAAACTCCTTCCAATCTGGCTACAGGAGCAAAGGTTTCTCCATAGTCTTCTCCTTCTTCTTGAGCATATCCTTTGCATACCAATCTGGCTTTATTCCTAATCACTATGCCATCCTCATTCAACTTATTTCTGAACACCCATTTGGTGCCAATGACATTTTTATGCTCAGGTCTGGGTACCAAGGACCATGTACCATTTTTCTCTATCTGATCAAGTTCCTCTTCCATTGCCTTGATCTAGTATGTATCTTTATGAGTCTCTTTGAATGATTTAGGCTCAATTTCAGAGATCATACATGAGTTTTCTCTGATCTTTCTTCTTGTAAGGATTCCTGCATCCTTATCACCTATGATCTGCTTAGGATCATGATTCAACTTGACATACTGAGGAATGGTCTTAACTGGTTCTTCTTGCTTTTCTTCTTCATCCTCATCTTCATCAATATCAACATTCACCGATTCAGGGACACTGTTACTGGTACTTGGTTGGCTAACAACCGGTTCCCAGAAGGTTGCAACCAGTTCATTTACAGCTTGCTCACTGCTGGTTTCCTCAGTCTTCTCAGAGGATTCATCAACTCTTACATTGATGCTTTCCATAATTCTCTGAGTCCTATTATTGTATCACTTGAAAGCTTTACTCTTGGTGGAATATCCTAGAAATATTCCCTCATCACATTTAGCTTCAAATTTGCCCTGATGTTCACTCCTCTTGATGTAACATTTGCTACTAAATACCTTAAAGTAGCTAACCATAGGTGTCTTACCGGTCCAATACTCATAAGGAGTTTTGTCCTTACCCTTTTTGATGACTACCCAGTTCATAGTGTAGACTGTAGTGCTCACCGCTTCTCTCCAAAAGTTGTGAGCTACCTTTCCTTGAATCAACATGGTTCTAGCTGCTTCAACCATAGTTCGGTCATTCCTCTCTGCTAGGCCATTTTGCCGTGGAGTCTAGGGGGCAGACAGTTGTCTCTTGATGCCAAATTCTTCACAATACTTATTGAATTCATTGGAAGTGAATTCCCCTCCTTGATCAGTTCTGAGACATTTGATCCTTTTACCACTTTCCTTCTCCACTAATGCTCTGAAAGCTTTGAATTTCCCAAAAGCTTCAAACTTGTCTTTCAAGAATGTGACCCACATCATTCTTGAGTAGTCATCAGTGAGGATCATGAAGTACCTATCACCCTACACACTTCTAGTTTTCATAGGACCACACAAATTAGTATGTACAAGATCAAGCAAGTTGTCAGCAGTGAAAGATTTACCTTTAAAAGTTGAGGAAGACATTTTCCCCATTTGACATTCTCTACACAAGGTATTATCTGCTTTGTTTAGCACCGACAACCCTCTAACTGCCTTGATCTTACTAGCCTCTACAATGTTATCAAAGTTTATGTGATAGAGTCTCCTATGCCATACCCAACTATCATTAAGCTTAGCCATAAGACATGTACTTACATTTGCATTCAACTGAAATAAGTTACCTTTGGTCTGCATGTCAGTGGCACCAACTTACCATCTTTTCCTTTGATTCTGCACACTCCATTCTTGAATTGCAGAGTGAGGCCACTATCATTTAGCTGGGCAACACTTAGAAGGTTGTGTCTGAGACCATCAACCTAGTACACATTGTCAGCACTACTCTTTCCATTCAAAGAGATGGACCCTCTTCCTTAGACCATGCATGGTGCATCATTGCCAAAGCAAACCACACCACCATCATACTCCTCTAAGGATAGAAACTTGCTTCGGTCACTAGTCATATGGTTAGAACAACCACTATCAATGATCCACTCATTTGAATTATTAAACTGGGAGATAAGAGCCTTCTTGTCTGCCACATCTTCCTTTATAGCAACAAACACAATGTCTTCATTCTCTTCATCTTCTGATTCCTCATCTGTGACACCTTCATCAACTACCACAAAATACTTTGTCTAGTTTCCTCCTTTGAATTTCTTGAACCTTTCCTGTTTATCCTTGTTGTCGCTATTAGGACAGTTCATAGCAATATGTCCTATCCAGTTACAGGAAAAACATTTCAAAGGGAGCTTACCTTTGTATTTACCAGTTCCTTTTGGAAATTTCTTGGCAAGAAGAGCTTCAAATTTCATCAGAAACTCTTCATCATTCATTTCTCTGTTCTGATTAGGTTCCCCACTAGTGCTAGAGTCTTTTCCTTTTCTGGATGGTATAGCAGAGGCTCTAAATGCTGATTCTATCTTTTGAACACTGCCATCAAAACTATTCAATTCATAGGTTCTCAACTTGGCTATGGTGGAGTCCAAGGACACCTTAGACTTGTCTATTGATCTCAACTCCTAAATAGCAGCGACCCTTATTGCATAGACTGGCAACAGGGATCTCAAGACTTTACTTACCATAGTGGAATCTTCTATTTTGCCACCTGGACTCTTGATTTCTCCAACAACCATTTTGATTCTTATTCCATACTGATGAATGGTCTCTCCTTCAACCATCCGCATGTCTTTAAACTTCCCTCTCAAGCTTTCTTCCTTAGCCTATTTTACATGCTCATCACCACCATAGATATTTTTAAGAGCATCCCATACCTCTTTGGGATTTGTCTTCTCTTGAACATCAATAAATTCAATTTCAGATAAACTACTGATGAGGGCTTCCATGACTTGCCCATTTTCTTCTATCTCTCTCTTTTGGTCATTGGTGAGAGTACCGGTAGGAGCAACATATACATTTTCAACATAACTCTAGTGTTGAACACCCATGCTTTTGATTAATATCTTCATCATGTCTTTCCATATACCAAAGTTTTCCCTGTTAAACTTTGGACCTTCCCTCTTCATCATTTGACTAGGATCTTTTTCTCAAGCGGTTAAGCTTACAACATAGAGGACCTGGAGGAGCTTTGATACCAATTGATAACTCAATGATGAACCAATAGTACCAAACCAGTACTGAGAGGGGGGGTGAATCAGTACAAACAAAAATATAGTCCAAAACTGGTTGGATAGCAAATACTTCAAATGACTACAAACAGTGATGTTAGCTGAAGCAAAGTGCAATCAGTAAGACCCAAGACTGCTAAAACAATCATAAACCAATCACTCACTAAGCTTTCCTCTTAGCTCAATACTACAATACCATTACACCCTCATGCATAAATAGGTAAACTATTAACTAATTGTAGCGTCCTAAAATTGTGACACTTGCAATTTTGACTGCATTTCGGTCTTCACGATGGCGATGCAACACGCAACCTGAATGGAGACCCCAAAACTTGCTCACGACACTAAAAAATGCATTTTTCAAGCACCCTGGCCTGAACCTCCTTGCACCCTGCTGTCCCAGGAGGTGGGACTAGAGCGCCCAGCGCCCTGGTCCCTGGGTCCTATTTTGGGCCCGGTCTCCTAAGGGGCTCTGGTCTTTTTGTTTGCAATTTGGAAATTATCTTTCTTGGTCGGCCTAAGGTCGGGAAAATCAGTCTATCAGCCCTAAATGACAAGTATATAAACTACATTTTCCTCTCTCATTGGGAGGGATGGAAAGTAGATGGAAAAAAGGTGAAAGCAAGATTCAAACATTCAAGCATTCAAGCATTCAAGCATTCCTTCAAGCAATTGATCATTTCAAGTCTCCATTCAAGGCTAAGTGTTGCATTCAAGTCAAGGATTCAACCATTGAAGAGGAGATCACATACTACATACTACATGCTACATACAACATACAACATACAACATCTATGCCTTCGCACATAAGGATACAAACATCCTTAGAACAAGGTATTAGTACTTGTTTTACAGTCATTTACATTTACAGCTCTTGCTCATTTCTTGGTTAATTCCAAAACCGGGGTTTGACCTAAAGGCAAACCCCTAATCCCTAACCCCCCAATCATCTTCGCTTTTCTGTGTGTAGGTGCAGGTACGTGGCTAAAATTGAAGATCTGGAATCCTTGTGCAGAGACGAACCGATCCCCCTTCGTTTGACGGATTTTTCGGAGGACCGTGGCGCCGGGCGCCATCGTCCCGACAACTTTTGCTCAAATTTGCAGGACAGCGCCGTATCGACATTTTACTGCTAATTCCAGGTCCGCAGCTTCATCCTATAACCCGAACTCAGTTTATAAGAGAATCTTTATGACTTTCTATGTATTCTTAGCTTAATTTCCTTAACAACATTCTTTACAAAAGAGGGTAGCCTTGCTTTCCTAACCCTTGAAATTCATTTAGCATCCAATCTTACATTGTGTGGGATTGGATCTTATGAGTTTCAACCCCTCTTTTGAATGTAAAGTCTCTCCCCTAAGTGAAAACCATCGAATCCTAGTGAACCTCCCTTCTCTCTCCTCGGAGTTGGAAGAGGGGAGAACAACTAGGGTTTGATCGCGATTTTCCGCTTTACATTTTGTTGAACCCGACGTGAACATCCTTTCTGATTTTTCATGCTTAGGTCTGAAAAAATTGATTACATTTCCATGTTTGATCTTTTGCAAAATTTTAGAGGTGATTGCATAAAAACCCTAAAATTTCTTTTTAGTAATTAAACTTGTGAAATGCTTAGTTGTTAATGTTTGTTTCAGATCTGCCCTTCTATTACAAATTTTCAATTCATATCTGTGCTTTAATTTCGAAAATTAAGTGGTTAAATGTCAAAACCCTAATTTTTGAAACCCTCTTAATTCAACCTTTGTCCGACAATTTGACCAATCAAAACATCTCCAAATCAGCTGTAACTTTGGATTCTGCAATAAAATCACAATATCTTTCATCCCTGAAAATTTGGAAAAAAGTTGTGAGGACCGTGTTGCACTCTGAGCGCCATCGTCCCCGACATTTTTTCCAAAATTTCGGGAGCGAGATCTTGCTGTATTTTCTTGCTAAAATCCAGAATTTTGGCTGATTCTGTCAATTATAACACTTTCAAAATTACAGTCAAAGTTGGTCTTGTGATTGCATGGATTAAGGCTTCTAAACATTTAAAAATCATTGAAATCAAAATTTTGTGTCAAAATTGCATTTTTATTATCATAAATCTGAAAATTGTGCTTGCATTCATTCGAAATTTCAGTGCTTTATTCAAATTCTTGCATTTTGTGACTTTTGAAATTAAGTGCTTAATTACAACAACTTTGATTTCCGCTTTCAAAATTGAATTTTGCGTGAAATTGAGTCAATTTTTAAATTTCAAAATTTGCATTGCTCTTGACATTCCCTCTAAAATCATAAAATTCAAAATTTCAGTTTCCCTCTCTTTTTCAAAATTCAAAATTTTGCATTTTTCGACAATCTTGATAGGGTTCAATTTTGAGATTGCAACTTTAATTTGGCCTATCTACAGATCGTAAAATCACTCAATTTTTTCAGATTAGCTTTAAAATCATCATACCTTTCATCCCTGCAAATTTCGAAAAAAGTTGCAAGGACCGTGTTGCACTCCGGGCGCCACGGTCCCGGACATTTTTCCGAAATTTTGGGAGACTGTTGTGATTGCATTTAACAGCTTAAATCCAGAAGATTGGCTGATTTTACTGAAAATTGCTACCTCTAAATTCAAAATCTTCTCTCTCTTTCTAGTGCATGAGTTTTACAACAATAAGCCCTACTTACACTATTCCCGTTAGACGAAGCCGTAGAATTAAGTCTTTCCGAGGTTTAACTACTAAGGAGATGGAACCTAATTTGAATAGCCATTTTAATGAGGACATGGGTAATTCCTCTAATCCTCCTAATGATGAAGAAGCTCTCCATGAGGTTTCTGTAGAACAACTTTCGAAATTGGATAACCAATTTGACGATTTTCGACAATGGATGTCTCAAGAATACCCTGATAGTCAAGCTCTTCCTTTAATTGAGGGTCTAAAACGTATGCTTCAAAGTGATAAGAATGGAATTGATATTTTGCGTGGTATTGCACATATTATGGATTCAAATGTGATGCCTATGAAGAGTTGTGCCGAAACCTTAGGTTATACACAACCTCCTACTCAAGACAATCATTCTATTCCTTTGATGACTTCTATTGCTAGTATACCTACTTTTACATCAAACATAATGACTACTTCTACACAAGACATTCCTCCTATGATCACCAGTCATGGGGGCAACCCTTCTTCTTCAATTAACCCTCTTCCTTCATTCAATCCGACTTCTTCATTCATTCCTTCAATGAGTGTTCCTATTACATCTTCACAAATGAACATGACGCAAGGGGGCAATTCATTTAACCATTCCATTCCTCCTTGTAGTGTTCCTCTTGTCCAATCATCCCCTATGACTAATTATCATAGAGTCCCACCACCTTACTCTTTACCTTCTTTCAATAACATAACACCTCCATCACAATCTAACACGTCTAATATGAACTCTTCGACTGAAGCGACCATTAACAATCTTGCACAAACTGTCTCTTCTTTACAGCAACAAATTGCCTCTATGAATCAATCTAAGTTTAGTGTGCCCACATTTGATGTTGCGAGCCCACTTTCTCTTGACATTGTTCGAGCTATCCCTCCTAAACATGTTGAAATCCCGCATTTGGAGCTTTATAATGGTAAAGGAGATCCTCTAACACATGTTAAGACTTTTCAAACAATTTGTACTAATTTTGCTTATGACCAAAGGTTGCTTGCAAAACTGTTTACTAGAACATTAAGAGACAAAGCCCTACAATGGTATTGCTCGTTGCCTTCTTATTCTATTACTTCTTTCGAACAACTTGCAAATGCTTTCATTCAACAATTTCAGAACAATATAAGTCCTAAGGTTACTTTGATTGATTTAATGCATTGTAAACAAGGTGTTAAAGAAAAAGTGACTGGTTTCATTGGTAGATATAAGCATTTGTATGCTCAAATTTCTTTTCCAGTGCCTGACAATGATATTCAAAGAATCTTTATTTCTAATTTACAAAAAGATATTCGAGACAAACTTCTATTTTCTGAGTTTACTTCTTTCCAACAGTTGTGTGCAACTCTTCACAATTATCAACTGACTGTGAGTCAAATGGAACAATCACATCCTATGGCTCCGAGTGATAAGGATGATAGCAGTCAACAACCATTTGGGAAGTTTAAACCGAACAGAGATTCCATCAAATTCAATGAAAACATCATCAACAACAATGTGAATGCAGCATTAGGTGTGCCTCCTATTTCTAAATTTTTCAAGAAAGAAAGAAAGTATACTCCTTTGAATGAATCATTGCATAGTATTATGAATAAGTTATTGGAACAAAATGTGCTTACTCTTCCTCCTATAAGACAAATTGATCCTGCAAAGATTACTTCACCTTATTTTGATAACAAATCTTTTTGTCAATTTCATCGTCAGCCTGGTCATGATACTGAAAAATGTTTTTCTTTAAAGGGTAAAATTCAAGATTTGATTGATAATAACACTATCTCTGTTTCTGGAGTGAATGATAAAGGCAACACATCTGTAGCTCCTCCTAACCAAAATCTTTAGATTTTCACTTGTCCATTGCCTTCTCATACCTCTAATGCAATTGAGACTAATGATTCCTCTCTCTCATCTGATGGTCTTGTGTCTATGACTCTGAATGTGATTAACTTTGTAGAGCAGCAAGAAATCCCTAAAGAACCTTCCATCACATTTGATTCTAGTGAAACTATCAAGGCACCTGATGGTCCTTTATACATAGTTGCAAAAGTCAAGAATACACCTTGCCGTGGAGTGCTTATTGATCCTTCATGCATGGTTAATGTTATTACTGAAGAATTTCTTTTTACTTTGCAATTGAATCAAATGATATATGACAAAACAGATGTGATTGTGAAACTATTTGATGCATTTTCTTCTCCTGCAATTGGTTCTATTACATTGCCTATTGAGGTCCATAACAGATCTCTTGATGTGAACTTTTCTATTATTCCATCTTCCGAACAATTTCGTGTGAAGCTTGGCTATCCTTGGCTATCTTCCATGAAAGCTATTGCTTCTCCTATTCACAAGTGTTTGAAATTTCTCCATAATGGTGAAGTTGTTACTGTCAATCATAGTCTCTTTAAACAAGCTGAAAGAACCTCTAGTGTTCCTATTGACTACTTTTGGCCTAAACAATTCCAATCTCTTCCTCCACGAAGTGATCATCTTTTCAAATCTTATCAAAAGTGGAAAACAGATATGATCCTATCTCTAAGTGAACCTAGAACACCTAAACTTGACATTCCTATCATTCTTGAGAAGGAAGTTCTTCCTTTGAAAGATAAAACTAATGTCTTTCCTCAAGAATATTCCCAACCCATCCCTATGGATGTGACTATGTCTATACCTAATAAACTTCCTAAGAGTAGACCTATACCTCCTTGTCATGATGGACTTGGTCTTCTCCCTAAACCAAATATTCTTCCCCTATATGGAGCAGTTCCTCCTCCTTCCTTTTATAGAGAGAAGCGACCTTCCTCTTCTCCTATTATCCAGCCTAAGAGACCACAACCTAAACACCCAAGTGCTAAGGATGAGAACATTCCTCCTCCTCAGTCTTCTCCACTTCTTACTAAGACTAGACGTAATCGTTCTGCACGTGAACACCGACAAAAACGTCGTCTTAGGGCTCAAGCAGCCGCTTCTCCAAATTTACAATCTCCAAAAACACCTTCAACAAGCATTATTCCATTTTCTCCTCAGCCGGACATTGAGCCTAAATCTCCTAAACATAAGATGCATGATGGTCTTGATCCTGTGCGAGTTAAAGATCCTATTTTTATAAATCTTGATGACGATATAGATGAAAATGTTATGCATGATGAAAATGTTACTCATCTTGCTTCTGATAGTGAATATGAACTTGTTGATGTTGATAACCATTTATCTAATGAATTTTCTAAAGCACTTATCCTAGCTCCTAGACAAGAACAATGTGGCTCGGAACATGAACATAGCCCTTGTTTGGATCTTGTGATAGCTCCATCTGCTGTGTTGGATGTTCCTCCTCTAGCATGTTCCCTGCCTTCCCGAAACATTGATCAGCAAGATCGGGGGGTAGATGACGTGCTAGACTAGTTCCATTAGCATAGCAGATTCTCTCCTCCTCTCTTGTGTTACTTCTTCTATGTGTTATTCTCATTCTTCTATTTGTTGTCCTTGGTGTTGTCTACTTGAGGACGATGCAAAGCATTGAGATCTCTCAGTCTCTCTCATGTTGACTCAAAAGACACGTGTTCCCTTCTTCTAGGTGACCTTCCTTGATTGGGGAATGAAGAACAATTATGCATACACACATATGATATATATACATGAATTACCATACAGCATACTGACCCCGAGGAAAAGCGAAGTCACCTCGTGCTTTATGTTTTGTGTCTATTATCCTTGGGTTTATCTCACACTTGGGGGCTAAATCCTTGCGATAACGTGCTCCTTTCCTTTCTCATTTCTTATGTGTATCACTACGTTAAAACAATCACCCCCGGTGAGGCGTGTGCGATCGCTTTAATGTAGGGGGGCATACATCCCGTTCATATCTTTTCAAGATACTTGAAAATTTCTTGGTAAATTTAACCTTGCCTTGAGAATTTTTGATATCTTTCTTGCATGACTCATAGTGAGGGAACCTTACTACTGACAGTCATGGTTCTCCCTCGTGATCTTCCCTTTTACTTTGTCAATCGAAGTCGTAAGATCCTTAGTCCACTGGGGGCTTGGTGTATCTTGCCTCCTTGACATGGTGAAAGTCTTTCAATGTTGTTTCCTTGTACTTTACTGGAAGTATGAGCATACATACTCCCGCTAAAGTGGGGGCTAAATTTAGCGTCCTAAAATTGTGACACTTGCAATTTTGACTGCATTTCGGTCTTCACGATGGCGACACAACACGCAACCTGAATGGAGACCCCAAAACTTGCTCACAACACTGAAAACTGCATTTTTCAAGCACCCTGGCCTGAACCTCCTTGCACCCTGCTGTCCCGGGAGGTGGGACTAGAGTGCCCAGCGCCCTGGTCCCTGGGTCCTATTTTGGGCCCAATCTCCTAAGGGGCTCAGGTCTTTTTGTTTGCAATTTGGAAATTATCTTTCCTGGTCGGCCTAAGGTCGGGAAAATCAGTCTATCAGCCCTAAATGACAAGTATATAAACTACATTTTCCTCTCTCATTGGGAGGGATGGAAAGTAGATGGAAAAAAGGCGAAAGCAAGATTCAAACATTCAAGCATTCAAGCATTCAAGCATTCCTTCAAGCAATTGATCATTTCAAGTCTCCATTCAAGGCTAAGTGTTGCATTCAAGTCAAGGATTCAACCATTGAAGAGGAGATCACATACTACATAGTACATGCTACATACAACATACAACATACAACATCTATGCCTTCGCACATAAGGATACAAACATCCTTAGAACAAGGTATTAGTACTTGTTTTACAGTCATTTACATTTACAGCTCTTGCTCATTTCTTGGTTAATTCCAAAACCGGGGTTTGACCTAAAGGCAAACCCCTAATCCCTAACCCCCCAATTGTCTTCGCTTTTCTGTGTGTAGGTGCAGGTACGCGGCTGAAATTGAAGATCTGGAATCCTTGTACAGAGACGAACCGATCCCCCTTCGTTTGACGGATTTTTCGGAGGACCGTGGCGCCGGGCGCCATCGTCCTGACAACTTTTGTTCAAATTTGCAGGACAGCGCCGTATCGACATTTTACTGCTAATTCCAGGTCCGCAGCTTCATCCTATAACCTGAACTCAGTTTATAAGCTAATCTTTATGACTTTCTATGTATTCTTAGCTTAATTTCCTTAACAACATTCTTTACAAAAGAGGGTAGCCTTTCTTTCCTAACCCTTGAAATTCATTTAGCATCCAATCTTACATTGTGTGGGATTGGATCTTATGAGTTTCAACCCCTCTTTTGAATGTAAAGTCTCTCGCCTAAGTGAAAACCATCGAATCCTAGCGAACCTCCCTTCTCTCTCCTCGGAGTTGGAAGAGGGGAGAACAACTAGGGTTCGATCGCGATTTTCTGCTTTACACTAATCTTCACTATAGTTGGCTCAACATGTTTTATAGACAAGCATAAAACACAAAACCATCATGTGCTCAATAGGTAATAACAAAGCATCACAAGACAGAAGCATCACACATGACACACATATTTTTTACATGGAAACCCAACTGGGAAAAACCACGGTGGGGATGAATACCCACAAGTTGCTTTTGAACTCTTTTGAAGTCCACTCTATTAAGAGCCTTGCCCAGTTAAAGATATTACAATAGGTTCTGCTAGGAACCGATCCTATTATGGATCACCTAGTTAAGGGATAGCTATAATACCCGGTTAAGAGTTAAACCCGGTAGGGTCACCTTGTTAGAGGATTTCAAGAACTCAATAGCTAAAGGATCTCTAGAGCTTTATAGCTTCTCAGAACTCATTAACCTCGAGTTACCCGGTTAAGGGAATTGAATCAAGCCTGTTAAGACCACCGTATTAGGGGATTTTGCATCAAGCCAGTTAAGGCTACCCTATTAGGGGAGTTTACCACTATTGAAGTGGTTAGAGATCAATAGGAATTACAATGATCTGATAACAACACTTAATACCAATGCAGATCCTTTTAGGCTCCTCTTCTCCTTCTACACATTTACTTTGTAGGTATCTCTTCTCTCCTTTGGTCTAGCAAGAATCATGTATCACTTCCCTTGGATACACATTCACAACTTTTTCCAACAACCGTAGAAAGAAACACAACATCGACCTTATAAGAAACATGCAGGTTGATAGCAAAAACCCTAAACCCTAAACCTATAAGGTTAAGCAATTCAAGCGGTTCAATCCTAACCATTGAATCATACTACATTAAATGCAACAGTCTTGAATTGATCTCAAGATATTCTCCATCATCCATTATCCACCAATTTCATGGTAGTTGATAACCCATCACGCGTTATCACCGTTTGACAGACTTCGCACATTCTCGAGGTAGCTAGGAATAGTCTTCTTTATGCAAGATCCTTCACACACATAGAGCTTACATGGCAATATGATCTATCCTCCATTATACTACTAACTCATCACATGAAGATCACCGATTGAGTCACACAAACTTGAGGTACTCCAACCGGAAATCCTGAAGTGGAAGCTACTTACCAACTGGTAGTCATACAATGCTTCCATGTGCTGGTTCCCATAACTACATGCCAGTTCACCTTGAACAAATATACCACTTCACTTTGGCATATAAACTGGTTCATACATATGCCATTTCCTCTCTCTTTTCACCTATCACATGTGCTGGTTCACACCATGTCTCATATTGACATCAATGACAACATACAATATCATTATGTCTTCATGCCGGTTCACATAATGCCAACATGATCATGCTCGAGCCCAAAAGATGATATCACAGAAGGAATTGATCAGTTTAACCAGAGTGGAATTAGATTGCAGAAGATTGAAATTGAACAATGTCACTAATGCAGAACTAAAATTTGCCATTAGAGTAATAGGTTACTATTTCTTCCAATCGGCAAGGGAAAATAGTGTACCTTGTGCAACAGTAGACCTAGGATATAAAATTGTGAAAAAGGGAATGAATATTGATCTTTGTGAGGTGTTGCTGAAAAACTTGTTTGAGAATCTGAACACCATCAGGAAGCCAAAGAAGAACAACTCAGCAAATACACTAAAGTTTGGATTACTACTCATATGCATGTTTTTCTATTTTGAAAAATTCTTTCCATCAGTCGGTAAAGTTGTTTGGGAACTACACCGACCAATCACCCATTAGATCAATGACTTAATTAAGAAGCCAAGTGATAATTTTAATGATATTATGGATGATTACTTTAGTAAGTTTCAAGAGAAAATGCATAACAGGTACTAGATTCCACCCAAGCTAGTGGAGAAATACAAAGCTGACATATGTTTTGAAATAGACATTGATTACTATTATGTGAATGCTGTGGAACCGAGAACTCAATCTCTATCATCTATGGGTTACGAGATTGATTTTGATATCACACAACAACAAATTGATGCATTTCTCACATTGCCAAGACATGCTATCGAGCTGAGGTATGGAACCTATGAAGAAGTGAAGGAAAAAGTGAAAATGAGCATTGTAGTCCCCAAACCTACAAGAAAGGCAACAAAGATGATCAAGGCATTATCAGAGAAATTCAGAGAAGATGCTTCCTCCACACCTATTAAAGGCACTTTAGCCATTACCGAAGAGGAATCTGAAGCCCAAGAGGTAGCTATAACATTGAGCACCGAATTTCCTAAGGGAAAAGTGTTGAAAAGAAAGAAACAGGACACATCAAAGGCCTCACTGACTCCTCTAGCAAAGAGACCTAACACTAGAGCATCTGCAGCTTCACCGAGTAAGAAAACAAAGAGTGTTACTATTCCCAAGGTAACAAAGACCTACAAGAAAACTACTCAGAGACTCATTTTGGCAAAAGAGTCCAGTGACACCGAATTTGAAGATGCAAGCAAATTTCAGATTGTCAAGAGCGAGAAGGTAAAGGTACATAGTGTTGAAAATTTATGTGCTAATCTGAAAGAATATGGTGGATTTGGAGGATTTAGATACGTTAAGTATGAAACCAGAAATAATGATGAAAAGAGAAAAATTGAAGAAGCTATCATCTGCACACTTCTAAAATTCTAGTTGGCTCCATCGGAACTATCTAAGTCACTTCCAAATGAATTATATTTACATATTGATAATATGTGGAAGTATGGAATGGACTCTGAGAAATAGATCAGAGAAAGAAGTCTGGTACATCTCTTTCTAGACATGTCGTTAGCTGAAATAAAAGAACATCTGACAACCTAAGGAAAGAAAGAAAAGAGAAAAATATATTAGAGATGCTTCTAAGAAAGCTAAGGAAATTTAGGAAAATGTTATGAACATTAGTGGCATATCGGCTAGTGAGCTTGAAGAACTTCAACCGGAGGCACATATTTCAGTGGTTGACACATCTTCTGGAACCGATAGTGAGAAACTAGCAGAGTTTAAGAGAGTTGAAAGGAGGAAGAGAACCTTCACTGGTACCCTCTCCTTCACCTAAGAGAGCAAGGAATTCGAGGAAGAAACAATAGGTAGTAAGGGGACCACCAAAGAAACTCACACCAAAGAAGAAACAACAACCTTTTACTCCCTCTTTGAATGATTTGTTGAATGAGATAACTGATGATGGAAATTTGGCTAATGTGCACAAACTATATAACACATTTAATGATTCTGACAGGGAAATCATTGAGAACAATATAATTTTACATTTGGACATATATAAAAAGGTTTTAATTGAAGTTGTGGATGACTTACCTAATGATCTTTATAGGAGATTGGAAGCAAAAAGGATACCAATGATGGAATTAGACAAGAAGATGATAATTGAAAAAATTATAGTTGTACATCCAGTAAATTCAAAAGAGGAAATTCATGAATTAATTTCTAAGGCTAACTGATTTGTTTTTGCTAGTGGACACCAGCAAGTAAGTTTAATGGCAGGAAGAGTAAAAGAGATTGCAGATGAGACTGCTGATAATTGGGATATATTTTTTGTGGAGAAGGAAAAACAAGAGGAAATGAACCGACAGAAGAAGAAATTTAAAGTATATTAGAAGGATAAGGACAAGGGGAAAGGAAAAATTGTTGGTATTCCAAACATCAAGATTACTGACAATCTACCGCCACCTTTGGATACTGCACTGATACACATAGATGATCCACTAATTATTGACACTGAAGGTGTTACACATGATGATAGAAATCCTAAATCTAAGATACTCTTCACCATGAATGTGGATACTCAGGAAGTAAATATTGTTGTGGATAAGGATAGTTCAAAGGCTAAGGAAGACAATGTGGACAGCGGCAACTTGGCCAAGAAACTGGTAGAAACTATTGAAGTTGAGATCCCAACCCAAATAGAGAAACCGTCAAATACTGGAAAACCTACTGAAGGTAAAGATGTTGGCACAGGGCCACTAGAGACTGAGATACTGATAGTTGAACTCACTAAGAAACCTACTGAGGTAGAGGTACACACTGAGGCAGAGAAATTGGCAATCACTGAGACATCAAAATAGTCTAAGAAACCTTTGCAAGTTGAGATGCAAACCCAGACTGATCCACAAGAGGTAAATACAAGTAAAATGGTTACAACTGATGGAAGCATAGAGGTAATAAAGGCAACTGGTCAGACATCCGACACATTAGCAAGTTAATTTAGACCTACCAATGTTATAGAGGTACTTTTGGATTCAATCAAAAAGATAATGGATTGCAATGCATTGGCCTACAAGGCAATTGATAACACTGTACCTATTCTTAAATTGATTGCACCAAATTGTAACATAGATCATATTAAGGATTCTTTAGGAAAATTGGACACATTGTCCAAATTTATTGCTGATAATGTAATAACCATTGATAAAGTGAATGAGGACACAATAAAGGAGAGAGTTGAAAAAGAGAAGGACAAATTCTTTGAAGACATTGTAAAGAAGTGTAGAAAACACCTGAATACATTATTACCGGCACTGAACTCTACTATTTTGGAGTACAAAGAGCTATGTAGGGACATAGACAAGGAAATCAGTAGAACACAGAAAGAATTCGATGACATAGCTGAAAACATAATTGGTTCATTTGGTCACATATTAGTATTTGAACAAGAAATGGCAGGTTTTGAGGAAAAACTAGAGAAACTTGAGAAAGAAAAAGCAAGGATAAGGTCTAATGCCAGAGAGCTTAAAAATAAACTTGGTCCCAAGTTGGACAATCTTATTTCTCAGAGAATAGAAATATCTAAGGCATTACTTCAAGGAGAACGATCACTAGAAGCACACATGCATTATCTCATAGGCACGATCCAACAGACTGAGGCAACCTTGAATGACAACAAAAGGTTTATGCAGAGTCTAAATCTAGTTTTGGCAGATACCTTTTAGATTGTAACCAATCGGTTACAGACTTTGAGGTAAAATTTTTGCACTCATTTAATTACTCTTGAAAACCTTTGTCATTGATGTCAAAGTGGGAGTAGTGGAGAGAAAAATGATTATTCAGAGGAGATCATTTTCTCAGGGGGAGCACATTTTTTTGGAAACATTTTGGACTTTAGTTTTTGGACTTTTCTCACGGGTGTTGCCATCAATGCCAAAGGGGGAGATTGTTAGCATTCTACACTCTTATGAGAATAGTTGATGTTGTCATTGATGGAAACCAACTAGCAACCAACTGGAAATCATCTGTCAACCCACCAACAACTACCGGCACCAGCAATAGACTTCTACATTCACCTGCAGGCACTTCACCGACAGTGACAATAATGCATACCGACACTCAAGCTGACATGGAATAAACTTTTGTTTATTGTTTTATATTGTAATTATCTTTTGTAAAAGATGATATGGCATATTGTAAAAGACTCACATATATGTATGAGATCTTATAGGTCATTTTGATAGAGAAAATATATGAGAGAGAGAGGATATAGATGATATAGTTGATAGCGAAGGTTTTGGTTATAGACCGAGCTTAAACTGATACTAAACTTGGCATAGTTGATGTTGATCTGAAGCAATACATTATATTGGATTTTGATAATCCATTTTGTAAGTCAGTGAGACTTCTATTTTGTAGTTGAGCAGTGAGCTCTAGGCTGCTAGCCTTCCTGCATGACCAGGCCTCTCATTGTAAGTAATATTTATTCATTGGCTAGTGAGTGAATATTGTGGGTCACAAATCCCACCGAGGTTTTTCCCACATCGGGTTTCCTCATTAAATATCTTGTTTTATGGTGTTTTCTCTATGTTGTCTTTGTTATTCTTATTTGCTACATTAATTCTTATTTACCGGTACACTGTTTTGGGATACAAAGTTCTTAAAAAGTTTAAATATTCTGCTAACCGGTTAGACACTGATTCACTCCCCCTCTCAATGTCTTTGGGACTGTCATTGATTCTAATAGTTCCAACTTTTCCTTATCTTCCTTAACCTTTTTATCCAAGTTTGTTATTAGTTTTGTTGTGTTAGTGTTAGACCGGTATATTTAACTGCATTGATGAAGAGCCTCATCAATCCTCGTCATCTCATATGTCAGCTTAGCCTTGTTGGATGTGAACATGCTATCATAGTTGACCTTCCTAGCTGCATTATACCTTTCCACCATCTATTGGTTTGACACTTGTTGAAGAGTTTTATACTCTTTGACAATGTGCTCAGTCAAACCTTTCAACTTACCGGATGGACTAGCTACCTAATCAATCTTACATTCTGGTGCAAGCTTTTGTAAAATAGTAATAGCTTGCTCAATAACCTGCTTATCTTCTGATCCTTCCTTCCTTAATTTTTGAGCTGCAACAAACATCAATTCAAAATTGCTCAATTGCTTATTGTTCTTATTTCCAAGATGACCAAAATCTTCTTTGACTGGATGAGTCAAGTGCCAACAATGAGGGACCAGTAGTCGGTGAAGGTGTTGGTACTCAGACCTCAGTCTGATCAGCCTGACCTTCTTCCTTCTGATCTATTTTATCCTTTACCTCCTCAACACTAGTGGCATCACCACTTGGTGCAGTTATTTCCACTACCTCAACCTCATGAACTTCAACTGTATCAATATCAATTACTGGAGGATTGTCTACCAGTTTATTGATCTCAATATCATGTACAAGTGTAACTGTCAGAGGAATGTCCTTAGATTTTTTTCATTCCAAAATTGGTGGATCTCTACATAGTATACCTTTACCTTTAGCATCAACTAGGATGTTTGGAATGTCAGACCTAGGTGGAATATCTAGTGATGTAAAGAAACCTGGTTTATCCACAAAGAATTTAATCTAAGCCTCATGAGTTTCCTTCACAATTTCATTTACTCTTCCTACCATAAGACTTATATGTCGATGTCTACTATGCAAAATTGTTTTATTAGCAAACTCTAGACAGTGCTACATCTCTTCATCAGTTATAGCACCACAAATAGTTAGAAATTTCTGAATCTTAATATGCTTATCCTCCTCAATAGCCGATAACCTCCTAGCATCTAACTTACTATACAAATCTGTCGGTATTTGAGTCTCAATTTCAATTAAAGGTTTCTTATATATGTCTAAATATAAAAAAATTGATTCCTCGATCTTCTTTTGTTCCTTATCATCTATATCACCATAATAGTGTTGTATGTTACTCAAAATACCATCCTTTGTGATCTGATCAATCAATTCAGCAACATAAAGAGGAGCAATAACCTTTACACTTTTACCACATTAAAGAGCAATATCTAAATCAGATTTATTTTACTTACTAGGGGTGGGAGAAAACTCCTTGGCTAGTTTCCTTTTTCCAATAGGCTTTTTCTCCTTCAAAATTTTCTTCTAATCTATCGGAGGAGTGATTGTGGAATTCTGCAGCTTCCCTTCTTCGGGTTTCTTTCTCTGAATCCTCATATAGATCTTAGGAATCTTTGGGATTTCTTCCTCAGTCTCAGAATCAGATTCAACAAGAGAAATAAATGTTTCTGGTTTCTTCCTCTAGATAAACCCTTAGTGATTCCTCCTACTAGAGAAGCCTGAATAATTGTTGGAGGAGATGTCTTTGCCAAACCAATGATTTGTTTGATTTCAAAGGACATATTTTGGATAGCCTGTCTATCCTTCTTGATTTGTCCATCCATTTTCTTCTTACTGAAATCAATCTTCACCTTAGATTCCTTCTTCTTGGTTGTGCCAAATGTTTTCTCTTTCTCATCAATCGAGGCATCTATAAGCATCTTGGCATAAAGGTCCAAGATTTCTGCATCAACCTTATAACCCAGCTCAAAAACCCAGATAGTCCTTGGTTGTACTGCCTCCATCAAAGTTTCATCCTTTTTCACCATGAAGCATATGTCGGTAGAGTATTTATCAACAATATGCTTAGGGATCCTTTCCCTCTTCTTCATATCTTTCTAAAATACCTTGAAATAACCCTACAAAATGGAGTTTTTGTCTTGTCCCAAGTTTCTCAATGCATCTTTGATCTGTTTACCTACTGTTATATCAAAGGCCCATTGCCTCTTACTGGATCCTAGTATCTCATTCAAAAAGAAAAGCATCAAAAAAACAATGAGATTTCCATACTGGAATGTACCTTTCTTATCTCCCTTAATCTTTCCCAAATTAGAAATCAACTCATCACACAACTCACAAAGATCATATTTCTCATTTGCTTTCACCATCTTGTGTGCACAAAAAATATAGGATTTGGAAACAGAGCTCAACTATTTTGATTAAGTTACCTTGTATCCAATTACTATGCTTGAAAATCAAACAACTTTATCTCTAATAGTTCTAATCAGCATCGATTGGTTGTCAGAGGTGGCACCGGTTAGCTTGTTCACCTCATTGTTCAGAATCTTCCTCCTACCTAGTGTCTATCTAACCTAGGATAAGCCAATGATAGAATGAATCACATCCTTGGTGATTTTATAGGGCCGGTCAAGCCACATGAACTCACCATAGACTTGGCTCAGCACATACCAAATCATCTTATCCTCAAACTTGAGCATCTCTAAAATGTCGGTGAAACCCTGATCCTTCAGAATTTGAAATTCCAGTTCAAGCAATCCATCCTTGTTATGAAAAGTAGATAGATACATTGATTTAATCTCCGATGAACCCAAATCCTCTAGAGTGCAATGAATATATGCTCTCACATCTTCAATATTAATAACTCCATCGGGAACCCTAAAAATTGTGTCGATAGAATCATCGACCTTTGCATTTTGAGGGTATTATTTGAATTCTGAACATGGACGATCCTTAATATCCACCACAATAGGGACAACCAAATTTTCCAAAGCAGGAGCAGATCCAGAAGCCATTCCGATTTCAGAAAATAAGCCTAAAAATAGGGAAAATACATCACAAACAAAGCCATTGAAAACCTTTGATAAATCTGCATAGAGAATACTGGAAGATGGTGGAAAATGCTCTTAATCGCCTTGATTGCCTTAAACTCACTCTTCTTCACTCTGAGTTCTGTGTGATAAAAAATGAAGCAACTTATCCCTTTTAATCTACAAAACCCTAATTTCCCTTTGACATCAATGCATGTCGACATATGATATTGGATACAAAATCCATTATCCCAGTGCTGATGAATCTCTAGGCTATCTTCACCAAGATTTGAAACAAGCTTTCAGATCTCTACCGGGGGCAATACAGGATCTTTCATTAATTTTCCTCCCTCTAAGGCCAAAGCCTTAGTTATTAGATAAGTTTCATGTTGGTGGAGGGACTTTTTGCTCTACCGGTTGGGTAGCTGGAGAATTTACCTCTGTCGATTGATCTTCAGACTTCCTAATCCACTATTTATCATGATCCTATCGGATCTCATCAACCTTTTTCTTTCCTTTCTCATTTGATGTGTCATTCCCTTCTAGTGTATTCTTTCATCTGCAATATTTGGCAATATGTCCTATTTGTTGCATGCATAACAAGTAACATTGTTCTTCTAAATTGCCTTGTTGAGCCATTGACCATTCTTTGACCTACACTGATTATCCATATATCCAAACTTTCCACATGCATGGCCTCTCACATTTATTCTACAATATTCTATCCTATGACCATACTTATTACACTTTGAACACTGATCAGGAACAACATTATTATTCTAATTTTCTCCATTTCTCCATTGACTTTCTTTATGACCAAACTTATTACAAACAAATCATCTACCATTAAGTTTATGTGCATTGGGCTGCCTTACCGGTTATTTTTTATTCTGGTTATCTGGTGGATTCCCTTGATTTGTAGTACCAAAGATTTCTCCATGCTCAAATCCAACACCTCTAGTGTCCCCAATGTCTCTTTGATCCTTCAGTAATTCATCAAGCCTTGCAGAACTGACCTTGAACTTTTCTTTGTATTCATTTGCAACATCCATATCACTTCTTAGGATTGACATCATTCTTTCCAACTCTTGCTCATTGTCCTATGATTGCACCAACTCAGTTCTCAACACATCATTTTCATGCGCCAACCTAATCTATTCCTCAGATTTGTCTTTCAGAGATATAACAATATTTTTTACATTCTTCTTCTGGTCTTCAATCTCCTTGGACATCCTTATAGTCATGGCTTGCATTTCACTCTTTATGACATTATTCTCCTGACTCAGCTTCTGAAATAATTCCTCAAGGGCATTACTCTCTTCATCATCTGAATTATTTAAAATTTCTTTCCTTTTAGCTTGAGCAGATGATAACCTCTCTTGCAGGGTAAGAGTGAATTCCTTTGCAGAATTGAACTCATCTTGTAGTTTCAAGTTCTTCAACCTTTCAGCATCATAGTCTTCAAGTGCTACTTCAATTTCCTTTTGTAGACTCATCTCTATGGGTTCCAGATTCAGGATCTTCCTCAAGCTATTACACTTATTCCTAGGCACAACGATTTGATACCAATTGTTGGAATCCAAGAACACTGGGAGGGGGGTGAGTCAGTGTTATGCCAGATAGAGTAATTTTTACCTTATTAATCGGTATGCGTAAAAGAAAGTAACAACAAGTAATATCAATGCAACCATATGAATCAACACCATAACATAGACATATATACATAGAAAACCTCAAAGAGGAAAAACCATGGTGGGATTGATGACCCACAATATCTATCCACTTGCCAAATGAATAAATATTACAACAAGGGCCTACACATGCAGAAAGGCACACTACCTAGAGCACACTACTCATTACAAAAGAAGCCTCACTGATTATAGATCCAAATACTAGATTATAAAAATAAACTAAACTAAGAATGTGCATCTTCTATGTTAGATGAGTTTCGGCTATAGTACTGTCTATACCGGTTAAACTGTAACCTCCCTTACAAGTGTCTTAGATCACTTCCCAATTCTTTAGACCAATAATCAAGACTAATTGCAAATCTTTACATTTATGTTCTATCAATCAAGATAACATCAAAAAACCTTTCATATCACTTATCTCCCATATATCCACATCATTATATAATGACCTAACCCGAACTGACTTATATACTGATGCAAGAGAATCACTGGTCGATAAGCAATCTTGCATCAACCAAAAATATTTCCTTTCTTTTGTATTCTTACTGGTATGTGTCGATAGTTGCTTGTTCTTCATGGCAGATCTTGTTTGCAGTTTCCTGGTGGTTTCATGTGGTTGATTCCAAACTCCTAGTTCATTTGGGTTCTTCTCCAGTTAGTTATCGCTTTCAATTGACTATTTTTGGGTTCCTGAGATAGTTCTTGTGCTTACCAGTTGGTTTTCCTTCATTACCAGCATGATTTGTGGCATGTGGATCCATCTTGGGTCTTGTCCGATGTTCCTTGGCATGTGGCTGACCTTCTTACTGATCCGCATCACTTGGTTGTTATTTTTCAGAAATATTTCTTAAATCTTAGGGCTGACCTAATTACACATTTCATTTTCCTGCATTGGTGAATGTAATCTTTTGAGGCCAACCCAAATATGTTCTGGTGGGTATAAATATGATTTTATGTAATCATTCATAGGGGTAGAGGAAGTAGAACTAAGAATAAGGATTAAGATTCATGTGTTGTGATCCTATAATTTTTTGTGAGATTTTGCCAAGACCAAGGGAGCAATGAAAAGCACAAAAGAGAGACAAAAGTATGACAAGAACGAAATGTAGTCTCATCAATATGCAAATGATCAATTGGATTACCAATACAATGAATATAGGCCTGCATATATAGGCAAGTCCATATGGATATGTGAGCACACAATCATGACATGTGGCTCAATGAGAAACAAGGGTAGGTAAGAAAAAGTAGGGGTAGGTAAGAGAAATAATATAATATTCCACAAGAGGTGGATGACCCACCGAATGTGGAGTGTAACAATAAGATAAGACCATAAAAGGTGGAATTTCTACTACAAGCTGCATCCCTATGTGCACACTTCCCTAAGTGTCTCATATCCAAACTACGATGAGTTGCATTATCCAGAGTTAACTTAAGTAAAGTGTAATTATGAGATTTTGCCAAGATCAAGAGGCAATGGAAAGCACAAATAAGAGAGACAAAATAGATGATAGTAGTAAACTATATTCTATCAAGATGCAAAATATGATAAACTGTATCATTACAAGATGTTCAATGAATGCATGTACAAACAATGTAGATGAACCTTCTTATATAGGCAAGGCAATATGGATATGTGAGCACACAAACATGACATGTGGCTCAATAAAAAACAAGGGTAGGTAGGAAATAGGTGTGGTAGGTATGAGAAATGATATAATATTCTACATGAGGTGGATCACCCACCGAAGGTGGAGTGTAACAACAAGATCTTCTCCTACACACACTATCCCAATGTGGCACAAACACCCAAGTGTCTCATACCCAAACTACTATTAAATGCATGTCTGAAGTAAACTTAAGTATAGTGTACTAATAACCAAGATGAATAATTATTTACACCAACTCCCCCCCTTAAGTGCAACTTAGGGGAATGTACTTAAGTCTACAATGCAACTAAGCAATGCAATATGGGTCTCGGCTACAAGGCCATGTTAGGTACCCATTTACAAATGCAAATGCAATCTCCCATAAAGCAAGGAAAGAGAGAAAGAACCAATGGGAAGAAACTCCCCCCCAAAAGAGAGATGATGAAAGCACACAATGCTCTCAATGATGAATGAGAAGAACAAAACCTCATGTGAGGGAAAAGTCCCCCCCATAAGAGAGAAAAAGAGACCATGAAGCCCCACCTCAATGTTGAATATCTTGCAAGGATGGTCCAATGATGTTGACCAAAATACCTCCCCATAAGGAAGAAAGGGAGCCAATGCTACATCAATAATGTCAAAGTGTGACAAAACTAGGTACCAAGTTGATGATGATGAATCACTAGCTGCAACAAAATGAAGATTAGGCATGGAGATAACCTTCTTTGAGCATCAACTGGATACTCATAAATGGCATAAATACTGGTACAATCCAAGTCTCATGGGAGCCATGCACAAATGTGTACAATATAAGTCTCAACTGGAGCCATGCACCAAGTCTCACAAGATATTCCTAATCTATGTGTACAAGAGGATTACATCAAATATGTCAACAATGACAAGATACAAAGAGGTGTGGTACTTTATGATAGTGTGAGTACAACATTTCTCATGCAAGAGCATACAACATGATAGTGCAAATATGGAAACATGAAAAAGATGCCACCAATAAGCCCTGTAGAATACTAGAGAAAAAGATGCCTTCGATTGGGATGTGGCCAAGAGATATAAAGGAGCAAATTGACCCCCCCCTCTTGATTGCTGGTTGGAAGCACTGCAAGACAGGTATGAAGTGACAAGAAAAAATTGTGTTCCAACTTTGACTTATTCCATGATATTTTTGATTTTAAAATATTTTAAAAATCTAGAAAAAAGCACACCAAAAGCACGTACTTGTGGTGAAGAGGGATCTCATCGTGGATATAGTCGCTACACCAACACCTGCCACATGATAGAGCTGGATACAACCACATACCATGTAGGATTTGTACCCACTACATACCACATCGATAAGCCAAGCTTATGCGGATGAAGGGTCTAGGGCTTGGGGGACTCGAACCAATGACCTGCACTTTGATACCATGTGAGATTTTGCCAAGATCAAGAGGCAATGGAAAGAACAAATAAGAGAGACAAAATAGATGATAGTAGTAAACTGTATTCTATCAAGATGCAAAATATGATCAACTGGATCATTACAAGATGTTCAATGATTGCCCGTACAAGCAATGTAGATGAGCATGCTTATATAGGCAAGGCAATATGAATATGTGAGAACACAAACATGAAATGTGGCTCAACAAGAAACAAGGGTAGGTAGGCAAAACAATATAATATCACACATGAGGTGGATCACCCACCAAAGGTGGAGAGTAACAACAAGATATTCTCCTACACATCCTACACACACTATCCCAATGTGGCACAAACACCCAAGTGTCTCATACCCAAACTACTATTAAATGCACATCCTAAGTAAACTTAAGTATAGTGTAATAATATCCAAGATGAATAATTATTTACACCAATAGTAATAATATCCATGATGAATAATTATTTATACCAACACCCCCCTTTAAGTGCAACTTAGGGAAATGAAGACTCAAGTCAACAATGCAAGATCGATCCTGACTACTAGGCCATGACAGGTGCCCATGTACAATATGAAAATGAAAGAAAACTTATGAAATTAAATCTCTCACAAATGGAGAAAGGGAGAAAACCCAGTGGGAAGAAACTCCTCCCCAAAAGAGAGATGAATATACAAAAGACTCTCAAAGAAGAAGGACAAAACCTCAAAGAGGAAAAAGTCCCCCCCATAAGAGAGGAAGGAGAAGTCAGCCAAACCCCCCTAATGAGACATCCCACACCCCCAAGAGAGCTCGCAACTGCTGGAACTTACTCTCGGTGAAAGGTTTGGTGAATATGTCTGCAACCTGCTCTGCTGTAGGACAATACTGCAAATCAATGACCTACTCCTGAATCATCTCTCTGATGTAGTGCATATGAATCTTGATGTGTTTGGTCCACTGATGCTAGACTGGGTTCTTTGAGATTGCAATAGCACTCTGATTGTCACAATGTAGAACTATCAGCCCTAGAGTGGTGAACCCAAACTCTGTGAGAATATACTGAAGCCAAATGGTCTCAGTCTCTACGTTAATAACTCCTTGATACTCAGCCTCAGTTGAAGAGAGAGAAATAGCATGCTGCTTCTTGTTCTGTCAACAAATGGGGCTCGAACCAAGGTGGAAGTTGTAGCCTGAAGTAGAATTATGATCATCAAGATCATCAGCCTAATCAAAGTTTATGTAACCAACCAAGCGAAGTCCTGTGCATACTACATAGTGAATCCCATAATTATGTGTACCCTGGATGTAATGAAGGATGTGTTTGGCAGCTTTCCAATGAAGCTCATGTGGCTCCTACATGAAGTAGGAAACCATGTTAACTGCAAATGAAATATCAGGGAGTGTGTGAGTTAAGTAGATGAGACTGCCCACAAGCTAACGATACAATGTGGCATCATTTGGTGGAGAAGAGCACCTACCCTCAAGCTTGACTCCTAAAAGAAAGGGAGTCAGTGTAGGCTTACAATCAGCCATATGAAAGAGTGCAAGTAGATCAAGAGAATACTTGGGCTGTGATAGTGTAATCTCGAAAGGTGACTATGAAATCTCCATCCTAAGAAAGTAGTGCAAAAGACCCAAGTTAGTCATAGAAAATCTGTCATGCAAAGCAGATTTGACACTGCTAATGATGGATGCGGTGCTCCCTGTAATGATCAAATCATCAACATAGAGCACAAGTATCAAGTGTGAGTCATCGTGTCACAAAATGTAGACATTCAGATCAGAATGACACCCGGTGAACCCAAATGAGAGACAAAAGGAATCCATCTTGGTGTACCAAGCCCTGGGGGCTTGCTTAAGGGCATAGAGAGATTTCCTTAGTCTGCAAACTAAGGAAGAATCCTAGATGAAACTCTATAGATTCTCCATATAAATCTCCTCATCAAGATCCCCATGAAGAAGATAAATCTTCATATCCATTTGATGTACAACCCAGCCATGAGCTGCGGAAATAGCAAGTGTCAAGCGAATGGAGCTCAACTTGGCTACGAGTGCAAAGGTCTTAGTATAGTAAACACCTAGAACTTGAGAGAAACCATTTGCAACAAGCCAAGCCTTATACTTATCCACACTACCATCCACTGCAAACTTGGTCTAATAGATCCAAGTATATCTAACCATCTTCCTCCCCTTAGGGAGAGGGACTAACTCCCATGTGTTGTTCCTCATCAAGGAACTATACTATTCCTCCATAGCTTGCTCCCACTCGGGAACCACTCATGCTTCCTGAAATGTCTGTGGATCATAAGTGGTAGCAATGTATGCATGTGGAAGGGCATGATGTTGTGATCAAGTCCTCTATGTATCTAAAGGATCCCCAACAAGAGAACCCATTGACTCAAGTGTCTATCGAGCCCAATGAGGTCTAGGTGAAGAACAAGGCTCCTCAACTACAAGTGGACCCTATGGAGGTGTAACCCTGTGAGTCAGAGTTGAAGGAGTCACATTATCTGAATCACTAGCATCACTATCCACAAAGGAGGAAGGTGGAGGAGGTAGAGAGGCTAAGCTAGGAGAGCTTTCCTCAAAATGAACACTCCTCCCAATGAACACCTCATGTGTCTCAGGATCAATCAATCGATATGCCTTAACACCCTCAGGATATCCAACAAAAATACAAGGCCTACTCTGAGGTTCCAATGCCTTGCATTTCTATGGAGGAATGCAAGCCCATGTTGGACACCCAAAGACTCTGAAATGTCTTACAATCTATTTCCTTCTAGCCCAAGCCTCAAAAGGAGTAATACATGTCAAAGCTTTGTGAGGAACCAGAGATGTGTGTCGCACAACTGATTGCTTCTACCCAAAAGGTAGGATCAAGAGAACATGCATGTATCATACAACTAGCCATTTATTTGAGAGTGTTAGGATTCCCAAAGATACTGAGAGGGGGGGGTGAATCAGTATCTAACCGGTTTAAGAATTTACTTGACTTAAAACATGAAAAACATATCAAAACTATGTACCGGTAAACCAAAAATAATGCAGTAAACAATAATAACAACAACCACATGAGAAGCACACCATAACACAGTATTTTAATGAGGAAACCTGGTATGGGAAAAACCTCAGTGGGATTTGTGACCCAAAATATTTGCTTACTAGCCAATAAGGGAATATTACTCTTACAATAGGGGCTTGCACATGCAGGAAGGCCAAGTGCCTAGAGCTCACTGCTCAATTACAAAAGAAGTCACACTGACTTACAAAAATAGATTATATTAATCCAATGTCTTGTACTACTTCAAATTAGCATCTTCCATGCCAGATCTAGTACCGGTTTAAGCTCTGCTACATACATAAACCCTTAACCTATAATTCACATATTAGGTCTGCATAATTTTGCCTATCTCCTTCTTATAAAATGTTCTTCAATGATATCATACATATATGAGTCATTTTACAACTTGCCATGTCATCTTACAATGATTTTATAATTAATTACAACTTACATTATAAACAAAATTCCTATCAGTCATGGTGTTGGTATCCTTCCTTTCACTGCCGGTGTTCTATGTGCCAGTGTAGATTTTGTCATTGTCAGTGCTGGTATCATTTCTTGCCAGTATCATATTGTTGCAAGGTTGCCATCAATGAAAAAACCTTCAATCACCTACAATTTCTCATTGGAGTGTGCATTTGCCAACAATCTCCCCATTTGGCATTGATGGCAACACTCATGAGAAAAATCAAAGAGTGTCCAAAATGATATCCAAAAATAGTCTACGAAAATTTTTCTTACCAAAACTGTATGCTCAGAACTGTATGCTCCCCCTGAGAAGATGAAGTCCCTTCCTTCTATCCATTTTTCTCATCCCACTACTCCCCCTTTGACATCAATGACAAAGGTTGTCATTCACTATCAATGGAGTCATGCCTAGATTCTTGTAACTGGTGGGTTACAATCTAAAAGGTATCTATCAAAACTAAATTTATGCCATTGTTGAATGTTTTGCAGTCTTTTATTGCCTCTTGTGTTCTCTACACTGTACCAGTGAGTATGTGCATTTTCTCTTCTAGTGTCTTCATTCCAGGAACCAGAGCCTCAGATATTTCTTTTCTCAAAGAAATAAGATACTCTAGTCTTGGACTAAGTCTGCATTTTAAGTCCTTTGCCTTATCTTTTATTTCTTGTTTGTCTTTCTCCAATTTCTTGATTTTCTCTTCCTGCTCTACAATTTTCTTTTCTAATTCCAAAAATGAATATAATGTTCCAATCAAATTGTCAGCAATATTATTTATCTTCTCTTGAGCTTTGCTGATCTCCTTGTTAAGATCCTCTGTTAAGACATTCATTTTACAAGTGTCCCTGTACAGTTTCTTGAAGTCATAGATTATTTCTCCAAGTTCTGGTAAGAGGGTATCCATTTCTTCCTTGTTTTTCTTTACAATATTCTCAAATAATTTCTCTTTTTCTTTTATCATTCTCTCCTTAAATGTATCCTCATTTATTTAATCAACAGTTACTAGGTTATCAGTGATAAACTTAGACAATGTGTCTAGTTGACCTAAATAATCTTTATTCTCAACAATGCACTTTGGTGCTATCAATTTAAGAATTGGTATAGTATCATCAATAGCCTTATAGGCTTGTGCATTGCATTCCATGATCTTCTTTATTGAATCTAATAAGACCTCTTTTACATTAGTAGGTCTAAATTCTGTCATAGTTGTACCAGATGTTTGTCCAATAGTTTTTACAATAGCCATGCTATCGGTGGTGGTTATTTCCTTGCTTGGTTTGACCTATAGTAGTTCTGTCTAAGTTTACATTTCCACAAACAAATTTTTAGGATTTTTAGTTTGGGTCGGTGGCACTATCTTTGTTTGTACCTGTGCTTCAACTTGTACTTATTTGGGTTTCTCTAAACTTTCCTTAGCTGGTTCTTCAGATGGTTTGTCTGTTATATCTACCGGTTTCTCAGTGGTATCCTCTACCGGTTGCTCTGCCTATGAAGGTTTTTATGTTTAACTCAACTTATGCAGCTGGTGACTCAGTGGTCACATCTTTCTCCTTATCCTCAGTGGTCTCTCTGTCAACCACGACATTAACTTCTTGAGTATCTACATTTACTGTATACAAAATTTCTGATTCAAGGTTTGTATCTTCTACTGGAGTTTCCATACTCTCACTAGCCAGTTGGTTTGCAGTAGTATCCACCGATGGAGTATCTGAAGGAGGTGGGGGCATATTGTCAGTTATTTTTAAACTTGGTGGTCCACCTACCTTGTCTTTACCCTTGTCTCTATCCTTTTGATATACTTTGATAGTTTTAGGTTTGAGTAATCCTTCCTTGTTTTCTTTTTCCACAAAGAAAATATCCCATCCATCAGCTGTTTCCTCAGATACTTCAGTTACTCTGCCTGCCATTAATGCTACATGTCATTGAGCAGTAGAAAACACTGTCTGGTTAGCCTCACTGATTAATTTGTCTATTTCATCAAGTGAGTTACCTGGATGCACTACCAGTAATTTTTCAATCTTAATCTTTTTATCCAGTTCAACAATACATAATCTTCTAGCTTCTAATCTCCTATATAAGTCATTTGGAATTTCATCAACAATTTGCATCAAAATTTTCTTGTATATATCTAAGTGTAGAATTACACTATTTTCTATGCTTTCCTTATCATTAGCTGATAGTGTATTGTACATTTTATTGTTGTTCTTCATCTTACCATCCTCTGTAATTTCGCTAAGAAGTTTGTCAATGGGGGAAATAGTTTGTTTCACCTTCTTCTTCTTAGGAGTCATTTTCTTTTTCGGAGGCCTTACTGCCTGTTGCTTCTATCTTGTCCTTTTTGGTGTAGGAGAAGGTTTCGGTGAAGGTTTTCTTTTTCTCTCAACTTTCTTGAATACAATAGGTATGTCACTTTCTGAAGAAGTTCCAACTGGTGAAAGGTGAGTTTTCGATTGAAGTGCTTACACCTCACTTTCAGTTATACTAGTTTGTTTTAGCACATCTTCCTTGATTGCCTTTGCCTTCCGAGTTCCTTTTCTAACAGTTGCTTCTACCTTCTTAACTCTTTTCCTTGATTGTATTGTGCTTTCAATTATTTCTGCACTACCAAATAATTTCTCTTCTAGTTCCTTAGGAGCTTCAAGGAGGGCTTTTGCATAAGTTTCTATGATGTTATCATCTGTCTCATAGCCCATTTCAGTTACCTATATAGTTCTAGGGATAACTGCCTCCATCCAAATTTCATCTTTCTTGATCAAAAACATATTTCCTTTTGATACCTATCTACAATAGCTTGTGATAGCCTTACTCTAGTTTGCATTCGAGCCTTTAGTGCTTGAAAATGCTCATTTATGTTTTTCTCCCTGTTCTCTCCCATATTGTTCAATAGATCTGATAGTTGTTTTCCTACCGGTATATCAAATCCAAAATCTCTAGCACCAATACCAGGTACTTGTTTGGTTATGTATAGCATCAGACCAACAAGCAAGTTTCCAAATCTGAATGTTCCTTTCTTGTCTCTTTTGATCTTACCCAAATTGTCTATCAGCTCATCTTTAAGCCACTCACATATATCTATTCTTGCATTATCATTGACCATATCATAGGCACTCTTAATACATAGGCTAGAAACTGAGTTTAACCTATTTGCATGTGTAGCCTTATAACCTAAGATCATACTGATAAATTTGATATTTGTATCCTTCACATCATTTACACTTAGAGATCTCTTATCAAATTTTGCACCGGTTAGGTTTGTCACTATGTCATTTGAGACCTTCTTAGTTTTGTCAGCACTGTTGCCAGTGGAGGGTAACCCTGTTACAACTTTTATTACTTCTTTTGTGATTTTATGAATAGAGTCTAACCAGAAAAATTCACCATGTACTTTGCTTAACACAATCCTTATGATATCCTTGGGGAAATCTGGGATACTAAGAATTTTAGTGAAACCTAGGGTTTCTACTATCTTATGTTTAGGTTTGATATTTCCGGATTCATCACAGATTAGAGTCTTATACATATTTTTAATTTCATCATCACCTAGTTCATCAAAATGACAATGTATATACATTCTAGGGTCTTCAACATATACTACTCCTTTAGGGATTTGAGAGAATGCACCTATGCTATCATCTTTCTTAGCAATTTCAGGAACTAGCTGAAAAACGGGTCTTGGTCACTTAAAAACTTCAACAACAGTAGGGTTTGCAATAAATTCAGGAGTGGATGAAGATGCCATAGCTATAAATACCTCAATCTGCCTTAAGGATAAATGATTTGATGGATTGCTTCACTTCTTTTCTTGGAGTACCTTCACTCAGGAATTTTTGGACTCTCAAAGATTTGAATGCTCGGTGAATGTAAAAGGAGCCAAAATACTTGCTTTATAATGTTATTTTTGCCAACTACCACATTTAATGCTTTTCGGTTAAGTCACAACTTAAGTCATCTGCCGGTATACAAGTAATTTCAACTTCTCACCATCAACCGAGGGAATAATAGCATGTTTTTCATTTTGTTGCTAAACCGCCAAAATAATTTTCTTCAGTTAGATAAAGAGTCTCCTGCCAATGGAGGAGTAATCACATCAACATTCTAATCTGACTTTCTGATCCATTGTTTTGAGAATTCTTGCTTTACCTCTTCAACTTTTTCTTTACCTTTCAAACTAGGACCTTTGTTATTTTCCAGTGAGGACTTGCTTCTACAAAATTTAGCAATATGTCCAATTTTGTTACAGGCATAACAAGTCACATTGTTCTTCTGAATAGATTTCCCATATCCTATGCCGGCATGTGTTCTCCATTGATTAGATAAGTGCCCAAATCCCCCACAAACATAACATCTCACATTCATTCTGCAATTTTCTAAATTATGACCAACTTTGTTGGATTTAGAATATTGACTGGTGGGTGTATTAGTGTTCTGATAATTTCTAGATCTACACTGATTTTCTCTATGACCATACTTGTTACAGTTAAAGCATTTTCCATTAAACTTGTAAGCAGTAGGTTGTCTTACCAGTTTGCTATGATCATGATTGTTTGTAGTATCAGAGCTTTCACCAACTTCAAAGCCAAGGCCATTTGTATCACCATTAGGTTTCTGATTCTTTAGCATGTCACCAAGTTCTTCTAAACTTTTCTTGAATTTCTCCTTGTGATGATTTACAGCAGTTAGTTCACTCTCCAAGATTCCTTTCTATCTTATGAGTTCAGTTCTGTCATTTTGTGTGTGCATTAGATCTGTCTTCAACATATCATTTTCATGACTGAGTCTTGTGTTTTCATTTCCAGCATCATTTATTCTTCTAAACAAGTCTTCTTCATTTTTCTTTCTATCTTCAATTTCTTTACAAAATCTCATAGTCATATCTCGCATCTCATTCTGTGTTGTACTGATCTCTTGTCTTAGCTTATTTACCAGATCATTAAGAGTTTCCTTTTCATTATTCTCATTCTACATCTTTTCACAAAGTTCTCTTCTCTTATTTCTTGCAATGGTAAGATTTTCTTGAAGTGCTTGAATGATATCCTGAGCAACCTTTAGATCATCTTCAAGTTTGATATTCTTCACCTTTTCTGCATCATAGTCTGAAAGAGCTGTTTCCAATTATTTTCTCAAGCTTTCCATCTCTACCGGTGTCAAGATCTTCCTCAATCTATTAGGCTTCTCAAAAAGAGGACCAGGCTCTGATACCAATTGTTAGGATTCCCAAAGATATTGAGAGGGGGGGGGGGGGGGGGGGGTGAATCAGTATCTAACCAGTTTAAGAATTTACTTGACTTAAAACATGAGAAACATATTAAAATTGTGTACCGATAAACCAAAAATAATGCAGTAAACAAGAATAACAACAACCACATGAGAAGCACACCATAACATAGTATTTTAATGAGGAAACCTGGTGTGGGAAAAGCCTTGGTGGGATTTGTAACCCACAATATTCACTTACTAGCCAATAAGGGAATATTACTCTTACAATAGGGGCCTGCACATGTAGGAAGGCGAAGTGCCTAGAGCTCACTGCTCAATTACAAAAGAAGTCACACTGACTTACAAAAATGGATTATATTAATCCAATGTCTTGTACTGCTTTAGATTAGCATCTTCTATGCTAGATCCAGTACCGGTTTAAGCTCTGCTACATACATAAACCCTTAACCTATAATTCGCATATTAGGTCTGCATAATTTTGCCTATCTCCTTCTGATAAAATGTTCTACAATGATCTAATACATATATGAGTCATTTTACAAGTTACCATGTCAGCTTACAATGATTTTATAATTAATTAGAACTTACATTATAAACCAAATTCTTATCAGCCAAGGTGTCAGTATCCTTCCTTTCACTGTTGGTGTTCTGTGTGTCGGTGTAGATTTTGTCGTTGCCAGTGTCAGTATCATGTCTTGCCGGTATCATATGATTGCAAGGTTGCCATCAATGACAAAACCTTCAATCACCTACAATTTCTCATTGGAGTGTGCATTTGCCAACAGAGAGTTCTATTCTTGAGCTCAGCAACTCCGTTCTGCTATGGAGTGTAAGCAACAAAATGGTGAAGATCAATCTCCTCCAACTTACAAAAATCCAAGTCTTTTGTTCACATATTTCCTTCCATTTTTCTGTTTGAATAATCTTCATCTTTCCCTAATTGCTTCTCCACATGAGCCTTGAAGTCTAGAAACTAGTCAAACACTTCACTCTTATGAATAATAAAGTAGACCCAAGTGAAGCGGGAGTAGTCATAAATGAAGGTGAGGATATGGCAGGCCTTACTAAATCAAGGTGATGGAAATGGACCTGCTACATTTCTATGAACAAGTTTAAGAACTTCCAAAGCTCTCCAAGCTTTCCCCTTATCAAATTTCTCATCAGGATTCTTGCCCATGGAACATCCTGAACATACACCCCTCTGAAAAAATGATTTGAGGTAGACCTGTGACCATGTCTTTAGTATCGAGCTTCTGAAGATAGTGGTAGTTGAGGTGACCAAACCGCTCATGCCATAACTTACTTTAAGAATTTGAATGAGTAAGAAAGGCCCTAGAAGGATAACTTGTCACAAAGTGGGAGAATGAATAAAGCCTTGAGTTGTCATTTACTTGTCCCACTGCTACCAAGGCATCATTATCAAGTTCCTTTACCACAATTGAATCAGGTGTAAACTCAACCTTTTTCCCATTCCCATAGTGAGCAATTTGGTAGATAGAGAGAAGGTTGGTAGACAAGTTAGGAATATAAAGAACATTCTCAAATGTTCCATAATCCATGTCAACTGAACCTTTCCCTTCAACCTCAACTTGTGTATCATCACCTATGTAAATGTGAGGTACCTTTGATGGCTCCAATGAAGAAAACTGCTCCTTTGTAGAACCCATGCGATAAGAGGCACCCGAGTCAAGTAACCACTACTGTGAAGAACTTGTTGTAGCCACAAATGCTTTCCCTTTTCCCTTAGACTGTGAGGAAGAGGAAGGAGATGAATCCTTCTTGGTGTAGGCAAATGGCAAGTTGATGTTATTTTTCTTAAGAAGATTTGTCAACTCATCAACTTGCTTGGCATGGCATCGATGCTCATTATGACCATACTTCTTGCAATAAGATGAAGTTGGTTTATCCTTCTTAAGTGGAGTCACCTTCTTGGAACAGGATGAAAAATTGCCTTGTGATGGAGAGGATGATTGCCCTTTTTTTTGTTGTGACTTTGACTTAGATTACTTCTTGTTCTTGTTGGAATCTTTTCCTTGACTCCCTTGATTCCCTTGATTAGCCACCAAAGCATTGGACTTTGAATACTTGAGAATCCCCATGTTCAACAAATTATATTGTTCCAACATCAAAATTTCTATGAAAGCATCAAATGTAGGCATAGTGTAGGAACTCCCCACTGTCAAACGATGAGTTTGGAATCTAGAAACAAATGTTGCGTACTCAGGTGTGAGCTTGTCCAACATGTTGAATATCAACTAAGCATCATTTTTGTCAATTCCACAATCCTTAAGCTTTTCTCTTAGTTCATTTCCTTTTGTAAAATAATCTTGGATTGTATCAAAACTCTTGGGATCCAAGTTGGTGAGCTCATTGTCAATCTTGTAACCTTTGATTTCATCAACTTGACCATACAATTTCTGAAATATATCCCAAGCCTCTTTGATTGTAGAACACTTCTCAATGTGAGAAATGAGGTCATTTGATACATACTTATGCAAAGTTCCAAGAGCCATGCAAATTTTAGTGAGCCATTCTAACTGATCATTAGGATCAGCCTTAGGATCAGTTGGTGCTGCTATTGTTCCATCTATGTAATGTGTGAGTCCTTTTTTCATTAATTTTCTCCATGCTTTAATTTTCCAAGATGCATAATTATGTGGAGTTAAAGGTGGAAATTTATGAGGACTCATAGCAACAAAAATGAAAGAGCACAAGAGAAGAGAGGCACAATCAAACAAGACACCCCCCAAAATTCACTCAATCAAAGAACCCCCCCAAAATGATGATTTGGCAATTTATACTTAGTGCGTGTACAATGGGTCACTTGCAAAAATTGGCAAAGTGGGCTTCTGATTTCAAATTTACAAATGCCTCAAAGAGGCCAAAGAAAACTGAAACTGATAATGAAAGAGATCTAAACTAAGATCCAAGCAAATTACAAGTACCACATAGGCTAAAGAAGACTAATATCTAAAAGTACAATATCCAATCAAAATATCTAAAAAAATGATCATAGATTATGAAAGTAGACAAAAAATATATGCACTTTAAAAAAAAATGGCATTTGAAAAGGAGGTCATATGAGCCCAAACGAAGCCTTTGAAGTTACAAAATTGAGGATTAGATAGGTCTAACTGAGAGAATCTAAAAATTTTGAAAAATCTATGCACCAAAATCATAAAATAACCACACCAATGAGGATACAACAAAAAATGATCCCAAATAAAAAGAATTGCACCCAAAAAGGACAAAAATTGAGCAAGTTATGAGCCTCCAAAGTTGGCCCAAAAAATCAAACTGCTCAACTGAGAGGGGTCTAAAATATTCAAAAAAATGCTGATGCATGTTGATGTCAGCAAAGCACTATATTAAATTTGACATCCGTCTAACCATCAAAATGGTCGTCGCACCCTCTGGCTGACCGTACAGAAAACTGAGGTGGCGGCTAACTGGGCATTGACGTGGTGGTCGACAAGGCACTGACGTGGCAACTAACAGGGTGCTGATGTGGCACAATTTTTTTACGGGCCAGTGGCCTCCTACCATGTGGTGGGCGTGGTACGCTAGGTTTTAACATTGACTGTGCTGGTGGGTGGTCGGTTGCCAGTTACCGGCTGGCTATGTTGGAGTTGGTGGTCAGAGTGGTGGCTGAGGTGCTAGAGTGATGACCGAGGTGTTGGAGCAGTGACCGGAGCCAGTGGCCAGGGTGCCAGAGCAGCGTCAAGCTATTAGGAATGGAGGAACGACAGTGATATGGAAAAGGGTGTTGGTGGTGTGCAAGGTGACCGGAACGTGGGAGGCAGTTGCACAGAGATCATGATGGCAAGTGAAGCTACTACAGAGAGTGGTTGATGGCCGACATTGGGCTGCTAGAAAGATAGTACCAGTGGTGGACTGAAGATGGTGGCAATTACGGTAGCAGGCCCCCCAATTTCTGCACACACAGTAGTATGGACTACTATGGGGGGCGGGGTTAAATAACCCCCCCAAAAATGGATATTTTCCTTTTTTTTTTTTTAAACTTCCAAAAAAAAATTTTGCCCCCATTTTTTTTCTTTAAAATGAAATATATATTTTTTTTAAAAATCCATACCGTACCGCCCAAATTGGGCAAATTTTTTCTCCACACCCAAAATCCGACTTTAGCCAAAATGGGTCGAGTTTATACTCAATTTTTATGGAAACAACCTTCCGGATGCAATGGTGAGGTCAAAAATGCTCTAGAATGCCTCCAAAACACATAGTACCTTAGATCCGAAAGTTGAAGCCTTCCAAGATGTCTCCCAAAACCAATCAATCAAGCCCCAATGGCTTTGATACCATGTGAGATTTTGCCAAGACCAAGGGCACAATGAAAAGCACAAAAGAGAGACAAAAGTATGACAAGAACAAACTCTATTCTCATCAATATGCAGACAATCAACTGGATTAACCAATACAATTAATATAGGCCTACATATATAGGTAAGGCCATATGGATATGTGAGCACACAATCATGACATGCGGCTCAATGAGAAATAAGGGTAGGTAAGAAAAATTAGGGGTAGGTAGGAGAAATAATATAATATTCAACAAGAGGTGGATGACCCACCGAATGTGGAGTGTAATAGCAAGATAAGACCACAAAAGGTGGAATTTCTCCTACAAGCTACATCCCTATGTGCACACTTGTCTAAGTGTCTTATATCTAAACTATGATGAGATGCATTATCCTAAGTTAACTTATGTAAGGTTTAAAAACATCTATGATGAATAATTATTTACACCAACAATTCTTAGAGTCTCGGTTGGATTGTATCTAGCTTGAAGCTTGCATGTAACTGGTGCCAGAATTCTCAGATGCAACTATCCACTATGTTCTTAGTAGGGTTCATGGAGAATTTATGTGGTTGGACTCAGTTTTAAAGATCACTAAAGAGGCTATAAGGGCGATTATTGGTTTACCATCCACCGACACTAGGCCTGACAAGAAGAAGAAAATCCCTAACAAAGAGGTTATGAGCTTAACTGGAGCTACATTCAACAACATGTCACTTAGGGTCAATGATATAAAAGATGACAATGCTAAATTTGCAAGTATGGTAATGGGATATAAAGTTGCTCATACTAACAGGTTGAATTTTGTATTTAATTCCTACATTCATAGTGCTCATGAGATGATATTAAACAATGATAAAATTGACATCTATGAATGGTTAAACGATGAGTTGCTAGAGAGTTTGCACAAAATAAAAGGTTATAAGAAAGGAACCTTTGAATTTGGAAGTCTGATAGTGTGTTTAATGCTTTACTTTTCAAAGGAGATTCCCAGTATAGGACATAAGGATTTTGCCTATGATATTTCTATTGGAAAATAGATAAAGGAGGCAATTATCGGTATGGGATCTAATGGTGATGAGTTGGTGAAAGACTATTTCAATAATTTCCAAGATAAAATGAGGCAAAGGGAAAGGATTCCCAAAGCATTGTGGATAAATATGATAAACAAATATGCTTTGTAATGAAAAGAGATTGAATTTAGATTGAGGCAGTTAGACCCAGAACTGTCTAGATTACTAAAATGGGATATGAGGTGGATTCACACATTTTAGACTCATATGCTAAAATACTCCTAGGTGCTCCACTAGAACCAACAGAATAAATATTTGGTAATGCTGAAACTATTGAAAGTGGTGTTGCTATGATGAAGCAGAAGAAGAAAAGAAAGAAACTAATGAAAGATGCTTCTAAGATGATAAAGGATGTTAACTAAGGATTGATGAATCTTGGTGGTATTGCTTCTAGTGTGATAGAAAGTCAATCAAAGTAGAAACCAGTAGCTCATATTTCACTTGTGGCTGCTACATCTGATTCTGACACTGATCAAGTAGCTGAATTCAAGAGAGTGGACAGGAAGAAAAGAAAACCCTCACTGGCACCTGCTCCATCTCCCAAGAAGTCAAGGACACAAAGAAAGAAACAACAGGCTAAAAGAGAGCCCAGTGGTCTGAAGAAGAAAGTGACTCCAAAGAAGAAACTAGAACCTAAGGCACCAAATACTCTTACACCAGAAGAGTTGATCAATGAATTCACCCAAGATGGTAACCTTGGTAATGTGAATAAATTGTATCATTCTTTCAAGGATTCAGATAAGGATACTATATAGGAAAGCATTATTTTGTATCTTGATATCTATAAGAAAGTTCTTATTGAAGTTGTAGATGATCTACCCAATGATTTATACTTGAGATTAGAGGCTAAGAGAATGTCTATCATGGAGCTTGACAAGAAATTAAAGGTAGAAGCTCTATTAGTTGTGCATCCTATTAATTCCAAGCAAGAAATTGATGATCTAATATCTGAGGCAAATAGAACAGTTTTTGTGAGCGGTCACCAGCAAGTTAGTCTTATGGTTGGCAAAGTTAAAGAAATAGTAGATGAAACAATGGATAAGTGCGATATATTTTTTTAGAGAGAGAAGAAAGGAGAGAAGGACAGATAGAAAATGGATAAATTATTTACAAAAGTATATCAGAAAGATAAAAGTAAAGGGAAATTGGAAGTGTACCTGATATCACGGTCAAGGATAACCTTCCTTCACTGGCACAAGACACCCCACCATTAACCACAGAGGCACCGATACAAACTGGTAGTCAACCTGAAAAAAAGGCAAAGGAAATGACAAAAAATAACAAAGATTCAGAGTTTGAAATTTTTTTTACTATGAATGTGGACACTCAGGATTTTAATATTGTCATGGATAAGGAATCAGCTAAAGTTAAGAAAACAAAAACCATCCCTGATGATACTTAGCTTAATACTGAAATACTGGCAAAAGTTCAAGTAGAAGCAGAAGCAGAAACAAGAATCAAAATTGGAATAGGACATGAATAGAGTGTATCTAAACCGGAAGTTAGCAAGGCAAATAGTAAGGATAATAGAAAGGATGAAAATAAGGTTGAAAACAAATGTGAGAATGAGGAAGAAACAGTGAATAAAGAAGAGGTCAATGATGGAAGCAAGATAGTAAAAGTGGTTAAGGTTAATATACAGACATCTAGAGAAGATAAGAAACCAACTACAGAACCTAGCACTCCGCCTAGCACTTCCACCATGGATTATAGAGAAACAGATGTTATCGATGTACTTTTAGATTCAATAAAGAAGATCACAAAATGCAATGCCTTAGCATTTAAGGCCATTGATGATACTTTACCAATTTTGCAGATGATTGCACCGACATGTAAAGTTGATCACATTGTTGGGTCTGTGAGTAAATTGGACACCTTGTCCAAATTAATTGCTTCTAATATTGAAACTATGGATAAAATAAATGAAGAAACCATTAAGGAAAGGGTGAATAAGGATAAAGATGAATTCTTTAACAAGACAATTAAGGAATGTACTAGATAGATTGATTCTTTGTTACCGGCACTAAATTCCACCATTTTGGAATACAAAGAATTGTACAGGGAAGCATGTAAACCTCACCATTTAATAGAGGATATTGATGAGGAAATAAGGAAAACACAAAAAGAAATTGATGATATAGCTGATAATATGATAGGTTCTTTGAAACTTCAGTTTTGGATTAGGAAATGGCAATCTATGAAGAGAAGATTGAAAAAATAGAAAGAGAGAAGGCAAGGTTGAGAATGAAAACCTAAGAGTTGAAGAACAAACTTGGTCCTAGATTGGACAACTTATTAACACACCAGAATGAGCTAACCAAGGCATCTATTCAAGACAATAGATTACCGGAGCAACAGATGCATTATCTGACTGTGATGATCTGATAGACAGAGACCATACTTTCTGATAGTACTGAATCTTTGAAAGGTTTTAACTTGGTTTTAGCTAACATTTTTCATATTGCACCTAACCGGTTATAAGTTTCTAGGTAAATTTTGAATTCTTTTATTCTTTTGACATCCTTTGTTATTGATGTCAAAGGGGAAGTAGTGGTGTATGAGAAAAATGTACAAAAGGAGATCATTTCCTCCCCGCACACTTAGTTTTTAGATATCAGTTTTTGGATTTTTCTCATGAGTGTTGCCATCAATGCCAAATGGGGAGATTGTTGGCATTATACACTCAAATGATAATAATTGATGTTGTCATTGATGGAAACCAACTGGTAATATGGTTCATAGGTTACACTGGCAATAGACATCATCTACCACCACCAATAGGCACTACAAGTTATTCACACCAGCATCTAGTTTAGACCAACAGTAGATCACACCGACACTCTAAGCTGACATGGAAATAATATTGTTTTGTATTATAATTATATTTGTATAGCCGACATGATGTATTGTAAAGACTCATATATGTATGAGATCTTGTAGGTCATTTTGAAATGTAATTAAGAAATGAATGTAAGCGGTATATGCAAGCGAATAACTATATATGCATTATGATGTAATTATTTCATGAGCGAATAAGAGTGGATTAGAGTGAAGCAAGGTTTATGGCAGAGGTATTTGACAGAGCTTAAACTAGTACTGAATCCAGCATTGGAGATGCTATTTTGAGTAGTACATTGTCATTGGATTTAACTATCCAATTGTGGTCAGTGGGACTCTATTTTTGTATTGAGCAGTGAGCTCTATGTTGTTGGCCTTCCTGCATGTGCAGGCCCCTATTGTATAGGTAATATTTATTCATATTGGCTAGTGAGTAAATATTGTGGATCACAAATCCCACCGGCCTTTTCCCCTACTGGGTTTCCTTGCCAAAAATATATGTGTTATGGTGTGCATTGATGGTTATACTTTTGTTTCTCTTTATTGCATTATTACTTGTTTACCATTATATTAATTTAGGTTATAAAGTTGCAAACAAGTTTAAATCTTTCATAAATCGGTTAGACACGGATTCACCCCTCCCATCTCAGTATGTTTGGGACTAATCAAGTATCTAACAGAGATGCATTTGATGGTATCATAAAATAATAAGTATCCAGTAGAATACATAGAGGGGGGAGGGTGAATCAGTATACTAAAAAACTGATACAAAGTTCCCAAACTCAAACTCAGTCAAACAAAGTAAACATATCTTAGTCAAGATCAATATTCATAAGAATACTTGACATCAACTGGTTTAACTGTTATGACAAGTTTAACAGTAAACAACTTCAATCTTGTGAATATCAACAATGCTTAATCATAACTCAACATATTCATCTCTCAATGCTTCTACTTAACATGCCTTATCAGAGATTAACCAAATCAACAAATAAAGTCACAACCACAAAAGCATTCACCACTTGACACAAATGTTTGTATGTGGAAAACCCAAATAGGTAAAAACCATGATGAGATGGGACTCACAAGGATAGCTATCTGAACTCTTTTGAAGTTTGCCCTGTTAGGAGCCAAATCCTATTAGAGATTTACAATAAGTCTTGTTAAGAACTAATTCCAGTTAGGAATCACCTGGTTAAGGGATTTACAAATATGCCTCGTTATAAGCACAGTACCCTATTAAGAGTAACCTTGTTGGAGGATTTAAGAATCCAAGCTAATGGACCACCTTGTTACAGGATTTAATGAGTAACCAAGCTTGTTAGAGCTTACCTGGTTAAGGGATTTAATTTCTATTGTAATTGTTAGAAAACAACAGTTTCTTGATCTGTCTGAGTAGCACTGCTTTTGCTTGATCAGATCCTTCTATAACCTTCAGTCTGCCTTCGCTAAAAAGTGTAGATCCATTCACTGGTTTGGCAACTACACACTCAACAGGTTTTCTACCAACCTTGCCAAACAACTTCATCGACCTTAAATAGAAAACAATTATGTTCGTAACACAACAAAAGCCTAATTCTCATCATCGAGATTACAAACAAGTCAATTTAATCTTGACCGTTAGAAATCATGACAATCTCTTCACATTCTTCAAGACAATTCCAACCACTCCATGATCACCACTCCATCAGACTTTGTAACTCATCACACGTTGTGTATTAGATGCAATCCACTTTGCTCCTTCCCTAGACAAGAACAAATGTGCCAAAACACCTTGAATATATCCTCAATCAAATGATCACATGTATCTCCATCATTACCACTTATCAGATAATAAACCATCAAACTTGGTTGGTTAGGGTTTAATAGATGATAGGGCTTACCAGTTACATTACATAGAAAGGTTTAACCTTTTACACTGGTTCACCGGCTCTTCTCACAAACTTAACATATTAGTTACTAGCCAATGTCAAAAACAACAATATCACAATAACATGAGGACCATTTACTGGTTCAATTGACATGGATGACAACATATCATTAATGCAATCTCTATGCAAAATGCCAACAAAATCAAAATGCCAACAATCTCCCCCTTTGGCATTGATTGCATATACAAATATCAATGCATTTGATTGCTACTAAGATTGGTGAATAGGAATCATAATTTACATTACCAATTATTCACCTTGCTCTATTTGTCTTCATCTTGCCATTGGTGAATAGGAATCCTGGTTTACATTACTAGGTATTCACCTAAATGGACACATAATTCTTCTCCTCAATCACATAAGTCTTCTCCCCCTTTGATAACAATGCCAAATTGAAAGTAAAACATGTAATTCTACTCTCACTATGATGTTGATACTCCCCCTGTGGAATACATCCACTCCTTCATCAGTCCATATAGGATTCTACAAGTGGTTTAGGGACTGATGCGATCAACATCATGCTTAACTGACTTCATGAAGAGGGACAACCCCCAATTGACTTCTAAGATAGTCAAAAGTGGTCTTAGGCAGAGGTTTGGTAAAGATATCTACAAATTGCTCCTTGGTAGAAACATGCTCCAAGATAACATCTTTACTTCGAACTTTTTCCCTCAAAAAGTGATATTTTAATTCAATGTGCTTAGTCCTTACATGCAAAACATGATATTTGGAAATTTTTATTGCACTTGTATTATCACACGAAATCTTTATAGGTTCAGAGATTTCCATCTTCAAACCTTCCAAAATGCACCTCATCTACATAGCTTGTGTGCAATTCATATAAGCTGCTATATATTCAGCTTCAGCAGTAGAATGTGAAGTGCAACTTTGCTTTTTACTACTCCATGAGACTACCCTTCCTCCTAAAAAGAATTCTCCACTGGTAGTACTCTTCCAGTCATCAATGTTTCCTGTCCAATCAGCATCTGTGCATGTTTTTAAATCAAAATTTCTACAATATGGATAACATAATCCATAGTCAATAGTACATTTCAGATATCTAAAAATTCTCTTAGTTGCCATCAGATGTGCCTCCTTTGGATTCTTTTGAAATCTAGCAACAATACCAATTGGATGGGAAATATTCGATCGACTATGAACAACATAGTGTAATTTACCAATCATTGACCTGTATTCCTTTTCATCTACAAACTTAGATGCATCATCTTTGGACAATTTACAACCTGTAACCATTGGGATTCCAACTGGTTTATAGTCACTCATATCAAAAGTCTTCAAAACCTCTTTCACATACTTGGATTGAGTAATGAAAATCCCATTCTTCATCTGCTGTATCTGTAAGCCTATGAAATTTTTTATTTCTCCTACTAATGACATCTCAAATTCATTCTTCATTTCATCTACAAAACAATTACTTATGTCATCATTACCTCCAAATATAATGTCATGTACAAATACTTCACTCACTAGTATTTCATCTCCTTCAGACTTGAGATAAATGTTGTTATCACTGGTTCTAGTAAATCCTATCTTCATTAGATGAGTATGAAGTCATTCATACCATGCTCTAGGTTCTTTCTTTAATCCATACAAGGCTTTATGCAATTTGCATACCATGTCTTCCTGTTTGTCAATGCATAACCATCAGGATACTCTATATAAACCTCTTCTTCTAGTATCCCATTTAAAAATGTAGACTTGACATCCATCTCGTATACCTTGAACTTCTTATGAGTTGCAAATGCAAGCAATGTTCTTACACCTTCTAGTCTTGCTACTGGTGAAAAGTTTCTTCATAGTCTTCTCCTTCTTCTTGCGCATATCCTTTGCATACTAATCTTGCCTTATTGCGAACTACAACACCATCTTCATTTAACTTATTTCTGAACACCCATTTAGTACCTATAACATTCTTGTTTATCGGTCAGGGTACCAGGGTTCAAGTGTTGTTCTTCTCAATTTGATCTAACTCCTCCTCCATAGCTTTCACCCAATGATCATCACCAAATGCCTCTTTAGCACTTCTAGGTTCAAAGGTGGAGATCATGCAAGAGTTCTCTCTTATTCTCCTTCTAGTTAGTACTCTGGCATCCTTATCCCCAATTATCTTTTTAGGACTATGATTTAGTCTCACATACCTAGGAATAACATGATCATTCTCTTCAGGTTCAGCTTCATTGTTTTCATCTTTCTTTGAATTTATTTGTTTTGGTTGAACAACTTGATTAGGATTTTATTTATTGGTTTCTGATTTAACAATTTCAGGTTCCAAAAGAAAAATGCAAGGATCTTCATCCTTCTTCTCAGAACTGGTTCCTTCTACTATTTCAGGACATTCATCTACACGAACATCAGCACTTTCAATAATTTTTTGTGTCTTATTGTTGAAGCATTTATAGGCCTTACTCTTGGTGGAATAGCCAAGGAATATGCCTTCATCACTCTTAGCTTCAAACTTGCTTATGCAATCACCTCTTTTAATAAAAATTTTGCTTCCAAATATCTTAAAATAGCTAACATCAGGTGATCTCCCATACTAGTACTCATATGGGGTCTTGTCCTTACCTCTTTTCACCAAAACTTGGTTCATTGTGTACACAACTTCTTTCCAAAATGTTTTTGATACACCTCCTTGTATCAACATAGTTCTAGACACTTCAATCACTGAACAATTGTTTCTTTCTGCTATACCATTTTGCTATGGTGTTCTTGGTGCAGAAAGCTACCGTTTGATACCATTATCATCACAATATTTAGTGAACTCTACAGAAGTGAATTCACTACCTTGATCTATTCTTAGACATTTTATCTTTTTGCCACTCTCTTTCTCAGCTAAGGCTCTGAATGCCTTAAATTTACTAGAAGCTTCAATCTTATCCTTCAAGAATGTGACCCACATCATCCTTGAATAGTCATCAGTGAAGATCATGAAGTATCTGTCACCTTGAATGCTTCTTGTTCTTATTGGTCCACATAGATCAGTATGAACCAAATCTAATAGGTTCTTTGCTGAGAAGGACTTACTCTTAAAAGTTGAAGAAGTCATCATTCCTAGCTAACATTATTTACAAAGAGCATGAACTAGTTTTTCAAGCTGAGGTAGATCTCTTACTATCTTAGACTCGCTTACTTTAATAATATTGTGAAAATTTATATGACAAAATCTCTTATGCCAAAGCCAACTATCATCAATTTTTTCAATCAAACAGTTGCTAATTTTAGGATTGAGATGAAACAGATTACCTCTGGTCTATTTACTAGTTGTGATCAATTCACCTTTGTTGTCAAATATTTTGCACATTCCATTTCTAAACTCTAGTGGGTATCCTCTTTCATTAAGTTGTATCACACTTAACAGATTGTGCTTTAGGCCTTCAACCCAATAGACATCGTTAGCACTATTCTTCCCATTAAGAGAAATTGCTCCCTTACCTTTAGCCATACAAGGTGAGTTATTGCCAAATTTGACAACACTGCCATCAAATTCCTTCAGGGAAAGAAATTTACTCCGATCACCAGTCATGTGATGTGAACAACCACTATCAATGATCCAATCATCAGAGTTATCCATTCTGGATACTAGTGCCTTTTGTTCTAATATTTCTTCCTTAATTGCTCCAAACACAATACCTTCACTAGCATCATCATCAGTAATACCACTGTCAATAGCTACAAGACAATATCTCTTGCCTTTGCCTTTGTACTTCTTAAATTTATCTCTCTTGTATTAATTTTCACCATTAGGGAAATTTGTTGCTATATGACCAATCTTGTTGCATGAAAAACATTTTCAAGGTAGCTTACCTTTATATTTACTAGTGCCTCAAGGTAGTCATTTTGCCAACAATGCTTCAAGTTCCACTAAGTTGTCTTCATCTTCAGTATCTCTGCTAGATCTAGATTCATAGTTATGGCTGGTATCTCTACTTCTTCTCATAGATGGGTTAGAGACAGAATCTCTAAATGCAAATTCTGATTTCTGTACACTACCATCATAGCCATTTAGTTCAAAAGTAGTAAGTTTTCCAATAATAGAGTCAAGAGTTACCTTTGTCTTATCAATGGATTTCAGCTCCTGAATGGATGCAAATCAGATAGCATAGACCGGTAGTAGGGTTCTCAATACCTTACTGATTACCGTGACATCTTCCACTTTCCCTCTTGCACTCTTTATCTCACCAACTATCTCTTTAATCCTTGGACCGTACTGCTAGATATTCTCACCTTCGGACATTCTCATGTCATCAAACTTTCCTCTTAAACTCTCTTGTTTAGCAATCTTGACATGCTCATCACCATTATAGATATCTTCTAGTTTCTTCCGTACTTCATATGTAGTTTCAAGACCACGGACATCTACACATTCAGCATCAGACAGGGAACTGATAATATCTTCTAATGCCTAGTGATTTTCTTGTTTTTCTTTCTTATGATAATCAGTCAGGGGTCCAATAGGTGTAGTATACTTATTCTCTATATGCTCCCAATACTGACTACCAAGACTCTTAATGTAAATCTTCATTCTATCACTCCATATTCTATAGTTATCTTTGTTGAACTTCAGACCTTCTTTCTTCATCATGGCCTACAAGATCTTTTCCTCAATCTGTTAGGCTTTTAGATTAAGAGGACCTAAGATACTCTGATACCAATTGATGGTATGATGAAATAATAAGTATCTGGTAGAATACAGAGAGGGGGGGTGAATCAGTATATTGAAAAAACTGATACAAAGTTCCCAAACTCAAACTCAGTCAAACAAAGTAAACATATCTTATTCAAGATCAATATTCATAAGAATACTTGACATCAACTAGTTTAACTATTATGACAACTTTAATAGTAAACAACTTCAAACTTGTGAATATCAACAATTCTTAATCATAACTCAACATATTCATCTCTCAATGCTTCTACTTAACATGCCTTATTGGAGATCAACCAAATCAACAAATAAAGTCACAACCACAAAAGCATTCACCACTTGACACAAATCTTTATACATGGAAAAACCAAATAGGTTAAAACCACGGTGAGATGGGACTCACAAGGATAGCTATCTGAACTCTTTTGAAGTGCACCCAGTTAGGAGCCAAAGCCTGTTAGGGCTTTATAATAAGTCCTGTTAAGAACTAATTCCGGTTAGGAATCACCCGGTTATGGGATTTAAAAATATGCCTTGTTAAAAGCACAATACCCTGTTAAGAGTAACCTCGCTAGAGGATTTAAGAATCCAAGATAATGGACCACCTTGTTAGAGGATTTAATGAGTAACCAAGCTTGTTAGAGCTTACGTAGTTAAGGGATTTTATTTCTATTGTAATTGTTAGAAAACAATAGTTTCTTGATTTGTCTAAGTAGCACTGCTTTTGCTTGATCATATCCTTCTATAGCCTTCAATCTGCCTTCACTCAAAAGTGTAGATCCATTCACTAGTTTGGCAACTACACACTCAACAGGTTTTCTACCAACCTTGCCAAACAACTTCATTGATCTTAAATAGAAATCAATTAGGTTGGTAACACAACAAAAACATAATTCTCATCATTAAGATTACAAACAAGTCGGTTCAATCTTGACTATTAGAAATCATGACAATCTCTTCACATTCTTCAAGACAATTCTAACCACTCAATGATCACCACTCCATCAGACTTTGTAACTCATCACATGCTGTGTATTAGATGCAATCCACTTTGTTCCTTCCCTAGGAAAGAACACACATGCCAAAACAATTTGAATATATCCTCATCAAATGATGACATGTATCTCCATCATTATCTCTTATCAGATAATAAACCATCAAACTTGGTCAGTTAGGGTTTAACAGCTGATAGGGTTTACCAGTTACATTACATAGAAAGGTTTAACGCTTTACACCAGTTCACTGGTTCTTCTCACAAAATTAACATATCAGTTACTAGCCAATGTCAAAAACAACAATATCAGCAATAACATGAATACCATTTACCAGTTCAACTGACATCAATGACAACATATCATTGATGCAATCTCTATTCAAAATGCCAACAACATTATCCTAAGTTAACTTAAGTAAAGTGTAATAATATCCATGATGAATAATTATTTACACCAACAATTCTTAGAGTCCCAGTTGGATTGTATCTGGCTTGAAGCCTACATGTAACCAATTAATTACCATATGTTCTTTGATGATAATATGAAGATTATTGGATGATTGCCGAAAGTTCCAAGACTATAATATGATATGTTTATGTGAATTGGTTATGTTTTCTTACTACTTTCATTGTTTCACTCTTGCTACATAATTCGATTGACTTTGTTGAGGGTTTTTAGTGGTTATGGATGCATCAATTGGCATCAAAGTTGGTCATGGACTGGCTGGTGGAAGAATCATTTGCAAACATTGAGGTATTCCTTGAGGTGGATAGATCGCCGATTGGAGGTAGGTTGCATTTGAGTTCAATAGATCACTGAGGAGAGGCAATTGAAACCGCTAGTCAGATTGCCAAGTTCAGAAAGCTCACCAGAGTGGAAAGAGAGATGCCGTCGAGGAGAACAAAACCCCAGAGGGTAGAACAGATGATGGAAGACTTCAAGAATGATGTGAGGAATGAAATATGGAATGCTTTGGCTGGTTTGCAAAGAAACCTTGACTTTGAGGATGAGTATGAGCAAGTTGGTGAAGAGCTTGAGGGAGCTGAAGGACGGGAAGATGAGACAGAGGAAATATTCCTAAGAGCATTGGTGCAAGGAAGTAAAATGCATAAGTTTGAGGTTTCTAACTTTTCTAGAATGCTGAACTTGGAGGATCTGATCGATTGTATTAGAGAGTTGGAGAACTACTTTGAGTTTGAGGATTTCAAGGACCTGTAGAGAGTCCGGTTGGCACAAACCATTTTTAAAGAGCATGCTGCCTTGTAGTGGAAAGAGTTTCTAGAAAGATAGAGTGGAGAATGGTGAATTGAAGATCACTCGGTGGAGACGGATGGTTACAAGATTGAAGGCCATGTTCACATCGGGACACTATGAACTGGGGTTGTTCAAGAAGTTGCAGAACCTGAAATAGAGAAACATGACTATGATGGATTATACTGAGGATTTCTACAAGGTGGTAATCAGATCTAGACATAGAGAGATGGTATGAGAAAAGGTGGCAAGCTACATCAATGGGCTTTCTTTTAACATTCAAGATGAGATGAGTATGTTGAAGGTTTCAATAGTTGAAGAAGCTTACTAATATGCTTTGAAGGTTGAGGAGAAGGTGAGAAGAAGACAACTGAATAAGGGAAAGGAGAAATTCAAGGTGAATGATAGTATGAAGAAACTGGTTGAAGAAGAGGAGTCAAAACCTAAGTGGTGTAAAGAACCTGAATAGAAGACACCAAGGAAGGGTAGCACCAGTACCGGTAGAGAATTTCTTGGCAAATATTTCAAGTGTGAAGAAACTAGACATAGATCCTATGAATGTAAGAAAGGAATGGCAAGAAGTTCTATGCCAAATGAACAACTAGATGGTACTGGATCTGATTGTGCACCGGAGCAAGGAGAATCCCTTATTTTCAGAAGAAAGGATACTAGATCTACTCAGAGGAGGAGTCTTTTCTAGACTATATGCAAATCAGGTGGTAAGTGTTGCAAGGTCATTGTAGATAGTGGAAGTACTAATAATTTAGTATCTGAAGAGATGGTTGAGAAGCTTGGGTTGAAGAGGCTTGAGCATCCTTTTTCTTATGACGTAATTTGGTTACAAGATGATCAGAAGGTAGAGATAAAGGAGTAGTGCTAGGTGAGTTTCAATATTGGGCCTTTTAGAGATGAAGTTTTATGAGATATTGTGTCAATGAATGTTTTTCATGTCTTATTGGGAAAACCTTGGCAGTATGATAGAAGAGCTATTTATGACTGTAGAAGAAACCTAATTAGTATTGAAAAGGATGGGCAGAAGTTCACATTGATTTATTTGAAGCAGAAAGAGAAGGAGGTGAAGAATTTGAGTCCTAAGAAAAGTTGCAAGAAACTGGTGGCAGAGGTTGTACTAGAAGGTTTGACAGAACCAGTTGTAGAGGTTATACTAGAGGTTTTGAAGAAATATCTGATAGAACTAGTTGCAAAGATTATACTAGAGGGTGACATAAGCTGGTAGAAGGATTTGATAGATGAGTCTGATGGACAGATGGAACCAGATGACAGGGAGCTGATGGTAACAAACCGGATATAGCCTTGTGGCAGAACCAAATCAGAATTACAGAAACAAAGGCAATGTATAGATCTAAAGAAAAGAAAGAGAAACAAAGAGAGTCATAGGTTAGAGAAGTCTTTTGAAGCACTAGGAGAGATAAAGAAGTGATTGGAAGATAAAGAACATGTTTGGATCAGAAATGAGCATGGGATCTTCATTCTGAATCCTTTTAAATGTTCATGAGTTGCCTATCATGGAACATCTTTTTCTACCTAGGTTGTCTGATGCAAGAGCATCCTCGGTCAATGAGAAATCTTGCATCAACCAAAAATATTTCCTTTCTTATTTATTTCTTTGTGCAGTTTCAGTAATCTTACCAATATGTTTCGGTAGTTGCTTGTTCTTTATGACAGATCTTGTTTGCAGTTTCTTAGTGGTTTCATGTGGTTGATTCCAAATTCCTAGTTCATTTGAGTTCTTTTCTGGTTAGTTATCACTTCCGGTTGGCTATTTCTGGGTTCCTGGGATAGTTCTTGTGCTTACCAGTTGGTTTTCCTTCATTATCAACATGATTCTTAGCATGTGGATCCATCTTGGGTCTTATCCGATGCTCCTTGTTGTGTGGCTTACCTTCCTACTGATCCACATCACTTGGTTGTTATTTTCTGAAAATATTTCTTAAATCTTAGGGCCGACCTAATTACATGTTTCATTTTCCTGCATTGGTGAATGTAATGTTTTGAGGCTGACCTGGATATGTTCCAATGGGTATAAATATGATGTTATGTAATCATTTGTAGGGACAGAGGAAGTAGAACTGAGAATAAGGATTAAGATTCACATGTTGTGATCCAGTTGATTCTTAGAGTCCTAGTTGGATTGTATCTAGCTTGACGCCTGCATGTAACCAGTTAATTATCGATGTTCTTCGATGATAATGTGAAGATTTCTGGATGATTGGCGGAGGTTCCAAGAGGATAATCTAATATGTTTATGTGAATTTGTTATGTTTTCTTACTGCTTTTGTTGTGTCACTCTTGCCACATAAGCTAGTTGACTCTTCTGAGAGTTTTTACTTGTTATGGCTGCATCATATACCCATTTGCATGAATAAACACAAATTAATTATGTTGGCTTACAAACATATCACAAAAGATGAGACACTTGTCAACCCAGATAAAATATAAACGTAAAACAATATGATCCTTGCTACTTCCATGCTTGTTGGATCAATCTCCTATGTTGGTTTTAGAATACTGGCTCCAAGTTTGTCCATTCCCTGATTGTCGGTTACCTTGGTTGCTGGATTTGCCATGAAGTGTGTTGCCAACAGTGACAACACTTATAACCTAGATGAGTGTTAATTGCCAATAGTAAATGGATAAGTTCAAATGCTAAGAAAGAGTTTATAAAATGTTAAAATGAATCAAAATGAATCAATAGATTTACTATAAAAGCTGAGATAATGATAAATCAAATGAGAATTATAGGTGATAATTTGACTAATCAACATGCATTTGAGAGAATTAAAAAAAAGTTCTTGAAAATTTGATAACGTTACTTCCACAATTCAAATCTCAAAAGATCTTACAAATATGGGAATTGATGAATTAAATGGAAAATGTTCTATTAGTTATAGAATAACAAAAGAAAAATAGCAGAGAAACATTATAGAAAACATTTGGATTTGAAATAGATGGATTAAGACCCATAAGGCTAAATCAATGTAATCAAAGGATCTCAAAGGTCCTTTGTAATATTAGAACACAAGTAAGACTAACTACAACCCTAAAAGGAAAGCTAGGCACTTGGATTTTGTCCTTTTATTACAAAATAAATAATATTGTGAAGTGTGTGCACGTGATCTAGGTTAATGATCAAAAAATGAATGAATTTGACAAAAAATAATAGATAGAGAATTAATAACTAAAAAGCCAAGGTAGATCTAGAACATAGATACCAAGAGGAACTTGGATTTAAAAGTTAGAGTACAAGGTTCCAAATAAGGGTGTTGGGTGCCCTAGTTTGAAGGTGTCTAAAACTATGATAGGTGATAAAAAATGTAGCTAGGCTTCTTTGAGCCATTGACTCTCAAAAATTCATCTTATAACAACAAGATAGGGACACCAGGAAAATTAGTCCCAACTTTTTTGTCTATTCAAAGTCTATTGCAATGATGAATTTTGCTTCATCTTTAGTTATAAATTCATATTTTGGTGCAAACACAACTTGTGATGCTTTGTTTACTTCATTCTTAGCTAGATGTCTAGTAGGACATCCTCATGAAATAACAAATTTAGAAACCTCCTTGTTGGCTTTGTGTTGATGAGTTGTATCTTTGTCCTTTTCTTGAATTATAACTTGTCCATTTTGTGTGACTGATTTGATAGAAGAACAAAAACTTGCACAATCTTCATGCCACTCATGATTTTTCTCTATAAAAGATATTGGTTGAATATCTAAAGTTAGAAAATATACCTCAAAATCATCCCAAAATTGGACTTCTTCAATAGGTTCTTTACTTTTCTTCATGGGAGAATTGATTTGCATTTTATGGTAGCTCTTTTCTTTAAGTAGGAGTTTTAATTTGATATTACATTCATCTTGACTAGGAACATTGTGTTATCACTGTTTTAAAAATTGGGTTTTTCTTTCCCCATAATTGGTTATGGTACCTTGAAGATATTCGAATAGGGCGTGGTCCCAAGTGCTTTAGCTTTGTTTTAAACCTAGAGGGTTTAAGGGTTTTTTCAAGTTTTAGACTTTATCTTTTGTGTTAGATCCCCTGGTTTCTATTCTGTCGTTACTTTATTCCACTTAAGTCATGGGTTGCGGGGTCGTAGGAAGTGTTCCCCCTTGCTATCTACCTAGGCAGTTATGTTGATTATTTGAAAATTTTTTGCCTTGTATTATTTTCTTCTAAAGTGTCGGGCCCAGTAAACGCCGATCAACTTGAGGAAAGATCCGACGGTCGGCGCTATTTCGCAAGGGTTAAGTGCTCGCCGTTTAAAGCCGCGAAATAGCGAGAATGAATATCAGCCGTCCATGTGTCATGCGGAGGAAGTAAATGATGTGGCCGTCAAAGAAGGTAGGGCCCCCCTCTGTGGTTTTCTTCTGGCGTATTAGAAGGCAGCACGTGGCACAAGTCGCCATAGTCAGCGGGTTAAGATTAAAGTTCAAAAGTGGGCCCCAAAGATGAGTCAGCTCACAGGTGGAGATGACCTGGCAGGGAAAGCTCTTACAATTCATTGAGACCCCATGGCTCCTTCCAGCGAATGAAAAATTGACAGGTCAGCTTCGAAAGTGACAAGGCGCCAGGTGTCCATGACGTGTCTATGGGCCCACCTTTTCTGAGAGCTTTTAACAGGGTTTAAATGTTGAGCAAGTTGAGATATGATCTAACGGCTCGAGCTATTTCACAAGGGTAAGATGCCCACTTCTTAAGGCCGTGAAATAGCGAGAGCTAACCAGGACCATCCATGTGTCTTGATGACACGTGGTCTAGAAGGAAACTGTGGGTCCCTATGGTCCTTGCTTGACAAATGAAAAATTGACAGGTCGGCTCCGAAAATAACAAGGCACCAGGTGTCCATGACGTATCTATGGGCCCACCATCTCTGAGAGCCTTCTCAAGGGGTTAAACACCGATCGACTGCAGAGAAGATCCGACTGTCTGCGCTATTTCGTAAGGGTTAAGTGCTCGCCCTTTAAGGCTCCAAATAGCGAGAATGAATATCAGCCGTCCACGTGTCTTGATGATGACGTAGGAGATAGACCTGCTGAGACGAAAGTGGGGCCCCTATGGTTCTTCTTCTAGCAAGTGACAGAGCGACAAATCAGCACAGCAGGTGACTAGATGCCAGGTATTAGTGATGACTCAGCGGGCCCACCATTCTTGAGGACCTTTTCGAAGGATTAAAAGGGGATCACCTTGAAAGATGATCCAATGGCCCGTGCTATTTCGCAAGGGTGAGGTGCTCACTTCTTAAGGCTGCGAAATAGCGAGAGTTAACGAGGGCCATCCACATGTCATGATGATGACATGGCAAAAAGAGAAAAACATGGGCCCGCCACAGTATAAAGGGATACATTCGGCCAGTATCAAAACAGAATGCGAAGGAATTTTCTAAGCCAATGGTCGGATGCCACGTGGTATTATGTAGCCAATAGAAAGATGGGACCCAGACTAAAGACAAAGCCGTCAAAATAAAATTCACAGTGAGACACTTGCAGAAAGGATGCGACCCGTTGGAGCTAAAATATGAATTCTCGTATGAATTCGATTTTGAAGGGACGACCGAAGCATGCGGAATCAATGTTATAGTTAAGGCCCAGAGTACAAGCATTTGATTTCCTAACAACCAAGTATAGATACCTTTTAAAAAGATTTTTGCAGAGGAAGTAGACGCAGAGTTATCTTTTGCAAATATAGAGAAGGTGAATCAGTTGCAGAGCGAATTTCTTCAAGCAAGCATCAGGTTCTTTCTTGTTTTGCAGCTATTCTTGTGTGTTGTAATAAGTGAAATTATTCTCGTGTTACAGGAGTGTTTAAGAAGTAATATTCATCTTGTTGTATTTCAAATGGCTCCTAAAAGGGAATTTTCTGGTAAGGTTGATTATTTAGAAAGAAGTGTATGTGATGACTTTTTAAAACAGTTGACGCTGTCAACTAACCAAGCATCTAAGGTTAGAGAGTTAATACCGAGGGCTCCCCGTCTTAAGATTGGAGAAGGATTATATGACAAGGGTAATTGGCTAAGAGACCCACAGGTTGGACTGTCTGGGTTGGGGTTATTTAGAGTCGAATTTGGGATGAGGAATTCTCCTGCTCCTCAAAATAGCATTTGGGAACTAGATGTCGGGAAGTTGGTAGTCCCAGGAGTGTTCATGGATACAGATTTGTTAACCCAAATGGCATTGAACTATGATTCAGTTACAAGGTGCATCCGGGATGTAAATGGGAAAACCCTCATGGAAATCAATGCAAAAGAATTGAGAACAGCGTTTGGGCTCAACGAGTTTACAAACTTCTTGGAACCTATAAACTTCACACAATTAGCCCAGGTGTACAGGGCACAAAGGAGTCATCTTAGGAATGGGCCTCTCAAAGAACTTTTTCTAAAAGTAGGAGGGTTAGCAGTTGTAGGGCCCAACACACAAGAGCCTTTTTCATTAAGTATGTTTACCTTGAGGGCAAAAGGGATGTATTGGGCACTTTGCCAAGTTCTAGGAGAGGATGCTGAATCCAATATGCCAAACCATTATTTGTTAATGATTGTTCAAATTTTAAATCCTTCTCTTGCTATTACATTTGATTATGCTTCTTATATTGCCGATGCTATCCATGGAGGATTGATAGGGATAAAGAATGGAAAGGTGGATAGGCCATTTGGGTGGTATTCACTCTTGATGCACCTCTTTCTCTTCAAAGGTGGTGATTATTTCGCCAGTGGAATGGACCTGGTAAAAGAAAAGGAGGGAGAGAAGATGCCGGTACAACTATGGAGTACTGTGTTGTCATGGGACAGAGAGGATGCTAGTTTTCTAAAATTCGATAAATATTTTGCATCCAAAATAAGGACTCTCCTTTGCTCTGACAACCCAAGAGTCCCCAAGGTTCTTCTGGAGTTCTTAAGACCAAAAGAATTCGCAGAGAATATCAAGATAGTTCATAACTGGGGTGATATGTACTTATATCCAGTCTCTATGGTTTTTAGAGTCTTTGGTTTCAGAGGCACCCCATTTTTGTTACCATACCAAGTCCCCCTCAAAGTGGGAATAGCTGAGATTCTCAGACAAATTGGTGGCTTGCAAGAGGCAGAGCTAACAGGCAGAGGTAAAGGGACAATTTTCCCTGTAGCTACAGTAGCCCACCAATTTGTAATCACCAAGGGAGGCTGGAATTGTTTTGAGGATTTCCTCAAACCTTACCATTTGTCCACTGCAGTGTCTAGATGTGTTGATCCAGAGGACTTTTACAATGGTGTGTTCCGGAAGAAAGTAGCATGCAGAGGTAGGCCTCATCAATTCCACTTTCCTGAAGACCTCATCAGGAATGAATTTGATTTAGATGAACAGGAGTTGAGGAAGGAAAAGTGGGTGGCTTACAGGAAGGCCCTAGATTTTGTGCATCAATTTGATGCTAGCTATGACCCATTGTCTAGTTTCTTCCCATTGGAGGAGAAGATAAAAGCCACAATCTCCAGTTTTGCAGACACTATAAATGCCTCACTCCTTCACAATAGTGTAGGAAAGGTCATGGAGATATGGACTGAATTAAGAAGAGATAAGGCCATTTTGACACCCATCTTTGATAGATGGAGGCCTAGGGAGAAAGATTTAGAGTTCATGTGTGTTTCCTGTGATGAAGCAATGGCCAATTCCATTATAAAGTCTACCTCTGATGTTGCTAAAGTTCTAATGCAATTAGCTGCAGATGTAGACAATGTGGACAGGAAGGTCAATTTATGCAAAAAGGAATACACTGATCAGGTTTTTGAGTTGCTCCCAGGAATTTTTGCCAATCCAGATCATCTAAAAGATAAGCAGATATGGCTCAATGAGATAGATGCCAAGTTGTCAACAAGGGTCAAGGGAATCATTGATCTGGATGATACCTCTTTCTTTGTTATAACCATACAGGAAATAGAAAGAATTAAATCACACTATAGTTTTCTTAACTCAGAAGTCAACAAACTGAGGAATTCTTGGAAAAGGTTGACTAAAGTTAAAAATGATCTGATTAGTTTTGTATGGCCGACAGAGGAGACATATAGTGAGTGGGGAGTTAAATATTCCACTCGAGATCCAGAGCAGTTGGAGAGTGCCCCTGAAGAGCCAGAAGAGGTTGCAACTGAACAACCCGTTGAACAGACTGCTGGGGAAGCTGAAAAGAGCACATAACTGATTTACGCAAAAATTGTAACCTCTTCAATTTTTGAAATAATTGTAACAAACTTTCCTCGAGAAGTCCGAAGCTTTGTGCATCCATATTGTTATAAATGGATACCAGGACTAGAGGGAAAGGTATCACAAAATTTTGTAAGAAAACGCTGCAGAAATATTATCTGAGCTTTTCGAAGGTAATGGAGAAACAGAACTTTTTGTAAAATCTTTTTTGAATGAATATCAATATACTGGCCATCAGTTTTGAGTATAACTCTATGTTGTCTTCAAAGTTATTTCACAAATTTATTTGCTGTTTTCATTCTGAAATAATCTAGGATTTTTCTATTTGAATGGAATTCTAAAGCAATCTCAGTATAATATTTCTAGCTTTTCTTTTTAGGAGAGAAATTAAATATGCAAGACCACTTATACCAGTAAATTCTTTGCGAGGAACTTTGAATTTTGAGGACCATAGTTTATTGTGAAATGATAAAATTCTTGTATGTGTCAGGCACATGTAAGGATTAATAGAAACCGAGTAGATGGGAAGCATATAGATATATTATTTTAGGAAGTTTTATTTGAAGTTAGGTGACTCTGTGACCTTGGATAAAGCACTAGTATTAATGGAGGTTGTTTATTGCATACTTTGTTGGTCAAAATGCTGAAGTCAAGTATCGTATTCATGCTTTGTTTTCAGTTACTTTCAAGGTGAATAAATCCACTGGTTTCTGGACTGGTTTGCTGTGGGTTTGTTTCTTAAGAGTGTGAAGTTAATTCACAAAGGGTATACCCACCTGGGCTCAAAGAAAAGCCCGAACTGTAGAAGGTCTAACCAAAGCTTGTCATATGTTGTCTCTAAAATTTCTTTATCCTTGATGTCTTCTCAGCACCTATTTTAGATTGTATTATTTTAAGGGCATTGAAGGGGAATCAGATTTTGAGAACAACAAAAGTGGCGACTCTGCTGGGGAATAGCTATCGCAAAGATATAAACACAGAATCTGTGCCAAGACTTATGGAGAGTATTGTTGTATTTGTGAGTAAGACTGCCTGTTCTTTATCTTCCCCATAGTTTTGTGGGTGGTGACTCTGTTATTTTTTAACCAGTCCTTGTGAGATACAAACTTTCTAAAATAAAGACAAGCAAGATGCAAGGAAATAAGCACACAAGATCATTCATGAAGAAACATCCTCGTGAAACCTTACAAGGAGGTCTACCAGAGCAATCACGAAGAGGACAGAAGAGATCTGTGATGCATGAGCCATCAAATGCTGCATGGGTGCAGAAAAACAACAATACTGGTAAGATGCCTGACTGACCTGTTTATGCAAAGTCAAATTCATCTTCAAGAGATTCAGAGCATGATATTTTAGGTTTTCATTCAGGATTGTTTGGAAATATTGATGATGTGCCTATTTTAAGTCGAGACTTATCACATGTTAGTGTTTCTGCAAAGGATAGAACTAGCTCAAATGCAATTAGGCACTCTGTTCCTAGGACAATAGATGGGAACATTAGTTTGATTGATATAGATCAAATTAATGCATCAGATTCTGAAGAAAACTATCCTGATGAGGATAAAATGTCTCAAGAGATTGAAGAATTAAATAAAAGAGTTCATCATTTAATATTCTTGAGGGCCCAAAAGGAGGCAAATAAGGAAAAGGAAGTTAAAGCCAAAATAATGGAGAGAGATAGGCTTCTTAGACAGATAGTTGATCTTGAAATGCTTGCCAAGGAAAAAGAAAAGGGTGATGAGGAAGGCCCAGTGATTAGGGAGATCTTAATCCCTAAGATTAGACCAGTTTCTAAGTCAGTAGCCCAGCCAGGTAAGGAAGTTTTTAATGACTCCCAGCTTCCTAAAGTTAATTTAGACAAAGGGAAACAGATATGGGTAGATGATGAAGTAGAGTCTAAAACTGCAAAAGGGATTCCTCATAGGATCCTAGCACATGAGAGAGAAATGGAAAGGATGAGGAAGGAAAAGGAGGACGTCCAAATGGAGTTGGAAAAGGCTGAGTTAGAAGCTGCAAATCAGGAAGTTAAAAGAAAGATTAATTACCTAAAAGCTCCCCCTATTACATTCCCATCGGAAGATCTTAGCAAGCCTAATCCCCAACATATCTCTCTTCCTCAGGTTAATACCCAACCAGCAGTACACACTAACATTGCCTCAGCAAGCCACATACCTTCAAATAAACAGTACACCCAAACATCTCAATCCCCAATCCCAAAAGCTAAAATGATCATGGGGAATAATAGTACTGTTTCCCCTTTTCAAAGAAGGCCAATTAATTTAGAACAATATAGGCAATTGTTTTTTGATGGGATCCCAGGATATCCAAATCATGTTCCCACTGAGTTAAGAGACAAACTCCATAAATTCGCTGGGAACAATGCAGTCAGTGCTGAGGAACATCTCAAATCTTTTGGGGATTTGATAAATGATTATGAGATAGTTGATGAAGATGTTATTATGAAACTGTTTGTTCAATCCCTGGTTGATGATGCAAGAGATTGGTACAGAGGTCTTCAAGTAGCTAGCATAGATTCATGGGAAGAGTTCAAAAATTGCTTTCAAGAACAGTACGGTGATAAGACTAATGTGAGTTTCATGCTGAATGAGTTCAATAACATTAGAAAATCTGAAAATGAAATAGTCACTGATTTCAATGCTAGGTTCCAAAAAGCTATGCATAGATTGTATTAGGTAATGAGGCTAGATGACAATATGTGCCTTAATACATACTATAATGCATTTGATTCCAAGATGGCTTATATCCTGAGAGATAAAAATCCTCATAACCTGAGGGATGCCTTTAGAATCGCCATAAATGTTGAAAGTAATAGAAAGGCATCTGGAAAATTAGGAAGGAGGACAGATGGAAGATTATGGCATGAAACCAAACAGCAACCTAACAAAGTTGCTAAAGAAGAGGATAAAATAGAAAAACTGGTTACTGCTATGAAAGATTTGACTGCTAAGGTTAACAAAAATGATAAGCCTCATTACAACTGGCATGATAGACCTCCTAGATTACATGATATGCCATACAATACAAATTGGAAGGATGGTAAACCCCAAGTTGAGAAGCCTAAAATTGCCCAAAGCCAAGACACACCAGATCCTTTGAAAGAGAAAACTGTTAATAATATAGAAAATACTCCCTGGTGTATTGCTTGTGATGGACCACATTCTCCTCATCAGTGTGCAATGGCTCAAGCTCTGGAAGAATCCATGAGACCAGAAGCAGAGCTTGACATTAATATGTTTGAAACTATCATAGAAAGTGATGAGGAATCTATGCAAAGTGAATATAGTGATGTGCTAGATAATGAGAGGTTAGTGCAAGGACAGTTAGCTTTAGGTTGGCATCCTACATTGAATGTGGTAACAATTGAAGATGAAGAAGTTCATCTTAGGAGGCCTAGTGAAGAAGAGGTTAGAAATCTCACTAAGGCTGCAATTGCCAAAGCAAAACATAACTACAACCTGAGAAGCACCAAGAGAGATACTGATCAAGGTGAGCCAGGTTCCATGTTTGTAAAAGAAGTCACTAAGAAAGGGGCATCAAGCAGTGTTACTGCTACTGTTAAAGCTAGTCAAGAAAAAGAGGAACAAGTTAAAGACTTACCTAGAACCACAAATGCCAAAAATGCTAGCGATGTACAAAAGGCGGAAATAGTAAAAAAGGCCAATCAACTCAAAGTAGAAAAGGTCAAGGCTAATATTGAAAAATGTAATTATTCTACATTTAATATGGCCCAAGCTTTAACTTAAATGAAGGTCACTGTCCCATTAGTAGAATTATTAAAGATTAAAGAACACAAGGATGCAGCTTTGTCTCTATTCTCTAGTATATCTGATGGTGACTCAGTATTACCCACTAGTTCAGATAGAATTGGAAAGGATCAAGAGTTCCAAACTCCAGAGGTATATGTTGGAACCACTATCACTCAGGAGCCTTCTCAGGTGGATCCCTTCTATGTTACCCTGCTAGTCAATAACGAGTTAATTAAAAATTGCATGATAGATTCAGGAGCAGCTGCTAATGTAATGCCCTATGGTGTTATGAAAGAATTAGGATTGTCAGTGACTACTGTGTATGGGAAATGTTATGCTATGGATAACAGAGAAGTGCCTGTGATAGGTACAATGAAAGATGTGGAAGTAAAAATAGCTGCATTTCCTGAGGCTACTTATAAAATGGATGTCATTGTCACAGATACTAAACCCCACTATGGCATGTTACTTTCTAGGCAGTGGGCAGCAGCAGTGGGGGGAAATGTTTAATTGGACTTGTCTTATGCTACTATTCCTGTTGGTGGCAATAAGGTCAAACTATACAGGGAGCCACGAGCTCCTAAAGTAGTTGAAAATGTGGACCCTAGTATGCTAAATTGTATGATTGATGTGGATTTAGATAATTTCAGAATTCAGCCAGTGTCACCTCAATTGAAGAATACTGACCCAATTGTAGTTGAGCTACAAGCACAGCAGTATGGGTTGTGGCAGATGTATTTTGATGGGGCTTGCTCCAAAGAAGGATCTGGAGCAGGGGTTCTTTTTGTATCCCCATCAGGTATAACCTTTAAATATTCATTCTTATTGGCATTCCAGTGCACAAATAATACTGCAGAGTATGAAGCCCTGTTATTAGGACTTGAGGTTGCAAAAAGGCATGGAATCCGACTGTTGAAAGTGATGGGCGATTCAGAGCTGGTTGTCTCTCAGGTAAGATCTAAATATGCATCTAAGAATGATAAATTGAAGCAATATAAGCATGCTGTCTGGGATGTTATTGAATATTTTGATGCCTTTTCTATCAATTGGATAGAGCAAACAAAAAATATTATGGCAGATTTCCTAGCTAATGTTGCTTTGAAAAATGATGATGCAACACTAACTGGTATTTCCACTGTGGAAATAAAAGCTAGGCCTGCTATCCCTGATAATGTATATAATTGGCAAGTTTTTGCTGATGATGAAGATATTCTTAGGTTCATCCAATGTGTTGATGATTATGATGGACAAAAAATTGATTGTAATGCATTGGTGGAAGTGGTGGATGACAGAGAGACAGTGTTTGGAAATGATATTGTCCAGTTGGAAACCAATGAGATACCTAAAGGGTTGGTGGAGTTAGAAAGTATGTTTAGTTATAATGACAGTCATTTACACCAGCAATCTACCACCAAGTTAGAAGAGTTGGAAGAGGTCAACTTGGGGACAGAATCATCCCCCAAGTTGGTATATATTGGAAAGAAGCTACCCCCTCATGTTAGGATTAACCTTATCAGTTTACTAAAAAGGTATAAGCATGTTTTTGCTTGGTCTGATGAAGACTTGAAGGCGTATAGACAAGATCTTTTTCAGCATGAAGTTCCCTTACTTCCAGATGCTAAGCCTTTCAGACAGAAACAGAGACCTATCAACCCCTTATTAGAAACTAAAATGCAGCAAGAGTTGACTAAATTGAGAGAAGGGGGGATTATCAAACCAATAAGACATTCTTCATGGGTCTCTAATCTAGTCCCAGTAAGAAAGAAAAATGGAGATATCAGATTGTGTGTTGATTTTAGGAATCTTAATGTTGCTTCTTTAAAAGATAATTACTCATCCCCAAATATGGAAGCAATGCTACAAAGAGTGACAGGATGTGATCTTTTATCTATGATGGATGGTTTCTCATGATATAATCAAGTGTTAGTAAAGGAGTCAAAACAGTTCAAAACAACTTTTACTACCCCATGGGGAACTTATGTATATGTGAGAATGCCATTTGGATTGAAAAATGCAGGGGCTACATTTCAAAGAGCTATGGATGTGGCTTTTAAGGAATTCATAAATATCATTATGGTGGTTTACCAAGATGATCTAACTTGTTTCTCAAAGAAAGCTGATGATCACTGTGGACATTTAGAGAAAGTGTTTGATAAAGCCTTGGAATTTGGTGTATCACTGAATCCCAAGAAATGTCATTTTGGGGTCACTGAAGGAAAGTTATTGGGACACATAGTTTCCAAGGAAGGGATAAGAATAGACCCTGAAAGAATTGAAGCAATCAACAGAGTGTCTGAACCAAAGAATGTGAAAGGAATCCAGTCTTTTTTAGGCAAAGTGAATTTTGTCAGGAGATTCATTGCAAATTTTGCTGAGATAGTGAAGCCTATTGTCAAGTTGCTCAAGAAGGACGCAAAGTTTCATTGGGATCAAGAAGCCTCAAAAGATTTTAACGAGATTAAGAAGGCGATCCAGGAAGCACTAGTGTTGAAATCCCCGGATTATGGTAAGCCTTTTTCTCTGTTTTCTTTTGCTTCATATCACACAGTAGCTGTAGTATTATTACAAAAGGATAATGAAGGATATGAACATCCCATAGCTTTCTATAGTAAATCTCTGCAAGCGGCAGAGTTAAGATATGAAACCATGGAGAAACAAGCTTATGCTTTGGTTAAAGTGGTTAAAGCTTTTAGGCCATATCTAGTGAATGCAAATGTCACTGCCTATGTTCCACATGCTGCAGTTAAAGATATTTTGTCTCAGTCTGAGGTTACTAGGAAGAGATGTAGGTGGATCAATAGAATTCAAGAATTCAATTTGGAGATAAAGATCACTAAATTGGTGAGAGGGTTAGGTTTGGCTAAGCTCATGACTGAGTCAAATCTCATGAATATAGAAGTACACAATGTTGAGGTTAAAGATACTTTGGTTACTAGTATTGAGAGACAACCATGGTACACAGAGATAATCCAAGTATTGAAAGGTAATATGCTGTCAGAGGGAATGACACACAACCAGAAGAGAACTTTAAAGCTCAAGTCCCAAAAGTATGTGCTCATTCAGGGTGATCTTTTTTGGAGAAAAAGAGATGGGGAGTTACTACTGTGTTTGGATGAATTTCAAGCTAAACAGATGTTGAATGAAATGCATGACGGAGTATGTGGAGGTCATTACTCTGCTAGGACTACTGCTGGTAAGATAATACGGGCTGGGTATTATTGGCCTACCTTGTTTAAAGATACTCATGCATATGTTCGAAGATGTGATTCATGTCAGAGATTTTCTTCTAAGCTCAAGTATGAAGGAGCCTTACCACTAAATCCGGTCTCTGTAGAAGCTCCTTTTGTCCAATGGGGCATTGATTTTGTTGGAGAAATTGCTGAGAAATCAGGAAGAGGTCATGGATGGATTATAGTGGCCACAGATTATTTTACCAAATGGATAGAAGCTATTCCCACAAGAAGAGCTACTAGCAAAATTGTCATTGATTTCTTGATGGATAATATTGTGACTAGGTTTGGAACACCTGCAAAATTGGTAATGGATAATGCTATGTGTTTTAGATCAGAAGAATTTGTAGGTTTTTGTAATAGTCATGGTATACTCATGTCATACTCATCGCCTTATCACCCTCAGGGGAACGGACAAGCAAAATCTAGCAACAAAAGCTTGCTAAATATCATCAAGAAGATCCTAGAAGAAAACAAGAGGTCTTGGGATCAAAAGTTGAAATTAGCTCTGTGGGCAGATAGAATAACAGTTAAAAAATCCATTGGAATGTCACCTTTTGAGTTGGTTTATGGTACCCAAGTCAGATTACCGGTAAATAACCTTCTTCCAGTGTACAAGTTTTTGCAGGAAGAGAACATGGAAATATCTGAACCAATGGAGAGCAGAATGATCCAAATTGTAGAAGTGGAGGAGCTTAGAACTTCTGCTCATAAGAAAAATCAGAAGCTCCAGTTACAGTCAAAATATCTTTTTGATAAAAGGACATCATTAAGGAAGTTTCAAATTGATGACATGGTTCTTCAGTGGAATGCAAAAGGGCAAGATAAAGGAAAGCATAGGAAATTTGAATCACTTTGGATTGGCCCTTTTGTAGTTTGTGACTTGAATGGTAAGGATTCATATTTTTTGAACAATATGAATGATGAGATGCAGGAATTTCCAGTGCATGGACAATTCCTGAAGCATTATTTCTCTTAATGTCCATGCACGGTAGGTCCTTTGTTTGTATATATTTTGTTTTATTTCCTACTTTCTTGGTTTTGGTCTGTGTTTTGGTCTGTTTCTCCAGAGTTTCTAAGTTTTCTTGTGTTGATCTCGCAATCAACCATCCCCAGTCAGAGCCGCTGTTATCACTGTTTTAAAAATTGGGTTTTTCTTTCCCCATAATTGGCTATGATACCTTGAAGATATTCGAATAGGGCGTGGTCCCAAGTGCTTTAGCTTTGTTTTAAACCTAGAGGGTTTAAGGGTTTTTTCAAGTTTTAGACTTTATCTTTTGTGTTAGATCCTCTGGTTTCTATTCTGTCGTTACTTTATTCCACTTAAGTCATGGGTCGCGGGGTCGTAGGAAGTGTTCCCCCTTGCTATCTACCTAGGCGGTTATGTTGATTATTTGAAAAAATTTCGCCTTGTATTATTTCCTTCTAAAGTGTCAGGCCCAGTAAACGCCGATCAACTTGAGGAAAGATCCGATGGTCGGCGCTATTTCGCAAGGGTTAAGTGCTCGCCCTTTAAAGCCATGAAATAGCAAGAATGAATATCAGCCGTCCATGTGTCATGCGGAGGAAGTAAATGATGTGGCCGTCAAAGAAGGTAGGGCCCCCCTCTATGGTTTTCTTCTAGCATTTTAGAAGGCAGCACGTGGCACAAGTCGCCATAGTCAGCGAGTTAAGATTAAATTTCAAAAGTGGGCCCCAAAGATGAGTCAGCTCACAGGTGGAGATGACCTAGCAGGGACAGCTCTTACAATTCATTGAGACCCCATGGCTCCTTCCAGCGAATGAAAAATTGACAGGTCAGCTCCGAAAGTGACAAGGCGCCAGGTGTCCATGACGTGTCTATGGGCTCGCCTTTTCTGAGAGCTTTTAACAGGGTTTAAATGCTGAGCAAGTTGAGATATGATCTAACGGCTCATGCTATTTCGCAAGGGTAAGATGCCCACTTCTTAAGGCCGCGAAATAGCGAGAGTTAACCAGGACCGTCCACGTGTCTTGATGACACGTGGTCTAAAAGGAAACTGTGGGTCCCTATGGTCCCTACTTGACAAATGAAAAATTGACAGGTCAGCTCCGAAAATGACAAGGCGCCAGGTGTCCATGACGTGTCTATGGGCCCACCATCTTTGAGAGCCTTCTCAAGGGGTTAAACACCGATCGACTGCAGAGAAGATCCGACTGTCTGCGCTATTTCGCAAGGGTTAAGTGCTCACCCTTTAAGGCCGCGAAATAGCGAGAATGAATATCAGCCATCCACGTGTCTTGATGATGACGTAGGAGATAGACCTGCTGAGATGAAAGTGGGGCCCCTATGGTTCTTCTTCTAGCAAGTGACAGAGCGACAAATCAGCACAGTAGGTGACTAGATTCCAGGTGTTAGTGACGACTCAGCGGGCCCACCATTCCTGAGGACCTTTTCGAAGGATTAAAAGGGGATCAACTTGAAAGATGATCCAACGGCCCGCGCTATTTTGCAAGGGTGAGGTACTCACTTCTTAAGGCCATGAAATAGCGAGAGTTAACGAGGGTTGTCCATGTGTCATGATGATGACATGGCAAAAAGAGAAAAACATGGGCCGCCACAGTATAAAGGGATACATTCGGCCAGTATCAAAATAGAATGCGAAAGGATTTTCTAAGCCAATGGTCGAATGCCGCGTGGTATTACGTAGCCAATAGAAAGACGGGACCCAGACTAAAGACAAAGCCATCAAAATAAAATTCATAGTGAGACACTTGCAGAAAGGTTGCGACTCGTTGGAGCTAAAATATAAATTCTCATATGAATTCGATTTTGAAGGGACGACCGAAGCATGCGGAATCAATGTTATAGTTAAGGCCCAGAGTACAAGCATTTGATTTCCTAACAACCAAGTATAGATACCTTTTAAAAGGATTTTTGCAGAGGAAGCAGACGCAAAGTTATCTTTTGCAAATACAGAGAAGGTGAATCAGTTGCAGAGAAAATTTCTTCAAGCAAGTATCAGGTTCTTTCTTGTTTTGCAGCTATTCTTGTGTGTTGTAATAAGTGAAATTATTCTCATGTTACAGGAGTGTTTAAGAAGTAATATTCATCTTGTTGTATTTCAAATGGCTCCTAAAAGGGAATTTTTTGGTAAGGTTGATTATTGAGAAAGAAGTGTATGTGATGACTTTTTAGAACAGTTGACGCTGTCAACTAACCAGCCATCTAAGGTTAGAGAGTTAATACCCAGGGCTCCCTGTCTGAAGATTGGAGAAGGATTATATGACAAGGGTAATTGGCTAAGAGACCCACAGGTTGGACTGTCTGGGTTGGGGTTATTTAGAGTCGGATTTGGGATGAGGAATTCTCCTGCTCCTCAAAATAGCATTTGGGAACTAGATGTCGGGAAGTTGGTAGTCCCAAGAGTGTTCATGGATACAGATTTGTTAACCCAAATGGCATTGAACTATGATTCAGTTACAAGGTGCATCCGGGATGTAAATGGGAAAACCCTTGTGGAAATCAATGCAGAAGAATAGAGAACAGCGTTTGGGCTCAGTGAGTTTACAAACTTCTTGGAACCTATAAACTTCACACAATTAGCCCAGGTGTACAGGGTACAGAGGAGTCATCTTACGAATGGGCCTCTCAAAGAACTTTTTATGAAAGTAGGAGGGTTAGCAGTTGTAGGGCCCAACACACAAGAGCCTTTTTCATTAAGTATGTTTACCTTGAGGGAAAAAGGGATGTATTGGGAACTTTGCCAAGTTCTAGGAGAGGATGCTGAATCCAATATGCCAAACCATTATTTGTTAATGATTGTTCAAATTTTAAATCCTTCTCTTGCTATTACATTTGATTATGCTTCTTATATTGCCGATGCTATCCATGGAGGACTGATAGAGATAAAGAATGGAAAGGTGGATAGGCCATTTGGGTGGTATTCACTCTTGATGCACCTCTTTCTCTTCAAAGGTGGTGATTATTTCGCCAGTGGAATGGACCTGGTAAAAGAAAAGGAGGGAGAGAAGATGTCGGTAAAACTATGGAGTACTGTGTTGTCATGGGACAGAGAGGATGCTAGTTTTCTAAAATTCGATAAATATTTTGCATCCAAAATAAGGACTCTTCTTTGCTCTGACAACCCAAGAGTCCCCAAGGTTCTTCTGGAGTTCTTAAGACCAAAAGAATTCGCAGAGAATATCAAGATAGTTCATAACTGGGGTGATATGTACCTATATCCAGTCTCTACGGTTTTTAGAGTCTTTGGTTTCAGAGGCACCCCATTTTTGTTACCATACTAGGTCCCCCTCAAAGTGGGAATAGCTGAGATTCTCAGACAAATTGGTGGCTTGCAAGAGGCAGAGCTAACAGGTTTTCCCTGCAGCTACAGTAGCCCACCAATTTGTAATCACCAAGGGAGGCTGGAATTGTTTTGAGGATTTCCTCAAACCTTACCATTTGTCCACTGCAGTGTCTAGATGTGCTGATCCAGAGGACTTTTACAATGGTGTGTTCCAGACGAAAGTAGCATGCAGAGGTAGGCCTCATCAATTCCACTTTCCTGAAGACCTCATCAGGAATGAATTTGATTTAGATGAACAGGAGTTGAGGAAGGAAAAGTGGGTGGCTTACAGGAAGGCCCTGGATTTTGTGCATCAATTTGATGCTAGCTATGACCCATTGTCTAGTTTCTTCCCATTGGAGGAGAAGATAAAATCCACAATCTCCAGTTTTGCAGACACTATAAATGCCTCACTCCTTCACAATAGTGTAGGAAAGGTCATGGAGATATGGACTGAATTAAGAAGAGATAAGGCCATTTTGACACCCATCTTTGACAGATGGAGTCCTAGGGAGAAAGATTTAGAGTTCATGTGTGTTTCCTATGATGAAGCAAGGGCCAATTCCATTATAAAGTCTACCTCTGATGTTGCTAAAGTTCTAATGCAATTAGCTGCAGATGTAGACAATGTGGATACGAAGGTTAATTTATGCAAAAAGGAATACACTGATCAGGTTTTTGAGTTGCTCCCAGGAATTTTTGCCAATCCAGATCAGCTGAAAGATAAGCAGATATGGCTCAATGAGATAGATGCCAAGTTGTCAGCAAGGGTCAAGGGAATCATTGATCTGGATGATACCTCTTTCTTTGTTATAACCATACAGGAAATAGAAAGAATTAAATCACACTATAGTTTTCTTAACTCAGAAGTCAACAAACTGAGGAATTCTTGGAAAAGGTTGACTAAAGTTAAAAATGATGTGATTAGTTTTGTATGGCCGACAGAGGAGACATATAGTGAGTGGGGAGTTAAATATTCCACTCGAGATCCAGAGCAGTTGGAGAGTGCCCCTGAAGAGCCAGAAGAGGTTGCAACTGAACAACCCGTTGAACAGACTGCTGGGGAAGCTGAAAAGAGCACATAACTGATTTACGCAAAAATTGTAACCTCTTCAATTTTTGAAATAATTGTAACAAACTTTCCTTGAGAAGTCCGAAGCTTTGTACATCCATATTGTTATAAATGGATACCAGGACTAGAGGGAAAGGTATCACAAAATTTTGTAAGAAAACGCTGCAGAAATATTATCTGAGCTTTTCGAAGTTAATGGAGAAACATAACTTTTTGTAAAATCTTTTTTGAATGAATATCAATATACTGGCCATCAGTTTTGAGTATAACTCTGTGTTGTCTTGAAAGTTATTTCACAAATTTATTTGCTGTTTTCATTCTGAAATAATCTAGCATTTTTCTGTTTGAATGGAATTGCAAAGCAATCTCAGTATAAGTGTTTCTAGCTTTTCTTTTTAGGAGAGAAATTAAATATGCAAGACCACTTATACCAGTAAATTCTTTGCGAGGAACTTTGAATTTTGAGGACCAGAGTTTATTGTGAAATGATAAAATTCTTGTATGTGTCAGGCACATGTAAGGATTAATAGAAACCGAGCAGATGGGAAGCATATAGATATATTGTTTTAGGAAGTTTTATTTGAAGTTAGGTGACTCTGTGACCTTGGATAAGGCACTGGTACTAATGGAGGTTGTTTATTGCATACTTTGTTGATCAAAATGCTGAAGTCAAGTATCGTATTCATGCTTTGTTTTCAGTTACTTTCAAGGTGAATAAATCCACTGGTTTCTGGACTGGTTTGTTGTGGGTTTGTTGCTTAAGAGTGTGAAGTTAATTCACAAAGGGTATACCCACCTGGGCTCAAAGAAAAGCTCGAAGTGTAGAAGGTCTAACCAAAACTTGTCATATGTTGTCTCTAAAATTTCTTTATCCTTGATGTCTTCTCGGCACCTATTTTAGATTGTATTATTTTAAGGGCATTGAAGGGGAATCAGATTTTGAGAACAACACATTGTGTATGTTAACTTGTTCATTTTTCTAAACAAGTTTTTCCTCATTTCCTCCTCATAAACCAACACCTTGTCACCAATACATGAACAAATTCCTCTATGATGCTAGAGAACATGACCTCATTGATTTTCAAACTTTCTTTAAATTACATTGGCTCTTGCTTGTAGTGCTTCATGGATCTAAAATCCATTTTTCTACTACTAAATCTAATTGTGGTAACCAGAAAAATTTCTAACAATCTTAAGTGCTTTGAATGAAAATTATGATTCTAAAACAAAATGGAATAGGTTCTAAAAGTCTTAGAGACTCTCATAGATTGACCCATCCTTGATAACAACACCAAAAATATCAAGGCTTGTAATTCTAATTAAGATTTAGTGCTACTCTAATAGCTTTACTAACTCAGGGATAGCTATTCAATCTAAGCAATCCTTCATGGATAAGAAGCTACATTTTGTACTTGAACTAGGTCAAAATTGTATGTGCACTTGAACTAGGTCAAAATTGTATGTGCACTATGAGGTTCTCTAAGTTATTTTATCAATGTGTATAGGAAATTAACTGAAAGAAATAAACAAAACTAAAAACATAACAATGCTAAAACTAAATCTAATTGTACAAAAATGGTTGTAGGAAAATATGTAATAATATAATATTTTGATGTGGTTTTCACTACTATAACTATTGGAAACTTGAGTTGTGTTATATTTTCATTGATATCAACCTATCTTGTGTTGTCATTAATGTCACTATGTGTTGTAGATGGTCCAAAAATGTATGTTTTGATGTTGTTGTGTGGTCTAGTAGTGACATTAAGGTGTTTTTGGAAGATTGGTGTAGTGGAAGTTTTGATATGTAGGAAATATTATTTATGCAAGGAAAGAGTGTTTAGTGTCCCAATGGAAGAATTTTTTGAATTCATCTAGTATGAGAATATTATGGAGCATGGTTCTAAATATAATGTTTATGATCTATGTATACTGTACTATTGAGTTTATAGGTCCTTCATTTCTTAGATGGTGGAGTTAGTTGTTGTTGTTTCTTACAAAGGTGGTCTATTAGATTAGTTTAGAGAATTCTTAGCGATTGTATAATTTGTGAATTCAAGTGTTGCATCTTGGAGGACATGTTTATTTTGTTTTTTCTCTATTCACATTTATTTTTCTAGTGATGGTTTGATTGAAAAGTGAAGTTATGGTGTTGTAAGTCCAGTCTTGTCATTTGGGTTAGTTTTTGAATGATTGAGGTGGTGTATCCTATCTAGATCATGCCTTTTTGGTCTAGGTTTACTTTGGTGGTTGAGTTATAGTGTTGATATTGTTGGAATTTGATGAACCAATATGATGATAATATATGTTGTCATTGATGTCAATAAGTGCAAGTGAACTGGTATGAAGATTGGAATAAATTGGTGAATCGGTATGAAGAAATGTAGTGAACCAGTGTCAAGGTTTCACTAAGTATGACTACCGATTGGTAGTCTCAGCTCTAGGGTTTCCTGTTTGGCAATCTAGCTTCTGTGATGCAACCATTGACATTTTGTGATGAGTTAGCTAAGAAATAAGGATGAGATCGAGATGCCACATCAGTTTTTGTGCACATGAAGGATTTCCTTGAAGTTCTGTCATATGAAGATCAACTGCATTAAATGTCTACCTCGGGAATGAACATTCTTCTTAGCAGTATGAGAAGAAAGCATGATCAGTTATTTATTTCTATGTGTGGTGAAGAATGGATGATGCAGAATGACTTGCGATCTATTTAAGATTGTTACATTCTATGAAAAGTGTTTGGATGGTCAGGATTTGACTGCTTGTAATTGTAAACCTAAGATGCTTAGGGTTTAGGGTTTGTGTTATCAACCTAATTATTGTCTATAAGGTTGATGAGTTTTGATATTGTTGTTGTTGGCAAAATAATGTGTGTATTCGAGTGATGAGATACTTTCCAGACCAGTGAGTGAAAACTGCAAAGTATGATTGTAGAGTAGAGGAACTGAAAAGGATCTACCGTAGCATATAGTGCTCTTATCAAATCAAAATTTTACCTGTTGTCTTCTAACCATTTCAATAGAAGGAAAATCACTTTGCCGAGTAGCTTTAATAGGCTTATTGTAAAACCTCTAACCAGGTGACTCAAGTTCATTGAGTTCTTTAAATCCTCTAGCAAGGTAACCTTAACAGGGTTTCAACCTTTAACAGGGTATACAACCATCCCTTAACCAGGTGATCTTTAATAGGATCTGTTCCTAGTAGAACCTTATTGTAAAGTCTTTAACCGGACTAGGCTCCTAACAGAGTGAGCTTCAAAAAATTTCAAAACAAGCTTGTGGGTATTCATCCCCACCATGGTTTTTCCCATTTGGGTTTCCATGTGAAAAATCTGTGTGTCATGAGTTGTGCATTTTTCATGTTATGATTAAGTATTATTTGTTTGATTTATTATACATACAGAGCTAATGGTAATGGTATTGCTAAGATACCACATGCATATGTTTTTGGGTGAAGTAGTTATTAAGTATTGAATGTATTTTCAGTGTTCAATTTCATTGGTTTATGTTGTCTAAAGTCTTACTGTGTTTTGCCGGTATTGCCATGGTTAAAGTTCAGTAACGAAGACAACTAGTTAGCATTGTTTTAACTTGATAAATTTCTGAAAAGTTTTTGTATGTACTGATTCACCCCCCCCTTCTCAGTACTAGTTAGGTTATTTGTTGTTCATCATTATTCATCAGATATAGATCTCACCATGGGGTGTGTGGATCTTCATTAAGTTTTATGCATTGGAAAATGGTTTTGGGCCAATTGATTGGTATGCTACATGTAAAGCTCTGATGCTAATAGTAAACAAGATGAGAGGGAAGGGGTGAATCATATAAACTTAATCTTCAATATATTCAATAGATTCAACCTCGATAGCTTATACTGCAGAATACATAACCAAAACTGTAAAACATTCAAACTCACGAACAGATAACATCACAACACATATAACACCATATTTAATGTGGAAACCCAAATAGGGAAAAACCACTATGGGATTTCGGACCTACTAAGAAATATACCCTTCTAGAGTATGCTCAGTTAAAAGCAAATCCTGTTAAATATTATAAACACATTACTAGATGTGACCCGGTTAAGGGATTTCCCTCAAACTTGTTAGAGTTTTGCACTTTGTCAGAAGTGACCTTGTCAAAGGGTTTCAAACACAAATTTAGAATGTTACCTTGCTAGAGGATTTACAAATAAGACTGTTAAGTCCACTTGGTTAAGAGATTTCCTATCACTTACAAAATAAACAATAGTAATAAAATATATTTGCAACTTCACATCTGAAATGCTAAAGAAGATTGTTATTTTCTCAAAACAATCTTGTCATAAGACTTATCTAATCCCTTGATGGGCTTGCTGGGCTACTCAATCTAATCTTCAATCAGATCTTCAAGCTTCTGAGCTCAGTAAACATTCCTATAGCATCACTATGCATAGATTTTCCTGCATGTAGTGTTTATTAACAATTTCTTATTTATAAACAATTTCTGACCACTTAATCTCCTTGATCACATTTCCCATGATCAATCTTAGCCATCGGATCATCAAACTTGACTAGGTTCAATGTATCCTTCGATCTAAAAATGTTTTACCTCAGCTTGGAACTTGTGCTAGGTTATTATGGTTCAATTTATGCTATAGATCTTCCTCCTATATTTTCATTGTCATAGATTCTTAACAAACTTCTTGCACGACATACCAATCATTTATTCATCTCTAGCTCATCAGCATCCTTCATTAAATAATGTTTTTATCCATCCAATGTGATCTATTATGACTCGGTTGTTACTTGGTTAATACTGACATTGGCTCAGTAGACATTATGCCTTCGTTAACTGATATCGATAACCTTAGGGTTTACCGACTAGGTTCCTTGCTTGGTGACATGGTACAGTATTAAACTTACAATCAACAACATGTGTAGGATATCAAAACAATCAAAACAACATGATCTCAACATTGTCTAACTCGGTAATAGTTTCCCATTGAGTAACTTATATCTCCCCTTTATTATCACATTCTTTCTATGTCACTTACCGACCTCCTGATACTCATCAAAACATACTTCTCAAGATATGGCAACATCATACTAAATTAGAAAATCAATTTCTTGACATCAATGATAAAATAATATTATTAAGACAGTAATCATCCTTCTTCAGTTATATCAATAATCTCCAACAACCTTCTCAATATCCTTATTGAAATGCCAACAATCTCCTTTCTATTGTAATGCCAACAATCTCCCCCTTTGGCATTGATGGCAAAACCAACAATTAAATGGTAATAACAACTTGATTTGTTCCAATTGATTCAAATTCAGATTGTTGTTTAGTCTTCTCCTGTTATCCTTGAGCTGATCAAACCTTCTCCTGGAGTCTTCTCCCCCTTGCATGGGGTTTCTGTTATCTTCTCTATTTAGTCTTCTCCATTTAGTCTTCTCCCCCTTTGACAACAATGCCAAAAAGAAAAAGAGCTAATTCATGGTTTCTTCCCTTGTGAAGTGATTTGCCTTGGTATGTTACACATGTATTATCTCAGTCTCGGTCAGAGCAACTTGTCTCCAATCACTATTTTCTGCACACCTTTAGAAAACCTCCTAAAGTGCATAAATCAGCATCAATCCACAAATAATATTTTATAGTCATCGAATTTATGCTTTCACCGAACTCTATCAGTGAGTAGAAGATAGGGGTAGGACCCCTAACTTGCATCTGAGATACTCAAAAGTGTCCCTTGGTAGTGGCTTTGTGAAGATGTCTGCTATTTGCTCCTTTGAACTGATATATTCCAGCAAAACTTTCTTCTCTTGAACTTCTTCTCTGAGATAATGATACTTTATAGAGATATTTTTTGTCTTAGAGTGCATTACTAGATTCTTTGAAATGTTAATGGCACTAGTATTATCACAGAATATAGTTACTAGCTCGGTAACTTTCTCATTTATACCTTCCAATAGTTGTTTGATCCATGCAATATTGGTAGAATTCAATGTTGCAATGACATATTCAGCTTTAGCTATTGATTGTGAAATACATCCTTGTTTCTTGCTAAGCCAACTCACTAGTCTTTCTCCTAAAAAGAAAGCTCCTCCACTTGTGCTTTTCTTGTCATCAATGTTGCCTACCTAATCAGCATCAGTATAAACTTTTAAATCAAAATCATTTCTCTTTTCATATACTAAGCCATAATCTTTTGTGCCTCTCAGGTATCTAAAAATTCTCTTGATTGCTGTCATATGGGTTTCTTTGAGATCTACAAAAAATCTTGCAACTATTCCTACTGCATGTGCTATATATGGCCTACTGTGAACAACATATTGTAGCTTTCCAATCAAAGATCGGTAAAGTATCTCATCAACAAATGCGGATTCATCATTCTTTGATAGTTTACAGTTAGTAGTCATAGGAGTACTTACAGGTTTAGAATCCTCCATTCCAAATTTCTTCAAGATTTCCTTTATGTACTTGGATTGAGTAATGAAAATCTCATCTTTCATTTGCAGTATTTGTAAACCTATAAAATACTTTATCTCACTGATTAATGACATCCCAAATTCTTTGCACATTTCATTTCCAAAGTTCTTGCATAGAGAATCATTTCCACAAAAAATAATCTCATCAACAAATATGGCTGAGATCAGTATTTCATTGTCCTCATCATTCTTCATGTACATATTGTTGTTTTCACTTGTTCTTATAAAACCAATCTTGGTTAAGTAAGAGTGCAGTCTTTCATACCATGCTCTAGGTGCTTGTTCCAGACCATATAAAGCTTTGTTTAATTTACATACCTGATCTTTACTCTTGTCTTCAACAAATCCTTCAAGCTATTCAATATAAACTTCTTCTTCTAGCATACCATTCAAATTGCAGATTTAACATCCATTTGATATACCTTGAAATTTTTGAAAGCAGCATATGCCAACAATGTTCTTACTCCCTCAAGTCTAGCCACAGGTGCAAAAGTCTCACCATAATCTATTCCTTCTTCTTGAGCATAACCTTTGCAAACTAGTCTTGATTTGTTCTTAATGACCTCACCTTTTTCATTTAGCTTGTTTCTGAAAATCCACTTTGTACCGATTACATTTTTGTCCTTTTGTCTTGGGACCAATGTCCAATTTTCATTCTTCTTGATTTGATCAATCTCTTCTATCATAGCATTTAACCAATCTTCATTGTTAAATGCCTCTTTTACTATTCTCGATTCAAATTCAGATATCAAACATGTGTTCTATCTCAGTTTGTTCCTTGTCATCACTGGATCATCCTTATCTCCTATAATCTAACTTAACACATGATTTCTTCTGACATATTTGGCTAATATAGGCTCAGTAGGCTCTGTATGATATTATTCATCACTCGGTAACTGGATATTATCTTCATTTTCTTCAGCAACTTTCTCAGTAGGACTTCTCGGTTGAACATAAACAAATTCTTCATAATTTTCTAGTTCTTTGGAATTTCCCTCATCATTTCTTTTTGCAAATTCATCAATTCTCACATTTGCACTTTTTACTATTTTGTTAGATGATTTGATTAGACATTTAAATGCTTTGATTCTAGAAGAATAACCAAGAAATGTTCCTTCCTCACTTTTCTAATCAAACTTTCCATTTCTGTCATCTTTGTGAACATAACATCTACTTCCAAATATTTTTAAATAACTTACATTAGGTTTCTTGTCATACCAGATTTCATTTGGCGTCTTCATAGTTCCTTTCTTTAGTTGTACTCGGTTCAGGGTGTAAACAATAGTGTTGATTGCTTCTCTCCAAAATGTTTGAGGTACCCTCTTTTCTATCATCAGGGTTCTGGCACAATCTACAATTGATCTGTTTCTTCTCTTAGCTATCCCATTTTGCTGAGGTGTTCTCAGTGCAGACACTTGCCTTTTTATACCATGATCATTGTAAAATAAGATAAATTCATCAGAAGTGAATTCTCCTCCTCTATCAGACCTAAGACATTTTAGTTGTCTTCCTATTTCATTTTCAACTCTTGCCTTGTACCATTTAAACATTTGAAAGGCTTCCGATTTTTCTTTTAAAAACATAACTGACATCATCCTTTAGTAATCATCCACAAATAATATGAAGTATTTGTCACCATAATAACTTTGAACTTTCATGGGACCACAAAGATCAGTGTGTACTAGATCTAAAATTCCTTTAGAATTGTAGGACTTACTTGTAAAGCTTGATCTTGTCATCTTATCCATCTGGCATCCTCGACACATAGCATTCTCAGGTTTTTCCAGGCTCGGTAGACCTCTTACTCAGTGCTTCTTACTTATTTTGATCAGATTATCAAAATTTACATGACAAAACCTTTTATGCCATAACCAGGTCTCTTCTATTTTTGCATATAGACATTTGTTTTGAGTTGAGTCAAGATGAAATGTATTACCTTTTGTTTGTGTCTTAGTATTAGCCAACTTTCCATGTTTGTCGTGAACTTTGACACATCCCTTCTAGAATTCTATTCGGTATCCTGTATTGTTTAGTTGTTCTACACTCAACAAATTGTATTTCAAACCTTCAACCCAGTATACATCATCACATTTAGCATTGTAAATAAATGTTATAGATCCTTTACCTTTCACCAGACATGGTGCATAATTACCAAATCTTACATATCCTCCATCATAGTCTTCTAATTTAACAAACTTGTGTTTATCACCTATCATGTGATATGAGCATCCATTGTCTATGATCCAAGAATCATTATTATTTATGTGAGATATTAGGGCTTTTTCTTCATACCTTTCTTCAACTAATCCATCTTTAATAGCCACATAAACAACTTCCTCTGTATCAGTTTCATCAGATTTATCATCGTTGGATTCCTCATAAGCTACTAGGCATGTCTTTCTATCTCTCCTTCTAAAATCTTGGTATCCTCTGTAGTGATTGTCTTTATGTATGTCTTCTTGGTATTCTATCTTTTCACTAGATTCTTTGTCAGGGTAGTTAGAAGCCACATGTCGTATTTTATCACAATTGAAACATTTTAAAGGTAGCTTTCCTTTATACTTACCTTTGCCTCTTGGCAACCTTCAAGCCAATAGTGCTTCAAACTCTTCTTGCTTTCTGATCTCCTCATACAGTTTGTGTACTTTTTCCATGTTTTTATGAAATCTCTCGCTTGCTCCACTGTGATTTCCTTCAGAATACTTATTCATTCTATCATTATAGTCATCAGATTCACCAATATGAAAAGAAATGAATGCAGATTCTACTTTATTTACCGAAGACCCACTATTATCAAAATTACTTAACTCAAATGCATGTAGCTTACCGATAGTGGCATCCAAAGAGACTAGCATTTTTGGTACATACCTTAATTCATTGATTGCAGAGACTCAAATGGCATAAGTAGGTAGAAGGGTTCTCAACAACTTACTTGTTACATCCTTTTCTTCAATAGTTCCTCATGCTCCTTTAATTTGATTGACAATTTCCTTTAACCTTGTACTGTATTGGGTTATGTTCTCACCTTCATTCATTCTCATGGATTCAAGTTGTCCTCTTAGACTATCTACTTTTTCTCTTTGAACATGTTCATCACTGCCATACATAGATATGAGCTTGGTCCACATTGCTTTTGCATCATTACAGCCTTCTAGATCATTAAAATCTGAGTTGGTCAATGCTGATGTTATTTCAATCATAGCTTGAATATGTTCTTGCTTTGCCTTTATCTCTTCCAAGGTCATCGGGTTGGTACTAGGTGCTATGTAATCATTTGCCAAATAATATGTTGCATATTCTCCAATTCCTAATAAGTGCATCTTCATCCTTTTCTGCCATGTGGAGAAACTTGACTTGTTCAGCTTTGGTGCATCCCTTTTATACATCTTCAGATCTTTGCCTCAAGTACCTTTAAACTTTTCTTCTAGAGTAGATGAGAGGGGGGGGATGAATCATACAAACTTATTCTTCAATATGTTCAACAGATTCAACCTTGGTAGCTTATACTTCAGAATACATAACCAAAATTGTAAAACATTCAAACTCATGAACAAATAACATCACAACACATATAACACCAGATTTAATGTGGAAAACCAAATATGGAAAAACCACTATAGGATTTTGGACCCACTAAGAAATATACCCTTTTAGAGTATGCTCGGTCAAAAGAAAATCTTGTTAAAGATTACAAACACATTGCTATATGTGACCCGGTTAAGGGATTTCCCTCAGACTTGTTAGAGTCTTGCACTTTGTTAGAAGTGACCTTATCAAAGGATTTCAAACACTCATTTAGAATGTTACCTTGCTAGAGGATTTACAAATAAGACTGTTAAGTCCACTCGGTTAAGATATTTCCTATCACTTACAAAATAAACAACAGTAATAAAATATATCTGCAACTTCACATCTGAAATGCTAAAGCAGATTCTTATTTTCTCAAAACAATCTTGTCATAAGACTTATCTAATCCCTTGATGGGCTTTCTAGGATACTTAATCTATTCTTTAATTAGATCTTCAAGCTTCTAAGCTCGGTAAATATTCCTATAGCATCACTGTGCATACATTTGCCTGCATGTAGTGTTTATCAATAATTTCTTATTTATAAACAATTTCTGACCACTTAATCTCCTTGATCACATTTTCCATGATCAATCTTAGCCATCGGATCATCAAACTTGACTAGGTTCAATGTATCCTTCAATCTGAAAATGTTTTACCTTGCCTTGTAACATGCATTCCTTCCTAGGAACTTCTAGGTTATTGCGGTTCAATCTGTGCTGTAGATCTTCCTCCTATATTTTCATTGTCGTAGATTCTTAACGAATTTCTTGTGCGGCATACCAATCATTTATTCATCTCCAGCTCATCAACATTGTTCATTAAATAATGTTTTTATCCATCTAATGCAATCTATTATGACTCGGTTGTTACTCGGTTAATACTGAACTTCACTTGGTAGACATTTTGCCTTCATTAACCGATATCAATAACCTTAGGGTTTACCAACTAGGTTCCTTTCTAGGTGACATGGTATAGTAGATTCATTTGATGCGAACCTTGGAGGATGTGTTAGCATGTGTAGTTCATCAAAATCATTTGTAAAGGATGTGTTATGATATTTTTGGGTCTACTCTACCTCTTGGAGTAGACCATATTTGATATTTTAAGTTTCAGTGGCCTAATTTATGTAATTTTGTATACTTTGTTTGTGGCCAACCTAGTTAAGGTTTTTCAGTGAATTATATTGTATATATGGAAGTGTAGCTACATGAGTTGTTTATGGGATGGATGTAAATTTATGTGAAGTGGATATGAATGATGCAAAAGTAGACTTGGTATAGAAAAAGTGTGAAAGATAGTTTGTGAAGAGCTTTGAGATAATGTTTGTTATTAGATGTGCTTCCTATTATATTGGTTGCTTGACATAGTAGTGTAAAGTTCTGATGCCAATAGCTAACAAGATCTGAGGGGGGGGTGAATCATACAAACTTAATCTTCCATAAAATCAACAGATTCAACCTCAATAACTTATACTTCAGCAATATAACCAAAAACTGCTAAACATGCAAACTCATAAACACATAATCATCATAACACATATAACACCAGATTTAATGTGGAAACCCAAATAGGGAAAAACCACTATGGTATTTTAGACCCACTAAGAAATATACTCTTCTAGAGTATGCTCCGTTAAAAGAAAATCCTGTTAAAGATTACAAACACTTTGCTAGATGTGACCCAGTTAAGGGATTTCCCTCAGATCTGTTAGGATCTTCACTTTGTTAGAAGTGACCTTGTCAAAGGATTTCAAACACTCATTTAGAATGTTACCTTGCTAGAGGGTTTACAAATAAGACTGTTAAGTCCACTCGGTTAAGAGATTTTCTATCACTTACAAAATAAACAACAGTAATAAATATATCTGCAACTTCACATCTAATATGCTAAAGCAGATTCTTATTTGCTCAAAACAATCTTGTCAGAGGACTTATCTTGTCCCTTTAATAGGCTCCTTACTCTATTATTCAAATAGGTCTTCAAGCTTCTATGCTCGGTAATCACTATGTAGCATTCCTATGCTTACACTTGCCCGCATACATTGTTCATCAACAATTTCTTATTTATAAACAATTTGCTTACCACTGAATCTCCTTGATCACATTTCCCATGATCAATCTTAGCCATTAGATCTTCAATCTTGACTAAGTTCAATGCATCTTTTGATTTGAAAATGTTTTACCTCACCTTGGGACTTGCATTCCTGTCTTCGAACTTGCACAAGGTTATTGCGGTTCAATCTACGGTGTAGATCTTCCTGTCGATCTCCCATTGCCATAGATCCTTAACAAACTTCATGCATGGCATACCAATCATTTAATCAACTCCATCTCATCATTGTCCTGCATTAAATAATGCTTTTATCCATCCAATATGATTTTTCATAACTCAGTTGTAACTCGATAAATACTAAACTTTACTCGGTAGACATTCCTCCTTCATTAACCGATATCGATAACCTTAGGGTTTACCAACTAGGTTCTTTGCTCAGTGACATAGTATAGTATTAACCTTACAATCAACAACATATGTAGGATATCAAAACAATCTAAACATCATGATCTCATCATTGTCTAACTCGGTAATAGTTGCCCATTGAATAACTTATTTCTCCCCTTTCTTATCAAATTCTTTCTGTGTCACTTTCCGACATCTTAATTCTCTTCAAATCAATCTTCTCAAGATATGGCAACATCATGCTGAATCACAAAATCAATTTCTTGACATCAATGAAAAAATAATGTTATAAAGATAGTTATCATCCTTTTTCAGTTATATCAAATAATCTTCAACAACCTTCTCATTATCCTTAATGAATATCAACAATCTTTCTTTCTATTGAAATGCCAACAAGTAGTTCAAGGACAATTTCATGATCAAGAGATATTGTTCATTTTAGTTCATTTGATCCTTTGCACCTACCAAAATAAGGTGTGTCACTTTTGGCAGTTTGAGCACCTTTGTATCTTTCCCTAGAAGGTTGTGCACCTTAGTATTGCTAGTCATTTTAGGGGGAGTGAACTCCTTAGCCTTGAGCCTAAACATTATAATTAGTTATTCATATTGTGAGTGTGATTCTCACTGTATTCTTTTCCTATTTAGGGGTTTCCACATAAATATGGTTTCATGTGTATTTTGTGCTTTGTGCTTTCATGTTTCATAATTATAGTAACTATTTAAGTGTGATTTGAACTTTAATTGATCAGAACTGATTCATCCCCACTCCCAATCCTGTGGTGTGTTCAACAATAACTATCAAAGGTGTAAACTATCTGAAGTGGCCCTTTCTTAGATAATTTAAAGTTCTCAAAAATTCATAAAAGAGTAGATTTCTTGATTGAAAATATAATTTGTTTATTCTATTAAAATATTTGCTACTACAAATCAGTTGCTATTGGATGATGACTTTTTAATCCTAATAACTATCTACTACATTTAATTGATTACAAATTTGAATATATAAAATAATTGACTCTCTAAAAACCATCTAATAAGTGTCCCTTCATTACTTTACAGAAGAAATATATTTTTCTTCTATGTGATGACAAAACAATGACTAAGAAGTAGAGTCCTATTACAACTTGTATTCTAATTGGTTGGAAAAATAGTTTGTTTGGACTCTTTTATTACAAAGTTGTTTTTATAGAGATTCGATCTTGTGTACATAAATAGATTACAATTTAGATGCAACATCTTTTCAATTTGAAACTCAAATTAGAATAAATGAAAGAGGTTTGACTAAATCTACTGGCTTTCATGTCACCTTGACAGTTTTGTCTCATTCAAATTCTTGTGAATAATGCTCCTTTATTACAATGAACCCCTTCAAATAATTTAATGGGTTTTTGCACCTCCTTTTAATATTTTTAATTAATTTAAAAAATATGAGTTTCATTAAGAAACAAGGGAGATATTCCCATTTTACTAAAATCAGGTTTTGAATTTTTATGCACTTCTAGTCAACAACTTCATGGTAACAATTGCCAACTTGTTTCTTCTTCTTGCCAGATGCAAGAATGACTCAAATCTCTCACAAAAAAAAGTTAATATTTCCAAAATAATTTAGACTTAATAATAATCATTCATATAATAATTTACCATTATTTATCCATTAACTAACTAAACATATATATGTTTATTGATCATTTTTTATCACAATCAATGCTTCATGGAAACAATGTAAAGTATGGAAATTCATTAGAGTGATATTATAATTGTAGACGTCTAAAAATGGTCAACGCTTGCGGAGTCATACTTTAACATTTGCGCATTGCCTTATTTTAGGGTTTTTGCATCGCATTAACATCTCTCCTATGTCACGCACTTGGTTTTTATCATTTGCGAGCATCGAGTCCTTCTTTTGCATTATTCATTTGTCTTGCTTTCGAATTTGGTCTTGTCAATAACAATCTTCAGTTATGATTTTGGTCAATCTTATCCTGTCGCATCAATATGCATGCTCATTTGTCAGATTTTGGACATTGTCAATCCTAATCGATGATGGAATTAGGGTTTTGTCCTCTTATCAATCTTGTCATCTTGTGATTGATTTGTCATTGATCATTGTTGTTTTCAATCTTGTCATCTTGCGATCGATTTGTCATCGATCATGGTCATTTTCAATCTTGTCGTTTTGCAATCTATTTTGTCATCGATCGTTGTAGTTTTTGTCATTTTGCGATCAATTTGACATCAATCGTTGTCCTTCTCAATCATGTCAATTTGGATCAATTAGTCATTGTTCCTCATCAATTGGCACATTTGTCAATCAAATCACTTATCAACATTGGTCTTTTATCAATTCAAAATCATGATCGAATCAACATCAAATCAATCTTACATCAAGACCTAATTGTCGTCCTTGCATTTCTAATTTATCTTCTAGGGTTTCATGATTTATTCATTTAACCTTGTTTGTCATTTTCTCTCCATTTTCTCTTTAGGATAAATGATTTATTTATTTATCCTAAGTCTTCTTGTCACAATTAAATGTTTATTTAATTGGCTAATGAATTTCCTCATTTTCTAATTTCCAAATTTCAATTTCTAACTAATTAATTTCTCTCTAGTTTCTCCCTATTTTTGTGCTTTGGTGGAAGCATGAATTTCTCATGCATCATACTTTTGGCATAGCAAGATGTCATAAGCTTCTAGTCCTCTAACCTTTGCATTAGCAATATGTCATAATTCATGACATAGAAGGTGTCATAACCTTCTTCTTTCCACTCAATTGTGCCATTTTTGAAATCAATTGCCTCTAATATCAATGTCATGCTAATCTGATATTTTCTCCAAATTTTCTATAAATTGGATGAATTTCTTCAATCAAAGTCCCTAGTCGAATCAATCATGCTTTGAGTATTCTTGTGCTATCATCTTGTCTACTTGCTTTCACATCATGCTTATGCACTAGTAGGTGAGATCCATAAACAAAGCCATTTGAAGGAGAAAGAAGGACAATGGAGCCACATGAAGGAGACATTCAAGTTTGCAATGGTTTGCGTTTGAATTGATGTCTTGTTTTCATGTCTTTATTGAGTGTTTTTAGGATTGTTATCACTGCATTTGAGTTTTCGTTATTGAGCTAGTCCAATTTGCTATTGCTTTGATGATTTCTAGATTCCTATCTACATTAATTGGTGAACCCGACATGAAACTAACCATCTAACCCCTTAACTATTTTTTTGAGTGCTTTTGAGTTGATTTGCAGTGAAAAATACAAGAAACAGAGCAATTCAGGGCTTTCTGGGCACTTCTGTGCCTGTGTAGGAGAGTTCTGCGCCCGTGTCAAGCATTTTGCGCTATGTCAAGGACTTCTGTGCCTGTGTCAAAGGGATCTGTGCTGTGTTGGAGTTTTCTGCACCTATGTTACTGCATTCTGTGCCTGTGTGAGACATTCTGCACCTATGTAAGGCCAGAAACAGAGGAAAAAACTGTGTTTTTACTTGCAGATTGATTTGTTTTGCATTCTATTTCTAATTTTTGGTTTTGCTTTGGTACTAATTCTTTGTGCAGAACCTTGGCATTATGCATGACAAAGACAACAAATGAAACTACTAACACATTTTATGCAGGTTCGATAGTCAAAGACTAAACAAATCAAACTTCTAACTTGGTGGTTTTGTAGGTTGCCTTATACTCCAACTAAACCTTGTGTTTGTAATTCATAATTAGGCACCTAGTTTTGATTGCTATGTAGGGGGGAATGAACGTATGTTTGCTTTGATTGTTGAGTTTGACATTGGAGTAGGAGAGTATGCTCTCATCCTTCTTAGGATGATCAGAAATCCAGATCTTCGATACCATTCTCATGTTTTGATTGTTTGTTACCTTTAGAGGGCTTGCCTTCCCGACCATTTGCTTTCTTTTGCAAGCAAGTGATAATCATGAGAAGGGAATGACCCAAAGTGAGTACGGCTAGAATACCTTGGCATTCTAGCTCACTATAAATAAATACCTGATGGGCGAAAGCTTTGAAGGAAGAGTTACGTGGGAATTGTAGTTACTTGGGAAGTGATGACCCTTGGACTCTTTCTCATATCAACATCTAAGTAGGGCCTCGCAGTCTAAATCATGCTTGTGCAACTACATTTATTTGGTATCTTGGTGGGTTTAATGTCTCAATCATGATTCCGTGACACCAAGGAGTAGCGCTTAATAGAAATCCTTATTAAACACCTTGTATTTAGAGGCCAAAATCCTTCTAGTTGCTTGAGAAGGACAAGTTCGGATACTTGGAAGAGATACTAAGTTCTCCTTGGGGAGATTTTCATGGGGACTGATGCTTGGCTGCCCTAAGAAGTGAGTGTCGTGGAGGGGAGCCCGTGGGGTCAAGCATTTGCGTATTCTCCTTGAATCTCATAATGAGTCTACCTCTCAAGTACCTACTATCCTTACCTACCATAAGAAATGTGTGAATGAGCATGATTGTCTTGAGTCTAAGTTAAAATATCTTGTCTTCTTTGTTTGTCAAAAGTTGAGTTGTGTCTCATTTCAAAAACAAGACAAATTGATTCAAAACAAGGCTAACCACGAGTATTTCATCAAACAAAGTTCAAAACACCTTCAAACATGGTTGTCAAACATTTTTTTCAAAATCTTGTCTCAACATTCATGTCACTTAGATTTAGGTTCATCCTAGGTTTTCATTTTGCAAATTCATTGTCAACTACCAAGGTTAGGTTTCACCTAGGTCATACTCCTTTGCATATCAATAAGGGTCATCCATTTTGCATGTGTCCTCTTGCATTAGACTAATACCATTTCTTAATTCAAACTTAGGTTGACATTGTCATACATTTGCATTTGCATACCCTAGGTTTTTTCATTAAGCTTAGGTCATTATCATATCATATTAGGGTCACTTGCATAGTAATTGTCCCTTAGCATATAGTGTCAAAACTAGGTTTTGTCATACTTGAGTAATGCAAATCTTTGATAAACCCTAAGTTATTGTTAGGAAGTCTATACCTTGTCAAACTTTTGTCTTTTTGTCATCAATGTCATTTGGTCAAACCTAGCTTAGTATCCAAGCATATAGGTGAGACATTGTCAATTTGTCCTATTGTCACTTGGTCCTTTTTTCCTTTGAAGTCTAGACATCATTTCAATTTCCTAAGGGTCTCATTTTTAGAATTGCATTCATAAGTTTGTCAAAATCTTGAAAAAATAACAAAAACATAGGTTGCATTCTTGCCATAGATTGCATTTCCATCTGTTTAGTTTGCATTTAGTTGCATATCATACATCATCCTTGAAAAAAAAATTCCAAAAATATTGCATTTTCATAGTGACATGTTTGTTGAAATGAGGTCTAAACCTTCTTATGAAGCCATGTCATCACAATTTAGCAATCAATCATCTCAATCCAATCTCTACATGTCTCAAAACTTGGATCAAACTTATCATGATGATGTAAATGTCCAAATACAAAAACTAGAGGAGAAACTAGCTCAAGAAGAGGAGATATTGGAACAAAGAGTGAAAAACATTGAGAAGAATAGATCAGAAATGTCCAAAATGTTTCAAAAATTTCCAAGTCGAAATCCAAAGATTGAGCCAATTGATGTAAGATCTCTTCTTGAACGATCAGACATACCAGCTCTCCTCTCCCAAATAGAGATGATGAAACAATTTCAAGAAAGGAGACAACATCAATTTCAACATTATGTGCCTCCACAACAAGAACAAGAAGGTGTTTACTATCAATTAGATTTTCAACCAATACAACCAATGGTTCAACCAATTGTTCAACATATATAGCCAATACAACCAATGGTCCAATTTCAACAATATGTCCAACCAACTATACAATGTCAACAAATGGTTCAACCAATGGTTGAATATCAACAAGTTCAATCAACATATCAATGTCAACAACCACAACCAAACATTCAAAAACAAAGGTTGCAGCACACACCAACCCAAGTTTCAAACATGTCAGAACAATTGAACCAAGTCCAATATCAAAACATGACATCAGATCAAAACCAACTCTTTGCCAAAAAAGTTCAAATTCTAAATACAACTATGTCAAAACCTCAAAAGAAAGGTGGCTTTATTGCAATGATCTTAAGGAAACTACCAAGTGAGTTCTTTGAGGAAGATCAAAATAATACACTTATGTCTAGCAATGGCTCATCCCCTCGCAAGCAAATTGACTCTCTAGTGGCATCTATCCCTACACCTCTAGAAGTTTCACAAGAACCTTCCATATTGTCCTCATCAAACAATACACCCAAGGATGCAATTATCCAAGAGCTATCCATAATTGATTGCCAAGATAATCCAATTCATGATGCACATCCTTGTCATGTTTTAGAAATACAAGACCCAATGCCACCATGCACTTTATTGCCATTACCTGTTTTAGAGGACCCCATTTGAAGTCCCTCTTCCTCATGTTCAAGCATTGATTCCTTGCCAGAATCCATCACAAATGTTCAAAGTGCATTTCCTTCATGCCAAAACATTGATCCCTTATCAGAATCCCCCATGCATATCCAAAGTCCAACCCCATGTCAAGAGGATAATTTAGAGCATGAAGAAACGTGTCTTAAAAAATATCAAGATCAAGATCCTGAAACCTTATCATCCCATCCAATTATTGACCAGGACCCCATGTTCCTAGACACTCGCAATGATTCACTTATTCCTATCAATTCTATCCAAGAACACAATGTCCTTTCAAATCCCATTGACATTCTAGATATCCCTTCCATCCTTTCTGATGATCCCATTAAAAGTCAAGAGCAAAGCACCTTTAAAGAGGATTCCAATGATCTTCCTCCTTGTCAAGATCAAATTATTCCTTTAAATCCTCCACAAGATCCTTTTGTTCCTCCATCTCCTTGTCTTAATGCTCCATAGACACTCCAAGGTCTCATTTCTTTTGATGATCCCATTATTTCTCCCATTCCATCTCTTGAAGAACCAATCATTGAACCATGTCCACTACACAATCCTAGTCTCCCTCGTGATCCTGATCCCCCTAGTGATCCTGATACCCCTCATGATTCTAATGTGTCAGTGCAAGATGTTCATGAACCCTCGACATGCATAGTGGGTTCTTCCACTTTGGTGCAATCTGATTCACTTCAAGATCTCATTATTTCTCTCATATCATATCCACCTCATAATGGACTCACATCTTCTTCCTAAAGAAAAGAGTATCCTACAAGTCAAGATATTCATAAAGGCAAAGGAGTAGACCTTCATGAGAAAGAATCCCTTTATGTTAAAGAAAATATTAAGGGTCATGGCCTTAGTGAAATTCCTCAAGACGTGGGTACCCCTACTAAATCCAACATCCCTTCAAAATCCAAACATATCCCTTCCCCATCATACTTTCCATCCATCTTAGGTCCTTATATCCCTTCATCCTCTATGCAAGGTCAACAAAGGCACACATCCTTGAGTAAATTTCATCAATCCAAAATAACTCCATTTCATTCATATCCATCCATGCATTCCTTTCACCCTCCAAGCAATTTGGATGGCAAGTATAAAAGTCATAAGTCTAGCAATCCACATGTCTTCAAGGATCAACATGTCCAATCTAATCAACATGTCAAAACAAATAACAAATTGATCTATAAAGAAAAAAATAAATCCAAAAGGCCACAAAGGCCCACTGAGAAAAATAAAGAAAATTCAAAATATATATGGGTTCCTAAATCCCTTGTGCAAGCAATGCACTCCAAGGAACCACAAAAGCATAAAAAATAAAAAACCATGTGGATCCCTAAGCGGCTCCTTGAAGCACAAAAGCCTAAAGAAACATCAAAATTGGCATCTAAAATTGCTATTCCTCCATCCAAACCTCTCAAATTTGTTCCTCCATCACCTCCTTCATCCATTTTGGGCCCTTATGTCCGAAAATCCATAGCCTTTCCTCCATCAAAATCTCAATATCCAAAATACATTTTTCCTCCATCAGTCCACCACCCGTCAAGGTGTGTGCCAACGTTGATCTTGCCAACATTTCCATCCACTAAAGCCCAATTCTTCCAATACCCTATCCATTATCCAATGCATATTTTTCATCCTTCGATCCCTTTGATCCAATCCTTTGCATAAATCCTTGCCTTAGTTTCATCTCTTTGTCCATGTCTTTATCCTACCAATGTCTTTGAGCATGCTTTTAAAGGTCATGGTCCATTTTTTTTCAAGGCTACTATCCAAATAAAAAAAAAAAAGATGCTTGAGTCCTTCTTCCATCCCCTATCATGTGTCCATCTTCTATTGAAAAAGTCAAAATACAAAAAAGAAAAGTGAAAAAAAAAAAGACAAAAAAAAATAAAAAAATAGTAAAGCAAAAATAATTCGTCCACTGGTGAAAACCTGGCAAACAGGTGCCTTGGGAAAGTACTATGATGAAAACCTGGCAAATAGGCATCATGCGTAATTTATGAACTTCTTTCACACCACACTTGGGGGTAGGTTTCCTCCTTCATATCCTATCTTATCTTTTTGCCCTTCATTATCCTATCATATCATGTCATACTCCTCCATTATCCTATTGTCCCTCACATCTAGTTTTCCTTTCCACCTTTGATCTTGACAAGGTTGAGGATCGTCATGAGCATCATGCTTGTAGCTTTTAGTCCATCATAGCTTTTTGTCTTTATCCATTTGCTTATTATACCTTTCATCCATATTCCCTAGCTTATTGCAACTTTCTGCCACTATCCCTTATCCTATCCCGACCTTCAGTCCATGTCCCTTATCCATTCCTGGTCTTGCTTATCCTATCCATATCTTATCACTATCCATACACTCTTTTTGTCCCTTGATCTTGATCTGACATAGGGATGTGAAATGCAAAACATATTTTTCAAAAACCTCTTGACATGTCCCTCATGCCATGTCACTGCTTTACATTGTCATATCCAGTCTCTTGTCCCATCATGCAATAGCCCTTTAAAATTGCATCCGTATTGTCTCCATAATAAAAGGCCTTTGTCTTCCCTCCATCCACCCACATTTCAGAAAGCCTATTTATTCACTTGTTATATTCCTTGCTTTGCTAGACATTGGGGGAAAAATCATAAAAAATCCCTAAAAATCATATAATGTCCTAAAAAAAATCCCTAAAAAATGAAAAATGTCCTAAAATAATCCAAAAAAATTGAATAATGTCTTGAAAAAAAACCAAAAAAATCAAAAAAATGTCCTAAAAAAATCCCTAAACATCAAATAACGTCCTGAAAAAAATGAACACAAAAAATTGTAAAACTCGCAAAAGCAAAACAAAAAAAAAAAAAATTCCCTTTGTGCATAGACAGATCACTGAGCATCCCTCCAATGACATGCAGTCACACATTATGCTTTAATGAAATCATGCATAAACAGCTGAAGTTTTTCGATCAAACCAGACATTCAAACTGATCAAAATTGTCATAACAATCAACTTCAAAATCATTCGTCCTTGGCACACTATCATGGGTCTTATACAGGGTGTGGTATACTCGAAACCAAACTGTGTCTTGTCTTAGATGGGGTACCACATGTCCTGAAACTAGACAGCATGATCGTCCTATCAACAATTTTAACTTTTGACAATGAAGATCAAGATGTTTACTTGACTTGTTGAAATTAGCGAGTCTTATCATTTACTGATTTCTCTTCGATCATGTTCCTATGTTGCTTAATGATGTCACTGAGTGATTAAGAGTGACCGAGATGGTTCATGGTCCCTTTCTTTTTTTGTTTTGATTGTTCTTTGTCTGCGATGTGTTTGTCTTTTGCAAAAAAGGGTTGCATTTCAGCTCTGGCCTTCAATGCCATGATGCTACACATCCATTTTGCTACATTAAAATAAAGGTTCTCACCTACAAAGTGCATTAGTGAAAGCAAGTTTTTCTTCGTCTCTAACTGTCCTTTGTTTCACTTCTTCTTACTAACATTTATTCTGTTAGTTTGGGCAGTCAGTTCAGTCTAGTTCTCCAATCTTCATAAAAAATCACATATGCTGCATCCTGCATTCATTAGTTAGTACATTTGCATTATATCAAACATCACATCACACATTACATCAAGCATTTTATCCTTTTCGCATTATAAATGCATCAAAAACACATAAAAAATATATATCCATACATGTTCCATAATAAACAGTGCATAAGTCATCCATACATGGAAAACAACTATAAGTCATAACACATTGCATCCCATCATATCGATGCATATCATATCATATATCCACATAATATCGGAGTACAAAATTGGACTATATGTCCTAAGTATAGCCTACAGACTGACTACATAATGTCAAACTACATCTGTCTCTATCCTAAGGAGTACGTGCCTTTGTCACTAGGTGCTCCCTCTATCCTCCTCATCCCTACCATGTCTCACAGATGATGTCCCTCCTGGTCCTAGCTATGGTGGTCTCATAGGTCCGCTCACCCCCATGCTGCTCACTGACCTCTAAGAATTTGCCCTGCTCTCTATCCTCAATCGTGCCCGATATGATGCTGCTCTCTACTCTGGTGGAACTGCACTCTCATATAGTGTCCTCCAATGGCATATCTCCTCTCCGGCCTCTACCAACATCTGTGCCATCTCACGTGCACTGGCATCCCTAATCGACCCAATGTACTTAGTGACTCTCTATTCTTCTCGCTGTGCCTGAACTATTGTTGTATCTCAAGCCACTGTGAGTCTATCTATCTCTGCTCTAAACTGATCCTGCTCTATCCTCAAGATGGCATTCTGTCTCTCTAATGTTGCAATGTGATCATGCTAACTTGCTATGGTAGCCCTAGACATCTCCATCTCCTCTATCCTAGCTCTCTCTGGCTCTATGGGTATATCCTGCAATGATTCCTGATCACCTGAATCTAACTCATAATCCTCATCCTCATCATCTCCTCTGTCCTCATCATCTCCCTCATCTTCATCATCTCCATCCTCATCCTCATCGGTGAGTGGGAAGTCCTCATGTCTCCTAGGTACTGAAATATCAGGATCTATCAATGGCACTGGCCGTCATTGTGCAAACCATCTCTCATACTCCTCTGTCGTCCCAGCGTCCACCACATCTAATCTCCAATCCCACTATCTCCACTGTAGCTATGTGAAGTTAGCATATGCTATGTGTGGCGGAATCATTCTCCCCCACTGACTCGTCTCTCTGTGAGATCGGGCAAAGTGTGCAGTCCCTCTTGGTACATCCTGCCTCTCTCCAAACTATTGTTTGACTCTCTCTAGCAGGTACATCTTAATCACTCTTTGGCAATTCACTGGTTGCCCAATCAGGTATCTCTCCTATCTACAATACGATAGCTCATCACTATAATTTGACCATCTAGGGCAATCAAGATATGGCCTCCATATGAACTCTCTCAATCTAGCTAGCTCATGTCGCCAATACAGTATGTATCCAAATAGACCCTGTCTCAATGCTCCCCCATAGCAGTACACATATGGTCGATGTGGTAATGCCTGTCTCTCTGCAATCAGTCGACATATGGCTATGTGCTCAAATGCCCATACCTGTAATAGTGTGACTCCACAACTCAAAGTCTGAACCCCCTGATATGCTATCTGATGCAATTGAAAATATAGCATAGCCAGTACACATGGTCCCCATGCGTACACTGTACCCTTTGTCACCATCCACTCTAGCACTCTTCCCCATCCAATAGGGAATCCATGTCCTCATCTGTCCCCTGCTAGTAGGCATGCTATCACCACTGCTATCACCACATATCGTCGATCATACTCTGACGCCATGGTCTCCCGGCCAATCTCCCTCTCTACGATGTCCAAATCATCTGTGTCACACTCAAATAATCTACACAATGCATCTCTCCCTATCACTAGGTCATACTCTATCATCTCCCCATGAATCAGAATGTGGAGGATACGCCATACATCCTCTAGTGTCACAGTCGCCTCTCTAGTCGCCAGATGGAAAGAGGAAGTCTCCGAATGCCATTGCTTTGCTAATGCGGTAAGTGGTCCTATGTTTTCCCTAATTGCAGGCATGAATGTGATATAGTATATCCCAAGTTCTGCTAATGTATCTCTATCCATGCTCCTGAGTCTATGTCGTAACATGAAGCAGTCAGGTTTGTTCTCCTATGTGATCAATGGATACTGTCGACTCTGCATCACAATTGGGGCACATTTTGTCATTTTTAGGGTTTGCTCCTACGGGCTGCATTTCCTTGTTTCATGTCCAAATCAGGGTGTTTCTAATCTATTTTGACCTATCCTATCCTTATCCCCCTTTTCGGACCCTTCGCATGCTATTTTTGACCAAAATTGACTTCCCAGTGAACAACTGCACCTGTGTGATGTATCCTGTGCCTGTGTACCCTACACAAGCATAGAATACCCTACACAAGCACAGGATGCACTCACACAAGCGCAGAAGTCAGTTTCTGCATCCCCTGTGGGCCCCACAATGTCCCACAAGCAAGTCAAATTCATCAAATTGACAATATGGGTTTTTGAGACACATACCGCTGCTCCCACATCGTCTGATCATTTGTAGGTGCGTACACATTCTCTGAGGTGATCTGCCATTGGAATGTTCACCATCCCTCTGCACGTGTCCTTTTCCAGAGCAACAACTTCTCCTCTTTGGCTAGTGCAAATGAGCTCTTTTCACTCTCTTTGTCTCATTTATAGATATTTGGCAGTGTATAGATGGACGTGCACTCTCTCCATCTTATGTTGGTCATGGTCTTTTTCACCATCAATTTCTTGTCCTTTGTGTATCTGATCTCTGATTGTCAGTCCGTTTGATCCTATCATTTTTATCGATCAATTGGCCTCTTTTCTGCATATTTCCGACCAATTCCTCGAGGGGGCATGCATATGTCATTGTCAGTTGTCTGGGGCATTTTCATTTAAGTTCTTTGAAACAATGCTTAGAATCGCATTGTCTCAAAGAGGGGCAAAATGTAGACGTCTAAAAATGGTCAACGCTTGCGGAGTCATACTTTAACATTCGCGCATTGCCTTATTTTAGGGTTTTTGCATCGCATTATCATTTCTCCTATGTCACACACTTGGTTTTTATCATTTGTGAGCATTTAGTCCTTCTGCATTCTTCATTTGTCTCACTTTCAAATTTGGTCTTGTCGATCACAATCTTCAGTCATGATTTTGGTCAATCTTATCCTATCGCATCAATATGCATGCTCATTTGTCATATTTTGGACATTGTCAATCCTAATCAATGATGAAATTAGGGTTTTGTCATCTTGCAATTGATTTGTCATTGATCATTGTTGTTTTCAATCTTGTCATCTTGCGATCGATTTGTCATCAATCATGGTCATTTTCAATCTTGTTGTTTTGCAACCTATTTTGTCATCGATCGTTGTCATTTTTGTCATTTTGCGATCAATTTGACATCGATCATTGTCCTTCTCAATCATGTCAATTTGGATCAATTAGTCATTGTTCCTCATCAATTGGTGCATTTGTCAATCAAATCACTTATTAGCATTGGTCTTTTATCAATTCAAAATCATGATCGAATCAACATCAAATCAATCTTACATCAAGACCTAATTGTTGTCCTTGCATTTCTAATTTATCTTCTAGGGTTTCATGATTTATTCATTTAACCTTGTTTGCCATTTTCTCTCCATTTTCTCTTTAGGATAAATGATTTATTTATTTATCCTAAGTCTTCTTGTCACAATTAAATGTTTATTTAATTGGCTAATGAATTTCCTCATTTTCTAATTTCCAAATTTCAATTTCTAACTAATTAATTTCTCTCTAGTTTCTCCCTATTTTTGTGCTTCGGTGGAAGCATGAATTTCTCGTGCATCATACTTTTGGCATAGTAAGATGTCATAAGCTTCTAGTCCTCTAACCTTTGCATTAGCAATATGTCATAATTCATGACATAGAAGGTGTCATAACCTTCTTCTTTCCACTCAATTGTGCCATTTTTGAAATCAATTGCCTCTAATATCAATGTCATGCTAATCTGATCTTTTCTCCAATTTGTCTATAAATTGGATGAATTTCTTCAATCAAAGTCCCTGGTCGAATCAATCACGCTTCGAGTATTCTTGCGCTATCATCTTGTCTACTTGCTTTCACATCATGCTTATGCACTAGTAGGTGAGATCCATAAACAAAGCCATTTGAAGGAGAAAGAAGGACAATGGAGCCACATGAAGGAGACATTCAATTTTGCAATGGTTTGCGTTTGAATTGATGTCTTGTTTTCATCTCATTATTGAGTGTTTTTAGGATTGTTATCACTGCATTTAAGTTTTTGTGATTGAGCTAGTCCAATTTGCTATTGCTTTGATGATTTCCAAATTCCTATCTACAATAATTATGGATTAAAGTGACATAAATAATGGAATAAATTTCCTCATTTTCTAATTTCCAAATTTCAATTTCTAACTAATTAATTTCTCTCTAGTTTCTCCCTATTTTTGTGCTTCGGTGGAAGCATGAATTTCTCCTGCATCATACTTTTGGCATAGGAAGATGTCATAAGCTTCTAGTCCTCTAACCTTTGCATTAGCAATATGTCATAATTCATGACATAGAAGGTGTCATAACCTTCTTCTTTCCACTCAATTGTGCCATTTTTGAAATCAATTGCCTCTAATATCAATGTCATGCTAATCTGATCTTTTCTCCAATTTGTCTATAAATTGGATGAATTTCTTCAATCAAAGTCCCTGGTCGAATCAATCACGCTTCGAGTATTCTTGCTCTATCATCTTGTCTACTTGCTTTCACATCATGCTTATGCACTAGTAGGTGAGATCCATAAACAAAGCCATTTGAAGGAGAAAGAAGGACAATGGAGCCACATGAAGGAGACATTCAATTTTGCAATGGTTTGCGTTTGAATTGATGTCTTGTTTTCATCTCATTATTGAGTGTTTTTAGGATTGTTATCACTGCATTTAAGTTTTTGTGATTGAGCTAGTCCAATTTGCTATTGCTTTGATGATTTCCAGATTCCTATCTACAATAATTATGGATTAAAGTGACATAAATAATGGAATAAATACAAAAATTTATAGGATCATTAGTGTCCTCTCACACTATAGTCTTTTCACTTATTGTTTAGAGATTTTCTACAACAAAGTGGTGAATCACTCAACATTGATTCTTTTTCTTTTTTTTCTTTAGGAATAGGAGGAAAATAAGGATCTTCTAAAGATTGAGAGGTAGTAGGTGGTCTAGATGGTTTCAAGCATTTTCCTCTTTTTCTTTGTAGGATGGTAGGAGTAGAAATATAGCATACAAACTAGAGACTCTAGAAAGGGGAAGGATTCTTGATCCATGATGTGGTTCACTCATTGCCTACAGGGTAGGAAGAGCTACTCTCATATCCATATACATCATGATCCTTGGGGTAGTGGTTGAATGAGATCAAAGTTAATCCCTAAGGATTTAACCCAGGTATATTCTTGGCCTTAAAAGTTTGGTAAGAAAGGAATAAGGAGTCTTGACGAGGTCAAATAGGTTGAGGTGGTTATGACCAAAAGTAGTCAAATGTAAATTTTCCACATTTGGACAAAGGCTAAAGCCTATTATGAAATATAGTATGTAGTTCTAACTAAGATTGAAATTTTAAACAATTAGAGACTATCTTCACCTCTTTCATGGAGGTGGTCCAAGGATGACTAAAAATTACATGACATTGGCCAAAGGTAGGGACTATGGTATAGGGCACATCTAAGCTTCTAGTTTCAATTGGAACTTGAAGCATTATGGAGCCAATAGTGGGGTAAGTGAAACCATCATGTACCTTAATCAAGATATTTTATGTATCATATAAGTATCTTGATACAATTCATATGTATAAAAGAAATATTCTATAGCCATATTTACCATGCATACTAGATCAATGAGCACCCCACACATGGGTTTGTCAATAATTCTAGTGGTGACATATAGTAGTCCATATCAGTTGCATGCATTGAGTTATGATTTTGAGTGAGGGTAATACTAGGAGAAAACTTAGGTTTAGGTTTCTCTTGTTTAAGTTAAGGTTCCATCACATTAACAAAATATTCATCTTGATTTATTTGAGAGTCAAGGTCAATGTAGTCAAAATTTCTCTACAACATTTCTTGAATGGGAAAGTAAATGATTAGTGAAAATTTGCACATTTTGATTAGGAGGGGCTATGGATTTATTCCCCTTATCATTTACACTAGATATTTGTAAATGATACTAGATTAAATGAGGTCTTGGACTTCATGTCTTAGAAATATGCATTGCTTGATATCATGTCTAGAAGTATGATGATATTGAGAAAAAGCCTTATGGTCAAACAAAAAAAGTATAGATTTGGAATTGTCTATGAGATTGACATGAAGAAGTGAAATTAGGTTGTTGTTTAGCAATTGAAGCATAATGGAATGCAAGAATTTAGAAAGATGAGAAAAGCATCAAATTTTAAGTCTAGAAGAATAGTAGGCTAGAATAGAAGGTGTTGTAACTGCACATTGTGTTTGAATATTATTACAAAAAATATAATTTATCCTAAGATTTATTTTTTTAAGTTTTTTTTTAAATTCTTGGCAAGATGGAGGAGTTGTATCAGATTTTTCAACTACAGTTATAGAGTAAAAGCTCTCATATTGACTAACCAAAAGTTTATAATCACAAATGGTTGTGTGCAAATGTGTAAATAAAATGAAATTCAAGAGAAATATCGTATCTCTAATTTGTGGTTGTAAATTAACAATTAAAAATCTTTGTGCATCAGTATCTGGAAGAGAGAAATTTTTTAACACAAAGTTTGATATCTACCTATAAAATTAGTCAATTTTTCTTTCACACCTTATTTACAATGCACCAAATTAGTTAATATTACTTGAGGTTCAATATTGTTTTTAAAACACTATAAAAATTAATGAACAAGTTGTGAGAAAGAGTTAATTAAATTGCTCGGTAAATAAAAAATCCAATCCAAAGCCATTACAATTACTTAGGAAAGAGTTTTGCAAGAAGAGCATCTTCAAGAATAAATTTGTTGCATAAATTAGTAATTGTAAATGCATGAGTTCTAGTACCTCCTTTCCCATTTTATTTCTCAAAATGTGATTTCTCAATGTTTTTTGGGATGAAATAATTCAAGATGGTATATGAAAGTGGACTACTTTTTTGATGAATACTAAGAGGGGGGGCTGAATTAGTATGCCAAAAATCTTTGCACTAAAACACTTACATAGTCTAAAGATAAACCGGTAAAGCAGTCTGACAATCAAACTGGTTACCACACATACCAACCAAAATGCGAATAAAACATTCACCCACAAAAGTAATACAACCATAACATAAGATATTTAATGTGGAAACCCAACTAGGAAAAACCACGGTGAGATGGAACTCACAAGTCACTATCTGTAGAATAGAAACTGGACCGGTTAAGGTCTTACAATGTTCTTCACCAGAACAGATCTTGTTAGGAATCTCAATCTTTGTTAGGAGATAAGTCCAATTAAGGACTACCTTGTTAGAGGATTTTAGATTCACATGTGTGAACCACCATGTTAGAGGATTTTACAAAGGCTTTGAGGCCTACCCGGTTAAGGGCTACTGACTTGTTAAAGATGTGAGTAATCAACAAGTGTTTGATCTATCTACTAGCACAAATTGCTTGGTTAGATCTAGTATTGCTCACAGCTAATGCATTCTAGCATTACTTCAGTCTCCTTTATCTCTCTCTCAGTTACAACTCGATCTTCTCTAATAAGATCACTCTCCACTTCCACCTTAAACCCTAGCTCAACATAAACCCTATTCGCAACTTCTTCAACAACTCAAAAACCCTAGACATGATGTCCTTTTAAAGGAATCTGATTTCATGTCGGTCCAATAGGATTAAATTACAATTTCCTAGGTTCAGTGAATCTAGACATACTCAGTAACACGACACAAGAATCACCGTCAATGTGTCAGCACTGTCAAACAATCGGTGGATTGGTAACTCATCACAAAATGTCAGTTGGTAACTCATCACAGAGTAATACCGGTTTATACAAAATGTCGGTTGCCGGTTTGACAAAAATGAAGATTGGTAAGAATGTGTTGTGCTACTTTTCTTCCTTGTACCACTTGTGATCTATGAACCGCTTGGGGTCGACATGCCACTTCAGACTGGGAAACACATTCTGCAAAACCACTACTACTCTAAAGACTAGAATACAACATACCGGTTGAGCATGAGCTCATACATATAAAGGGGATCTCAATACAAGTGTGTGTCCATCAATGACAATCACAACATAAACATCAAAAATGCTAACAATCTCCCCCTTTGGCATTGATGGGAACACTTAGGAAAATAAAATTTTGACACCTAAGTGTTTTACAACAAGAACTTTCCATTAACAAAATGGATCCCCCTAAGCATATACACTATCCCTTAATCAATAGAGTGTATAGAAATTTTGCATTCAGAGCATAATCATCAGAGCATATAGCATATATCACAACATACATCAAAATTTGAAAACAGATACTTCTCCCTCTGATATACTTCTCCCCCCGATATATCAAAATTTCAAAATTTTAAAACCATCAAAATTTTAAAACCATAGACTTCTCCCCCTTTGCCAACAATGACAAAGTACTGTTGAAAAAAAAACCTGTTTCCATGTATATATAAGAAACATTTATGACAATAATGAAGAATACTTGTCAAAAACCGCTTTGTAGTCCTGCAAAAATTGTTTCATGGAAAGAGACCAGGACTCAAGTAGGGAGGTTGCCACTTTCTTCTCTGTCTGCATTTGTGATACCTGTTCCTCCATGGCATCTATTGTGCTTAGCTCTTGAGTGACTATCAGGGCATCCAGGTTCAGATAGCATTTCTGGAGAATTTTTAGTCGTGGAAGTAATACCAGTTGAAGCTCCTACAAATCCCTAGACCTTGTGCTGATCTCTTGCTCTATCTTGGTTGACTAGATCTGGAACCGGTGAACGGTTTGCCCATATGCTGTAAAGGAGTCATAAGGAGTTTTGAATGTGCTCAAGTAGGACTATAAGTCCATTTGAAGCTATTGCTTCTTGGCTAGCACATCATCATAGAACATATGAGGTTGACGGATTTTGCTGAGCAGCAAGTTTCCCTCATCCAAGGCACTCCTTATGAACTTTTGATCCTTTAGCAGATCAGTCCTAAGCTTATTTAGTTTCTTCACCAGAGAAACATTAAGAGCCTTTTGGTGCTCTTTCTTTACATTGGCCTTAGCTGCTTCTTCTAGGCTCTGCACCTAATCATCCACTACAGTACATAGAAGTTTGAGTTGTGCTAGTGATGAATCAGTTTCAGGAAGATTATTACCGGGGATTAAACTGGTAAGTGTGTCTACAACTGCCTGAATGATGTCTTGTTCCTTTTTCTTGTGAATGATCTCAAGGTGCTCTTAAGCAACCTTGATGCTCTACATAAGCTCTGACTCACTTGTAGATTGGAGATCGATAGGACTAAAAAGATCAACTAGTGAGGGTTGACTTCCGGTTTCCTTCGGAGTCTCCAACTGAGAGCTTTTGGCCACTTCTTGTTCCTTGGCATCTTCAAATTTCTTCTTTTCTGCTTCTCTTCTCTTCTCTTCTTCCTTGTCTTCTTCTACATTTTTCTTCTCCTCTACTCTCCTCTTCTGCTCTTCCTTTTCTTCTTCTTCTTCCCTCTTCTTCTTCTCTTCCTCTTCCTTTTTCTTCTCTTCCTCTTCCTTCTTCTTCTTCTCCTCTTCTTTCTTCTTCTTTTCTTCCTCTTCCTTCTTTCTCTTTTCTTCCTTGTCCTCTTCTTCTTTCTTCTTCCTTTCTTCTTCTTGCTTCTTCTTCTCTTCATCTTTTCTTTTCTCCTCTTCCTCTTTTCTCTTCTCTTCCTCTTTTTCCCGTTTCTCATCTTCATCCTTCTTCTTTTTCTCTTCTTCCTTGTCTTTTGCCACTTGATGTGTGTCCACAACTTGTTCACCACCCTAATCGACCTACTACCCTTGTTTAGTTCCCTCAGAAGGTATGTCCTAAGTGACATCTTCTATATCCAGGGCATCAACATCTATGGTGTCGATTGGTTCCTCCACCAGGTTTCCTTCCTCATCAAAAACTTCATCTGGTTGGGAAATAACCAGTTCCTTTTCCACTTGGAGGTTGGCCATTCGTGCTTTGTGAGAGCTGTTAGCATGGGCCATGTGTTGATGTGTATCCTTTTCTACATCATCAACTCTCCCTTCCAACAACCAGAGTCTTCTTCTCCTTGCGAAGAAGAGACCTTTATTTTGATCTAATACATCAAATAATTCTGAATTTGAGAGTTTGGGGAAGTAATGTGCAAAACCTTTCTCCCTAATCTCTTGTTCCTTTTCAATGGCAATGCACCATTTGTTATCCAATTCTTTAAACAATGAATCTGGTGTCTAAGATTTAATCTCTGATGGTGACTGGTCATTTTTGCTTAAATAAAGAATGATTTCCTGTAGTACTTCATCTTTTTCTTCACTATTGAATTCATCGTAAAAATCAATTAAATCATGAAGTAACTTTCTCCTAATATTCTTTACTATTCTTTGACAATGTGTCAAAGGTTTGTAAGAGGAGATATCTATATTTACCAGTGCAGATGTTGCCGGTTCATTCTTTTTCACCTTCTTGGTATGTCTAGCCTTCTTTGGTTGTTCATCAGACTCAGTTTCTTTGGAGTCCAGTTCATTTGCCTTAGTCTTCCTCTTTCTTTCGAAGACTTTTGCCAGTGTTACCTCTGGTTTCTTCTTTGCTGGTGACTGCTTGGTCACTCTTGGAGTCACAATGGTAGCCAGTGCCGATGCTGCAGGCACTGATTTAGCTTTCTTAGCTGCCGGTTCTTTTCCCTTCTTTGCCGATGGTTCTTCAATCGGTACGATCCTCTCCAAGTAGGTTCCGGTTCACTTCACCTTTGGATCAAGAGGGGAGGCAATAAGGGTTGAAGCATACCCTTCGAGCATGTCAAACATGACCTCATAGCCCATAGGCTCCACTTCCTCCATTCTAGGCTCAATAGCCTCCATTAGACATTTGTCCACCTGAATAGTGAAACAGATGTCATCTTCATACTTCTTCACTATGTCACCTAAGATTCGTACCCTCTAACTCATCTTTCTTCTGAACTCATCAAAGTATTTTTTTAGTACCTCAGGGTAGCCGGTTCCAATGGCTTGCACACTTTCCTTTATCTGCTTGGTTACCGGTTGGTTAGGGGACCACTGGACATCTCCTACACCCAGAAAGTAGCCTTGGAAATAGAAAAACAACCCTACCAGTAGTTGTCCAAACTTAAATTTCAGTGAATTGTCCTTTTTGATTTCCTTAAGGTTTGACAAGAGTTGCCTCTGCATGTCGGTGCATAAGTCAAATGATTTATCCTCTATAATCATCCGGTAAGTAGCATTTATTGCTGCAGAAGATACATAATTAATCCCGCTAGCTGAGAATGTTTTGTAGCCTATCACCATGCAGGCGTATTTTACCAGTTCATCCTTGATAGGATTAACTGTCATACCTTGTGAATCACTTGTCAAACTGGTGAGCTTGGTCATTTCCATTTTGCTTACCGTTCTCAGGGCTAGCACTTCCTTTGTGTTGCAGAAACTGGTGACTGCATGAATTGCCTTAGGTGTGATATCATGCATTCTCTCCAGGTACATCTTGTCACCATGGACTCTACTCAAGATGATCCTGATGTGATCCTTTGTGAAGTCTTCTAGAAAATACACCGCATTATGGAGTTTCTTCTTCTCTAAGATACTGAACTCCGGTTTGATCCTTTTGTCCTTTCCGCAAAATAGACCTAATTGAGTATGAATGGCTAAGGAACCTAGGTCTTCTATCTTGCAATCAATATAGTCTGAAATTCCTTCTTTGACTATGACTCCAGCTAGAACTTGTGACAAAGCATTATATTTTCCCTTCCTTGAATAAAACTTTCTGACTCAATAGATGTGCTTGAACTAGTATGAGATGCGGAAGCCATTGAAGAGTATTTCAAGAACATGAAAAATACCTTTCTAATGTGAAATTAGGGCTTCCTGATTCTGCTTTACTTCGCTTTCCATCGGATGCCAAATCACCACTTTGAGTTCTCCACTACCGCTTGCAAACTATATTTGAATCTCTTTCAAAGCTCTCCAATTTCTCAAAATCTAAGCTCAAAATTCCTTTTCTTCGCTCTGCACTTGAAAACTTTTCTTCGCTAAAAAACAAATAGTGAGAAATGATTTGAAAAATGCATTTATACATGTCTCTCACCTACCATCATTAATCCTCCTATATTAGGGCATAAACCCTAATTTTCCTTTTTACCATTTCCGGTCTTCTGCCAAGCGATAGGTGTAGCATACCGGTTAAGGTCTTTTACCAGTGTTAACCACATGTTCGAAAACATTTTGCCATTTGCTCCCCCTAAGCCTTTGAGGCTTAGTTTGTCGGTTCTGATATTTCCACACTAGGTGCAAAAACTGGTTCCTCCTCCAATAATATTAGTTTCTTCTTCCATGTTTTCTTCATGTCTCCTTGAACTTTTTCAACATCTATTTCTCCTTCCCGAGTGACCGATATATCATCAGATATACTTTTCTGCTTCTGCAGAATCTTGCAATGTGACCCGATTTGTTGCAGTGATAGCAAACAAGTCCAGGTGCTCTCCAAGGTCCATTGTACATGTTTCCATTCTTCCTTCTCCATGTTGCAGCAGTGTGACCATGACCATGACAGATCATACAACTTTCTCTCCATCCGTTTGCCACTTGATGACCACCGCTTCTTGACTGATGATTGAAGACATTAAACTGGTTGTGGTTCTAGTTCATAAAAGATTTAGGACCAGTTCCTTGGGTCCTCTGAGGATATCTTCTAGTGTTATGCATTACAGACCTACATTCAAATGCTCTATGCCCAAACTTGTTGCATGCATAACAATAACCATTGATCTTATTGGATCTAGGTACATTGTTGATAAAATAAGGAAAATTATTGTAGGCTTTGCTCCTACATACATTGGCAGTGTGTCCTTCTTTAAGACAGTTAAAGCAAATGGGTTTGAATTTTTGCTTACCTTTTCCTTTGAGTGTCAATTTCTTCTTTGATGCTTTAGCATTTGTTCCTGAGGATTCTCCTTCCTCATGTCTAGAAAAACCAAGACCATTGGTATTCTTTGCCGGTCTAGATGACTCAAGCTTTTGCTCTAGCCTGACTGTACTTATGCCAAACTTAGCAAGTATTTCCTTTGACTCAAAGAGTTCTTTGGAAATAGTAGTGTTTGTCTCCATAAGACTTGCATTTTCAGAGATGGCAACGTTCAGTTCTCCTTGCATGTCTTCTTTTTCCATTCTACTCTCATGGACACGAGCAGTTAGTGCACTAATCTCATGTTTCAACTTGGAGATCTCATGATCTCTTTCCTTTACCAGATCTTTAGCTTTTCTCCGGTTCTCAAGCTCTTTGCTAAACCGAATAGTTAGTCCTTCCAGCTCCATTCTCAAATTGGAGTTTGAATCATTCAGCTTATTCACTTCAGCAATCATAGCTTCCATTTTAGCTTCATCTTCAAAACTACTTTTAGATAGTTCCATCAGCCTCTCTGCATGTTCTCTTCTTTTTGCTTGAGATGCCTTGTATTTGACCATAAGATCATCATAGGCTTTCTTAGACTTAGTGAGCCATTGAGTAAGTTCCCTCAAGGTGTATTCCCCCATATCTCTTTCCAAGTGGTTACACTTATAGAAAGGTTGGCTCTGATACCAATTGATGAATACTAAGAGGGGGGGGTGAATTAGTATGCCAAAAATCTTTGCACTAAAACACTTACACAGTCTAAAGATAAACCACTAAAGCAGTCTGACAATCAAACCGGTTACCACACATACCAACCAAAATGTGAATAAAACATTCACCCATAAAAGTAATACAACCATAACACAAGATATTTGACGTGGAAACCCAACTAGAAAAAACCACGGTGAGATGGAACTCACAAGTCACTATCTACAGAATAGAAACCGGACCAGTTAAGGTCAGATCGGTTAAGGTCTTACAATGTTCTTCATCAGAATAGATCCTGTTAGGAATCTCAATCTCTATTAGGAGATAAGTCCGATTAAAGACTACCTTGTTAGAGGATTTTAGATTCACATGTGTGAACCACCTTGTTAGAGGATTTTACAAAGGCTTTGAGGCCTACCCGGTTAAGGGCTACTGACTTGTTAAAGATGTGAGTAATCAACAAGTGTTTGATCTATCTACTAGCATAAATTCCTTGGTTAGATCTAGTATTGCTCACAGCTAATGCATTCTAGCATTACTTCAGTCTCCTCTATCTCTCTCTCAATTACAACTTGATCTTCTCTAATAAGATCACTCTCCACTTCCACCTTAAACCCTAGCTCAACATAAACCCTATTCGCAACTTCTTCAACAACTCAAAAACCCTAGACATGATGTCCTTTTAAAGGAATCTGATTTCATGTCGGTCCAATAGGATTACATTACAATTTCCTAGGTTCAATGAATCTAGACATACTCAGTAACACGACACAAGAATCACCATCAATGTGTCGGCAGCGTCAAACAATTGATGGATTGGTAACTCATCATAGAGTATTACCAGTTTATACAAAATGCCGGTTGCTGGTTTGACAAAAATGAAGACTAGTAAGAATGTGTTGTGCCGCTTTTCTTCCTTGTACCGCTTGTGATCTGCAAACCGCTTGGGGTCGACTTGCCGCTTCAGACTGGGAAACACATTCTGCAAAATCACTACTACTCTAAAGACTAGAATACAACATACCGGTTGGAACAAATACTGGTTGAGCATGAGCTCATACATATAAAGGGGATCTCAATACAAGTGTGTGTCCATCAATGACAATCACAACATAAAGATCAAAAATGCCAACATTTTAAAAATTTATGCAAGGGTTATTTTTTATTGGGTTTAGATTATGTTGGATTACTAGCATTATAATGAAGACACATTTTGAAATAGTTGGTTAATAATGAAATTGGTAGGTGAATTAGTATGTGAGAAGTTTGAATATGAAGGTGGATTAGAATTGAATGTAGGTGGTGGAATATTATGGTAGGTGGGTGTTTACAATGTTGGTTAATGATATGGTGGTCAGTTTGAAAGATGAAAGGGAGAGTGGAGGAGGGTAGAACATAGTTATATTGATTGATATAATTAATCCAAAAACTAACATTGATGGAATTACCATTTTGTATAGTAGTGGACATGATGGAAGAAGTGAATGTGGGAGTAGAAGGTACCATTGTGGGTATTGATACCTAAATCTCCATTTAGTTTTGAGTTGTTGTATATCCAAGAACGTTTGTGCAACTAGCTATTGTCATAGTATGTTTATCCACTATGTAAGCTATCCTATATAGAATATCAACACCATGAAATTCATCAGGGAATTAGTCAACATTCAACTTAGCTCAAAAATTGCACTGGGTAGAACACAAGAAGGCACTAGTATTTTTTTCTAAAAGGTATCTCAGAGTTTGCATAATGGGTTATAAAACTCATAAAAAGTATAAGATTTAAAAAGACGCATTTGCTCCTAGAAATAAATAGAAGAAATATAGAAGAAGGAAATGTTTTAGTTTAGCTGACAAGATTTATTGAAAATGTTATTTATGAAATAATAATGATGTAATTATTAACCAACTAATTAAGTGCAAGTGCATTTATGATAGTAAAATTTAGAAATGAATGAATCTAAATTTGATAAATATATGCAAGCATAAGACACTTCAAGGTCACCAAAATGAAACAAACGATCTGAAATATTTGAGAATAAATCAATGTAACCTAAAGATCCCAAAGGCCCTTTATAACACTGGATCATGAATACGTCTAACTATAGTCCTAAAAACAAAGCCAGTCACTTGTATTATGTCCCTTTGTTGGGAAATAATTGATATTTTGAAGTGTGTACATATGTGATCTAGGTTAATGATGTCAAATTGATTAAATTTGACAAAAAATAGTAGATATACAACAAATATACAAAGATGAACCCATATCTAAAATTTGGAGTATAATGTACTAGTTTTAGGGTGTTTGAAACTATGACAAATGATAAAAAAATGTATTCAAGAGGCTCTATGACAATGTCCCAAAAAATCATATCAGAAAAGAAGGACAAGAGAGTTGGGAAAATTAGTACAAGTTGTTTCATTCATTTTATGTCTATCACAATCTATATACATCTACTCTACACTCTTGTAGATTTCTTAATTCTATATTTGAACATTGACAAATAAAAAATGAGAGAAAATATGGTTGTTTCCTATATAGGGGCTTGCCTAAGCCACACCTCATGTTGGTGTTCCCATATCCATGTCATCTATAATGATGGAAGAGAGTGCATTCCCTTGCAAGGCTAAATGCTAATCAATAATGTTATGCTAAATTGACAATATATTAGCTCAAGTATTAAACCCTCTTATGTAATTTCATAAAAATGATTGATATGATGATTACAACATGTAAGTGTATACCTTCAACATGAATAAAAATATTTTAGTTGATCATAATTGTTGTAAAAAACTTGAATGCTTGAGTGCTCCTTGAATGCAGATTTGTACTTGAATGGTCGATAGGGTATGCTTGAAAATGTTGCTAGATTTAATATGAGATTAGATTGATATAATTTTCAAATAAGAGAGAGAGTTGTATTTATATGCAACTTACGCCTTTTTTTAAAATACTTTTTCAGGGAAGGCCAACAAATAGAGCTCTCTCTATTTGCAAAGTTTACTTTCATTCATTGATTTAATTGATCCTATTTTCCTTCCATGGTGGTGCCCAACACCCTAGTCATAAAATAAGCCACTAAAAAGGTTGTAGATAGGGGAATGGACCATGTTTTTTGAAATAATCCTAAAATAGGCACATCCACCAAAATGGATTCAAACCTAGTGTGAAATTGTCAAGGTCAACAACTTATTACACTACAAGATCTGAGACCAACATAAGAGGTAACAAATATAATTTTTAAAATATTATCACAAAAATAAATATGGTACATGATGAGTGCATAGAGGTGAATCTAGTCATAATTCTAGAGGCAATCTAACTATGATCAAGGAAGAGGTTTGCATTTTTAGTAAATAAGTAGCAATTATAAATGGTAGAAGCCAAGGAAGAAGTAGGGATATTGGTAGAGAAAAAATAAATATCTAATACTTTAATTATAATAAATTTTCTCCTTATGAATCTAAATATGTTGGAAACTTGAGTTGTTGTCATTGATGTCAACCCTATCTTGTGTTTTCATTGATGTCAACCTGCCTTGTATTGATATCAAAGTGACAATAGTACACAAAATCTTTATATATACACAAAAGAGTATTTATGTATAGTTATATCTTATATTGATATGGAAGTAAGGATAACACAACATATATTTCTATATTCAAGGTATACGATTTACGCTTTTAGTACTCTAGAATTATTTGATACAAATGTTGTATTTTTGAAAGGATAGTATAGTAGAAGTTTCTATCTATAGGAAGAAGTATTTAAGTTCAGTGTTGAATGTTTTGGTATTGATGAACATGCTATGGTGTTTCTGAATGTTTGGTACAGTGAAAGATTCTATATGCAAAAAAGAATATTTAATGTCTCAATGGAAAAATCTCTTCCATTCCTCTGAATTGTAAAGACTATGTCCTACAATTCTAAATACAATTATTATGCTCTATGCATATTACTCTATCAAGTTTGCAGTTTCTCTATGGCTCAGTTGGCTGAGTTGATTACTATTATTTTTGATAGTGAGATTGTCTATTAAAAAAGGTCCAAAAAAGTTTTGTTAGCTTCTAGTGTGTGAATTCAAAAGTTGTGGTTTGGAGGTTTTGTTCATGTGATCTGTGCAAATTTCTAGTTTAGTCGTCAAGTGGCAACTTGATTGGAAAGTAAAGTTATGATGTTCTGAGTTTCAGGTGTTGGCTATTCTGGTCTCTAGCTAACAATGATATTTTATTCTACTTGAATCATATTCCTTTGGTTTGGGTTTTCTTTGAAGGATGCATATGGCCAATTTTTTGGGTCCCACCATTGTGTGTGTAGATCCATATTGAGTTTCATGCATTGAAGAATATTTTAGGTCATCTGGTTAGTGTTCTTCATTGTTCATCTACATGTTTGATAACTTAATGATGAGAGAATAGTACCAAACTGGTACTGAGGGGGGGGTGAATCAGTACAAACAAAAATACATACCAAAACCAGTTTGACAGCAGACACTTCAAATGACTGGCAGATAGTGACACCGGTTAGAAATAGAGTGCAATCGGTAAAGCTAAGAATGTATGAGACAAGCATTAACCGGTTACTCACTTAGCTTTTCACTCAACTCGAGACTACACTACCATTTCACCCTTATGAATAAATAGATAATCTATCATCAGATCATAATAACAACTAGTTCAACATGTTTTATTGACAGGCATAAAACACAAAACCATCATATGCTTGATAGACAATAGAAAAGCATCACAAGATAAAAGCATCACACATGACACACATATTTTTCACATGGAAACCCAAATAGGAAAAACCACAGTGGGAATGAATACCCACAAGCTATTTTTGAACTCTTTAGAAGTCCACTCTGTTAAGAGCCTTGTCCGGTTAGAGACATTACAAAAGGTTCTGCTAGGAACTGATCCTGTTAGAGATCACCCAATTAAGGGATGGCTACAATACCTAGTTAAGGGTTAAACCCTGTTAAAGGTTACCTTGTTAGAGGATTTCAAGAACTCAATAGCTAAAGGATTCCGAACTCAGTAGCTTTTAATTACCCTATTAAAGGATTTTCAGCAAGCTAGTTAAGGCTACCCTGTTAAGGGATTTTCCAACTGTTGAGGTGGTTAGAGATCAACAGGTATTACAATGATCTGGTAACAACACTCAATGCCAATGCAGATCCGCTTAAGCTCCTCTTTGCCTTTTGCACTTACACTCTCCAGGTATCACTTCTCTCCTTTTGATTTGGCAAGAATCATGTATCCCTTCTCTTGGATACACACACACAACTTTTGCCAACAACCTCAGAAAGAGACACAACATTGACCTTATAGGAAAACAGATAGGTCGATAGCATAAACCCTAAACCCTAAACCTATTAGGTTAAGGAATTCAAATGGTTCAATCCTAACCATTGAGAACATTCCATTAATTGCAACAGTCTTGATCCAATCTCAAGACATTCTCCATCATCCATTTTCACTGATTTCATGGTGGCTAATAACCCATCACATGTTATCACTATTTTACAGACTTCACACATTCCTGAGGTAGATAGGAACAATCTCCTTTATGCAAGATCCTTAACGCGCACAAGGCTAACATGGCAACATGATCTATTCTTCATTACAATGGTAACTCATCACACAATGTCATCAGTTGAGCCATACAAGCTTGAAGCACTTTAACTAGAAACCCTAAAGTTGAGACAACCAACTGGTAGTCATAAAATGCTTCCATGTGCCGGTTCCCATAAGCATATGCTAGTTCACCTTGTACAAGCACACTGCTTCACTTTGGCAAAAATGTCAGTTCACAGTGTTATACCGGTTCTCACATATGTCGGTTCACACCTCTTCAACATATTGACATCAGTGACAACATACAATGTCATTATGTCCACATACCAATTCACATAATGCCAATAATGTTTTATTTCATGTTAACCTTGGAGGATGTGCTAGTGTATGTAGTTATTTGAAATCATTTGGAAATATTTTATTATAATTTTTTTGGGTCCTTTATATGTCTTGAGGTGTACCACTTATATTATTTTATGCTTAGATTACAAAATTTATGTAATAATATATATTCTATCTATGGCTGACCCAATTAAGGGTTTTCATGAACAATCTTGTATAAAAAGTAGTGTGAATGCATCAGTGAGTGTATGAAAGGGATGTTAATTGATTTGTCAAAGGTGTGAGGGATCTATAAGCATACCTAGAATTGGATATGTGTGAAAGGTTTCTATGAAGATCTTCAATGATAATATTCTTAGCATGATAGAGTTTAGAGATAGTGTGAGAGTTGAGAAATACAACACCACAAGAGCCCAAATGAACTCTGCAAGCTGAATAAACTTGTTACAAGGAGAAGTAAGGAAGCACGTGCAATATCCAGTCTGCTGTGCACTACATAATGTAATTTACCAATCATTGATCGGTATTCCTTTTTATCAACCAATGCTGAGTCATCCTCTTTGGATAGTTTACAACCGGTCACCATTGGTGTACCAACCGGTTTGCTATCTTCCATGCCAAAAGTCTTCAACACTTATTTGACATATTTGGACTGAGTGATAAAGATTCCATCCTTCATCTACTAGATCTGCAGTCCAATGAAGAACTTAATCTCCCCTATGAGTGACATTTCAAACTCTTTCTTCATCTCATTTGCAAATTCATGACTCATCTTGTCATCTCCACCAAAGATAATGTCATCAACAAATACCTCACAAATTAGGATCTGGTCTCCTTTAGACTTCAAGTAGATATTGCTATCTTCACTTGTTCTTTCAAATCCAATCTTCACAAGATGGGAATGTCGATGTTCATACCATGCCCTAGGTGCCTGCTTTAGTCCATATAGGGCTTTATGTAGCCTACATACCATGTCACTGTCTTCAGATAGGGCAAACCCATCTGGTTCCTCAATATACACCTCCTCTTCAAGTACACCATTTAGGAATGTAGATTTTACATCCATTTGATATACTTTGAAACCTTTAAAAACTGCATATGAAAGAAGCATACGAACCCCTTCCAATCTAGATACAGGAGCAAAAGTTTCTCCATAGTCTTCTCCTTCTTCTTGAGCATATCCTTTGCATACCAATCTGGCTTTGTTTCTAATCACTGTGCCATCCTCATTTAGCTTATTTCTGAAGACCCATTTGGTACCAATGACATTTTTATGCTCCAGTCTGGGTACCAAAGACCATGTACAATTTTTCTCTATCTGGTCAAGTTCCTCTTCCATTGCCTTGATCTAGTCTTCATCTCTATGTGCCTCTTTAAATGATTTAGCCTCAAATTCAGAGATCATACATGAGTTTTCTCTGACCTTTCTTCTTCTAAGGATTCATGCATCCTTATCTCCTATGATCTGATTAGGAGCATGATTCAGCTTGACATATTGAGGAATGGTCTTGATGGATTCCTCTTGCTTTTCTTCTTCATCCCCACCTCCATCAGTATCAATATCGACATTTGCTGGTGTAGGAAGACTATTACTAGTACTCGATTGACTAACAACCGGTTCATTTACTGCTTGCTCAGTACCAATTTCCTTGGTTTTCTCTGAGGTTTCATCAACTCTTACATTGATGCTTTCCATAATTCTCTGAGTCCTATTGTTGAAACACTTGAGAGCTTTGCTCTTGGTGGAATATCCTAGGAATATTCCCTCATCACATTTCGCATCAAATTTTTCTAGTGTTCACTCCTCTTGATGTAACATTTGCTACCAAATACTCTAAAGTAGCTAACCACAGGTGTCATACTAGTCCAATACTCATAAGGAGTTTTCTCCTTACCTTTCTTGATGAGTACCTGGTTAATTGTGTAGACTGCAGTGCTCACCACTTCTCTCCAAAAGGTGTGAGCTACCTTTCCTTGAATCAACATGGTTCTAGCTACTTCAACCACAGTCTGGTTATTCCTTTCTGCTAGGCCATTCTATAGTGGAGTTTGGGGGGTAGACAATTGCCTCTTGATGCCATGTTCTTCATAGTACTTGCTGAATTCATCGGAAGTGAATTCCCCTCCTTGATCAATTCTCAAGCACTTGATACTTTTACTGCTTTTCTTCTCCACTAAAGCTCTGAAATATTTGAACTTTACAAATGCTTCAGACTTGTCTTTCAAGAATGTGACCCACATCATTCTTGAGCAATCATCAGTGAGAATCATGAAGTACCTATCACCGTGCACACTTCTACTTTACATAGGACCACACAAATCAGTATGCACAAGATCAAGCAAGTTGTTAGCAGTGAAAGATTTACCTTTAAAGGTTGAGGAAGACATTTTCCCCAATTGACACTCTCTAGACAAGGTATTATCTAGTTTTCTTAGCACTGGCAACCCTCTAACTACCTTGATCTTACTAGCTTTCACAATGTTATCAAAGTTTACATGGAAGAGTCTCCTATGCCATATCCAGCTATCATCAAATTTTGCCATAAGACATGTACTTATATTTGCATTCAGATGAAATAGGTTACCTTTGGTCTGCATGCCGATGGCCACCAATTCACCATTCTTTCCTTTGATTCTGCAAACTCCACTCTTGAATTTTAGAGTGAGGCCTCTGTCATTCAGTTGGGCAACACTTAGAAGTTTATGTCTAAGAGCATCAATGCAATGCACATTGTTAGCACTACTCTTTCCATTTAGAGAGATGGACCCTCTGCCTTTGACCATGCATGGTGCATCATTTCCAAATCAAACCACACCACCATCATACTCCTCCAAGGATAGAAACTTGTTCCGGTCACCAGTCATATGCTGAGAACAGCCACTGTCAATGATCCACTCATTGGAATTATCAAACCGGGAGACAAGAGCCTTCTTGTCTGACACATCTTCTTTGATAGAAACAAACACAATATCTTCATTTTCTTCATCCTTTGATTCTTCATCTGTGACACCTTCATCAACTGCCACAAAATAGTTTCTTTGGTTTCCTCCTTTAAATTTCTTGAACCTTTCCAGTTTGTCCTTGTTGTCTCCATTAGGACAATTTACAACAGTATGTCCTATCTGGTTGCAAGAAAAGAATTTCAAATGTAGCTTACCTTTGTATTTGTCGGTTCCTTTTGGAAGTTTCCTGAAAGGAGTGCTTCAAATGCCATCACAATCTCCTCATCATCCATTTCTCTACTCTGTCTTGGTTCACCACTAGTGCTAGCTTCTTTTCCTTTTCTGGATTGTACATCAGAAGCTTTAAAAGCTGATTCAGTCTTTTGAACACTACCATCAAAACTATTTAGCTCATAGGCTGTCAAATTTGCTATGATGGAGTCTACAGATACCTTAGTCTTATATATTGATCTCAGCTCCTGAATAGCAACAACCCTTATTGTATAGACTGACAATAGGGATCTCAGGACTTTGCTTACCATAGTGGCATCTTCTATTTTACCACCTGCACTCTTGATATCTCCAACAATGGTTTTAATCCTTATTCCATACTATTGAATGGTCTCACCTTCAACCATCCACATATCTTCAAACTTCCCTCTAGGGCTTTCTTCCTTAGCCTGTTTTACATGCTCATCACCGCCATAGATATTTTCAAGAGTATCCCATACCTCTTTGGGATTTACCTTATCCTGAACATCAATAAACTCAACGTCAGATAAAATACTAATTAGGGCTTCCATGACTTGCCCATTCTCCTGCATCTCTGTCTTTTGGTAATCAGTAAGGGTACTGGTAGGAGCAACATAGATAGTTTGAACATAGCTCTTGTGTTGAGCACCCATGCTTCTGATGAATATCTTCATTTTGTCTTTCCATAAACTAAAATTTTCTCTATTAAACTTTTGACCTTCCCTCTTCATCATTAGACTGGGATCTTTACCTCAAGCGGTTAAGCTTATAGCATAGAGGACCTGGAGGATGCTCTCATACCAATTGATAACTCAATATTTAGCGAATAGTACCAAACCGGTACTGAGAGGGTGGGGTGAGTTAGTATAGACAAAAATATAGTCCAAAACTGGTTTGACAACAGACACTTCAAATAACTGGCAGATAGTGACACCGGTTTGAAACGGAGTGCAACCGATAAAGCTAAGAATGTCTGAGACAAGCATTAACTGATTACTCACTTAGCTTTTCACTCAACTCGAGACTACACTACCATTTCAGCCTTATGAATAAACAGGTAATCTATCATCAGATCAAAATAATAGCTAGTTCACCATGTTTTATTGATAGGCATAAAACACATAACCATCATATGCTTGACAGACCATAGCAAAGCATCACAAGATAAAAGCATCACACATGATACACATATTTTTCATGTGGAAATCCAATTGGGAAAAACCACGATGGGGATGAATACCCACAAGTTGTTCTTGAACTTTGTAAAAGTCCACTTTGTTAGGAGCTTTGTCCGGTTAGAGACATTACAAAAGGTTCTGCTAGGAACTGATCCTGTTAGAGATCACCCGGTTAAGGGATGGCTACAATACCCAGTGAAGGGTTAAACCCTATTAAAGGTTACCTTGTTAGAGGATTTCAAGAACTCAATAGCTAAAGGATTCCAAGCTCAGTAGCTTTGAATTACCCTGTTAAAGGATTTTCAGCAAGCTAATTAAGGCTACCCTATTAAGGGATTTTCCAACTATTGAGGTGGTTAGAGATCAACAGGTATTACAATGATCTGGTAACAACACTCAATGCCAATGTAGATCCGCTTAAGCTCTTCTTCACCTTCTGCACTTACACTCTACAGGTATCACTTCTCTCCTTTTGGTTTGGCAAGAATCACGTATCCCTTCTCTTGGATACACACACACAACTTTTGCCAACAACCTCAGAAAGAGACACAACATCGACCTTATAGGAAAACAGATAGGTCAGTAGCATAAACCCTAAACCCTAAACTTGTTAGGTTAAGGAGAATATTCCATTAATTGCAACGGTCTTGATCGAATCTCAAGACATTCTCCATTGTCCATTTTCACCGATTTCATGGCGGCTAATAACCCATCACATGCTATCACCATTTTACAGACTTTGCACATTCCCGATGTAGATAGGAACAATCTCCTTTATGCAAGATCCTTCACTTGAACAAGGCTGACGTGGCAACATGATTTGTTCTTCATTACAATGCTAACTCATCACACAATGTCACTAGTTGAGCCATACAGGCTTGAAGCACTTCAACTAGAAACCCTGAAGTTGAGACTACCAATCGGTAGTCATACAACGCTTCCATGTGCTGGTTCCCATAACCATATGCCGATTCACCTTGAACAAGCACACCGCTTCACTTTGGCACAAATGTCGGTTCATAGTGATACCGGTTCTCACATATGTCGGTTCACACCTCTTCAACATATTGACATCAATGACAACATACAATGTCATTATGTCCACATACTAGATCACATAATGCCAACAATGTTTTATTTCATGTCAACCTTGGAAGATGTGCTAGTGTATGTAGTTATTTGAAATCATTTGGAAATATTTTATTATAATTTTTTTGGGTCCTTTATATGTCTTGAGGTGTACCACATATATTATTTTATGCTTAGATTACAAAATTTATGTAATAATATATATTCTATCTATGGCTGCCCTAATTAAGGGTTTTCATGAATAATCTTGTATAAAAAGTAGTGTGAATGCATTAGTGAGTGTATGAAAGGGATGTTAATTGATTTGTCAAAGGTATGAAGCATCTATGAACATACTTGGAATTGGAGATGTGTGAAAGGTTTCTGTGAAGATCTTCAATGATAATATTCTTAGCATGATAGTGTTTAGAGATAGTGTGAGAGTTGAGAAATACAACACCACAAGAGCCCAGATGATCTTTGCAAGCTGAATAAACTTGTTACAAGGAGAAGCAAAGAAGCAACAAAGAAAAAAACAAATACACATAAAATATGCTTAAAAAGATTAGAGCTCAATATTCACCAAAATGTGTAATTTGATAATCAATGATACAAAGAAAAGAATTAACGTCTAATAGGTCAAGAAACCCTAAAAGGGAAAACCCTAGGCTTACACATAATAATTAATAAAAGAATTAATTATTATGCACCTAAAGTTAGCTTAAGTGTAAAAGAGATAAAGTGAACTTAAATAATTAAACACATGTTATTTAATTAATCAAGTAAAGACCTAATTACTCTAACACCCCCCTTTAAGCTAGACTTAGGGAGAAGCTAAATCCTAGAACAGCTACTGAAAGAAAGAAAGATGGGTCTCGACAACAAGGCCTGATGAGGTACCCAAATAAAACAAAATCTCTATGAACTCGATAAATAGAGAAAACCACATGGGAAAAAAAACTCTACTCCAAACAAAGATGGAAAATCAAGAAGAACACCATTGAAGCGGGAAATAGATGCAAACACTGTTGAAGAGTAATTGCTGATTTGAAGAACCTCCACTGAAATAGAACATGACCAGGTAGAGAAGACTGTAATCTGTATGAGTTCCCTCAAATGACACTACTCAAATCAGATGGAAAACAAAGGCAAACAATTGAAATCAAAGATACAGATGGCATGATAAACCAAAGCCTAAAGAGCTGATAAATCAAACCAAGGAAGCATTAGAACCAATAGGACAAACCTCCCCATAATGCTGAAAAGGGAGACGGATAGGTACACTGAAAAGCACAACCAACAAGAACTGCATGATGAAGAACCAGGAACAACGAAGGTGCAAAGAAAGTACATAGTGTCATGGAAGGAACACTCACTTGACACACATCATGAGGCTAATGTCATGGAAGGAACCCTCACTGCACAATGGCAAATGGCAAACAAAAGGTAAACATCAACCCCCCATGGCACTTTATAAGTAGTGCATGTACAATAAGGCACAAGATGTGCAAGATACCAAGTAAACAATGCACAGTGGCACTTTATCTCAATATGTTTGAATAAATAAAATGCTACAATGATAAAAAGACTAGAAAAGGAAAGAATAGTCAAAACCGAGACATCCTACTCAGAGAAAGAGATCCCAGGACCTGAAATAACCAAGATATTTACCAAAGTGCTGAAAAGCAAAAAACTGAATAAAATATTCATGGAGAAGAATCTGGAAAGAAAACTCATATGGCTGTAAAGTACATAGAACAAGCTTTCCAACAATATAAAGTTTTCAAAAAATGGAGTTCAGATGCTCATTCTACAGCCCTAGAAGTGCAAAGAAGAGACCCCACTTTGACTAGAAAAAAGTACAGTCAAATAGAAAAATTGGGAAAAAATTCCAACACCACAGGTTCGACTCAGAACCATCTTTCTGATGCCTATTCATTTTCAAAAAAATGACTTCGTTTGCCCAAGTTATGACAAAAAAATCAACCCCCCCTAAAAGAGGCAAAAAGGGTGGTTGTCTGGTGGTAGGGTTGGGTGGAGGTGGCCCGTGGGCAGTGATCCGGTGGCAGGTGGGTAGCACAGCAGTGGCCGACGGGCTGAGCTGCGGTGGCCGGCAGGGCTGTGTTGGTGGCTGGGTGGAGGCTGCGGTGGCGGCTGGCGGGGGCCAAAGGGCGGGTGTCGACGGGGGGCCTGCTCTGACAATGACAGAGCCTGCGGTAGCCAGGGGGCCCCACGGTACCCTGCGTACCATGGGGAAACCTCAAAAATATTTTGAGTTTTGATTTTTTTAAAAACTTTGCCCTTTTTTGTGATTTTTTATGATTTTTGAATTTTATTTATTTTTTTCAAAAAAATCATTTGGCCTGCATGCCATAAAAAGTCAATTTAAAAAAAAATTATTTTCTCGAACTGTGTGCTAGGGTTGTATGACTTGGTACTAGAAAAAAAATAGCCCCAGAGACTCAGGAGTAAAAAATGGTCAAGTTTTATATGACCATAGGTGTTTTGGGGCCTTCTAAGCATGATGGTGAGGTCCATTTAGGCCCAAAGTACTTAGAAAAAAGGCCTATCCCTAGGTGGATTAAAAAACTTCTGAAAAACCCCAGATTTGCTTCCAATGCAAAAAATCTCAAAAGAAGAATAGATAGTTGTAGATCTAAAGCTCTGATACTGTTTGAGAGTTGAGAAATACAACACCACAGGAGCACAAATGATCTTTGCAAGATGAATAAACCTATTACAAGGAGAAGCAAGGAAGCAACAAAGGAAAAATCAAATACACAAAAAATATGCTCAAAAAGATGAGAGCTCAATATTCACCAAAATATGAAATGTGATAATCAATGATAAAAAGAAAAGAATTAACCTCTAATAGGTCAAGAAACCCTAAAAGGGAAAACCCTAGGCTTGCTAATAATAATTAATAAAAAGAATTAATTATTATGCACCTAAAGTTAGCTTAATTGTAAAAGAGATAAAGGGAACTTAAATAATTAAACAAATGTTGTTTAATTAATCAAGTAAAGACTCGATTACTCTAATAGATAGTGCATTGAAAGAAGAATAGTTATCTATGATATTGATTGTTTGATGTAGTGGTTCAAGATCAAGTTCATGATTTGGAGATATTGTTCATTCCAATTTAACTATTTGTACTCTATCAAAATATAATGAGTCTCTTGAAAACTTTTTGTATCTTTCCTTGAAATAGTGAGTTTTAGTCTTGCAAGTCACTTGTATCTTTCCCTAAGGTTGTGTACCTTAGTTTTACAAGTTATCTTAGTAGAAAGGTGTTCTAGAGGCAATATTGTAACAAATTATATTCATATTGAGTTTGATTCTCTCCAAGGTTTTTTCTTGAATGGGTTTTCCATGTAAATTTAGTGTTTATGTGTTTGTTGTATTTCATACTTTTATGGTTTGATATTGCTAGGATTATATGTTTGTAATTTAAAGTTTGAAAATCAAAATTTAAGCATTTGAAGGTCCAAATTGATTCATCCCCCCCTCTTAGTCCTATGGTGTGTTCTCCAAATTGTTGGTGGCATTTGGAATTTTCTTATAATAATATAGATGATAAACATATTTATTTTGTATTTGAATACATAATATAATAAAGATACTTTATTATATATGGATTCTAGTTTCTCTTCACATATGACTTCTGATCAGAATCTATTTATTGATTTAGATGAAAAATATAATAGGACTACAATGTTAAGGAATAGTAAATCACGTGAAAAAATAGAAAAAGAACAATTGGAGTAAGTAATGAGCATGATAATTGTTAGTGTAACAACTAACTCTATTAAATTTTATTGTTGTAGGTGGTAGTTATAGGGAATGATTATCACAAATACAACATTTTGTCCTTATTTAAACATGTATTATGCACACCAAATAATCTATCAATTTGTTGTCATTACCTTTATTTTCATATTAGATCATTAGGGTGAGTTCTTGGGTTCATGAGGGATGAAAAAAATAGTTTTGTTGCACATTTATAAAAACTATTATTTATAGATGAGAAATACCATTAAACAATTCATTTTCAAGAACTTATTTAGAGTGATTTTAGAGTTTTTAAGATCAGATTCTATACTATTTTAATTCAATGAATTGTATGGTGTTATAAACAAATAAAGTAAATTTGCTTGTTCAAAATCAAGTTTGTGTCATATGAATGTGAATCATAGTGCAATCATGGCTATTTTGCGGACCAAACATAGTTCTTGAGATAGATATATGGAAGGTGTGACTTGTGATATCCATGAATTGTCTCTCTTAGGTCATCCTTCCTACATTGTAAAGGGTGTGAGTTTTAGCAATCAGGTTATTTGATTTTTTGAGTAAAAATTCTATTGTGAAAATGTGGTGGATGTGAATTGAGCCATTCATTATGGTAGTGAGTTGCATTGTTTGACAAATTCACTATCAATGTATGTATTGATCAATGTGTGAAAATAATATCTAGGTGTAGTAGTGGACATGAGATAGAGTGTACCATTGATCCAATTTCAAATAGGTTATACAAGTTTTAACATAGTTTTGAAAATTGAGAGCACAACTAATATGATGAAAGAGAAATTGGAAAGAGGATGAGACTTGCAAATTTAGAATCTTCAATCTTTTGGTAATTTATAAGTGCCCCTTAAATTATTTGTATTTGAATCCACTAGCCAATAAATAATCTTTTCACTGTTGATGTTATGGGAGACACATTTCTAAATGTATGTGTGGATGTATTTTAATTTTTTTGGGGGGGTTTATGGTTGTCTTGTATGCACTTTATTTCAATATGGTGTATAGCAACATTGAGAGAAAGCGAAATTGTGGATACTCTTCAACCAATAGGTTCTAGGATCAAATATACCAAAGAAGAGCATATTTTATTTCATGAAGTAGATGCTCTATACAATCTTTTTTTCTGAAACAAGGATGACAATTAGATGACTGATTCCTAATAAGACAAAATAAATGGGATTAGTGTTGGTTTGGATGAAGTTTTATGTAGGATTTCCTCATTTGTATGAAAAAGCATAGAGAATGGTCATCCAAAATACATTAAAGAGATTTATTGTAAAGGTACATTATTTTCTGAATTTGACACCTTTTCATTTTTTTCATCATGGTTACACATATAATTTATGTTAATTAGAATTTTTCGTGGTTGTCATACATCCCCTAATTAAAATTTTGGAGGGTAAGGAATACCATAGTTTCTTTGGAGGATGATGGCACTAGAGGTTGGAGGAATTTCCATAATTTCAAGTTAGTTTTTGTCTTTGAGATAGTGCTTTGAATGAGAACTATTTTTAATTTCTTAATTTTCTTTCCTTTTTTTGTTACTGATAGATTTTAAGAATACACATATTGCAAAGTTTTCTTTTTGGAGACACGTAAGGAATTTTGTGTTGAATTGATTATGGATTATTTCTCAATGAGTTCATGAGGTTGTGATCAAGAATTGTACCCTTCCAAGGGTCATTAAACAACTTGATGGAGCTTTATTGTAGCTCAATATGATTTTTTGTCAAATAGTTTGGTAATTTATGGATTGGAAGTTAAAAAAATGGTAGTATTAGAACTTACATGAATTTATCTAGAAGATACACCATTACAAGAGCTAGAAAGAAGCTTGATGAGTTCCCCCCTGATTCAAAATTTGGTTCTTCAATGAAAGATATTCTCAAGAATGTGTTTTTATTATCAACAAGTTTTATCCATGGGTGATTCACTTAGTGAACTTGGGTTATAGCACCTACATTTGTGGCATACTAAAGAATCCCCCTATTTTCAAAAAATATTGCCCTAAACTCCTTTTTTGTCACCCCCTCCCAATACACAACTCAAATTAAAATCCCCCATATTTTCACTAAATATTGTATTTTTTCATAGCCTGAATTTAAAATCCCCCTATTTTCATCGATAGGCAATATATTGTACCCTCATTTTTGGGATATTAAACCTCCCAATATGAATGCGTGTGATATAATATTTCCTAACCAATGAAGCTCCTATGGTTTTATCATGTACGCCTTAAGGGAGGGTCTATTGGTAGAGTGAAATTTGAGGTTTCAAGATTTCATTTGTGGGAAGAATGTAATAAGGATGTGAGTGAGGATATTAGCATAAGAATTAGTTATATTGATTTTTTCTAATAAGTAACAAATATAGGTAGTAGTTGTTACAAATGTAACATTTTCTCCTTATTTAATCATTTTTGATGTACATCAAATTATCTATCAAGTTTTCACCATTTCCTTTAATAATATTATTCTATTGCGAACACCCTTTTTTTCAAATTATAAACATGGGAAACTAAGGTCCTAGGCCCCCTACAAAATTAATTGATTGGTAGTAAAAAGATATTAGTTAACTAAGAAAGTAGATAGGCACCAATTAATCAACATAACATATATTCACAATTTCAAAATGATAGCCATAGAAACTATGAGAGAGTGATGATTCAAATTGTATAAATAGGAAAGTGTAAAACTAAATAAAGAAGTCTTTGGACAAGATATTTCTAACACTTTGCTAGCACTTTCTCTACATTTCATTTGTTAGTAGCTAGTCAAATGTTGAACATTGTCATTTTTTTTTTATTGAAATGAATGTATAATCAAAGATAAGTAATAGAGACATGTATTAGTTGCACACACATCAATTATAGGTAATCACATGTTTTCCATTTGTTTTTCTTTAAGCAACTAGGTCTGAAGCACTACAAAAATGGATGATAGTCATCTATGGAATCTAAGGTATATGCATCTCACTTTTGGTAACTTGATTTTACTTAAGAAGAAGCATATGGTTGAATAAGTTTTTATTTATTAAGAATAAATATTGATTTTTTGAAGAGTGTTTGTTTCAAAAATAAAATGGAACTAATTTTCTACTTGGACTATCTAGAAATCTTAGAAAGACACTTGAAATTATTCATATTGATTCATGTGGCTCTATGACAACTATTTAGATTATAAATTAAAAGTTTCTAATATATATATGTAAAGTGAAAAATTGAACCCTAGTGATTCCCCACCTAGGAGAGAGAAAGGAAATCACTAGGATGATTTTCACTTGGGAGTCACTTTACATTCAAAAGAGGGGTTGAATTCACTAGATCCAAACCCTAGAGTGAATAAGAAACTGAATACTAATTGAAATTTACCCACTTTTGTAAGTAGAAGAGTTGACTTGTTGACTATGCAAAAAATAAAGACAAAATGGGCGAAATAAGGAGCTACCAATTCAAGATCATGTTGTAAATTTGGATATGAGGTATGTAGATTGATATGGACCTGCCTTGCAAATTTGGAGAAAAGTTGTCAGGATCGAGTTGAAGTTGCACCTGGTCCTCTCAAAATGCCGCTAGTCGAAGAGGGTTTTTTCCTCTCTACAAATAAAGCCTAAATATAAAATTACAACCTTGCACTTGCAACCTACACATAGAAAATAAGGGAAGAAGGGTTGTGGATAGGGGTTTGCCTTAGTCAAATATCAGTTGAGGAATCAACCTTGAAAGAAAGTAATTGCAATGCTTAAATGTAAATGTATAGCTTGTAGATCTAGAATTTGTTGATGATGGTTGCTTTGCTTCTTGAATGTAATCACAAGTGTTGCATGAAATGGCATGTAACATGACAAAACCCTAACACACACACACACACACACACTTGTAAATTAATGTTGTAATGTTGCTCCAATGGATGAATGAAGAAGACGCATCAAGAAGAAGACTTGATGGATGCTTGAATGCTTGAACACTTGAACACTTGATGACGATAATGAATACCTCTTTCTTGTTCACCTCTATCATACTTCTTACTCGAATGAGAGAATTAAGCCCCCTTTTATACTTGCTTTGGAGGGTTAATTATCCTCTAATCAAAGGCTGACATAGGGGGAATTTAATTCCTAGAAGAAGATTTAGGTCCAAGGGTCAGATGGACCCATTTTGGGGCCTCAAAAGGGAGGGGGACAGGGGTGCCACAACCCTATCCTGCCCTATTTTGGGGCCTGGACAGGGTCACAAGGTGATGCAAGGGGTGGAACAAAAGGAAATTTGGAATGATGATGCAAAGATGAGTCCCAATTGATTAGGGAAATGCAGTCGCCAAGATGAGGACCTAAAACGTGGCCAATTTTGTAAGGGTCACAATTTTATGATGCTATGATATATATATATATATATATATATATATATATATATATATATATATATATATATATATATATATATATATATATATATATTTGCAGATAAAATGAGATTTAGAGATATTTTACCATTTTACACACTCTACAAACAAGTGTAATTATTGAAAGGAAATATAGTACTATTGTTGAAATGGATGAAAGCACGATAAAAACAATATCTTGGATAAAATTATATGAGTAGAGGAAGTCACTACTAATATAGTCTATTTGTTAAAAAGGAGTCCCACAAAAGTTCTTCATGGAATATCTTCTAAACAAGCTTGGTTTGGTTTTACACCATCTAGATTATTCATCTAAAGATGTTTGGCTATGTTGCTTATGCACATATACCTATATAGAAAAGAATAAAGTGGGATGAAAATCTCTAAAGTGTATTTTTATCAATTACAATTTTGAAAACATAGCTTAAAAATTATATGATCATATTAGTAATTATAATCATAAGCATAGATTTTATATTTAATGAAAGAGCATGCAATATATTCCTAATGAAAAGAATAAGAAACTTGAGATTGATTTGATGAAATTTATCCCTCCTATGAATGATGTAGGCAGGAAAGATTCTCATATTCTTTTATTTATGAAGCATACTTGTAATTAATGATGTAGAGTCTAAATCCTCAAATGTGGTGACTAGGACATATCATAAATATAAAAGAATGATTGAAAGAAACCATCGACATCACTCATGTTGGACAATAATGTTGATTTGATGAACACAATTTCCCATTCTAAAGTTAACTATGTTCTCATGACTCAAGTTATGTAGAGTGAAGAGCCAAAATATTTTATAAAAGATAGTGAGAAAAAGAGAGATTGCAACCATGAAAAGTGAAATGTTGTCCATTGAATGAAATTATACTTGAAAGTTGGTCAAATCGTATTTCGTAAGAATCTTGTAGGTACAAGTGATAACTTAATGATGAATGAATAGTACCAAACTGGTACTGAGAGGGGGGGGTGAATCAGTACAAACAAAAATATAGTCCAAAACTGGTTTGACAAGAGACACTTCAAATGACTGGTAGACAGTGACACCGGTTTGAAACAGAGTGCAACCGGTAAAGCTAAGAATGTCTGAGACAAGCATTAACTGGTTACTTACTTAGCTTTTCACTCAACTCAAGACTACACTACCATTTCACCCTTATGCATAAATAGGTAATCTATCATCAGATAATAATAACAGCTAGTTCAACATGTTTTATTGACAGGTATAAAACACAGAACCATCATATGCTTGACAAACAATAGAAAAGCATCAAAAGATAAAAGAATCACACATGACACATATATTTCATGTGGAAACCCAACTAGGAAAAACCACGGTGGGGATGAATACCCACAAGCTATTTTTGAACTCTTTAGAAGTCTGCTCTATTAGGAGCCTTGTCTGGTTAGAGACATTACAAAAGGTTCTACTAGGAACCGATCCTGTTAGAGATCACCCGGTTAAGGGATGGCTACAATGCCCAGTTAAGGGCTAAACCTTGTTAGAGGATTTCAAGCACTCAATAGCTAAAGGATTTTGAACTCAGTAGCTATGAGTTACCCTGTTAAAGGATTTTCAGCAAGCCAGTTAAGGCTACCCTATTAAGGGATTTTCCAATTGTTGAGGTGGTTAGTGATCAACAGGTATTACAATGATTTGGTAATAGCACTCAATGCCACTGCAGATCCGCTTAGGCTCCTCTTCACCTTCTACACTTACACTCTGCAGGTATCACTTCTCTCCTTTTAGTCTAGCAAGAATCACATATCCCTTCTCTTGGATACACACACAACTTTTTCCAGCAACCTCAGAAAGAGACACAACGTCGACCTTATAGGAAAACAGATAGGTCGGTAGCATAAACCCTAAACCCTAAACCTGTTAGGTTAAGGAATTCAAATGGTTCAATCCTAATCGTTGAGCACACTGCATTAAATGTAACAGATCTTGATCCAAACTCAAGACATTTTCCATCATCCATTTCCACCGATTTTATGGCGGTTGATAACCCATCATATGTTATCACCGTTTTACAGACTTCACACATTCTTGAGGTAGATAGGAACAATCTCCCTCATGCAAAATCCTTCATGCACATAGGCCTGTGTGGCAACATGATCTTTTCTTCTTTATAATGCTAAATCATCACACAATATCATCGGTTGAGCCACACAGGCTTAAAGCACATCAACCAGAAACCCTAAAGTTGAGACTACCAACCGATAGTCATACTATACTTTCATATGCCAGTTCCCATAACTATATGTTGGTTCATCATGAACAAGCACACCGCTTCACTTTGGCACAAATGCCGGTTCACACTGTTATACCAGTTCTCACATATGCCGGTTCACACCTCTTCATCATATTGACATCAATGACAACATACAATGTCATTATGTCCTCATACCAATTCACATAATGACAACAATCTTCCCCTTTGGCATTGATGGTGTTGTTCTCAAAATCTGATTCCCCTTCAATGCCTTTAATAATATAATCTAAAATGGGTGCCGAGAAGGCATCAAGGATAAAAGGATTTCAGAGACAACATATGACAAGGTTTGGTTAGACCTTCTACACTTTGGGCTCTTCCTTAAGCCCAGGTGGGTATACCTTCTGTGAATTAAATCCACACTCTTAAGCAACAAAACCACAGCAAACCAGTGGATTTATTCACCTTAAAAAACAATTGAAAACAAAGAGGGAAACAATACTCAATTTCAACACATTTGATCGACAACAAATGCAATAAAGGCCTCAGATTAATACCAGTGCTTTATCCAAGGTTACAGAGTCACTCAAACTCAAATAAAACTCCTGAAATGAGGTACCTCTATACCTCCCATCAACTCGGCTTCCATTTATCCCTGTAAATGCCTAACATCAACAAGGATCTAATCACTTCAAAATGAACTCTGGTCCTCCAATTCAAAGTTTCTCCTAAAGTATTTACCGGTAGAGTGGTCGTGCATATTTAATTTCCCTCCTAAAGAGAAAAGCTAGAAACACCCATACTGAGATTGCCTTACAATTCCATTCAAACAGAAAAATCCTAGACTATTCTGAATGAAACAAAGTAAATAAACTTTAGGACAAGTTTGAAGACGACACACATCTTTACTCAAAATTGATGGCCTGTATATTAATATTCATTTGAAAAATTTCTACAAAAGTCTGATTCTCCATTAATTTTTGGAAAAGCGCAGAGAATTTTTCTGCAGCGTTTTCTTACAAAAATTTTGTGATCACTTTCTCTCTAGTCCTGGTATCCATTTATAACAATATGGATGCACCAAGCTTCGGACTTCTTGAGGAAAGTTTGTTACAATTACTTCAAAAATTGAAGAAGTTACAATTTCAGTTATGCGCTCTTTTCAGCTTCTTCAGCAGTCTGTTGGACGGGTTGTTCAGTTGCAACCTCCTCTGGCTCTTCAGGGATGTTCTCTAACTGCTCCGGATCTCGAGTGGAATATTTAATTCCCCACTCACCATACGTTTCCTCGGTCGGCCATATAAAATTAATCACATCACTTTTAACCTTAGTCAACCCTTTCCAAGAATTCCTCAGTTTGTTGACTTCTGAGTTAAGAAAACTGTAGTGTGATTTAATTCTCTCTATTTCCTATATGGTTATAACAAAAAATGAGGTATCATCCAGATCAATAATTCCCTTGACCCTTGCTGACAATTTAGCATTTATCTCATTGAGCCATATCTGCTTATCTTTCAGCTGATCTGGATTGGCAAAAATTCCTGGGAGTAACTCACAAACCTGATCAGTGTATTCCTTTTTAAGCAATTTAACCCTTCTTTCCACATTATCCACCTCTGTTGCCAATTGTAATAAACTCTTAGTGATATCAGAAGTGGATTTGATGATAGGGTTAGCTCTTGCTTCATCACAGGAAACACACATGAACTCCAAATCCTGCTCCCTAGGCCTCCATCTGTCAAAAATGGGTGTCAATATGACTTTATCTCTTCCCAACTTAGTCCATATCTCCATGACTTTTCCTACACTATTGTGAAGGAGTGAAGCATTTATAGTGTCTGCAAAACTGGAGACTGTGGCCTTGATCTTTTCTTCATACTTCCCTGCATAATAGGCCTGAGTTTGCTTAAGACTCTCCAATTCTTGGGGAGTTATCTCTATCATCTGAGAGCTGGAAGGTGCAGGAGATGGTGGGAGCTCAATAATGGGGCTAGTAGGTGGAGGTCTTGCAGGAGAAGAGGTGATCATTAATGTTGAAGACTCACCTTGTTGACGTTGTCCTGCTAACTGGCTCTGCAATTTGGCAATGATACTCTCCTTGCCTCTTATTTCCTCCTTGGCACTGTCATAAGCTTTCAAGACTATTTCCAATTTGAGCTGGAGAGCCTCCTTTTCTTTAGCATCCTTCTCAGCTACTGCAACACTAAATTTGGCAGTCTCTAACACTGTGCTAGCAGCCTCTACTACCCCTGTACTTTCCACTCTCTTGACCATCAATCTGCCAATGTGACTTGTCCCTGTGGTGTCTTTACCCTTCTTGTCCTCATTTCTCTTAAGGGACCACATGACTAGAGCAGCATTGTCTTTACTGAATGTAACCCCTTCGATGGGTTTGGTTTCTTTCCTCACTGCATCCAGCACCAGAGCATCAGCAATATTCCATTCTGGCAAAATGAGCACTCCAGCTTGTGCTACTAAATCCCTCCCCTGTTCAAGAGTGATGGTTTTGAATTCTTCCATCATCTCCTATTTTATTTCTTCCTCCACCGAGGCTGGGTCTTTATTTGGTTGTTCGGCCTTTCTTGTTTCACATCTAGCATTATATTTATCTATATGTTGTTTCCATATAAACTGCATGAATGCTTCAGATGTTACAAAACTATCATCTGCTAGAAAAGCACTAGTGGCCTTCTTTATCTCAGGATCCCACTCCTGACCTTTGAGTTCAGTCGAGGTGATGTCCATTTGTGCTTCAGTGGGTTCTTCTGGCATCCCCTCTTCCACTTCATCATATGTATACGCAATCTCCCCCAAACTGCCCAACTGAGAGAGGTATTCAGTTGTTGCTTGTTCATCTCCAATGTGGAGAGGGGATTGGGATGGAGAATATAAGGGTGTATCTGATTGCACTTCCTTCCCCACCCTCTGCTTCTTTGGGCTGTCTTGGATGTCAATGACTTCATGTGCTTTCCTCTTCCCTTTAGATGAAGAGGGTTCCCCTGTTGCAGACACCAACACACTGTAACCTGCTTTCTTATGCAGGGTATAATCACCAGGAGGGATGGCTTTAGTGGGAGCTGATTTCCCCAAAATTATTCTTGCTTTCTCAGGGTTGTTTTTAATTACAACTCCCCTTTTCTCCTTTATTGTCTGCATCACATCCTCAAAACAAATGATCAAAAACTTTATCTTTTCTTCCAATGGGTCATAGCTAGCATCAAATTGATGCACAAAATCCAGGGCCTTCCTGTAAGCCACCCATTTTTCCTTCCTCAACTCTTGTTCATCTAAATCAAATTCATTCCTGATTAAGTCTTCAGGAAAGTGGAATTGATGGGGCCTACCCCTACATGCTACTTTCTTCCAGAATACACCATTGTAGAAGTCCTCCGGATCAGCACATCTTGACACTGCAGTGGACAAATGGTAGGGTTTGAGGAAATCCTCAAAACATTTCCAGCCTCCCTTGGTGATTACAAATTGGTGGGCTACTGTAGCTGTAGGGAAAATAGTCCCTTTACCTCGGCCTATTAACTCTGCCTCTTGCAAGTCACCAATTTGTCTGAGAATCTCACCTATTCCCACTTTGAGGGGGACCTAGTATGGTAACAAAAATGGGGTGCCTCTGAAACCAAAGACCCTAAACGGTGTGGACACTAGATACAAATACATATCACCCCAGTTATGAACAATCTTGACATTCTCTGCGAATTCTTTTGGTCTTAAGAATTCCAGAAGAACCTTGGGGACTCGTGGATTGTCAGAACAAAGAAGAGTCCTTATCTTGGATGCAAAGTATTTATCAAACTTTAGAAAACTTGCATCCTCTCTATCCCATGACAATACGGTACTCCATAATTGTACTGGCATCTTTTCTCCCTCCTTTTCTTTTACCAGGTCCATTCCACTGGCAAAATAATCTCCACCTTTGAAGAGGAAGAGGTGCATCAATAGTGAATACCACCCAAATGGCCTATCCACCTTCCCATTCTTTATCCCCATCAATCCTCCATGGATAGCATCAGCAATATAGGAGGCATAATCAAATGTAATAGCAAGAGAAGGATTCAGAATTTGAACAATCATTAACAAATAATGATTTGGCATATTAGATTCAGCATCCTCTCCTAGAACTTGGCCAAGTGCCCAGTACATCCCTTCTGCCCTTAAGGTAAACATACTTAGTGAAAAAGGCTCTTGTGTATTGGGCCCTACAACCGCTAACCCTCCCACTTTCAGAAAAAGTTCTTTAAGAGGCCCATTCCTGAGATGAGTCCTCTGTGCCCTGTATACCTGAGTTAATTGTGTGAAGTTTATAGGCTCCAAGAAATTGGTAAACTCACTAAGCCCAAATGCTTTTCTCAGCTCTTCTGCATTTATCTCCACAAGGGTTTTTCCATTCACATCCCGGATACACCTGGTAACTGAATCATAATTTAATGCCATTTGGGTTAACAAATCTGTATCCATGAACACCCCTGGGACTACCAATCTCCCAACATCTAATTCCCAAATGCTATTTTGAGGAGCAGGAGAATTCCTCATTCCAAAACCGATTTTAAATAACCCCAACCCAGACAGCCCAACCTGTGGGTCTCTTAACCAATTACCCTTATCATACAATCCTTCTCCAATTCTCAGTCGGGGAGCCTTGGGTACTAATTCTTTGGCCTTAGATGCCTGGTTTGTTGACAGCGTCAACTGCTCTAAGAAGTCATCACACACACTTCTTTCAAGATAATCAACTTTACCAGAAAATTCCCTTTTAGGAGCCATTTGCAATACAACCAGATAAATATTACTTCTGAAAATACTACTGTTATACGAGAACAGTTTCACTTATTACAACACAAGAATGGCTGCAAAATAAGAAAAAACCTGATGCTTGCTCGAAGAAATTCGCTCTGCAACCAATTCGCCTTCTCTGTATTTGTAAAAGATAACTCTGCGTTTTCCTTCTCTGCAAAAATCCTTTTAAGAGGTATCCTTACTTGGTTGTTAGGAAATCAAATGCTTGTACTCTGGGTCTTAACTGTAACATTGATTCCGCATGCTTCGGCCGTCCCTTCAAAATCGAATTCATACGAGAATTCATATTTTAGCTCCAACGGGTCGCAGTCTTTCTGCAAGTGTCTCTCTGTGAATTTCATTTTGACGGCTTTGTCCTTAGTCTAAGTCCTGTCTTTTTATTGGCCACATAATACCACGCGGCATCCGACCATTGGCTTAGAAAATCCCCTCACATTCTATTTTGATACTGGCTGAATGTCGCCCTTTATACTGTGGCGGGCCCGTGCCTTTCTCTTTTTGCCATGTCATCATCATGACACGTGGACGACCGATATTCATTCTCGCTATTTCGCAGCCTTAAAGGGTGAGCACTTAACCCTTGCGAAATAGCGCCAACCGTCGGATCATCTTTCAAGTTAATCACCTTTTAATCCTTCGAACAGGTCCTCAGGAATGGTGGGCCCGCTGAGTCATCAGTGACATCTGGCATCTAGTCATCCACTGTGTTGATTTGTCACTCTGTCACTTGCCAGAAGAAGAACCATGGGGGCCCCACTTCAGTCTCGACAGGTCTATCTCAGAAATGGTGGGCCCACTGACACGCCATAGACACCTGGCTTTCTTGTCACCTTCGAAGCTGACTTGTCAACTTTTCATTTGTCGAACATACACTATAGGGACCCACAGCTGCCTTTTAGACCGCGTGTCATCAAGACACGTGGACGGTCCAGGTTAACTTTCGCTATTTCACAGCCTTAAAATGTGAGCATCTTACCCTTGCGAAATAGCGCGAGCCGTTAGATCTTATCTCGACTTGCTCGGCATTTAAACCCTGTTAGGAGCTCTCAGAGGTGGTGGGCCCACGGACACATCATGGACACCTAACGCCTTGTCCTGCTGACTCTGGCGGCCTGTGCCACGTGTTACCTTATAATACGCCAAAAGAAAGCCACGGGGCTCCAGCTATCTCTGACAGCTATGCCTTCCACTTACCCCGTCGTGACACATGGACGACCGATATTCATTCTCGCTATTTCGCAGCCTTAAAGGGCAAGCACTTACCCTTTGCGAAATAGCGCTGACCATCAGATCCTTTCTCAAGTTGATCAGCATTTAAACCCTGTTAGGAGCTTTCAGAAGAGGTGGGCCCACGGACACATCATGGACACCTGGCGCCCTGTCATCTTCGAAGTTGACCTATTGACTTTTCATTCGCTGGAAGGAGCCACGGGTTCTCAATGAATTGTAAGAGCTATCCCTGCCAGGTCACCTCCACCTGTGAGCTGACTCATCTTTGGGGCCCACTTTGATCCTTAATCTTAAAATGCTGACTGTGGCGGCCTGTGCCACGTGCTGCCCTCTAATACGCCAGAGAAGACCACATAGAGGGGGCCCCACCTTCTTGTCAGCCGCAACCTTCACTTCCTCCGCATGACACACGGGCGGCTGATATTAATCCTCGCTATTTCGCAGCCTTAAAAGGTGAGCACTTAACCCTTGTGAAATAGCGCCAACCGTCGGATCTTTCCCCAAATTGATGAATGTTTACTGGGCCCGGCACTTTAGAAGGAAATAATAAAAGGTGAAAATTTTTCAAATAATTAACATGACCGCCTAAGTAAATAGCAAGGGGGGACACTTCTTACGACCCCGCGACCCATGACTTAAGTGAAATAAAGTAACATCGGAATAGAAACCAGGGGACTTAACACAAAAGATAAAGCCTAAAACTTAGAAAAACCTTAAACCCTCTAGGTTCAGAACAGAGCTGAGACACCTGGGGCCACACCCTACGAATATTTTCAAAGAACCATAACCAATTATGGGAAAAGAACCCAATTTTAAAAATAGTGATAACAACGGCTCTGACTGGGGATGGTTGATTGCAAGATCAACACTAGAAAACTCAGAAACTCTGGAGAAACAGACCAAAACACAGACCAAAACCAGGAAAACAGGAAAGAAAACAAAATATATACAAAAAAAGGACCTACTGTGCATGGACATTAAGAGAAATAGTACTTCAGGAATTGTCCATGCACTGGAAATTCCTGCATCTCATCATTCATATTCTTCAAGAAATATGAATCCTTACCATTCGAATCACAAATTACAAAAGGGCCAATCCAGAGTGATTCAAATTTCTTATGCTTTCCTTTATCCTGCCCTTTTGCATTCCACTGAAGAACCATGTCATCAATTTGAAACTTCCTCAATGATGTCCTTTTATCAAAAAGATACTTTGACTGTAACTGGAGCTTCTGATTTTTCTTATGAGCGGAGGTTCTAAGCTCTTCCACCTCTACAATTTGGATCATCCTGTTCTCCATTGGTTCAGATAGTTCCATGCTCTCTTCCTGCAAAAACTTATATACTGGAAGAAGGTTATTTACCGGTAATCTGGCTTGGGTACCATAAACCAACTCAAAAGGTGACATTCCAATGGATTTTTTAACTGTTATTCTATCCGCCCACAGAGCCAATTTCAACTTTTGATCCCAAGACCTTTTGTTTTCTTCTAAGATCTTCTTAATAATAGTTAGCAAGCTTTTGTTGCTAGATTCTGCTTGTCCATTCCCTTGAGGGTGATAAGGTGATGAGTATGACATAAGTATACCATGACTATTGCAAAAGCCAATAAATTCTTCTGATCTAAAACACATAGCATTATCCATTATCAATTTTGCAGGTGTTCCAAATCTAGTCACAATATTATCCATCAAGAAATCAATGACAATTTTGCTAGTAGCTCTTCTTGTGGGAATAGCTTCTATCCATTTAGTAAAATAATCTGTAGCCACTATAATCCATCCATGACCTCTTCCTGACTTCTCAGCAATTTCTCCAATAAAATCAATACCCCATTGGACAAAAGGAGCTTCTACTGAGACTGGATTCAGGGGTAAAGCTCCTCCATGCTTGAGCTTAGAAGAGAATCTCTGACATGAATCACATCTTCGAACATATGCATGGGTATCTTTAAACAAAGTAGGCCAATAATACCCAGCCCGTATTATCTTACCAGCTGTAGTCTTAGCAGAGTAATGACCTCCACACACTCCATCATGCATTTCATTCAACATCCGTTTAGCTTGAAATTCATCCAAACACAGCAGCAACTCCCCATCTCTCTGTCTCCAATAAAGATCACCCTGAATGAGGACATATTTCTGGGACTTGAGCTTCAAAGTTCTCTTCTGGTTGTGTGTCATTTCTTCTGGCAGCCTATGACCTTTTAATACTTGGATTATTTCTGTGTACCATGGTTGCCTCTCAATACTAGTGACCAAAATATCTTCAACTTCAACATTGTGTACTTCTACATTCATGAGATTTGACTCAGTCATGAGCTTGGCCAAACCTAACCCTCTCACCAATTTAGTGATCTTTACCTCCAAATTGAACTCTTGAATTCTATTGATCCATCTGCATCTCTTCCCAGTAACCTCAGATTGAGACAGAATATCTTTAACTGCAGCATGTGGAACATAGGCAGTGACATTTGCATTCACCAAATATGGCCTAAAGGCTTTAACAGCTTTAACCAAGGCATAAGCTTGTTTCTCCATGGTTTCATATTTTAATTCTGCCGCTTGCAAAGATTTGCTATAGAAAGCTATGGGATGATCATATCCCTCATTATCCTTTTGCAATAATACTGCAGCCACTGTGTGATATGAAGCAAAAGAAAACAGAGAAAAAGGCTTACCATAATCCGGGGACTTCAACACTGGTGCTTCCTGGATTGCTTTCTTAATCTCATTAAAATCTTTTGAGGCTTCCTGATCCCAGTGAAACTTGGTGTCCTTCTTGAGCAACTTGACAATAGGCTTTACTATCTCAGCAAAGTTGGCAATGAATCTCCTGACAAAATTCACTTTGCCTAGAAAGGACTGAATTCCTTTCACATTTTTTGGTTCAGACACCTTATTGATTGCTTCAATTCTTTTAGGGTCTATTCTTACTCCTTCCTTGGAAACTATATGTCCCAATAATTTTCCTTTAGTGACCCCAAAATGACTTTTTTTGGGATTCAGTGATACACCAAATTCCAAGGCTTTATCAAACACCTTCTCTAAATGTCCACAGTGATCATCAGCTCTCTTTGAGAAACAAGTTAAATCATCTTGGTAAACCACCATAATAATGTTAATGAATTCCTTAAAAGCCACATCCATAGCTCTTTGAAAGGTAGCCCCTGCATTTTTCAATCCAAACGGCATTCTCACATACACATAAGTTCCCCATGGAGTAGTAAAAGCTGTTTTAAACTGTTCAGACTCCTTTACAAGCACTTGATTGTATCCTGAGAAACCATCCATCATGGACAAAAGATCACAACATGTCACTCTTTGTAGCATTGCTTCCATGTTTGGAGATGAATAATTATCTTTTAGGGAAGCAACATTCAGATTCCTAAAATCCACACACAATCTGATATCTCCATTCTTTTTTCTCACTGGGACCAAATTAGAAACCCATGAAGAATGTCTGATTGGTTTGATAATCCCCCCTTCTCTCAATTTAGTCAACTCTTGTTGCATTTTTGTTTCTAACAAGGGGTTAATAGGTCTCTGTTTCTGTCTAAAAGGCTTAGCATCTGGAAATAAGGGAATTTCATGCTGAAAAAGATCTTGTCTATACGCCTTTAGATCTTCATAAGACCAAGCAAAAACATGTTTATACCTTTTCAGTAAACTAATTAGGTTAGTCCTAACATGAGGAGGTAGCTTCTTTCCAATATAAACCAACTTGGGGGATGATTCTGTCCCCAAGTTGACCTCCTCTAATTCTTCTAACTTAGTGGTAGATTGCTGGTGTAGATGACTGTCATTATAACTAAACATGCTTTCTAACTCCACCAGCCCTTTAGGTATCTCGTTGGTTTCCAATTGGACAATATCATTTCCAAACACTGTCTCTCTGCCATCCACTACTTCCACCAATGCATTACAATCAATTTTTTGTCCATCATAATCATCAACACATTGGATGAACCTAAGAATATCATCATCATCAGCAAAAACTTGCCAGTTATATACATTATCAGGGATAGCAGGCCTAGCTTTTATTTCCACAGTGGAGATACCAGTTAGTGTTGCATCGTCATTTTTTAAAGCAACATTAGCTAGGAAATCTGCCATAATATTTTTTGCTCGCTCTATCCAGTTGATAGAAAAGGCATCAAAATATTCAATAATATCCCAAACAGCATGCTTATATTGCTTCAATTTATCATTTTTAGATGCATACTTAGATCTTACCTGAGAGACGACCAGCTCTGAATCACCCATCACTTTCAATAATCGGATTCCATGTTTTTTTGCAACCTCAAGTCCTAATAACAAAGCTTCATACTCTGCAGTATTATTTGTGCATTGGAATGCCAATAAGAATGAATATTTAAAGGTTATACCTGATGGGGATACAAAAAGAACCCCTGCTCCTGACCCTTCCTTGGAACAAGCTCCATCAAAATACATTTGCCACAATCCATACTGCTGTGCTTGTAGTTCAACTACAATTGGGTCAGTGTTCTTCAACTGAGGTGATACTGGCTGAATTCTGAAATTATCTAAATCCACATCAATCATACAGTTAAGCATACTAGGGTCCACATTTTCAACTACCTTAGGAGCTCGTGGCTCCCTGTATAGTTTGACCTTATTGCCACCAACAGGAATAGTAGCATAAGACAAATCCAATTGAACATTTCCCCCCACTGCTGCAGCCCACTGCCTAGAGAGTAACATGCCATAGTGGGGTTTAGTATCTGTGACAATAACATCCATTTTGTAAGTAGCTTCAGGAAATGCAGCTATTTTTACTTCTACATCTTTCATTGTACCTATCACAGGCACTTCTCTGTTATCCATGGCATAACATTTCCCATACACGGTGGTTACTGACAATCCTAATTCTTTCATGACACCATAGGGCATCACATTAGCAGCTGCTCCTGAATCTATCATGCAGTTTTTAATTAACCGGTTATTGACTAGCAAAGTAACATAGAAAGGGTCCACCTGAGAAGGCTCCTGAGTGATAGTGGTTCCAACATATACCTCTGGAGTTTGGAACTCTTGATCCTTCCTGATTTTATCTGAACCAGTGGGTGATACTGAACCACCATCAGATATACTAGAGAATAGAGACAAAGCTGCATCCTTGTGTTCCTTAATCTTTAGTAACTCCACTAATGGGACAGTGACCTTCATTTGAGTTAAAGCTTGGGCCATATTAAATGTGGAATAATTACACTGTTCAGTATTAGCCTTAACCTTTTCTACTTTGAGTTGGTTACCCTTTTTTACTATTTCCACCTTTTGTACATCACCAGCATTTTTGGCATCTGTGGTTCTAGGGAAGTCTTTAACTCGTTCCTCTTTTTCTTGACTAGCTTTAACAGTAGCAGTAACACTGCTTGATGCCCCTTTCTTTGTGACCTCTTTTACAAACATGGAACCTGGCTCACCTTGATCAGTATCTCTCTTGGTGCTTCTCAGATTGTAGTTATGTTTAGCTTTGGCGATTGCGGCCTTAGTGAGATTTCTAACCTCTTCTTCACTAGGCCTCCTAAGATGAACTTCTTCATCTTCAATTGTTACCACATTCAATGTAGGGTGCCAGCCTAAGGCTAACTGCCCTTTTACTGATCTTTCATTATCTAACGCATCACTGCACTCACTTGGCATAGATTCCTCATCACTTTCTATGATAGTTTCAAACATATTAATATCAAGCTCTGCTTCTGGTCTCATGGATTCCTCCAGAGCTTGAGCTACTGCACACTGGTGAGGAGAATGTGGTCCATCACAAGCAATACACCAGGGAGTATTTTCTATATTATTAACAGTCTTGCCTTTCAAAGGATCTGGTGTGTCTTGGCTTTGGGCAATTTTAGGCTTCTCAACTTGGGGCTTACCATCCTTCCAATTTGTATTGTATGGCATATCATGTAACCTAGGAGGTCTATCTTGCCAATTGTAATGAGGTTTATCATTTTTGTTAACCTTAGCAGTCAAATCTTTCATAGCAGTGACCAGTTTTTCTATTTTATCCTCTTCCTTAGCAACTTTGTTAGGTTGCTGTTTGGTTTCATGCCATAATCTTCCATCTATCCTCCTTCCTAATTTGCCAGATGCCTTTCTATTACTTTCAACATTTATGGCAATTCTAAAGGCATCCCTCAAGTTATGAGGATTTTTATCTCTGAGAATGTAAGCCATTTTAGAATCAAATGCATTATAATAGGTGTTAAGGCACATATTGTCATCTAGCCTCATTACCTGATATAATCTATGCATAGCCTTCTGGAACCTAGCATTAAAATCAGTGACTATTTCATTTTCAGATTTTCTGATATTATTGAACTCATTCAGCATGAAACTCACATTAGTCTTATCACCATACTGTTCTTGAAAGCAATTTTTGAATTCCTCCCATGAACCTATGCTGGCTACTGGAAGACCTCTATACCAATCTCTTGCATCATCAACCAGAGATTGAACAAACAGTTTCATAATCACATCTTCATCAACTATCTCATAATCATTTATCAAATCCCCAAAAGATTTGAGATGTTCCTCAGCACTGACTGCATTGTTCCCGGCAAATTTATGGAGTTTGTCTCTTAACTCAATGGGAACATGATTTGGATATCCTGGGATCCCATCAAAAAACAATTGCTTATATTGTTCTAGATTAATCGGCCTTCTTTGAAAAGGGGAAACAGTATTATTATTCCCCATAATCATCTTAGCCTTTGAGATTGGGGATTGAGATGTTTGGGTGTACTGCTTATTTGAAGGTATGTGGCTTACTGAAGCAATGTTAGTGTGCACCGCTGGTTGGATATTGACCTGAGGGAGAGAAATTTGTTGGGGATTAGGCTTACTAAGATCTTCTGATGGGAATGTAATAGGGGGAACTTTTAGGTAGTTAATCTTTCTCTTAACTTCCTGATTTGCAGCCTCTAACTCAGCCTTTTCCAACTCCATTTGGAGGTCTTCCTTTTCCTTCCTCATCCTTTCCATCTCTCTCTCATGTGCTAAGATCCTCTGAGAAATCCCTTCTGCAGTTTTAGACTCTACTCCATCATCTACCCATATCTGTTTCCCTTTGTTTAAATTAACTTTAGGGAGTTGGGAATCATTAGGGACTTCTTTACTTGGCTGGGCTACTGACTTTGGAACTGGTTTGATCTTAGGGGTTAAGATTTCCCTGATCACCGGGCCTTCTTGATCACTCTTTTCTTTGTCTTTGGCAAGGACTTCAAGATCAGCTATCTGTCTAAGAAGCCTATCTCTCTCCATCATTTTGGCTTTAACTTCCTTTTCCTTATTTGCCTCTTTTTGGGCCCTCAAGGATATTAAATGATGAACCCTTTTATTTAATTCTTCAATTTCTTGAGACATCTTATCCTCATCAGGATAATTTTCTTCAGAATCCGATACATTAATTTGATCTATATCAATCAAACTAATATTCCCATCTATCATCCTAGGAACAGAGTGCCTAATAGCATTTGAACTAGTTCTATCTTTTGCGGAAACACTAGCGTGTGATAAATCTCAACTTAAAATAGGCATATCATCAATATTTCCAAACAATCCTGAATGAAAACCTAAAATATCCTGATCCGAATCTCTTGAAGATGAATTTGACTTTGCATAGACAGGTCGGTCAGGCATCTTACCAGTATTGTTGTTTTTCTGTAGCCATGCAGCGTTCGACGGCTCATGCATCACAGATCTCTTCTGGCCTCTTCGTGATTGCTCGGGCAGACCTTCTTGCAGGGTTTCACGAGGATGTTTCTTCATAAATGATCTTGTATGCTTATTTCCTTGCATCTTGTTTGTCTTTATTTTAGAAAGCTTATATCTCACAAGGACTGGTTCAAAAAATAACAGAGTCGCCACCCATAAAACTATGGGAAATATAAATGCAAGCTGTCTTACTCACAAACACAACAATACTTTCCACAAGCTTGGCACAGATTCTGTGTCTATATCTTTGCGATAACTGTCCCCAGCAGAGTCGCCACTTTTTTTGTTCTCAAAATCTGATTCCCCTTCAATGCCTTTAATAATATAATCTAAAATGGGTGCCGAGAAGGCATCAAGGATAAAAGGATTTCAGAGACAACATATGACAAGGTTTGGTTAGACCTTCTACACTTTGGGCTCTTCCTTAAGCCCAGGTGGGTATACCTTCTGTGAATTAAATCCACACTCTTAAGCAACAAATCCACAGCAAACCAGTCCAGAAAACCAGTGGATTTATTCACCTTAAAAAACAATTGAAAACAAAGAGGGAAACAATACTCAATTTCAACACATTTGATCGACAACAAATGCAATAAAGGCCTCAGATTAATACCAGTGCTTTATCCAAGGTTACAGAGTCACTCAAACTCAAATAAAACTCCTGAAATGAGGTACCTCTATACCTCCCATCAACTCGGCTTCCATTTATCCCTGTAAATGCCTAACATCAACAAGGATCTAATCACTTCAAAATGAACTATGGTCCTCCAATTCAAAGTTTCTCCTAAAGTATTTATCGGTAGAGTGGTCGTGCATATTTAATTTCCCTCCTAAAGAGAAAAGCTAGAAACACCCATACTGAGATTGCCTTACAATTCCATTCAAACAGAAAAATCCTAGACTATTCTGAATGAAACAAAGTAAATAAACTTTAGGACAAGTTTGAAGACGACACACAGCTTTACTCAAAATTGATGGCCTGTATATTAATATTCATTTGAAAAATTTCTACAAAAGTCTGATTCTCCATTAATCTTTGGAAAAGCGCAGAGAATTTTTCTGCAGCGTTTTCTTACAAAAATTTTGTGATCACTTTCTCTCTAGTCCTGGTATCCATTTATAACAATATGGATGCACCAAGCTTCGGACTTCTTGAGGAAAGTTTGTTACAATTACTTCAAAAATTGAAGAAGTTACAATTTCAGTTATGCGCTCTTTTCAGCTTCTTCAGCAGTCTGTTGGACGGGTTGTTCAGTTGCAACCTCCTCTGGCTCTTCAGGGATGTTCTCTAACTGCTCCGGATCTCAAGTGGAATATTTAATTCCCCACTCACCATACGTTTCCTCGGTCGGCCATATAAAATTAATCACATCACTTTTAACCTTAGTCAACCCTTTCCAAGAATTCCTCAGTTTGTTGACTTCTGAGTTAAGAAAACTGTAGTGTGATTTAATTCTCTCTATTTCCTGTATGGTTATAACAAAAAATGAGTTATCATCCAGATCAATAATTCCCTTGACCCTTGCTAACAATTTAGCATTTATCTCATTGAGCCATATCTGCTTATCTTTCAGCTGATCTGGATTGGCAAAAATTCCTGGGAGTAACTCACAAACCTGATCAGTGTATTCCTTTTTAAGCAATTTAACCCTTCTTTCCACATTATCCACCTCTGTTGCCAATTGTAATAAACTCTTAGTGATATCAGAAGTGGATTTGATGATAGGGTTAGCTCTTGCTTCATCACAGGAAACACACATGAACTCCAAATCCTGCTCCCTAGGCCTCCATCTGTCAAAAATGGGTGTCAATATGACTTTATCTCTTCCCAACTTAGTCCATATCTCCATGACTTTTCCTACACTATTGTGAAGGAGTGAAGCATTTATAGTGTCTGCAAAACTGGAGACTGTGGCCTTGATCTTTTCTTCATACTTCCCTGCATAATAGGCCTGAGTTTGCTTAAGACTCTCCAATTCTTGGGGAGTTATCTCTATCATCTGAGAGCTGGAAGGTGCAGGAGATGGTGGGAGCTCAATAATGGGGCTAGTAGGTGGAGGTCTTGCAGGAGAAGAGGTGATCATTAATGTTGAAGACTCACCTTGTTGACGTTGTCCTGCTAACTGGCTCTGCAATTTGGCAATGATACTCTCCTTGCCTCTTATTTCCTCCTTGGCACTGTCATAAGCTTTCAAGACTATTTCCAATTTGAGCTGGAGAGCCTCCTTTTCTTTAGCATCCTTCTCAGCTACTACAACACTAAATTTGGCAGTCTCTAACACTGTGCTAGCAGCCTCTACTACCCCTGTACTTTCCACTCTCTTGACCATCAATCTGCCAATGTGACTTGTCCCTGTGGTGTCTTTACCCTTCTTGTCCTCATTTCTCTTAAGGGACCACATGACTAGAGCAGCATTGTCTTTACTGAATGTAACCCCTTCGATGGGTTTGGTTTCTTTCCTCACTGCATCCAGCACCAGAGCATCAGCAATATTCCATTCTGGCAAAATGAGCACTCCAGCTTGTGCTACTAAATCCCTCCCCTGTTCAGGAGTGATGGTTTTGAATTCTTCCATCATCTCCTATTTTATTTCTTCCTCCACCGAGGCTGGGTCTTTATTTGGTTGTTCGGCCTTTCTTGTTTCACATCTAGCATTATATTTATCTATATGTTGTTTCCATATAAACTGCATGAATGCTTCAGATGTTACAAAACTATCATCTGCTAGAAAAGCACTAGTGGCCTTCTTTATCTCAGGATCCCACTCCTGGCCTTTGAGTTCAGTCGAGGTGATGTCCATTTGTGCTTCAGTGGGTTCTTCTGGCATCCCCTCTTCCACTTCATCATATGTATACGCAATCTCCCCCAAACTGCCCAACTGAGAGAGGTATTCAGTTGCTGCTTGTTCATCTCCAATGTGGAGAGGGGATTGGGATGGGGAATATAAGGGTGTATCTGATTGCACTTCCTTCTCCACCCTCTGCTTCTTTGGGCTGTCTTGGATGTCAATGACTTCATGTGCTTTCCTCTTCCCTTTAGATGAAGAGGGTTCCCCTGTTGCAAACACCAACACACTGTAACCTGCTTTCTTATGCAGGGTATAATCACCAGGAGGGATGGCTTTAGTGGGAGCTGATTTCCCCAAAATTATTCTTGCTTTCTCAGGGTTGTTTTTAATTACAACTCCCCTTTTCTCCTTTATTGTCTGCATCACATCCTCAAAACAAATGATCAAAAACTTTATCTTTTCTTCCAATGGGAAGAAGCTAGACAATGGGTCATAGCTGGCATCAAATTGATGCACAAAATCCAGGGCCTTCCTGTAAGCCACCCATTTTTCCTTCCTCAACTCCTGTTCATCTAAATCAAATTCATTCCTGATTAAGTCTTCAGGAAAGTGGAATTGATGGGGCCTACCCCTGCATGCTACTTTCTTCCGGAATACACCATTGTAGAAGTCCTCCGGATCAGCACATCTTGACACTACAGTGGACAAATGGTAGGGTTTGAGGAAATCCTCAAAACATTTCCAGCCTCCCTTGGTGATTACAAATTGGTGGGCTACTGTAGCTGTAGGGAAAATAGTCCCTTTACCTCAGCCTGTTAACTCTGCCTCTTGCAAGTCACCAATTTGTCTGAGAATCTCAGCTATTCCCACTTTGAGGGGGACCTGGTATGGTAACAAAAATGGGGTGCCTCTGAAACCAAAGACCCTAAACGGTGTGGACACTGGATACAAATACATATCACCCCAGTTATGAACAATCTTGACATTCTCTGCGAATTCTTTTGGTCTTAAGAATTCCAGAAGAACCTTGGGGACTCGTGGATTGTCAGAACAAAGAAGAGTCCTTATCTTGGATGCAAAGTATTTATCAAACTTTAGAAAACTTGCATCCTCTCTATCCCATGACAATACGGTACTCCATAATTGTACTGGCATCTTTTCCCCCTCCTTTTCTTTTACCAGGTCCATTCCACTGGCAAAATAATCTCCACCTTTGAAGAGGAAGAGGTGCATCAATAGTGAATACCACCCAAATGGCCTATCCACCTTCCCATTCTTTATCCCCATCAATCCTCCATGGATAGCATCAGCAATATAGGAGGCATAATCAAATGTAATAGCAAGAGAAGGATTCAGAATTTGAACAATCATTAACAAATAATGATTTGGCATATTAGATTCAGCATCCTCTCCTAGAACTTGGCAAAGTGCCCAGTACATCCCTTCTGCCCTTAAGGTAAACATACTTAGTGAAAAAGGCTCTTGTGTATTGGGCCCTACAACCGCTAACCCTCCCACTTTCAGAAAAAGTTCTTTAAGAGGCCCATTCCTGAGATGAGTCCTCTGTGCCCTGTATACCTGAGTTAATTGTGTGAAGTTTATAGGCTCCAAGAAATTGGTAAACTCACTAAGCCCAAATGCTTTTCTCAGCTCTTCTGCATTTATCTCCACGAGGGTTTTTCCATTCACATCCCGGATACACCTGGTAACTGAATCATAATTTAATGCCATTTGGGTTAACAAATCTGTATCCATGAACACCCCTGGGACTACCAATCTCCCAACATCTAATTCCCAAATGCTATTTTGAGGAGCAGGAGAATTCCTCATTCCAAAACCGATTTTAAATAACCCCAACCCAGACAGCCCAACCTGTGGGTCTCTTAACCAATTACCCTTATCATACAATCCTTCTCCAATTCTCAGTCGGGGAGCCCTGGGTACTAATTCTTTGGCCTTAGATGCCTGGTTTGTTGACAGCGTCAACTGCTCTAAGAAGTCATCACACACACTTCTTTCAAGATAATCAACTTTACCAGAAAATTCCCTTTTAGGAGCCATTTGCAATACAACCAGATAAATATTACTTCTGAAAATACTACTGTTATACGAGAACAGTTTCACTTATTACAACACAAGAATGGCTGCAAAATAAGAAAAAACCTGATGCTTGCTCGAAGAAATTCGCTCTGCAACCAATTCGCCTTCTCTGTATTTGTAAAAGATAACTCTGCGTTTGCCTTCTCTGCAAAAATCCTTTTAAGAGGTATCCTTACTTGGTTGTTAGGAAATCAAATGCTTGTACTCTGGGTCTTAACTGTAACATTGATTCCGCATGCTTCGGCCGTCCCTTCAAAATCGAATTCATACGAGAATTCATATTTTAGCTCCAACGGGTCGCAGTCTTTCTGCAAGTGTCTCTCTGTGAATTTCATTTTGACGGCTTTGTCCTTAGTCTAAGTCCTGTCTTTTTATTGGCCACATAATACCACGCGGCATCCGACCATTGGCTTAGAAAATCCCCTCACATTCTATTTTGATACTGGCTGAATGTCGCCCTTTATACTGTGGCGGGCCCGTGCCTTTCTCTTTTTGCCATGTCATCATCATGACACGTGGACGACCGATATTCATTTTTGCTATTTCGCAGCCTTAAAGGGTGAGCACTTAACCCTTGCGAAATAGCGCCAACCGTCGGATCATCTTTCAAGTTAATCACCTTTTAATCCTTCGAACAGGTCCTCAGGAATGGTGGGCCCGCTGAGTCATCAGTGACATCTGGCATCTAGTCATCCACTGTGTTGATTTGTCACTTTGTCACTTGCCAGAAGAAGAACCATGGGGGCCCCACTTCAGTCTCGACAGGTCTATCTCAGAAATGGTGGGCCCACTGACACGCCATAGACACCTGGCTTTCTTGTCACCTTCGAAGCTGACCTGTCAACTTTTCATTTGTCGAACATACACTATAGGGACCCACAGCTGCCTTTTAGACCGCGTGTCATCAAGACACGTGGACGGTCCAGGTTAACTTTCGCTATTTTGCAGCCTTAAAATGTGAGTATCTTACCCTTGCGAAATAGCGCGAGCCGTTAGATCTTATCTCGACTTGCTTGGCATTTAAACCCTGTTAGGAGCTCTCAGAGGTGGTGGGCCCACGGACACATCATGGACACCTAACGCCTTGTCCTGCTGACTGTGGTGGCCTGTGCCACGTGTTACCTTATAATATGCCAAAAGAAAGCCATGGGGCTCCAGCTATCTCTGACAGCTATGCCTTCCACTTACCCCATCGTGACACATGGACGACTGATATTCATTCTCGCTATTTCACAGCCTTAAAGGGCAAGCACTTACCCTTTGCGAAATAGCGCTGACCGTCAGATCCTTTCTCAAGTTGATCAGCATTTAAACCCTGTTAGGAGCTTTCAGAAGAGGTGGGCCCACGGACACATCATGGACACCTGGCGCCCGGTCATCTTCGAAGCTGACCTGTCGACTTTTCATTCGCTGGAAGGAGCCACGGGTTCTCAATAAATTGTAAGAGCTATCCTTGCCAGGTCACCTCCACCTGTGAGCTGACTCATCTTTGGGGCCCACTTTGATCCTTAATCTTAAAATGCTGACTGTGGTGGCCTGTGCCACGTGCTGCCCTCTAATACGCCAGAGAAGACCACGTAGAGGGGGCCCCACCTTCTTGTCAGCCGCAACCTTCACTTCCTCCGCATGACACACGGGCGGCTGATATTAATCCTCGCTATTTCGCAGCCTTAAAAGGTGAGCACTTAACCCTTGCGAAATAGCGCCAACCGTCGGATCTTTCCCCAAATTGATCAATGTTTACTGGGCCCGACACTTTAGAAGGAAATAATAAAAGGTGAAATTTTTTCAAATAATTAACATGACCGCCTAAGTAAATAGCAAGGGGGGACACTTCTTACGACCCCGCGACCCATGACTTAAGTGAAATAAAGTAACGTCGGAATAGAAACCAGGGGACTTAACACAAAAGATAAAGCCTAAAACTTAGAAAAACCTTAAACCCTCTAGGTTCAGAACAGAGCTGAGACACCTGGGGCCACACCCTACGAATATTTTCAAAGAACCATAACCAATTATGGGAAAAGAACCCAATTTTAAAAACAGTGATAACTGATGGCAATATACAAAGATATCTCTCCGCTTCACATCTTCACCCCTAATTGTTGCAAATATCTTCTCCGCTTCACATCTTCTCCCCCTTTGACAACAATGCCAAAGTGGAAGCACAAGCTACCCTGTTCCATTATGTTGCTCCCCCTGAGGAGTAGAATCCTTCAACACATCAATCCAAAATAAATTTGACTATGCAATACCTGATTGATGTGGAGCATATGCTTTTAGTTCACCTCCTGAAGGGGCGGTACCCCTAATTCACCTCTTAAGTATATGAATGTAGTCTTTGAGAGAGGCTTGGTGAATATGTCTACTAACTGCTCTTTATTAGAAATATGCTACAGTGCAATCTCTTTATTTTGAACCTTTTCCCTCAAGAGATGATACTTAAGCTCAAAGTGCTTGGTTCTAGAGTGTAAAAGCGGATTCTTGGAGATATTAATTGTACTAGTGTTGTCACAAAATATACTTACCGGTTCAGATACAGGAACTTTGAAGCCATTCAATACATGCTTCATCCATATTGTCTGAGTGCAGTTCATGAAAGCTGCAACATACTTCGCTTCCACTATAGACTAAGAGATACAACTCTACTTTTTACTCATCCATGAGACCAGTCTACCACCAAGGAAGAATGCACCACCAGTTGTGCTCTTCCAGTCATCTACATTACTAGCCCAATCAACATATGTGAACACTTTCAGGTTAAAATCATTATTGTATGGATACCATAACCCATAGTCAATAGTTCCTTTCAGATACCTAAGAATCCACTTGACTACAACCAAGTGGGATTCTCTTGGACTTTTCTAAAATCTTGCAGTAATGCCAATTGCATGTGCAATATCCAGTCTGCTATGAACTACATAATGCAACTTACCAATCATTGATCGGTATTTCTTATCATCAACCAATGCAGAGTCATCCTCTTTGGATAGTTTACAACCGGTCACCATCAGTGTACCAACTGGTTTGCTATCTTCCATGCCAAAGGTCTTGAACACCTCTTTGACATACTTGGACTGAGTGATAAAGATTCCATCCTTCATCTGCTAGATCTACAGTCCAATGAAGAACTTAATCTCCCCTATGAGTGACATCTCAAACTCTTTCTTCATCTCATCTGCAAATTCATGACTCATCTTGTCATCTCCACCAATAATGTCATCAAAAAATACCTCACAGATCAAGATCTAATCTCCTTCAGACTTCAAGTAGATATTTCTATCTTCACTTGTTCTCTCAAATCCAATCTTCACAATATGGGAATGCAGGCATTCATACCATGCTCTAGGTGCCTGCTTTAGCCCATATAAGGCTTTTTGTAGCCTACATACCATGTCACTATCTTTAGATAGGGAAAACCCATCTAGTTTCTCTATATACACCTCCTCTTCAAGTACACCATTTAGGAATGCAAATTTTACATCCATTTGATATACTTTGAAGCTTTTAAAAGCTGCATATGCCAGAAGCATACAAACTCCTTCCAATCTGGCTACAGGAGCAAAGGTTTCTCCATAGTCTTCTCCTTCTTCTTGAGCATATCCTTTGCATACCAATCTAGCTTTTTTTTAATCACGGTGCCATCCTCATTCAGCTTATTTCTGAAGACCCATTTGGTACCAATGACATTTTTATGCTCTGGTCTGGGTAGCAAAGACCATGTACCATTTTTCTCTATCTGGTCAAGTTCTTCTTCCATTGCCTTGATCCAATCTTCATCTTTATGTGCCTCTTTAAATGATTTAGGCTCAAGTTCAGAGATCATACATGAGTTTTCTCTGACCTTTCTTCTTGTAAGGATTCCTACATCCTTATCTCCTATGATCTGATTAGGATCATGATTCAAATTGACCTACCGAGGAATGGTCTTGCTTTTATTCTTCATCCTCATCTCTTTCAGTATTAGCATCTACATTTGTCAGTGTAGGAACACTGTTAATGGTACTCAATTGACTGACAACCGGTTCCCAGAAGGTTGCAATAGGTTCATTTACCACTTGCTTCCTGTCGATTTCCTCAATTTTCTCAGAGGTTTCATCAATTCTTACATTGATGCTTTCCATAATTCTCTGAGTCCTATTGTTGAAACACTTGAGAGCTTTGCTCTTGGTGGAATATCCTAGGAATATTCCCTCATCACATTTCACATCAAATTTTCTCTGGTGTTCACTCCTCTTGATGTAACATTTGCTACCAAATACTCTAAAGTAGCTAACCATAGGTGTCTTACCGGTCCAATACTCATAAGGAGTTTTCTCCTTACCTTTCTTGATGAGTACCCGGTTCATTGTGTAGACTGCAGTGCTCACCGCTTCTCTCCAAAAGGTGTGAGCTACCTTTCCTTGAATCAACATGGTTCTAGTTGCTTCAACCACAATCTGGTTATTCCTTTCTACTAGGCCATTCTGCTATGGAGTCTGGGGGGTAGACAATTGCCTCTTGATGCCATGTTCTTCATAGTACTTGTTGAATTCACTAGAAGTGAATTCCCCTCCTTGATCAATTCTCGGGCACTTGATTACCGCTTTCCTTCTCCACTAAAGCTCTAAAATATTTGCACTTTACAAAGGCTTTAGACTTGTCTTTCAAGAATGTGACCCACATCATTCTTGAGTAGTGATCAGTGAGAATCATGAAGTACCTATCACCCTACACACTTCTAGTTTTCATGGGACCACACAAATCAGTATGCACAAGATCAAGCAAGTTGTCAGCAGTGAATGATTTACCTTTAAAGGTCAAGGAAGATGTTTGCCCCAATTGACACTCTCTACACAAGGTATTATCCAGTTTGCTTAGCACCGACAATCCTCTAACTGCCTTGATCTTACTAGCTTTCACAATGTTATCAAAGTTTACATGGTAGAGTCTCCTATGCCATATCCAGCTATCATCAAATTTTGCCATAAGACATGTACTTATATTTGCATTCAGATGAAATAGGTTACCTTTGGTCTGCATGTCGGTGGCCACCAATTCACCATTCTTTCCTTTGATTCTGCAAATTCCATTCTTGAATTTTAGAGTGAGGCCACTGCCATTTAGCTGGGCAACACTTAGAAGGTTGTGTCTGAGACCATCAACCCAATACACATTGTTAGCACTACTCTTTCCATTCAGAGAGATGGAGCCTCTCCCTTTGACCATGCATGGTGCATCATTGCCAAAGTGAACCACACCACCATCATACTCCTCCAAGGGTAGAAACTTGCTCCGGTCACCAGTCATATGGTGAGAACAACCACTGTCAATGATCCACTCATTGGAATTATCAAACCGGGAGACAAGAGCCTTCTTGTCTAACACATCTTCCTTGACAACAACAAACAACATATCTTCATTTTCTTCATCCTCTAATTCTTCATCTGTGACACCTTCATCAACTGCCACAAAAAAGTTTCTCTGGTTTCCTCCTTTGAATTTCTTGAACCTGTCTGGTTTGTCCTTGTTGTCGCCATTAGGACAATTTACAGCAATATGTCCTATCCGGTTGCAAGAAAAGCATTTGAAAGGTAGCTTACCTTTGTATTTGCCGGTTTGTTTAGGAAGTTTCCTGGCAAGGAGAGCTTCAAATGCCATCAAAATCTCCTCATCATCCATTTCTCTGCTCTGTCTTGGTTCACCGCTAGTGCTAGCTTCTTTTCCTTTTCTAGATGGTATAGTAGAAGGTTTAAAAGTTGATTCAGTCTTTTGAACACTGCCATCAAAACTATTTAGCTCATAGGCTGTCAACTTTGCTATGATGGAGTCTAAGGATACCTTAGTCTTTTCTATTGATCTTAGCTCCTGAATAGTAGCAACCCTTATTGCATAGACTAGCAATAGGGATCTCAGGAATTTTCTTACAATAGTGGCATCTTCTATTTTACCACCTGCAATCTTGATATCTCCAACAACAGTTTTGATCCTTATTCCATATTGTTGAATGGTCTCATCTTCAACCATCTGCATATCTTCAAACTTCCCTGTAAGGCTTTCTTCCGTAGACTGTTTTACATGCTCATCACCGCCATAGATATTTTCAAGAGTGTCCCATACCTCTTTGGGATTTACCTTATCCTGAACATCAATAAACTCAATGTTAGATAAACTACTGATTAGGGCTTCCATGACCTGCCCATTCTCCTGCATCTCTCTCTTTTGGTCATCAGTAAGGGTACCGGTAAGAGCAACATAGATAGTCTCAACGTAGCTCCAGTGTTGAGCACCCATGCTTCTAATGAATATCTTCATTCTATCTTTGCATATACTGAAATTTTCTCTGTTAAACTTTGGACCTTCCCTCTTCATCATTATACTGGGATCTTTACCTCAAGCGGTTAAGCTTATAGCACAGAGGACCTGGAGAACACTTTGATACCAATTGATAACTTAATGTTGAACGAATAGTACCAAACTGGTACTGAGAGGGGGGGGTTTGTGAATCAGTATAGACAAAAATATAGTCCAAAACCGGTTGATAGCAGACACTTCAAATGACTTGCAGACAATGACACCAGTTTGAAATAGAGTGCAACTAGTAAAGCTAAGAATGTCTAAGACAAACATTAACCGGTTACTTACTTAGCTTTTCACTCAACTCGAGACTATACTACCATTTCACCCTTATGCATAAATGGGTAATCTATCATCAAATCATAATAATAGCTAGTTCAACATGTTTTATTGACAGGCATAAAACACAAAACCATCATATGCTTGACAGACAATAGCAAAGCATCACACATGACACACATATTTTTCATGTGGAAACCCAACTAGGAAAAACCACGGTGGGGATGAATACCCAAAAGTTGTTTTTGAACTCTTTAGAAGTCCGCTCTATTAGGAGCCTTGTCCAGTTAGAGACATTACAAAAGGTTCTGCTAGGAACCGATCCTGTTAGAGATCACCTGGTTAAGGGATGGCTACAATACCCGATTAAGGGTTAAACCCGTGTAAAGGTTACCTTGTTAGAGGATTTCAACAACTCAATAGCTAAAGGATTCTGAACTCAGTAGCTCTGACTTACCCTGTTAAAAGATTTTTAGCAAGCCAATTAAGGCTACCTTGTTAAGGGATTTTCCAACTGTTGAGGTGGTTAGAGATCAACATGTATTACAAAGATCTGGTAACAACACTCAATGCCAATGCAGATCCGCTTAGGCTCCTCTTCACCTTCTGCACTTACACTCTACAGGTATCACTTCTCTCTTTTTGGTCTGGCAAGAATCATGTATCCCTTCTTTTGGATACACACACCCAACTTTTGCAAACAACCTCAAAAAGAGACACAACATCGACCTTATAGGAAAACAGATAGGTCAGTAGCATAAACCCTAAACCCTAAACCTGTTAGGTTAAAGAATTCAATTTGTTCAATCCTGACCATTGAGCACACTGCATTAAATGCAGCAGATCTTGTTCCAAACTCAAGACATTATCCATCGTCCATTTCCACCGATTTTATGGCGGCTGATAACCCTTCACATGTTATCATCGTTTTACAGACTTCGCACATTCGTGAGGTAGATAGGAACAATCTCCCTCATGCAAAATCCTTCACGCACACAGGCTTGCGTGGCAACATGATCTGTTCTTCTTTACAATGCTAACTCATCACACAATATCATCGGTTGAGCCACACAGGCTTGAAGCACATCAATTGGAAACCCTAATTTTGAGACTACCAACCGGTAGTCATACAATACTTCTATATGCCGGTTCCCATAACTATATGCCAGTTCATCATGAACAAGCACACCGCTTCACTTTGGCACAAATGCCGGTTCACAGTGTTATATCGGTTCTCACATATGTTGGTTCACACCTCTTCATCATATTGACATCAATGACAACATACAATGTCATTATGTCCTCATACGGGTTCACATAATGCCAACAACAAGATGGATTTATAATATTTGATGAAAGTATTGATAAGCATAAGATGAAATTGATTGAAAAAGTTACATGCAATAAAATTAAATAGATTAGTTTTATCTTTAGTTGCTCAAAATAAATGAAATATTTATTGAACAAATGTTAAGAATGTATTTTTGAATTCTCTTATCATATCACGTGCAATATGTTTCTTTTAGATTTTATATTCTACTACCTAAAATAGATATTGTCAGAATAAATTATACATGTGCTCCTAAATTTGAATAGGATTTAATAAACATATTGTAGATGTGTCAAACAATTTGTTACCTATAAAGTTTAGTTGTTTAGTTAAGATAGTTGTCAATCCTAATTAGTTTGCTTTCAATTTCTTTCACTAAATTACATCTTGATTGTTGAATAAATTGTAAGTATATATGTGTATGCCTCATGAATAAAGTATATGCTAACTTGTCCATTCAATTTAATTAAGCTATTTCATTTTCTTTTTTGGTATTAAAGTTGCTTGGTTTATTGCACCTATTGAGTTCGAACAATAATGCAAATGTAGTGATCTATTTTAATATATGAGAGAGAAAGACTTTTGGCTGCAAGAAGAGTCACCTATGCATGTTGTCCACCATAAGAAGAATCTAGAGAAGAGTTGGAGACTTGTTGTGTATAGAGGAAATGTTGTGCAACATTATTAATTTAACCCTCATAGGCAATCAGCCTTGGCCTAGTGAAATAAATCAAATCCATTCATGCGTGTGTAGTTTTCATATTATGTGGCTTCAACTAGCACCATATGTGATTGTAGAGAAGGCAGATTAGGAGTTCAAGTCCTTTATGTTTGAACAATTATATTTTTTTTATCTCTATTTCTATGTTTCAACAATGAAGGAGAAATCCAAAATGTTGCATTAATATTTGCTACTTCACTAAGCATTGCTCATTAACTGTTATTGTTGTGGTGAGTTGTGATGCGGTGAGCATGCACTTTGTTGGTACCAACCACCAAAGGGGGAAGTCAAGGGAATCTAAGAAGCAACACTAAATATTCTCAATTGAAGAGTAGCTGAAACCACATGCTTATGTTCATAAAGAGACTTGTTATGGTGAAGTTAGTTAAGGTGAAGAAGTTCCAATCTACTAAATTTGAGAAGAAGACACCTATCAAGTCAAATCATGTTGGCATGGCTATAGATGTTGTTAAAGAACCACTAGATATTGATGGCTTCATTGAGGATGAGGCACTTGTTCTATTTTAAAGAAACCAATGCTCTAAAGATAGAAAAACATGCAGTAGAGGCTAGATAGATGATCAATAGTCAGAGGTACTAACAAACCAAAGAAACTATACCTCATTGAGGTTATGAGACATACATGTGAGGAATATTGTCCAATAGTTGAAGGGAGATCTAAACATTTGGAAGTTCAACATCATACCTTTATGAGGGTGATGAGAGAGTTCATGTGCAAATGGTGTCCAATGATGATGAGAACTTGGATGGTAGGTGCATGACTATACCTGCAGTCGGGGAGTAGCTTGAGGAAGGCTTATTGATCCAAGAATTGTTTTCAAAGAATAGCTTCTACATAATGTACTATTTTGTTTTTGGTTGTTAGCTTGTTTTTACTACGAAGAGATATGTTAAGAGTCCACTAAAATTTGGTTATTCCTTAAGAAGGATTGTTAGAATAAGTAACAACTGAATCCTACATGTGTTTCTAAATTTGAATAGGAGTCAATAAATAAACTACAGATGTGTCAAAATAGTCTGTTATCTGTAAAGTTTAGTTATCTGTTTAGTCCAATTAGCTATCAATCCTAATTAGTTTGCTGTTAATTTATTTTTTAGCTAAATTATAACCTGATTGTTGAAACAATTGTAACTATATATGTATATCCCTCATGAATAAAGTATTCATTGAGTTCTCCGTTCAATTTACTTCCACCCTTTCATTTCCCTTTTGGCATTACTCCGTTGTTCAAAAGTGGCATGTTCACAATGGTTGTTCCAGAATAGAGGCCTTATCACATGTTAAGAAAGTATGATGAACAGCATAATAGAGGCCTCATTACATGACAAATCCAGTTCTGAAAGCATATTCAGTTCTTGCAAAGATGGGATATTCCATGACCTTTCCAAACAGTGTTCTAAAGACCCATCAAAGATTGAGTGGAAAAGTGTTGCAAGCCAACTTCACATCACATTCAGCACGTTAAATTCAAGTTTTATATTCTGTTATCCACAATGGAAATCATTCGGTTATTCAACAATGGCATGTTCATAGTGGTTGTTGCAGTACACCCAACATTAGCCTGACGTGTTTATGATTCAGAGCTTGGTAGAATTATATAATCATTACATCGTGCATTGTGAGATAATAGTTACAGTACGTCGCACTTGAACATATTCCAATAAAAAATAGATCTTATACTTTACGACGAAGGATGGAACAAGTGACACGAAGATTCGTTGGCCAATTTCAGAATGTTCTGAGAGAGAATTTGTTGTCTTTTCTTGTATCTTGATGAACACAAATGTTTAATCTAATGCCGACCAACTTTTATTGCGAGATAGATGACATGGGAAGAACCGTCTTGTATATGGGTGCACTCTTAACTATTATATATTATTTTCACTCTTATGTGCATGATTTGGGGATTGTTTATTTGGTAGCAGGTTTGGCTGACCATATTACTGACTTATGTTGATGTATTAAATCAAATTGCTCTTTGTAATGTAATGACAGCTCGAGTTGAGATCTGGCCATTGTTATAGGGACGTCAAGTTATTTGTATGAGAAAATATGTATTTATAGAACAGGTTGAATGGTAACTGCCTATGAAGGTAATGATGATTATCATGGTTTGTTTTTTTAAATTTGGTGTTTTTCGGTTAGTTTTTGAGTTTCGATTTGTCTTATTTATTTAGGTTTTGTCATTATTTAATTTGTATGTAATTTAGTTTTGATTATTATATTGAGAGACATTTACTTAAAGTATTATAATGAAAATTGAATTAAATTATGCATAATTCAAATGATAGGGAATCATTGATTGATGATTGACTTGTACCACTACTAACATTAAGGGGTTCGGTATGATTTCATGGCATTCTTTCATTTTTTGTAATTTTTCTTTATTTCATTAGACATTCAATAGTTAGAACAAGTTTTTCTTTTTGTAGATTACCAAAAAAAAGAAAGAAGCAAGAACAAATCCCTCTCTTGGAGAAAGTAGGCTATCCAACCATGTTGGATCTTTTTTTTTCAACACTTCCATGCTTTTTAAGAGCCATTTAGTAGTGATGAATTTGATATGTTATATGAAGCCCTTGATGGCTTCATCTCTACTGAGTTATCCTCTACATCTCTTAAACCAACCCTTTTCCAAAGATTGATCAACATGATACATGTGTTTGGTTATAAGACTGCACTGGAGAAGCCTAAGACTATTGTGCATCTTTACCTTGGTGTCTATCAACCTAAAAAAAAACTAGTGATTGTTGTTAGAGATGGTAAAAGTCTTGGTTCCATCTTAAATTTTGCCTAAAAAAAAACACCCAAAGAGATAGGATGAATCAACAACATAGTTGTCATGCAGTTGCTCACACATACAACAGAAAAAATACCTAGTAACCCAATCTTGTGCAATGTTTTCCTTCTTTTTGTTCTCTTCCTACTTATCAATCAATTCTTCCTCTTGTACCTTGTCTTAACCAACATCTTGGAAATGAGTATGATCTTGTTGAACAAATTTGTGTTACTCCAACTAAGATATCCTTTTGGGAGTTGACTCAAACTTCACCGATATACCATGGAATGGTTCAAGAAGCTTTGCATAAGATAGTTATTCCACCTTTTGTGAGACCTAATGATGTAGTGGTTGTGTTAGAATGCATCCATGCAAAATATGATCCTCTTATGATTAATGTCCTTATTAGTTGTAATGAAATAAGACAAAATTTAGTCGATAATGGATCGGGTCTTAATGTGTGTATCATTGATTTTTTATGTAAAATGAAAGTGGACACTTCTCTTATTCAACCCAATTATATTTCTATTTGTGGGTTTGAAAATGTTATTATATATTCATTACGTACAATTACATTTCCTATTAACATAGGTCCTATCATTTTACCTAAACTTATCCATGTCATGCTCGATACCCTCACTTAGAACCTTCTTCTAGGTATACCTTGGATTTATGCTACGCAAGCCATCCCTTCAAATATTAATCATGTCCTTAAGTTCATTTACAAAAATAAAATACATATCTTAGAAGGTGACAAGAAATTAAAAATTTATTTGTAAATTAAAGTTAGGTCTCAGCCTCCTTTAAATTCTTCAATTCCTTGTCTAATCCAAACAAATATGCCATCTCCTTTTGAAGATAATCCACTTCAATAAGTACTCTTAGAGGATGACTAGGGGCCACTAGATTTTACACCTTCCTATGAGTGAGAATATAAAATTCCTCAAATAGAAACTAAGACTAAAGAGGATGATATGCTAGCTTCTACAAATGATTCAACTTATTCTACGCAACCTAATAAAAACTTTGTGCCTTCTTCTACTTGAATTGAGTCTTATAATTATTCTTCCTATGACATCAAGAAATATAGGGTTCTACCATCTCTTTCAAAAATGATATCTCGCTATGGTCCTAGTTTTCATATCTTAGTTATGGTTAGTGTATATGGTGAAAGTGGAAACAACAATATTGAAAGACTAAATAGATTCAACCACAAACCCCTAGCCTAACAATCAATAAAGATCCACCATAACATATGAAGATTACCTAAGACAATGCAAATCAAATTAAATCACAAAGATTATACCATCACATGTCCAATAGGATTTGGATCTCCATTCTTCCTATCTCCATTGATCTTGCTTGATATAATTGCTCTTAGATTTTATGTGTGCACAAGAGCTCAACAAAGAACAGAAATGTGGTTGTAAGTAAGCTTGATCGCATATGAAAGTTCGAATGCTAGGATGCTTGATTGGAATGCACAGGGTTGATAATGAAGGAAGCACCTCCTTATATAGAAGACACTATAAGAAATGGAGGGATAAGATTAAGAGGTGTAAAAGATAAATGGTCGGCTATGATTAGAGTGTAGGTAGAAGAAATAAGAAAATAATGAAAGGGTAGGTAGTGTAGGAATTAAGAGATGAATGACATGTGTCATGGGTAGAAAAGGCTAATGAATTAATTAAACAAATAAAGATTTATTTAATTAATAGAGGAAGTGAGATCAATTAAATAAATAAAAGTATTTATTTAAATAAGAAATAAGGCTAGAAGAGGGTAAATGAATTAATTAAATAAATAAAGATTCATTTAATTAATAGAAAAATTAGGCTTTAAATAATTAAATAAATAAAGATATTTATTTAATTAGACAAGACAATTTTAGGTGTCTACATTTTGCCCCTCTTTGAGACAATGCAGCTTGTCGCGTTGTTTCAAAGAAGATAATATGAACTGATACAAAGTTGCCCCAAGATGGGAATGATATGCCCCATTGAGAGATTGGATGAAAATGTCTAGAAAGATCGCAGACAATCTCTCGATAAGAAAGAAAGGGCTAGAATGGACTGACTGGATAGAGTGACAGAGTCACAGGATAAAGAAGACTGACTCGAGAGATTAGGGCTAGGGCTAGGGTGAGGGCTAGGGAAGTCTATAAGATAGACCACGAGGGGAAAAAATCCTCATTGTCATCCACACATCCAAGAGATCAGAGTGCAAAGAGAGAATAAAGTAGCAGCAGTCAGCAGCGATGGCATTGGTGCAAAGATTCGACCATGTTTGCCGATTTCAGGGGCTAGCAGATGCAGGAGAGCCGGTAAGTACCACAAAACCTCCTTGTACTTTGTTGCATTAACTGTTGTCGTTAATGCACACTAGGTAGTGTAATAAATGCATTTTTAGGAATGTCAAACAAGGTCAAAAAATTCTAAGGCGTGTCTGTGCTGGTGTCAGGCATGTCTAGGTAAGCTAGGTGCATCTGTGTTTGTGCCAGGCGCGTCTGCGAATGAAAAGGCATTTGTGCCAAATGCGAGCGCGTCTGTGTTATGCAAGCGCATTTGTGCTATATGGGTGCATGTATGCAGGGTAGAGGCGCGTCTATGTATTTCAGGCATGTCTATGTTGAGAAGATGCGTATGTGCAGTATGCAAGCGCGTTTATGTCTTAAATGTGCATTTATGTCTTCTAGGTCAAATCAACAATTCTGTGATGAACATACGCTGTCGATTGGATAAGCTGTTGAGAGGATACACTCAAGCAGGTCCTCTAAGGAAGACTAGGATAGCAGATAGGGATAGAATTGACAATTTTGTGATAGAACATACGTTGCCAATTAGGCAACTACTCAAGAGGATACACTCAAGCAGAGGCCCTAGGATAGGATAGATCGAGGCACTTTGTGATGAACAAGGAGTACTAATTGTAGACACCTAAAATTGTCATGTCTAATTAAATAAATATTTTATTTATTTAATTATTTTAGCCTAATTCATCTATTAATTAAATAAATCTTTATTTATTTAATTAATTCATTTATCCTCTTCTAGCCTTGTTTCTCATTTAAATAAATACATTTATTTATTTAAATTATCCTTTTCCTAAATTAAATAAATATCTTATTTATTTAATTGATCGCTATTCCTCTATTAATTAAATAAATCTTTATTTATTTAATTAATTCATTAGCCTTTTCTACCTATGAAACATGTCATTCATCTCTTCATTCGTACACTACTTCCCCTTTCATTATTTTATTATTTTCTTTACCTACCCTCTAATCATAGCCGACCTCCTTTTACACCTCTCAATCTTATCCCTCCATTTCATATTGTGTCTTCTATATAAGGAGATGCTTCCTTCATTGTTAAACCCTAACTACCTAACTAATGAATTAAGCTAACTAATACTTGGTATATGAGATCCTACTTGCAACCACATTCCGTTCTTTGTTGAGCTCTTGTGCACACAAAATCTGAGAGCAAATATATCAAGCAAGATCAATGGAGATAGGAAGAATGGAGATCAAAACCTTATTGGACATGTGATGCTATAATTTTTGTGATTTCATTTGATTTGCATTGTCTTAGGTAATCTTCATATGTTATGGTGGATCTTTGTTGTTGTTAGGCTAGGGTTTTGTGGTTGAAACCATTTAGTCTTCCAACATTGTTATTATTGTTATCCATTTTCACCATATACACTAATATGAGCATCACTTTGTGATGAATAGGGAGTGCAAATATGAGCAACACTTTGTGATGAACAGGGAGTGCAAAAACATGTAGTACTTTGTGATGAACAGGGAGTACCACTAGGATAGAATACCATAAGCACTTTAGATAAAAGCAACATTTTGTGATGAATAGGGAATGCCACTATGATTGACATAGTTGATTTGCTTGATGGCAGGAGGACCTACCTATGTTGGAGTCACGAGAGAGATTCCCGTCGACTCAGAGTTTGTGAGCACAATTGATAGTTGAGGAGAGAGAAATGGTTCAGGTTATGGGCTTGCGACATATTTTGTATGTGCTTGAGTTTCGTACGAACATGGGGTTGTTGACTGCACTGGCTGAGAGATGGCACTCAGAGACTTGTAGTTTTCATTTGTTGATGGGTGAGATGACCATCACCTTAGAGGATGTTTATAGGATACTGAGGATACTGATCGATGGGGAGTTAGTACCCTATGATCGAGACAGAGACAGGGATGCACTGAGATGAGTGTTCTAGGATCGAGGATTGGAGATGAGGCTTGGACATGTGGCACCCACAAGAGCATCCACAGGGACAAGGTGAGGGGAGAGAGGAGGAGGATGAGCTACTAACCTTGAGGGAGATCTTCCAAGGATAGTTAGATGAGATCCAGGATCTGGAGAGGGAGACAACTAAGCTCAGGAGATAGCTAAGGGACACTGAGCAGGAGAGGGACTGGGCTATTCAACGCTATATAGAGGTTGAGATAACATTGAGGGCAGGGAGGCAGGTAGCAGAGGACATAGGGGATAGGAGAGATGATCTTGGGGTGGGTCCTTCCATGGCTTAGACTCTGTTGAGGCTAGCCAGCTCCAAGGGAGGGAGTTCATCATAGCCTAGAGGGCTCCCTATGTATCAGTTTTGTATGATTTTGTATGATGACACCTTCGTGTGATTGTAGCAATATGTATGTTGACATCATTATATCATGACATATGATTTTTAGATATATATTTGAGATGATTCATCCTTGCAGAAGCTATATGCATGTGTACCTATGTGATGTTTCTATGTGATGCATGTATCTATGTGATGCTTATGATATGAATGCAAATATGTACATGATGCAATGCAATGTTTTTGTTATTTTATGTTTTATATGTCATGCATGATGCAAATGTGAATGTATGAAATGCACATAAATATGATAATGGAAATAACTATTTACATGATGAGAATGTAAAATGTGCTAACATGTGTTGTGTGCAGGATGTGATGCAATTATGATATCTATATGTATGTATAAAATGCTAGCATGTGATAATGCAGGTGCAAACTACATGAAATGCAGATATTTTTGGTGTGTCATTATACTCAGTCATGTGATAGCAAGCTACACGGACTCAGGAAGGATGATGGAGGTCAATCAAGGGGGAATGGAAGATAGAAGATATGAAAGTGAAAGAGCTTCTTGTGCATTATCATCATTGAGCTTTATTATGGAAAATAGGTTATGACAATCCAGACATAGGTTTGATCCAAAAAGTCATTGTACCTGTTTGCATGGAGATAAGATAGTCACAAACAAGGAATGCCCCAGTTCATACTAGACTCACACTGTCCTCATATCCTTGGACAAGTCATAGCATTACTAAGAGACAATCCATAGACATCAAAGAAAAATAGGTGACGATACCCCATCCTCACTTTTCTAGTCAAAGACATCCTGGAGATAAAATCTGTAGTCAGAGACATCTCGAAAAAGATAAAAGACATGTCACCAAAAAGATAAAAATCAAAAGAAAACCAAGACTCGACACCAACATCCACTGTATTCCTCAAGTTTAGTGTCTCTTATCACTTGTATAAGTCTTATTTGACTATGGTCACAATGTTTACTTTCACAAAAGGATAGATAGCACTGAAACATAATGTTGTCTGAGTCTGTTGAAAGATTTGATTTATTGAAGCCCATTGTTGTTGTTGTGTCTCATCTGAAACTGATTGTATCAATGAAACTGATACTTTATTGTGGAGAAGGTGGAACTTTATTGTGGATTGTGATGCAAGTGTTTCTTTATTGTGGATTGTGCATGAATAGACTAAAGAAGACTAGAAGAAACTATACTCCTCGGAACGTGTGATGCTCTCAGTTCCACACCCATCACTAGACGTAGGATTTTCCTTAGCCACAGATAGGAGGTGATTTATTATGGATGGAAAAGCGGTGAAAAATGAATGATTATTATGAATGGCCAACCAATCTTGGGTAGATCAATAACAAGCCATGATGGGAATGGGTAAGTTTATTATGGATAGATAGGCTGTGAGTGTGTGCAAAGTGAAAGGATGAAAGAGAATCTTGAAGGAGGGAGGAGGAATGTCTCTACACATGGCATCGGTGACCTAGTTTTTACCATGGTACTTTTCCAGGGCACCACCAAAGTGGTTTTCACCGTTGGACGAAATGTTTTTCTGTTTTCCAATTTTATTTTATTTTTATTTTTTTGTATTTTTGAATTAGGATACTCTAAAGAGCTATATGTAAAACCTGCAAAGGTACATGTTGTTGATAGGATCCTCCAAAGGTTTGCCCTCTGTGGTTCAAAGTTGATATGCACCTGATCCATAGGCTATTGTGATGATGTAAGGACCAAGCCAATTTGGTTCGAACTTGCCCTTCTTCTATTTGTCTTGCTGATTTTTAGGATTTTCTCTAAGAACTAAGTCACCTACATCAAATGTGCGAGGCTTGACTTTATGATTGTAGCTGCAACTCATTCGTTGTTGATAAGCCTTGAGATGATTAAAAACAGTTTGTCTTCGTTCATCCAATAGTTCAAGTTCATGTAAGTGAGAGACCCTGTAGTCTTCATCACTGATAATGTTCTACAAAGAGACTCGTAAAGAGGGTAACTCGACCTCAATATGCAAGATAGCTTCAGCGCCATAGACAAGTGAATAAGGTGTAGCTCTTGTAGGTGTGTGTACACTTGTGCGGTAAGCCCAAAGTGCAGGATTAAGTTGGATATGCCAATTGCGGCCAGCATCATCGACTGTATTTTTTAGGATTTTAAGAATGGTTTTATTAGATGCCTCAGCTTGACCATTGCCTTGGGGGTAATAAGGTGTGGAAAAATCATGGGTAATATGGAAGCGATCACAAAGTTCATGAACATCTTGATTTTTGAAGGGACGTCTGTTATCGGTGATGATGGAAACAGGAATACCTTATCGACAAATGATGTAGTTGAGAATGAATGTAGCAATCTGTTTTCTAGTGACTTGTGTGAGAGGCACGACTTCAATCCATTTTGTGAAATACTCTATGGTGGTGATTATGAATTTGTGGTCATTGGAAGAAGGAGGGTGAATCTTGCCTATGAGATCGACTCCCCATTGGAAAAAGGGCCAAGGAGTCGCAATTGGTTGAAGTTCTTGTGTTGGTGCATGAATGAGGTCTCCATGAAGTTGACACTTCTTACATTTCTTGACAAACTGATATGAGTCTTTTCCATATTGGGCCAGTAATATCCAGTCCTAATGAGTTTCTTGGCTAAGGTAGGACCACTAGAATGTGGACCATATATCCCTTCATGAACTTCTCATAACACAATCTGGGCTTCATCCCTTTCTAAACATCTAAGGAGAGTGCCATATAAACCTTGACGGTATAGGATATCAACTAAAATGACATATCGAGAAGATTGGCGAATGAGAGTGCGATGTTGGTTGTTGGATAAGTCAAGAGGAAGAATATTATTGCGTAGGTATGTGAAAATGGAACCATATAACTAGGAATCAGGAACAACAACACATATCATTTCAGTAGGAGTGATCTCATACGAGGGAACCAAAAGTTTATCCACCAAGAACTCATAGCAGGTTTCATTCTATGGTAGATCGATCAGTGAAGCAATTGTAGCCATGGCATTTGCAGCTTGATTCTACTCTCTTGGTATTTGCTCAAAGTCTAACTTCATGAAATGTTGTTTTAGGTCATCCACCATTCTTTTGTAAGGCATTAATTTTTCTTCTTTAGTTTGGTAGTCATTAGTTGCTTGACGAATTACAAGTTGAGAGTCCCCAAAAACATGAAGTTCCTGGATCTTCCACTGAACTGCAATCCGTAATCCTATTGTTAATGCCTCATATTCTGCTATGTTATTAGTGCAAGGAAATGATAATCAATATGATTTTGGTATGGAATCCCCTTGCGGTGTGATGAAGAGGATGCAAGCTCCTGTACCATGTTGTGTGTATGAGCGGTCAAAGTATAGTTGCCAAGGATTTGTGTGTGATATTGTCAAGATGAATTCATCTAGAAATTCTAAAGTTAGAGGATCATCATCTATCATGGGAGCATATGCTAATTGATCTATGATAGCTTGTCCTTTTATTGCTTTTTTGTCCACATACTTAATGTCGAACTCACTCAGGAGCATCACCCATTTGGCTAGTCGACCAGTAAGCATTTCTTTATTGAGAAGGTATTTCAATGGATTGATTCTTGCAACCAGCTTAGTTTTATGAGTTTGCATGTAATGTCATAATTTCTATGAAGCAAATACCACATCGAGGCATGAATGCTCAATGGGTGTGTAGTTTAGCTCATATCCCACCAAAGTGCGACTAATGTAGTAGACTGCCTTTTCTTTGCCCTGAGCATCTTGTTGTGCTAAGAGTGCCCCCAGTCCTATTGAAGTTGTGGATATGTATAGTAATAGGGGTTGATTCAAAACTGGTGGCATCAAGACTAACAGATTCAAAAGATAATCTTTGAGTATCTGGAAAGCCTATTGATAGTTATCATCTCATTTGAATTTGATGTTTTTAAGTAGCAAATGCTGAAAAGGATGACATTTATCCACAAGTTGTGCTATGAATCTTCATATGGACTGGAGTCTCCCATGCAAAGATCAAAGTTGACTGACATTTCTTGGTGGTTGCATCTCTAGGATGGCCTTGACTTTTGCTGGATCGGCTTCAATTCCTCTTTTTGAGACAATGAATCTTAGGAGCTTCCCAGAGGTTACTCCAAAGACACATTTCTTGGGGTTTAATCTTACTTTATATTTTTCCAACTGATCAAAAATGACTGAAAGTATGTCCAAATGTGTATCTTTGTCTATTGATTTGCCCAAAAGTTCATCAACATAATCTTCCATAGTAACATGCATGAGATCATGAAATATAGTAGTCATGGCTCTTTGATATGTAGCACCTGCATTCTTGAGCCCGAAGAGCATGACATTCCAGCAAAAAGTTTCCCAACGACAAGCAAATGTTGTTTTGTGCTGATCTTCAGATGTGATTTTTATTTGATTATAGCCAAAGAATCCATCCATCAAGGATAACATCGCATGACCTGTTGTGAGATCTACGATCAGGTCGATATTTGGCAATGGAAAATCATCCTTAGGACAAGCTTTGTTGATGTCTCTGAAACCTATGCATATTCTGATGCTACAACCTTGCTTGCTGATAGGCACTAAGTTGGAGATCCATTCAGGATAGTCAATTGGACGTATGAATCCGACATCCAATAATTTTTCAAGCTCCACTTTGACTAATAATGCCACTTGTGGATGCATCTTTCTTAATTTTCGTTTCACTGGTTTTGCCCTCGGTTTGACTGTCAAATGATGCATTACCAAATCCAGATCCAGTCCTAGCATATCAATGTATGACCATGCAAAATTGATTTGTCGCTCTGTGAAGAAACTTATGAACTTTGATCTTTGTCTCTATCAAAGAATGTGCTAGGAATATGTTATGCAAAATTTCTTCTATACCAATGTTTGTTTTGATGGTCTCCTCTACCAACATAGATGATTTTTCTTCGTATGATGCCAAGAGAATATCGATCCTTCCATCTTCGGGTGCCTCAGAGAGGTTTTTGCCCTTATATACATCCTTTCTTTTTACTTTTTTGGGGTCAAACAGGGCCACAATGTGGTTTTCACCATAAGACCCTTGAATTGTTTTTTTTTATATGTTTTTGCGACTGGAAGGCCCAACGCCCTCACCAAAATATGTGATGCTATTGAGTTGTATAGTGTATCTTGCCTTATGGTCCCCATGGGGAAGATCATCTCATATGCCTAGATAGTCAATAAAGGCTTCATCATTTTAGAATGTGTCAAATTGTGTAGGTCCTTCATGGTCATAGTCAATAAGTTGGTGGTGAATAAGGGGAAGGCCTTTGATGTCTTCAAATTTAGTGGGACTAAGGGTGAAGATGAAATTATACTCAAGTATGTTGAGGTAGTTATCAGGGTCATCGTTGGAACTCTCCTCATCTGTATCAATCGTGAACGAATCCAAATTGTCATCACTAGCAGTGCATTCTGGGACAGGTGTTCTCATTCTTCGCGATTTCAACCTAGAACCTAGAGGCAAGGACTGTGTGGGATCCTCAGGGGTTGCTTCTTGACCAACTTTGAATTTTCTATAAAATTCTTCTTCTTCTTTGGGTTCACCTGGTTCTCTGAATGTCTCAGTGAGCTCATAGTCACTAAAGGATTTGTCTGAACCCCATTCCCATTCATTGGAGTCTATGGAATAGTGATTCTCTTGTTGATTTTTGGCAACTTTGATTTGTAATGCTTCTTCTATCTTTTGAATGTTTACCTTGGAAGACATGAAACCAAGTCCTTTCGAGCATTCCTTTTTGAATGTTAATTTTGGTTGTAAAGGTTCAATGATGCCTTCCTTTCTTAAGCCAAGAGGATTTTTGCCATCATACCCAAATTTTTGTAGGATCTTGAATCCTTTGCCATACTTTTCACATGGTACGTTGATGTGATCTTGCATATCATTTTCAAGGTCTTTGTAAAGCATTTTGTATAAGTCTTCTTCTTCCATTTCACCCCACTTTTGGAAGATAGTAGGATCCCATTTGAGTGTAATGATGGATATCCATTTAGAAGGATGTGGTCGTCCATATTATTTTTCTGAAATCATAACTTGTTGTAAGCACATAGTTTGATTCAAAGTGTATTCACCCATGCCCTTATCTTGAAATTTCCCTTTAAGCTCACCTTGTTTTGATGTCGAAGGTTTTAATGATTCAGGATCAATGTATGCAAAAGAAGGGACAACTTCCCTATTACTTGGAATGATCATCTCCATTTTTGGTCTCAAGTTATTGCAGTATATAAATGGATTAGGATTGCCATTAACTGTTATTTCAACTCCATTGTGAGGAAACTTAATGCATTGGTGGTATGTAGATGGGACTACCCTCATCTCATGAATCCAAGGATGTCCTAGCAATATATTGTATGTGAGATCCAGGTCTAGGACTTGACAAACCACATCCTTTGTAATTGGCCCAACTCTAAGAGGCAAGGTGACTGTGCCTTTGGATGAACGTTCTTCATCATCATATGCCTTGATGATAATTCTGTTTGTACAATTCACAACTTTGTTTGAATATCCCAATTGTTTAATAGTGCTCAATGTACAAATCTTCAAAACTGCTCCTCCATCTATCAAGACTCATTTTATTCGATGTTTGTGTATGAAGGCTTCAATGTGTAAAGGTGCATTATGTGGCTGACTTATGGATGCATCATCGGCTTCTATGAATGTAAGGGAGTGTGGAATGGAAAGGTATCCCACCATGGCTTGAAACTGGTCCACGTTTAGATTAGTGGGGACAGCAGTGTCTCTCAAGATTTTGTCAAGAATAGCTTTATGTGCGGAGGATATGCATAAGAGCTCAAGGATGGAGATGAGAATGGGTGTCTTCCCTAACAGTTCTACAAAGTCATAATCAGGTTTGGTTGATGAGGAAGTGGTGTTTTTAGTTGGAGCACCTTGCAAAGTGAATTTACCTTGACGAGTTGTAACATTACATTCAATGGTAGGTTCAGAAGAAGATCCAATGCCTTTTAGGACAATCTTGGGTCTTTGGGTAGAACTTTCCAGCATTTTGTCCTTGATGATAATGGTAGAGACATAATTGTCCATCAAAATGTGATTGATAGTTGAATCATAGTTATAATATGCTCTGGTATAGCTGGTTTGGTCATCTACGGCTTTAGCTTTTCCCTTGTCATGTTTTGGGAATGGTTCTTTAAACATCTCATGTTCTTGATTGGATGAGTGTCCTTCAATTTCAATGTCACCTCTATCAATAAGATCTTGTATGATGTTCTTCAGTTGATGACAATTTCCTATTTTATAACCTTTTCTCTTATGAAATTCACAATACTAATCATCATTCCACCAATTTGGTTTAACCTTTGGCTCATATGGAGGCAAATCTAGAATTGTTATTATTTTGTTTGCCACTAGTTTCTTGAAAACTAACTCAAGTGGTTCTCCCAATGGAGTGTACTTCATGATTTGAAAGTTGTTTGGGTATTCACTTGATTGTTTATAGAGATTGATCCATAAAAAATGATTTTGGGTCATACTGTATTGGCATCCACAACACCATCATTGACTATGTTCTTATTTTTATTCCAAAATCTTGGCTTATCTTTTCCTTTAAAGTCCTGTTTGTTCTCTTTGAATATCTTAATGACTCCTTGTTAAATTAGGACCTTCTCTATTGCTAAGCCTTTTTCAATGACATCCTTGAAGGTGGACAAACAAGCTTTTTTTAGGTCATAACTAATGTCTTTATTAACATTTTGGGTGAACATCTCTACCATTTGTTTTTGTGGAATTTCACAAGAGCGTCTGCTGACTAGATTTCTCCATCTTTGTAAAAATGATGAAAAAGACTCCCCATCCTTTTTTTTGGTGTTACACAAAGTAGTGAATGATATGTCTTTCGCTATTTTATATGATAAATGTTTGATAAATGCCTCTACTAGATCACCCCAAGACTTAATTCTAGGTGGGAGTTGGGAGAACCATTCCATAGCTTGATCACCTAAGCTTTATGGGAATAATCTCATCAAATATGTCTATTCTACTGCTACCTCAATGCAAGCTATGAAAAACTATCTTATATGTACTTTAGGATCCCCCTTTCCTCTGTGCTTATCAAACTTAGGTGTCACAAAGTGTGTAGGGAATGGAGGCATTGGAATGATTTTTTCAAATGGATAAGGACATATGTCTCTCATTGTGTAAGTTGGTTTTGGTGTATTTATGTCATCCATTTTCTTTTGCAAGTCCTTAATTTATTGTTACAAATTATTCTTAGGTGGAGATAGACTTCTTAGACCATATCCCATGCCTGAGGCACTGGGTGGAGGAAGAGCATGTTGCATATATGGATGATATTGATCATACACATGTTCATATGGAGGAGGTCTATAATGATGTTGCGTATATGGAATAGTTGGTATAGAGTCATGATGAGGAATGGAATATCTATTTTGTCCTTGTATACCATACTCTACAGGCATGTCATGAGTTTGTTCTAGTGTGTTTCCCCCAAATTTGATGCGGGGTTTCCTTGTGTCCAGATTTTGATCATGCCTTTGGATATCCAATTGCTTTGGTGGTTGGTCCTTAGCGTTTGCATGCGATTGAGCATATTTTTCTACATAAGACTTCCATAATGTTCTATGAAGGTGAGTATCATATGCTTGACCATGTGTATGTGGGACCTCTGGTTTTTGAAACAAAGATGATGGCGATTTAGGCACCATATGTGGTCCTCTATTACCTCCACTATTAGGCCTCCTTTGATCCATGTTGAGGTGAGGTTGTCACAAAGGTCAATTTTCCATTATTTGAGACATGTCAAAATCATGAGGAATCTTGGCTGCACTTTGTGCCATCACTTGTAAGAAGTATTGTCTATCTCTCCTCATTATTTCCTCAACCAATTGATTAAAATAGGGATCCATAATGGAGTCTTCCACTTCTACTGAATGTCCTGAAATGTTGTCAATATTGTCATTGTGTGTATCATTGTTGTTTGTATTGTCCATGTTCTCAACATTTGGAATGTTTCTATAGGCATCCATGTCAGGTAATGTGGTATGATCAAAATTGAAGAAGACATCATTGTCATACTCATAGGCACTCATATTTGCAGACTCTTGAGCCTCTTTAGCTTCTCTCCTAGATTTTTGGGAATGGGTTTCAACCATGAACTAGGTCTTGACCAAGATGTGTGAGACTAGATGAAGATGGAAAGAGTATGAAGGACCAAGAGTTGGATGGAATGTAAATGAATCTGAGGTGTACTTGCAATGTCCAAAGTGTAAGACCAAGTATGTATGTAGTAGAGTAGGTGTGGCTTCCAAAGAGATGATAGTTTCTCTTGATGAGGTAAGTTGACCTTGACTCTAAGTAAGACCAAATGAGACCCAAAGGTGATAGACCTTGTGATGAATACTAAGAGGGGGGGGTGAATTAGTATGCCAAAAATCTTAGTACTTAAACACTTTGCTATACTAACAGTAAACTAGTAAAATAGTTTAGCAGACAAACCGGTTGACACACATGCAAACCAAATAGAAAATAATGCGTTCACCCATAGAAGCACAAACACCAAAACACAAGAGATTTTGACGTGGAAACCCAAATGGGAAAAGGCATGGTGAGATGGAACTCACAAGTAACTATTTGCAAAATAGGAACTAGGCCGGTTAAGGTCAAACCGGTTAAGGTCATACAATGTTCTTTACCAGAATAGATCCTATTAGGAATCTCAATCTCTGTTAGGAGATAAGTTTGATTAAAGACTACCTTGCTAGAGGATTTTAGATCCACAAATGTGAACCACCTTGTTAGAGGATTTACAAAAGGCTTTTGGGCCTACCCGGTTAAGGGCTACAGACTTGTCGAAGATGTGAGTAATCAACAGATCTAGCTAATAGCATAGATTGCTTGATTAGATCCTTGATAGCTCATTCCTAATGCATTCCAGCATTACTTCAGTCTTCTACACATTCATACTCTCTCCAACTCATCAACCACCTTAAACCCTAGCAACACCATCAACAACCTAAAACCCTAGACATGATGTCCTTATAAAGGAATTTGATTTCATGTCGGTCCAATAGGATTATAGTACAATTTCCTAGGTTCAATTCATTTAGACATATTCTGTAATATGACACAAAAAGCACCATTAAAGTGTCAGCACCATCAAACAATCAGTGGATGGTAACTCATCACAAAATGTCAGTTGGTAACTCATCACAGAGTATTATCAGTTCATACAAAATACCGGTTCAAGCAAAATATTGGTTGCTGGTTTGACAAAATGAAGACTAGGAAATATGTGTTTTGCCGCTTTGATCCTTTGTATTGCTTGAGATCCTTGAACCGCTTGGGGTCAACATACTGCTTCAGATCAGTAATCACTTTTTGCAAAACATCAATAGTCTAAGGACTATAATGCATCATACCGGTTGGAACAAGTATCGATTGAGCTTTAACTTATACATACAAAAGTGATCTCGATGGAAGTGTGTGTCCATCAATGACAATCACAACATAATCATAAAAAATGCCAACAATCTCCCCCTTTGGCATTGATGGCAACACTTAGGAAATTTTGACATCTAAGTGTTTTACAACAAAAATATGCCAGAATCAAAATTACTCCCCCTAAGCATATACACTATCCCTTTTACAGAAAATACAATGTATACTACTTAACAGAAATAACATGAAAGTATAAATCAAAATACTTGAAATTTATACTTCTCCCCCTTTGCCAACAATGACAACAAAATATTACAAACTAACACCTGTGCCATTAGTATTAAAAGAATAAGACTTTATGACAATAAGGAATAAAACTTGTCAAAAACTAATTTGAAGTCCTGCAAAAATTGTTCCATAGATAAGGACCAGGACTCAAGTAGGGAGGTGGCTACTTCTTTCTCTGTGTGCATCTAGGAGACCTGTTCTTCCATGGCGTCTATTGTGCTCATCTCCTGTGTCACCGTTAAGGCGTCTAGATTAAGATAGCACTTCTAAAGTATTTGCAGATGTGGGAGTAGAACCAATTGTAGCTCCTACAAATCTCGTGACCAGATGCTGATCTCATGCTCTATTTTAGTAGACTGGATATGAAACCGGTGAATGGTTTTCCCATAAGCTGTAAAGGAGTCATATGGCGGCTTGAAGGTGCTCATGTATGACTGTAAATCAGATTGAAGCATTTTATTTTGTGCAAGCACATCATCACAGAATAGATGGGGTTGGCAAATCTTGCTGAGTAGAAGATTCCCCTCATCTAGAGCATCCCTTATATCCTTTTGAGTTTTTTGTAGATCGGACTGGAGCTCGTTTAACTTTTTCACCAGAGCAATGTTTAGAGTTTTTTGATGCTCTTTCTTGCATTTTCCTCTGTTGCCTCTTCTAGGCTCTACACCTGATCATCCACTACTGTGCATAGGAGCTTTAGTTGAGCCAGTGATGATTCAGTATTTGGAAGGTTTGTACTGGGTATCAAACCAATAAGAGTGTCCACTGCCACTTGGATCACATCTTGCTCATTTTTCCTCCATATCACTTCAAGGCATTCTTGAGCAACCTTGTTGCTCTGCAATAGCTCCATTTTAGTTGCAAACTAGAGGTCAATGGGACTGGTGAGGTCAGTTAGTTTGGCTTGACTACCCGTTGCCTTAGGTGTCTCCATTTGCATGCTCTTTCCCGCTTCTCCTTCCTTGTCCTCCTCTATTTTCTTCTTTGCCACTTCTCTTCTCTTTTCCTCTTCCTTATCCTCTTATGTCTTCTTCTTTTCTACTTCCTTCCTCTTCTCCTCTTCCTTCTCTTCCTCTTCTTCCTTTTCTCTATTTCCTTTTGCTTCTCCTCTTCCTTTTCTTACTCTTTCATCTTCTTTTTCTCTACTTCCTTTCTCTTCTCCTCTTCCTTTTCTTCCTCTTCCTTCTTTTTCTCTGCTTCCTTTCTCTTCTCCTCTTCCTTATCCTCTTCTTCTTTCTTCTTCTTTGCATCTTCTTGTTTCTTTTTCTCTTCATCCTCTTCTCTTCTTTTCTTCTCATCCTCTTTTCTCTTCTCCTCCTCTTTCCATTTTTCCTCATCTTCTTCCTTTTTCTTCTTCTCTACTTGTTCCTTTGCTACCTTGTGTTTGTCCTCTGCTTGCTTTTTAGCCTGTTCAACTTGCTTTTCATGTCCTGTTGCTTCAAATGGAGTGCCTTGAGCAACATCTTCTACCTCTAGAGCATCGACATCAATGGTGTTGATAGGTTCAACAACTAGATTTCCTTCATCATCAAACACTTCATCTAGTTCTATCATTGCCAGTTCTTGCTCAGCCTTCTTGCTAGCTTGAAGCACTTTATGCGTATGAACCACTGTTGTCATATGCAGATGAGTGTCTTTTTCGACATCATCAATTCTTCCTTCCAACAACCAGAGTCTTCTTCTTCTGGTGAAGAAGAGTCCTTTATTTTCGTTGATGACATCAAACAACTCTGAATTGGATAGGTCAAGAAAGTATTGAGCAAAAAATTTCTCCCTGATTTCCTATTCTTTCTCTATGGCAATGCACCATTTATTATCTAGGGACTTATACAAAGAATCTAGTGTCTCAGATCTAATTTTTGAGGGCGACCGGTCATTAGCACATAAATACTATTGGCATATGCACACTCCAATGAGACATTGTATGTGATTGAAGGTTTTGTCATTGATGGCAACATTGCAATCCTATGGCACCGGCAAAGACATTATACCGGCATCAGCAAAACACATTCTACACCGGCATCAAGACACCGACACTGGCACCGGCACAGAAGAAAAGAAGTATATTGGCACAGAGGCCGACAAGATTTTGTTATACAATATTTTGTTTATTATTGTAAGCTTACTTGGAAAATTGTAAAATGACTCTTATATATAAAGGAGATCATTGTAGACATTTGTAGGAGTGGAGTAGAAGCACAAAAGAAAATATTAGGCAGACCTAATGTGCAAAATATAGGTCAAGGGTTATATGTAAAGAACAGAGAAAGAACCAGTATTGAATCTGGCATTGAAAATGCTATTGTAAAGCAATACAAGTCATTGGACTTGTATAATCCTTATTTGTAAGTCAATGTGACTTCCCATTGAACACTGAGTTCTAGGCAGTTGGCCTTCTTGCATGTGCAGACCCCTATTGTAAGTAATATTCTCTTATTGGCTAGTGAGTGAATATTGTGGGTCACAAATCCCACCGAGGTTTTTCCCACATTGGGTTTCCTCGTTAACTTCTTGTGTTATGGGGTGTTTTTCATGTGGATGTTCTTGATTTTGTTTATTGCATTATTTCTTGCATACTGATACACTATTATATTATGTTCTTAAGAAAATCTTATCACTGGTGAGATACTGATTCACCCCCCCCTCTCAGTATCTGTGGGACCCCTAACAATTGGTATCAGAGCCTGGTCCTCTATTTTGAGAATCCTAACAGCTTGAGGAAGATCTTGACACTGGTAAAGATGAAAAATCTGATGAAGCAACTAGAAGGAGCTCTTACAGACTATGATGTAGAGAAATTGAAAAATATCAAACTAGAAGATGATTTAAGAGTAGCTCAGGATATCATTTAGGCACTTCAAGAAAATCTTACTGTTGCAAGAAATAAGAGAAGAGAACTTTGTGAAAAATTGCAAAATGAGAATGATGAAAAGGAATCACTTAATGATATGTTAAGAAAATTGAAACAAGAGAACATGACAACAAAGAATGAGATGCGGGATATGACTATGAGATTTTGCAAAGAGATTGATGATAGGAAAAAGAATGAAGAAGAATTGACCAGAAGACTAAGTGATGTAGCAAATGAGAACACAAGACTTAGCTATGAAAATGATATGTTGAAGATAGATCTGATGCACACTCAGAATGACTCAAATGAATTGATGAGACAAAAAGAAATCTTAGAAAGAGAACTAGAAACTACAAATCAACACAAAGAAAAATTCAAGAAAAGCTCAGAGGAACTTGGCACCTTGCTGAAGAATCAAAAACCTAAAGGTGACACTTCTAGAATTGGCTTTGAAGTTGGTGAAAGCTCCGGTACTGCAAATACTCAGGATCACAGCAAACCAGTAAGACAAACTAATGCTTACAAATTCAATGGTAAATGCTTTAACTGTAATAAGTATGGTCATAGAGCAAATGAATGTAGATCTAGAAATTATCAGAATATCAACACACCCACCGGTCAATGTTCTAAATGCAACAAAGTTGGTCACAACTCTGAAAAACTATAGAATGAATGTGAGATGTTATGTTTGTGGAAGATTTGGACATTTATCAAATCAATGTAGAACACAAACTGACATAGGTTATGGGAAAGCTATTCAGAAGAATAATGTAACTTGTTATGCATGTAACAAGATTGGGCATATTGCTAAATTTTGTAGAAGTAAAGGAACACTGGTAGACAACAAAATTTCTAGCTTGAAAGGTAAATAAAAAGTTCAAGAGGTCAAGCAAGAATTCTCAAAACAATGGATTAGAAAAGCTGATCTAAATATTGGGAATACTCCTCCACCGGTAGAACAAACCAATGCTTCACCAGTAGGATAGAGTGATGCTTCACCGGAAGGATAGAGTAGTGCTCCATCGATAGGAAGTTTTTCATCTAATTGAAGAAAATTTCCTTGAGGGTTTGGCAATCTATTGATACATGTGCTATTATTCCCTCGGTTAGAGATAAGAAGTTGAAAATTACTTATTACTGGCAAACAATGTTAAGTGAATACTTAACCGGCATGAAATTAATGTGGTAGATGGTGAAAAGACATTATAAAGTTAAGGTTTTGGTTCCATTTCATTTCACCAAGATTTGAAATTTTTAGAGAGCGCGAAGACTCTGAGCTAAGGCATTTCGAGCAAGAAGTAAGCACACTCCAAGCAATCATCCATCCAAGGTAGTAAAAGGTATTTAATCATGGCATCCACCTCTGCAATTGAATACATAGCAAACCCTACTATTGTGGAAGTAATAAAAATACCTAGGCCCATATTTCAGTTAGTTCCCGAGATAGCAAAGAAGGATGATACCTTAGGTGCTTTTTCTCAAATCCCTAAGGGAGTTGTTTATGCTAAAGACCCCCAGATGTACATCCATTGCAACATTGAAGAGTTAGGAGATGAGGAAATTAAAACCATGTATAAAACCATGATATGTGATAATACCGACAATATAAAGGATGAAACCAAAATCATTGAGACCCTAGGATTTACAGAAATCCTTAGCATTCTTGAATTTCCAAAGGATGTGATTAGGATAGTTTTAAGCAGGGTACATGGAGAATTTTTTTGGTTAGATGCAATCCATAAGATCACCAAGGAAGCTGTGAAAGCTGTCACAGGGTTACCGACCACTGGTAAGAGACTAGATAAAACCAAGAAGGTTTCCAATGACCTAGTTATAAAGCTAACTGGTGCAACATTTGACAAGAGGTCTCTAAGGGTTAGTGATGTAAAAGATGTCAATGTGAGATTCATCAGTATGATATTAGGTTATAAAGCTACTCATGCTAATAGACTTAACTCAGTTTCAAGTTTATGCATTAAGAGTGCTTATGACATGGTCACAGACAATGCAAAAATTGACATATGTGAGTGGTTAAAGGATGAATTAATTGACAATCTTGGAAAGATCAAAAAGGACAAGAAAGGAACTTTTAGATTTAGAAATCTGTTAGTATGCCTAATGCTACACATAACAAAATAGGTTCCTGGTATAGGTTACAAAGAACTTGGATATGACATACCGGTAGGAAAACAGTTGACTGAACTATTCAATAGCATGGGTGAGAACAAGGAAAACAATATTCGTGACTTTTTCCAAGCATTAAAAACCAAAATGAAGAAAAGAGTAAGGTTATCTTAGAAGATTGTAGACAAATAAAAAGATGATATATGCTTTGTCATTAAGAAAGATGAAATCTAGATGGAAGCAGTCACCCCAAGGACAGTCTGGGTAACTGAGATGTGATATGAAATAGATGATCACATAGTTTAAACATATGCAAAAGAACTTCTGGAAGCCCCCAGAGAACCAAAGGAACAAATTTCTGGTAGTGTAGAGAATATTGAAAGACAAATTCAATCAAAGAAAAGGGTGAAAAAGGTTGAGGCAGTTGTGAGGAAAGGATCCAGACAAGCAAAAGCCATTAAAGAAGATGTATTGGAGAAAACCGGCATAACAGAGGATGAGTTAGCATCTCCACAGCCTGAAACTCACCTATCACCGGTAGGTACTTCTTCAGGAAGTGACATGCCTGCAACTTTTAAAAGAGTTGTAAGGAAAAGAGATCCCTCACCGGCAACCACACCTTCACCTAGGAGGACAAGGCAAAAGAAACAAGCTGTGAGATCTCCGATTAGAAAGGCCACACCAAAGAAGAAACTGACACCTAAGAAGAAGAAAAGGACAAACAAAGATTTAGCCCCTCTTGATATACTACTAAATGAAATCACAAAGGAAGGTAAACTGAAGAATATAGATAAAATATATGACACTCTAACAACTGATGAGAAAGAGAAAGTTGAGAATAGTGTTATGTTACATATGAACATGTACAGGAAATTTCTGATGGAAGTAATAAATGAAATTCCTGATGAATTATTCAAAAGACTTGAGGCAAGAAGACAAGCAGTGATAGAATTGGATAAGAAAATAAAAATTGAGAAGCTACTTGTTGTATATCTAGTAAACTCTCCAAAAGAAATTGATGATTTGATTGCTCAAGCAAACCGGTTAGTATTCTCTACTGCACATCGACATATTTCACTAATGGCAAGAAGAGTTAATGAGGTAACAGAGGAAACAGAAGATGGATGGGATATATTCTTGGTTGAGAAATAAAAACAAGAAGAGTATAGGAATCCCAAGCCAATCTTAGTCTATCTGAAAGATAAAGATAAGGATAAAGGTAAAGTTGGTGGACCATCAAGTATCAAAGTTAGAGACAACTTACCCCCACCTTCTTTAAATACTCCACCGGTGAAAACAACAACCACTAAAGATCAACCGACAGATGAGAGTATGGATGCAGAGGATACTAATCCTAATTCTAAAGTCCTATATACTGTGAATGTTGATACTCAAAAGATCAACATAGTGGTAGACAAAGATTCAACTGATAAGTCAGAGATGGCTAGTGAACCTCCGGTAGTAGGGGAAACTGAGACACCAATAGAAGATAAAGAGAAAAAGGCATAGACTGAGTCATAGAATGAGGAAATGAAACCTATAGAGAAAAAAATAGAGCAAAAGGCTCTAGAACAACAACAGTCAGAATAGGTACACAAGGAAACAGTGCCACCAACAACCAGTGAAGTAGGAAAACCAGTGCTTAAAGAAATGCAGACAAAAACTGACCTACCAAAGGTCAATACAAGCTTGTTTACTTCAATCGGTACTCAGATTGTTGGATCATCATCAGCATACAAATCAACAAATGTGACTGATGCATTACTTGATTCTATCAAGAAAATAACTAACTACAGCTCATAGGCTTACAAAGCAATTGATGATACCATACCAATTTTGAAGGTAATAGCTCCCAACTGTAATATAGATAACAAAGATTCTTTAGGACAATTGGATACATTGTGTAAATATATCTCTGAGAACATTGAGAAAATAAAGGAAGATTCAGTAAAGGATAAGGTAGAAATTGAAAAGCAGAAATTCTTTGATGAGGAAATAAAGAAGTGTAATAGAGATTTTGACACACTTCTACCAGAACTATGTAATTTATTGAAAGAATACAAAAATTTATACAAAGATACTTGTAAAACAACCTTTTTGACTGTAGATATTGACAAGAAAATAAGAAAGGTACAGGATGAGATAAATAAACTTGCAGACAACTTTGTCAACTCACCTAATACACTATCAGCTTTTGAGGAAAAGATAACAAATTTTGAGGAAGAACTACTCAAATTGGAAAGAGAGAAAGAAAGAATAATAAGTAAGGCAAAACATTTGAGATCTAAACTAAGTCCAAGATTGGACTATTTTGCATCTCTGTGGAAGGAAGTTTCTGAGGCATTAATACAGGGAAGTAAAACACCGACAGAGCATTTACAGCATCTCACCGGTACAGTGAAGAGAACTGGGACAGCAATAAAGGATAGTAAGAAGTTTATGGATAGTATAAACTTGATTTTGGGAGATCTTTATTAGATTATAACTACAAGGTTGAGGTTATGGATAGCTGAAACTACAAACTCTACTGACATCTTAACAACCTTTGTCATTGATGCCAAACAGGGAGTAGTGGGATGAGAAAGTTCAAAACACAGGTATCATATGCTCAGGGGGAGCTCTCACATTTTTGGTAACATTTTTTGGACTGCACACTTTTGAACACTTTTTGAAATTTCTCATGAGTGTTGCCATCAATGCCAAAGGGGCAGATTGTTGGCATATGCACACTCCAATGAGACATTGTATGTGATTGAAGGTTTTGTCATTGATGGCAACCTTGCAATCCTATGGCACCAACAAAGACATTATACTGGCATCAGCAAAACACATTCTACACTAGCATCAGGACACCGACACTAGCATCGACACAGAAGAAAAGAAGTATACTGGCACAGAGGCCAACAGGATTTTGTTATACAATATTTTGTTTATTATTGTAAGCCGACTTGTAAAATTGTAAAATGACTCTTATATATAAAGGAGATCATTGTAGAAATTTGTAGGAGTGGAGTAGAAGCACAAAAGAAAATAATAGGTAGACGTAATATGTGAAATATAGGTCAAGGGGTATATGTAAAGAATAGAGCAAGAACCGGTACTGAATCTGACATTGAAGATGCTATTGTAAAGCAGGACAAGTTATTGGATTTGTATAATCCTTCTTTGTAAGTCAGTGTGACTTCCCATTGAGTAGTGAGCTCTAGGCAGTTGGCCTTCCTTCATGTGTAGGCCCCTATTGTAAGTAATATTCTCTTATTGGCCAGTGAGTGAATATTGTGGGTCACAAATCCCATTGAGGTTTTTCCCACACCGGGTTTCCTCATTAACATCTTATGTTGTGGTGTGTTTTTCATGTGGATGTTCTTGATTTTATTTATTGCATTATTTCTTGCATGCTGGTACACTATTATATTATGTTTTGCATGTTTTAAATTAAGAAAATCTTATCACCGGTCAGATACTGATTCACCCCCCCTCTCAGTATCTGTGGGACCCCTAACAAATACTTTATTATTTCTAGCTCTACTTCTTCCTTCTCATCATCATTAAAGTCATGAAAACAATCAATCAAATCATTTAGCACTTTTCTCCTAATATTTTTGATAGTTCTTTGACAATGTGTCAAAGGTTTGTAGGAAGAGATGTCAATATTACTGGTGTTGATGATGCTGGTTCATTCTTTGTCTTTTTCTTTGGTTGTCTTGTCTTCTTAGGTTTTTCCTCAGACACGATTTCTTCTGAGTCCGGTGAGTTGGTTTTAGTCTTCCTCTTCCTCTCAAAGACTTTAGTAGGTTCCGCTTCCAGTTTCTTCTTAGCCCGTGACCGCTTGGTCACTTTAGGACTAGCTATAGTAACCAGTGTCGATGCTGAAGGCACTGCCTTTCCTTTCTTTGTCGCTACTTCTATGACCGGTGTAACCCTTTCAAGATAGGTGCTGGTTCTCTTCTTCTTCAGATTAAGAGGTGAGGTAGTAAGGGTAGAGGCATACCCATCCAGTATATCATTCATCACCTCATAGCCCATAGGCTCCACTTCTTCCTCTCTAGGCTCAACGGCCTCCATTATGCATTGATCCACTTTGATGATAAAACAAATGTCCTCTTCATATTTCTTGACTATGTCATCGGATATCCTCATCCTCAGGCTCATCTTTCCTCTAAACTCATCAAAGTACCTGTTCAAAACTTCAGGGTAGCCAGTCCCAACTGCTTGTAGGCTTTCTTTGACCTGCTTGGTAACTGGTTGGTCCGCAAACCACTGAATATCTCCCACTCTGGGAAAGTAACCTTGGAAGTAGAAAAATAGTCCTACTAGAAGTTGTCCAAACTTGAATTTTAATGCATTATCCTATTTGATTGATTTAAGATTCAACAGGAGTTGCCTTTGCATACTGGTGCACAAGTCAAATGATGCATCTTCCTTGATCATCTGGTAAGCAACATTTACCGCTGTAGTAGATACAGAGTTAATTATGCTGGCAGAGAACATCCGATATCCAATCACCATGCATGCATATTTCACGAGGTCATCGTTGATGGAATTAATAGTCATTCCTTGTGAGTTTCTCTCTGAACCGGTGAGCTTGATCATTTCAATTTTGATGATCTTCCTCAGGGCTGGCACTTCACCGACATTGTAGAAACTGATGATGGCATGAATAGCTTGTGGTTTTATATCATGCATTCTCTCAAGGTACATCTTGTCACCATGAACTCTACTCAGGATAATCTTAATATGGTCATTTGTGAAATCCTCTAGGAAGTAAACTGCATTATGAAGTTTCTTCTTCTCCAAGATGTTGTACTCTAGTTTGATCTTCTTATCTTTTCCAAAAAATAAATCTAGCTATGAGTGGATTGCTAGAGACCCTAGGTCTTCAATCTTACAATCTATATAATCATAGATTCCCTCTTCTACTATTACTCCAGCAGGAACTTGTGACAGAGCATTATATTTAGACTTGCATTGAATGAAGCTTACTAAATCGACAGATGCACTAGAGCTAGTATGAGATGTAGAAGCCATGATTAAAACTAAAAACTTGAGAAATACCTTTCCAAAATCATGAATTTAGGGCTTTCATATTCTACTTCACCTCACACTTCGTCGGTTGCAAAATCATCGCTTTGCTTTCTTCTCTTGACCATTTGCAATTTGCTTTTGAATCTCCTTCAAGGTTTCCAGCTTTCTCTGAATCGTAGCACAAATCACTTTATCATCACTGTACACTTGAAAACCTTCTTTGCTTTGAAAAATGATAGTGAGAAATGATTTGAAAAATTCCTCTTAAGCATATTCCTCACCAATTGTAATTAATGCTCCACCATTAGGGCGTAAACCCTAATTTGTCTTTTACCATTTCTGGTCTTCTGCCAAATGATAGGTATCGCATACCAGTTAAGGTCTTTTACCGATGTAAACTGGGGGTTTGAAACATTTTGTCATTTTCTCCCCCTAAGCTTTTTTGATGATTAGTTTGTCGGTTCTATTATTTCCACACTAGGCGCAGAAACTGGTTCTTCTTGTAACACTGTTGGTTTCTTCTTCCAGGTTTTGTTCATATATGCTTGAATAGTGTCAATATCAATCTTTCCTTCTCGAGTGACCGGTATATCATCTAATATGTTCTTTTTGATCTAGAGAATCTGGCAATGTGACCCAATTTGTTGTAGTGATAGCAGACCATTCCAGGTGCTCTCCAAGGTCCATTATTCATGTTGTCATTTTTCCTCCTGCATGTTGCAGTAGTGTGACCATGATTATGATAGATCAAATAGTTTTCTCTCCATCTGGTTGCTGCTTGATAGCCACCATTTCTTGACTAATGATTGAAGGCATTAAACCGGTTGTGATTTCGGTTCACAAAAGGTTCAGGACCAACTCCTTGAGTCCTTTGAGGATATCTTCCATTGTTGTTCATAACAGACCTGCATTCAGATGCTCTATGCCCAAACTTGTTGCATGCATAATAGTTACCATTGAATTTATAAGATCTAGGCTTATCATTTAGAAAATAAGGAAAATTATTGTAAGCCTTACTCTTGCACACATTGGCAGTATGTCCTTCTTTAAGACAGTTAAAGAAAATAGGTTTAAAATTTTGCTTACCTTTATCCTTTGATGTTGGTTGATTCTTTGATGTTCTAGCATTTGTACCAGAGGTCTCACCTTCCTCATGACCGGAATAACCAAGTCCATCAGTATTCTTGATAGGTTTGGCAGATTCAAGCTTTTTCTCTAGCTTGACAGTACTCTTATTGAACTTAGCAAGTATTTCCTTTGACTCAGAGAGTTCTTTGGAAATAGCAGCATTTGTTTCCATCAGGTTTTCATTCTCAGAGATGGCAATGTTCAGTTCTCCTTGCATGTCTTCCTTTTCCACTTTGCTCGCATGAAGTTGAGTAGTTAGGGCACTGATCTCTTGCTTCATCTTGGAGTTTTCATGATCTTTGTCTTTGACCAGATCTTTAGCTTTTGTCTGGTTCTCAAGCTCTTGACACATTCGAATAGTTAGTCCTTCCAATTCTTTTCTCAGGTTGGAATTAGATTCATTCATCTTTTCTACTTCTTGAATCAGAGCTTCCATGTCCGCTTCATCAGAGGAACTATTTTCTGATAGCTCCATCAACTTTTCAGCATGTTCTCCTCTCTGCTTGAGATGCCTTATATTTGATCATAAGATCATCATAGGCTTGCTTAGACTAAGTGAGTTGATGAGTAAGTTACCTCAATGTGTATTCCCCCATATCTCTTTCCAAGTGGTTAAACTTATAGAAAGGTTGGCTTTGATACCAATTGATGAATACTAAGAGGGGGGTGAATTAGTATGCCAAAAATCTTAGTACTTAAACACTTTGCTAGACTAACAGTAAACCGGTAAAATAGTTTAGCAGACAAACTAGTTAACACACATGCAAACCAAATAGAAAATAATGCATTCACCCATAGAAGCACAAAAATGATAACACAAGAGATTTTGACGTGGAAACCCAAATGGGAAAAACCATGGTGAGATAGAACTTACAAGTAACTATCTATAGAATAGGAACCAAACTGATTAAGGTCAGTCCGGTTAAGGTCATATAATGTTCTTTACCAAAACATATCCTATTAGGAATCTCAATCTCTGTTAGGAGATAAGTCCGATTAAAGACTACCTTTCTGGAAGATTTTAGATCCACAAATGTGAACCACCTTGTTAGAGGATTTACAAAAGGCTTTTGGGCCTACCCGGTTAAGGGCTACAGACTTGTTGAAGATGTGAGTAATCAACAAATCTAGCTAATAGCACAGATTACTTGATTAGATCCTTGATAGCTCGTTCTTAATGCATTCCAACATTACTTGAGTCTTCTACACATTCATACTCTCTCTAATTCATCAACCACCTTAAACCCTAGCAACAACATCAACAACCTAAAACCCTAGACATGATGTCCTTATAAAGGAATCTGATTTCATGTCGGTCCAATAGGATTACAGCACAATTTCCTAGGTTCAATGCATCTAGATATATTCTATAACATGACACAAAAAGTACCGTTAAAGTGTCAGCACCATCAAACAATCGGTGGATGGTAACTCGTCACAAAATGTCGGTTGGTAACTCATCACAGAGTATTATCAGTTCATACAAAATACTGGTTCAAGCAAAATACTGGTTGCCGGTTTGACAAAATGAAGATTAGGAAATATGTGTTCTGCTGCTTTGATCCTTCATATTGCTTGAGATCCTCAAACCGCTTACGGTCAACATACCGCTTTAGATCGGTAATCACTTTCTGCAAAACACCAATAGTCTAAGGACTATAATGCATCATACTGGTTGGAACAAGTACTAGTTGAGCTTTAACTTATACATACAAAAGTGATCTCAATGAAAGTATGTGTCCATCAATGACAATCGCAACATAATCATAAAAAATGCGAACACCTTGATGAGGGACAACTTAGCAAAATGTTGTTGTATGTAATGTGTTGACAAAGTATGATGAGGACAAGAAAGTGACCTTTTGACTCAAGTTTAGACAAATGTGAATGTAATGTAAGGTGTAAAGCAATGATGCACTTTGTGAGACCCAAAGACAGGTTGAATTCTAGATGAAAACCTATAGAGATAACCTAGGAAGCTCAAGAATGCTGAAATTGATTGTTCTTGTTTGTTGGACTGTAAATATTTCCAATTTGTGAAGTTGTTTGTTGTGACCCAATTTGAATTTTTGACTATTTTTCGTGACAAGAGGACACAATGTTGATCAGGACTCAATGTTTGCAAGTGTTTAGACTCAAAAATAACTCAAAGAAAGTGTGTTGTTTGATGTAAAATTGTTTTGCATACACTTGAAGACACAAAAGACACAATATTTTGATGTTTGGTCTTGAATGTTTGGGTGTTCAAAATAAGACAAGCACAATTCTTATGGCTGGCCAGGGCAATAGTTGTTGATCCCACATGGGGTTTCCCCTGAGGCTACACTATTCAGAGTGGATACTTAGATGCTTGACCCCACTGGCTCCACCCTCGACACTCACTTCTTGGGGCAACCAAGCATCAGTCGCCACAAAAACTCCCCGTGGTGAACTTTGTATCTCTACTAAGAACCGTATGTGTGTGGGCTGCTACCAAAGGTCCGACCTCCTACCTCAACAACTAGAAGGATTTTGGCTTCTAAAACAAAAATGTGCTAGTAAGGGCATCCACTCGTGTGGCCATACATGTGGTACTTTCAGCTTTGTAAATACAGAAGGCTCCTAGCCGATAGGGGTTATGCCCTACAACTAATCAAATAAATTTGATCAAAAGGGTTTATGGGGAGACATAGTGTCGGTATGAACTAATCAGCACACGTTACCCATGGCTTTCACCATGGATATAGTTGTTTATAGTGGTTCGGAAGATGATGGCTTTTCCTTGCTACCACTTGGGTTGTCTCTCCTCACTAGTAATCCTAATGACCACACGGGGAGACAAGCCCTCTAGAGATTAAACAAAAAGAGCCTATTGCTCAAGACACAAAAGACACTAGTTCAATTTTAGTGCACCAATTGAAGTGTTTGCTAGTCTATGAAAACAAGGCACACAAATGATGATTAAAAAAAACCCTTGCCAAGGTCCTACAACAAAGATTTGTTAGTAGTTTGGGTTGTTTCAAATGATTACCCTTTCCTACAAGCACACAAGTTAGGTAAATTTTAGATCCAAAAAAGACTTTGTGAAATAGACGCCTTCAACAATGCATTTTTTTGACCAATTCAAAGATCTAATTCATCATAAAAAAAAGACCCACTATAAAATTTCAAAAAAATTCTAGAAGTGTAAGAAAATCCAAAAAATTTGCTAATTTGCTCCAAAAATTAATTTTTTATGAAAAATAATAAAAAATTCATATAAAATGCAAACTTGATCCAAAAAATCTGAAATTTTTACTAGACACTCTTGATGGTCTTTCACACCTGAATAAACAAAATCCTATAAAAATTACAAGATGTTTGTGAGATATGAGAAAAATAAAGTAAAACCATAATTTTCAAAGATACAGTTTTTTAGGAATGATTTTACATTAAATTTAAAATCACAAGGAACGATTCCTGTGTATAAGTCTAATAGATTTCCAAAAATGTAATAAAATCTGAAAAATTCGCTAATTTTCTCTCAAAATTAATTGTTTATGAAAATACATAAAAAATTCATAGAAACTTCAAATATGCTCCAAAAAATCTGAAATTTTTACTAAGCACCTCTGATGATGTTTTTGACCTATACAAATATGTTTATACCACAATTCAAAGTTGTTTGTGAGATCTGATCACAATAATGAAAAACCCTAATTTTTAAAGATCCGATATTTTGGGAAATATTTTGCATCAAAATTAAAATCACAAAGAATAGATCCTGTGTATAATTATGAGAGATTTCCAAAAATGTAAGAAAATTCAAAAAATTTGCTCATTTTCTCTTAAAATTATTTTTTTATGAAAAATCATAACAAATTCATAGAAATTTAAAATATGCTCCAATAGATTTGAATTTTGGTTTGGGAGTTGTTGATACTGTCTTAAACTTGCCAAAAAAATTTGGTGCAAAATTTCCAAGGCGTTTGTGAGATCAGATCAAATCTCTCCAAGAGCTTGTTTTGTGTCCAAAACCCTAGCTGCAGAAGATTATTCTCCAAATTGTTTTACAAAACAACAATATAGGGTTATAAAAACCTATAAAAAACATAGACCTAACAAAAATCCATGTCCCATGGGGCGTGCCAAAATGTATATGGTGAAAGTGGAAACAACAATATTGAAAGATAATAGATTCAACCACAAAACCCTAGCCTAACAATCAATAAAGATCCACCATAACATATGAAGATTACCGAAGACAATGCAAATCAAATGAAATTGCAAAGATTATACCATCAAATGTCCAATAGGGTTTGAATCTCCATTTTTCCTATCTCCATTGATCTTGCTTGATATATTTGCTCTCAAATTTTATGAGTGCACAAGAGCTCAACAAAGAACGGAAATGTGGTTGCAAGTAGGCTTGATCGCATATGAAAGTTCAAATGCTAGGATGCTTGATTGGAATGTATAGGGTTGATAATGAAGGAAGCATCTCCTTATATAGAAGACACTATAAGAAATGGAGGGATAAGATTAAGAGGTGTAAAAGATAAATGGTCGGTTATGATTAGAGGGTAGGTAGAAGAAATAAGAAAATAATGAAAGGGTAAGTAGTGTAGGAATTAAGAGATGAATGACATGTGTCATGGGTAGAAAAGGCTAATGAATTAATTAAACAAATAAAGATTTATTTAATTAATAGAGGAAGTGAGATAAATTAATTAAATAAAAGTATTTATTTAATTTAAGAGAAGGATAATTTAAATAAATAAAAGTATTTATTTAAATAAGAAATAAGGCTAGAAGAGGATAAATGAATTAATTAAATAAATAAAGATTCATTTAATTAATAGAAAAATTAGGGTTAAAATAATTAAATAAATAAAGATATTTATTTAATTAGACAGGACAATTTTAGGTGTCTACAGTTAGATATAGAGGCAATGGTTATGGTACAAACTAGCAAGGAATTAAAGTCCCTTTAGAAAGTTACATACGCGAAGATTTCTTTTGACTTCATTATAATTCATCAAATCCTACCAAAGCATCTTATAGACCATCTCTCAATTTCAATGTTATTTGAATGTTATTTCTAATTCTTTTGAATCTCTTTCTCTAGTTAATCTTCACCCAATTGATGTTAGTTTTGCCTCTAGCATGCCTTCAGTTGACATCTTTTCTATGGATGATTCCTTACTTGAATTCTTGGGAGTTGACAATAATCTTCCTTGACATCATCATAATCATGAAATTTTTTATTGTTTAAATCTTGAAGCATACTTTGGGAAAGACACCAAATTATCAAATTATATCTTGGATATACCTCAAGAGCTTCATCATTTGGTGGATTTTCATGAATGTAACATTATTCTCATGGAACATACTGTTGATGCCACAATGGATCCTCATAATGTTCAAAAAGATTAAAATTGGATGATGTCTAGAAGTTGATTAACAATGTGATCTTTTTTCTCTCTTACATTATTTTCTTGAACTCTTTTCTTGGAATTATTCAGATATGCTTGGTATTTATCCTCAAGTTGTTACCCATAATATTGCATTGCTTTTTGATGTCAAGCTTTTTAAATAAAAATTAGAAAGGTTAATCCCAAGATTTCATTACTAATGAAGGTTGAGATTGAAAAAATCTTAGAAGTTGGCTTTATCTATCTATCATATCGACTATTCACTGTGGATATCAAACATAGTTGTCATTGCTCAACTATACAATAAGAATAGAATGTGCATTGACTTTCAAATATTAGTAGCCTCCTTGAAAGATTACTTCCTCTTTCCAAACATTGACAAGATAGTTGATTCCACTACTAGTAATGCTTTATTATCCTTTAGGGATGGCCTTTTTGGATACAACCGGATCTTTATCAATCCTTAATATTAATTAAAAACCAAATTTATAACAGCTTGGGGAACATTTTGTTCAGTTATCGTGTCTTTTGAAAAAAACAACATTGTGCAACTTATCAATGTGATATGAATCTTATCTTTCATGACTATATACATATTGTTTTTTAAGACTATGTCAATGATAGATAAATTCATCTTTTTCCAAGATCATTCCAAAATCCTTCATCAAATCTTTGAATGGGTTCCTAAATATAGCATGCACTTGAATCCTCAAAATTAATTTTTTGGTGTTGATAATGAAAAAATATTAGGATTCATTGTTTTGCATCCTGGAATTAAGGTAGACAAATAAAATTGATACTATAGTTAATTTTCCACCTCCTAGAAACATTTCTCAACTTCATATCTTACAAGAAAATATTTATGCCATTTGTTTACTTGTTTCACAACTCATAAATTGAACCATTCCTATTACTTAATTGCTTAAAAAGGATAAATTTTTTAAATGGAATATAATTTAAAGTGTTACCTAGCCAATCCTCCTATATTTCAACCTACCATTCCTAATCAACCTTTTCTTATCTATATTGTTTCTTCTAATTATCTTCCAGCCTTACTGGTACAACATGATAGTGAAGTAGACAATGTTTTGTGTATTACATTAGTCACACTTTACTTGATTATGAAATCGAGTACACAACAATTAAGAAGTAATGTCCTACTCTTATTTGAGAAGGTAGATAAGAAAAAAAACTCAACATGATGATATTATTCAACAGATAGAATGAATAAATACAAAGAAAAATTAGATCAAGAAAAATGGTAAGGATTGTACTAGTAAGGAAGGTAAGGTAAATGACAAGGGAATTTATGTAATATGCTAACATTCTCCCCCTTTATACATTGGTCTTGCAAATTTACCCCCCCAAAAAACTCAAATTTCACCTTGCTAAGAGGCTTGGTGAGTATATTTGCAATCTCTGAATCATTTGGGCAATGCTAGAGTTGAGTGTAATGGTGCATCACCTTCCCTCAATTGTAATGATATTCAAGCTCAATATTGTTCTTTCTCTCATAAATTACTTTTTGGCCATTTGCTGGAATTGAATATGTGTTGCATTGATGTCTTGTCATTTATGTCAATACTAGCTGTTTGGATGATTTACCGACACCCTTCTGGTTCTGGTAGGTTAAGTACTATTTGGTTAACTTGGATCCGACATGATTCGATAGGCTTCGGTATAATCTAGTGATATAATTGGATTGTTCATGATAACAATACTCATATTTGGTCAATTGCCTTTGGTCTGGTGATTGGATGCTATCTTGCTTGCTTAGAAGATTAGTTTCTAGTTCTGGTGAGGGTTTCATTGGCATAGCTTTTAGTGGAGATCTTTGATGAATTGCATAAGTGGTTTTGGTGTAGCTTCTAATGGAGTCTTAGGATGTTGTTGGTGATCATGTTCAAGACTTGGCAGATGGAGATCATTACTGAAGCATGTGGGCCTATACTTGGTCCTGGTTGATCTAGGTTATGGATCGACTTTAATGTAATATGTGGATAGGACCTATTGATGTATTTCTGCGATGTCTTATGTTTTGATATTACTTTTTTGGTCTAAGGCCAACATGGTTAATACTTATATAATTAGTTTATTATCTGGTAGCCTACCTGATTGTTTATGGTCGAGGGTTTGTCTATATAGTTGTAAGAGGTCATGGTCAAGGTATGTAATGTCTGAATAATGTAATATCATTCAGGCAAAGGAGTTGGTCAATCATTAGAGATTAAATTGGGTTTATGTAAGAGGATTTAGTTCTTTGATATTGGCCTTAACTAGAATTGTAGTCTAGCATAGTAGATGATATCATTTGCAGTTCAACACTTCTCTAGATTGTAGTCTGGATTTATATGTAGTCACTGAGGCTCCTTTTGTGATGAGCAGTGTGCTCTAGGCTATTGGCCTTCATGCAAGTGCAGGCTCCTTCATTGTAATTCATATACTTACTACAGAAGTATTATCTGACTATGGGTAGGCTTCCCACCATGGTTTTTCCCTTTACCAGGTTTTCCACATATAAATCTTGATGCTGTGTGGATAGATTTTATTCTATGATTATTGTATATGTTTAATTGGATTAACTACTATTCCAATACTTATTTATTTGGATTACGGTATAAATTTTTAATTGCTGAATGGTCCTATAATCTATGAGAGTTGATTCACCCCACCGCCACCTCTTAGTTGTCTTCTAGTTATCTGAACTATTGAACATTACTAGATTCTAAACAAGATTCAACACCCCCTTGATTGTTTCCAAATAGAATTGTTTGTTGGGCTTCAAAAATGTTCATATCAACTAGAATGTGATATAACCAAATCCCATCATAGATAGATCCTATGAGATTTTGCCAAGATCAAGGGCACAATGAAAAGTATAAAAGAGAGACAAAAGAATGACAAGAACAAACTATATTCTCATCAATATGAAAATGATCACAGGATTAACCGATACAATGAATATGTGTATGCTTATATAGGCAAGGCCATATAGATATGCGAGCACACAATCATGATATGTGGCTCAATGAGAAACAAGGGTAGGTAAGAAATACTAGGGGTAGGTAGGAGAAATAATATAATATTCCGCAAGAGGTGGATGACCCACTGAATGTGGAGTGTAACAACAAAATAAGACCACAAAAGGTGGAATTTCTCCTACAAGCTATATCCCTATGTGCACACTTCCCTAAGTGTCTCAAATCCAAACTACGAATAGATGCATTATCCTAAGTTAACTTAAGTAAATTGTAATAATATCCATAATGAATATTTATTTACACCAACACCCCCCCTTAAGTGAAACATAGGGGAATGAATACTCAAGTCAACAATGCAAGATGGGTCATGGCTACGAGGCCATGATAGTTACCCATGTACAATATGAAAATGCAAGAAAAACTATGCAATGCAATCTCTCACAAATGGAGAAAGGGAGAAAACCCAGTGGGAAAAAACTCCCCCCCCCCCCAAAAAGAGGGATGAATGTACAAAAGACTCTCAAAGAAGAAGGACAAAACTTCAAAGAGGAAAAAGTCCCTCCCATAAGAGAGGAAGGAGAAGTTAGTTGACTCCCCCTAATGAGATATCTCGCACCCCCAAGAGAGCTCACAACTACTAGAAATTACTCTTGGTGAAAGGTTTGGTAAAGATGTCACCAACCTGCTCCACTATAGGACAATACTGCAAAACAATGACCTGGTCCTAAATCAACTCTCAAATTTAGTGCATATGGATCTATATGTGTTTGCTCCACTGGTGCTAGACCAAGTTCTTTGAGATGGCAATAACACTCTAATTGTCACAATGTAGAACTGTTGGCCATGGAGTGGTGAACCCAAACTCTGTGAGAATCTGCTGAAGCCAAATGGTCTTAGTCACTACATTAACAACTCCTTGATACTTAGCCTCAGTCGAAGAGAGAGCAATATCATGCTGATTCTTGCTCTGACAACAAATGGGGCCTGAACCAAGGTGAAAACTATAACCTAAAGTAGACTTACAATCATCAAGATTGCCAGCCCAATAAGAGTCTGAGTAACCAACCAAGCAAAGTGTTGTGCCTACTGCATAGCGAATCCCATAGTGATGTGTACCTTGGGTGTAATGAAGGATGCGTTTGGCGGATTTCCAAGTAGATGAGACTACCCACAAGCTGACGATACAAGGTGGCATCAACTAGTGGAGAAGAACACTAAGCCTTGAGCTTGACTCCTGAAAGAAAGGGAGTCAGTGTAGGCTTACAATCAGCCATATGAAAGTGTGCAAGAAGATCAAGAGAATACTTGGGCTGCAATAGAGTAATCACATAAGGTGACTGTGAAATATCTATCTCAAGAAAGTAGTGCAAAAGACCTAAGTCAATCATAGCAAATCTGTCATGCAAAGCAGATTTGACCCTGCTAATGATGGATGTGGTGCTCCCTGTGATGATCAAATCATCAACATAGAGCACAAGTATCAAGTGAGATTCATCCTATCATAAAATATAGACATTTGGATTAGAATGACACCTGGTGAACCCTGCTGAGAGAAGAAAGGAATCCATCTTGGCATACCAAGCCCTGGGAGGCTTCTTAAGGCCATAGAGAGATTTCCTTAGTCTGCAAACCAAGAAAGTATCTTGGATGAAACCATGTTCCTACTCCATATAAACTCCTCATCAAGATCCCCATGAAGAAAATCACTCTTCACATCCATCTGATGTACATCCCAACCCTAAGCTACAACAATAGCAAGTGTCAAATGAATGGAGTTCATCTTGGGTACGAGCACAAAGGTCTCAGTATAGTCAACACCTGGAACCTGAGAGAAACCTTTCGTAACAAGTCGAGCCTTATACTTAGCCACACTACCATCCACTACAAACTTTGTTCGATAGATCCACTTACATCGAACCATCTTTGTCCCCTTAGGGGAATGGATGAAATCCCATGTGTTGTTCCTCATCAAGGAATTATACTCTTCCTCCATAGCTTGGTCCCACTTAGGAACCCCTGATGCTTCCTAAAATGTATGTGGATCAGAAGTGGTAGCAATGAATGCATGTGGAAGGTCGTGATGTTGTGATCGAGTCCTCCATGTATCTAAAGGATCCCCAACAAGAGAACCCATAGACTCAAGTGTCTATCAAGCTAAACGAGGTCTAGGTGGTGGTGGAGAATGAGGCTCCTCAACTGCAAGTGGACCCTACAGAGGTGTAACCCTGTGAGTCAGAAATGAAGGAGTCTCATCATCTAAATCATTGGCATCACTATCCACAATGGAGGAAGGTGGAGTAGGTAGAAAGGCTAAGCTAGGAGATCTTTCCTCAAAGTGAACACTCCTCTAAATGAACACCTCTTATGTCTTAGGATCCATCAATCTATATGCCTTAACACCCTCAGGATATCCAACAAATATGCAAGGCTAACTCTGAGGTTCCAATTCCTTGCATTTTTGCAGAGGTATGTGATCCCATGCTAGACACCCAAAGACTTTGAAATGTCTCATAATCGATTTCCTACCAGCCCAAGTCTCAAAAGGAGTAATACCTTGTAAATCTTTGTGAGGAACCTAATTCTAGATGTGTGTTGCACAACTGATAGTCTATGACCAAAAGGTGGGATCAAGAGCATGTGCATGTATCATACAGCTAGCCATTTCTTTGAGAGTTCTATTCTTGTACTCTGCAACTCAATTCTATTGTGGAAGGTATACAACATAATGTTGAAGATCAATCCCCTCAAATGTACAAAAATCCTCAAGTCTCTTGTTCACATATTCCCTTCCATTATCTATACGAAGAATCTTGACCACTTTCCCAGATTGCTTCTCCACATGAGTCTTGAAGTCCTGAAATCTATCAAATACTTCAATCTTATGAATGAGAAAGTAGACCCAAGTGAAGCAGGAGTAGTCATCAATGAAGGTTAGGACATAGAAGGCCTTGCTAAATAAAGGTGTTGGAAATGGACCTACTACATTATTGTGAACAAGTTGAAGAACTTCCAAAGCTCTCCAAGCTTTCCCCTTATCAAACTTCTCCTCGGGATGCTTTCCCATGGAACAACCTGAACATACACCCTCTAAAAAATTGATTCAAGGTAGACCTGTGACCATGTCTTTAGTGTTGAGCTATTGAACATAGCGGTAGTTGAGGTGACCAAAACGCTCATGCCATAGTTTACCTTTTGAATTTGAATGAGTAAGCAAGGCCCTAGAAGGAGAATGAATAAAGCATTGAGTTATCATTGACTTGTCCCACTACTACCAATGCCTCATCATCAAGTTCCTTTACCACAACTAAATCAGGTGTAAACTCAACCTTTTTCCCATTCCCATAGTGAGTGATTTGGTAGATAGAGAGAAGGTTGGTAGACAAGTTAGGAACATAAAGAACATTCTCAAATGTTCCATCATCCATGTCAACTAAACCTTTCCCTTCAACCTCTACTTGTGTATTATCACCTATGTAAATGTGAGGTACCTTAGATGCCTCCAATGAAGAGGATGAGAAATTGCCTTGTGATGTAGAGGATGATTGTCCTTTTTTCTATTGTGGTTTTGACTTGGATTGCTTCTTCTTCTTGTTGAAATCTTTTTCTTGACTCCTTTGACTCCCTTGATTAGCCACCAAAGCCTTGGACTTTGAAGACTTGAGAAGCCCCATGTTCAACAACCTAGATTGTTCCAATATCAACATTTTTGTGAAAGCATCAAATAAAGGCATAATGTAGGAACTCCCCACTATCAAATGATGAGTTTGGAAGCTAGATACAAATGCTGCATATTCTAGTGCAAGCTTGTCCAACAAGTAGAATATCAACTGAGCATCCTTTTTGTCAATTCCACAATCCTTAAGCTTTTCTGTTAGCTCATTTGCTTTGGTGACATAATATTGGATTGTATCAAAACTCTTGGGATCCAAGTTGTTGAGCTCATTGTCAATCTTGTAACCTCTGATTTCATCAATTTGACCATACAATTTCTGAAACATATCCCAAGGCTCTTTGATTATAGTACACTTCTCAATGTGAAAAATGAGGTCATCTGATGTATACTTATGCAAAATTCCAAGAGCCATGCAATTCTTAGTGAGCCATTCTAACGGAGCATTAGGATCAACCTTAGGATCAGGTGGTGCTGATATTATTCCATCTATGTAATGTGTGAGACCTTTTTCCATTAATTTGCTCCATACTTTAGTTTTCCATGATGCATAATTATGTGGAGTTAAAGGTGGAAATTTATGAGGACTCATTGCAACAAAAATGAAAGAGCACAAGGAAAGAGAGGCACAATCACACAAGACACCCCCCTAAATTCAGTCAATCAAAGAACCCCCCCAAATGATGATTTGGCACTTTATACTTAGTGTGTGTACAATGGGCAACTTGTAAAAAATGACAAAGTGGACTTCTGATTTCAACTTTACAACTACCTCAATAAGGCTAAAAAATACTCAAACTAATAATGCAAGAGATCTAAACTAAGATCCAAGCAATTTACAAGTACCAAGTAGGCCAAATAAGACCAATATCTGAAAGTACAATTTCCACTCAAAATATCTGAAATCTGATCATAGATTATGAAAGTAGATGAAAAAATATGGACTTTCAAAAAAAATGACACCTGAAAAGGAGGTCGTATGAGCTCAAACAAAGCCTTTGAAGTTGCCAAATTGAGGATTGGACACGTACAACTGAGAGAATCCAAAAATTATGAAAAAATTGTGCACCAAAATTAGAAAATAACAATACCATTGTGAAGAGCACAAAAAATTAGCCCAAATAAAAAAAATTGCACCCAAAATGGAGCAAAATTGAGCAAGTTATGAGCCTCCAAAGTTGACCCAAAAATCCAAACTGCTCAACGAAGAGGGGTCTAATTTTTTTTTCAAAAAATGCTGACCTAGCATTGACTGGGTAGAAGGTACAACCCACAAAAAAATTTATTTAATTTTTTTTTTTTCAATTTTTTTTTTTAAAATTGGAAAGAAAACTAAAAATTTCGTACCATACCCCTTGAATTGGGCAAATAATTCTTCCAACACCCAAAATTCAATTTTCGCCAAAATAGGTTGAGTTTATACTCAATTTTTATGGAAATGGCCTCCCAGACTCAATGGTGAGGTTGAAAACACTCTAAGATGCCTCCAAAAAGAACTATTCCTCAAATCCAAAAATAGAAGTGTTCTAAGATGTCTCCCAAAACCAATCAATGAAGCCCTAATGGATCTGATACCATGTGAGATTTTGCCAAGATCAAGGGCACAATGAAAAGTATAAAAGAGAGATAAAAGAATGACATGAACAAACTATATTCTCATCAATATGCAAATGATCAACTGGATTAACCAATACAATGAATATAGGCCTACTTATATAGGCAAGGCCATATGGATGTACGAGCACACAATCATGACATGTGGCTCAATGAGAAATAAGGGTAGGTAAGAAATACTAGGGGTAGGTAGGAGAAATAATATAATATTCCACAAGAGGTGGATGATCCACTGAATGTGGAGTGTAACAACAAAATAAGACCACAAAAGGTGGAATTTCTCCTACAAGCTATATCCCTATGTGCACACTTCCCTAAGTGTCTCAAATCCAAAATATGAAAAGATGCATTATCCTAAGTTAAGTAAAGTGTAATAATATCCATGGTGAATATTTATTTACACCAACACATCACTTGTCTTGAATTTTGTTGCTGCCTCTTCCATCATCTCTTCTACTCAAATCAGAAAATTATAATAGAGCTTTAAATTAGAACTTTACAATAGACTTGCTCCACCAAAGGAGTATCCTACAAAGTCATCAATCCTTAGTTAAAAAATAAACATGAAATCCACAGGATTGATGGATCTCCTTCATTCTAGTTCTTCCGGTGTAGGGGTCTAACCCCTAGTTTACCTCTAAGAAACTCAAAGTTAGCCTTTGGTAAGGGCTTAGTAAAGATATCAGCTAACTGATCTTTACTCTTCACATATTCCATCTTCACCTCTTTTTCTTGAACTCTTTCCCTTAGCAAGTGATACTTCAATTCAATGTGCTTGGTTCTCGAATGAAGTACTGGATTCTTATAAATGTTTGTTGCACTTGTCTTATCAAAATAGATAGTTACTGGTTCAAACATATCTATCTTAAATCCTTCTAGCACTCATCTCATCCAGATTGTCTATGTGCAATTGATGGATCCAACTACATACTTTGCTTCAGTTGTAGATTGAGAAACACAAGTTTGTTTCTTGCTCGTCTATGCCACTAATCTTCCTCAAAGTAGAAAAGCTCCATTGATTGTTCTTTTCCGATCATCCACATTACCTACCCAATCAACATCAGTAAAGACATCCAAAGTAAAATATCCTTTATAGGGATACCATAAACCATAGTCTATTGTCCCTTTGAGATACCAAAAAAGTCTCTTCATAGCCACCATGTGACTCTCTTTAGGCTCTTTCAGAAATCTAGCCACTAATCCAATAGAATGAGCAATGTCTAGTCTGTTATGGACAACATAGTGTATCTTGCAAATCATAGATCTATACTCTTTTTCACTAATAGTAGGGGAATCATCTTCCATTGATAACTTGCAACCAGTCACCATCTGTGTTCCTATCAGTTTGCAATCTTCCATGCCAAAAGTCTTCAACACCTCTTTGATATACTTAGTATGACAAATAAAGATACCACCATCCAGTTGTTGAACCTGAAAGCCAATAAAGAACTTAATTTCACCGTTTAGAGACATTTCAAATTCCTTTTTCATTATATCAACAAAGTCCATACACATGTCATCATTTCCACCAAAAATTATGTTATCAACAAACACTTCTACTATCAGCATCTTGTCTCCATTAGTTTTCCAATAAATGTTATTGTCCTCACTGGTATGTTGGAATCCAAATTTGGTCAATTGTGTATGTAATCTCTCTTAACATGCTCTTGGTGCCCACTTTAGAACATATAGTGCTTTGTGCAATTTACACACCATGTCTTTGTCATCAGTCAAGAAAAATTCATCTGGTTGTTCAATGTATATTTCTCCTAGAATCCCATTTAGAAAGGTTGACTTGACATCCATTTGGTAGACTTTGAATCCCTTATATGCAGAAAATGCCAACAACATCCTTACTCCTTCTAATTTAGCAATAGGTATAAATGTTTCACCATAATCCTCACCTTCCTCTTGAGCATACCCTTTGTAGACTAATCTTTCCCTTTTTCTTACTATTCTTCCTTCTTCATCCAATTTATTCTTGAAGACCCATTTTGTTCCAATTACATTGTTATCGTCCAGTCTAGGAACAAGTGGCTGATGAATACTAAGAGGGGGGGGTGAATTAGTATACCCAAAAACTTTACCAAACACTTAAGAAAATTTATTGCAAACTGATATATCCTTTTAACCAATAAACTAGTTAATACACAAAAAAGCCAAATAGCAAATAAAGCATTCACCCACAATAACACAATCACCTAACACAAGATATTTTGACGTGGAAACCCGAAAGGGAAAAACCATGGTGAGTAAAACTCACAAGTCTACTATCTGCATAATAGCGACTAGACCGATTAAGGTGAGACTAGTTAAGGCCTTATAATGTTCTTCACCAAAACAGATCCTATTAGGAGATAAGTCCTGTTAAAGGATTTCAGATCCAGAACTATGAACCACCTTGTTAGAGGATTTTAAATAGGCTTAACTAAGCCTACCCGGTTAAGGGTTTCTAACTTGTCAAAGAGATTAGTAATCAACGAGTAAGTGAGCTAGAAAGTAGCACATAATGCTTAGTTATATCCTTGATAGCTCTATCTTAATGCATTGCAACATTACTTTAGTCTTGTATCCTTTACACGTTCAATCTCTGTTGCAAGATACCTTCTTGCAAAAACCTAATCTTTTATGCAACCCTTCTACACACATACATAATAAGCCCTAGACATGATGTCCTCATATAGGAATCTGATTTCATGTCATTCCAATGAGATTAGACTACAATTTTCAAGGTACAGTGCATCTAGACACAATTTGTAACACGACATAGAATCATCGCAATGGTGTTGGTGGATAATAACTCATCACATTTTACAAGTTTGTCGGTTAACAAAACACAGTATACTGATTACTGGTTTTACAAACAAAGACTGGTAAACTAGAACATAATGTTTTGATCTTTAAAAGGATTAGTTGCTGCTTGAGGTCCTTGTACCACTTGAAGTCATCGTACCTCTTGAGGTCCTCGGTCATGCTTTGACCGGTAAGCTTCTTCTGCAAACACCGATAGTCTTCAACAAATAAAGACTATGCATATTGTAGATAGGAATCTGGAAATCATCAAAGCAAATATAAATACTAATCTAGCTCAATCACAAAAGTACAAGTGCAATGATCTATCCTAAACACACTCAATAAAGACATGAAAGCGAAACATTCAAAACTAAAAACTAAGCAAACCAAATATAGATCTGAATGCTTCCTTCATGTAGCTCCATTGTCCTTCTTTCTTCTTCAAATAGCCTTTGTTTGTGGATCTCACCTTCAAGTGCATACACATGAGATGAAAGGAAGTAGACAAGATATTGGCGCAAGAGTACTCGAAGTGTGATTGATTTGACAAAGTGATTAGAAATTCGATAATCTAATTAGTTGGGATTGAAGAAATTCATCCAATTTATAGACAAATTGGAGAAAAGATCAAATTAGCATGAAATGGATATTAGAAGCAATTGATTTCAAAAATGGCACAATTGAGTGGAAAGAAGAAGGTTATGACACCTTCTATGTCATGAATTATGACATATTGCCAATGCAAAGGTTAGAGAACTAGAACCTTATGACATCTTGCTATGCCAAAAGTATGACGCATGAGAAATTCATGCTTCCACCGAAGCACAAAAATAGGGAGAAACTAGAGAGAAATTAATTAGGTGGAAATTGGGAATGAAGACAAATAAGGAAAATTAGGAAATTAGAAAATTAGAAATGATGGAAAATTAGAAAATTAGGTAAATTAATTAATAATTTGTCATTTATTAATTAATTCATAAGAAAGAGGAATAAATTTGCCAATTAAATAAATATTTAATTGTGACAAGAAGACTTAGGATAAATAAATAAATTATTTAACCTAGAGGAAGAAATGACAAATTAGGTTAAATGAATAAATCATAAAACCTTAGAAGATGAATTAGCAATGCAAGGATGACAATTAGGTCTTGATGAAAGATAATTGACTCGATCATGATTCCGATTAACAAAGGACCAATGTGATAAATGATTTGATTGATAAAAGCACCAATTGATGAGGAATAATGACTAATTGATCCAAATTGACATGATTGAGAAGACGACGATGATTAATGATAAATTGATCGCAAGATGACAAAATTGACAAGAGGATAAGGATCGATGACAAAATAGATTGCAAAACAACAAGATTGAAAATGACCACGATCGATGACAAAATCGATCACAAATGACAAAATTGAAAAGAGGACAAAACCCTAATTAGGATTGACGATGTCCAAAATGAGCACGCACATTGATGCGACAGGATAGGATTGATCAAAATCATGACTGAAAGTTATTGTCAACAAGACCGAATTTGAAAGCGATATGATTGAAGAATGCAGAAGAATGACTCGACACTCACAAATGATAAAAACCAAGTGCGCAACATGGAAGAAATGTTAATGCAACGCAAAAACCGAAAATGAGGCAATGTGCAAATGTTAAAGTATGACTCTGCAAGTGTTGACCATTTTTAGGTGTCTACACATATAATGGCATACAATACTGGTTTGAACAATACATCACATACTACTGGTTGAGAATAACTCATACAACAAATAAGTGTGTGTCCATCAATGAAAATCACAACTAAGCATCATCAAAATGCCAACAATCTCCTGCTTTGGCATTGATGGCAACACTTAGGAAAATTTGACATCTAAGATCTTACAAAATAAAAATATGATGCCATAACCAAAATTACTCCCCCTAAGAATATACACTATTCCATTTGGCACAGTTGCAAGCATGTACTACTTCAATACCACTCCCCATAAAATTTCCAAACCAAAATTACTCCCCCTTTTCCAACAATGACAAAGTAATACAAACATGCCAAAATCATATTGCATAACATAAAAAATAGAGTATATGTGTATGACAATAATGAGTAAAACTTTTCAAAAATGAATTTAAAGTTTTTAAAAAATTCCTTCATGTCTATAGACCAGGTATCTAGGAGTGAGGTAGCAATTTCACTCTGAGTCTTCATCTAGAATGTTAATTCCTCCATGGCATCAATAGTACTCAATTCCTGAGTGACAATAATAGCGTCCATGTTTAGAAAGAACTTCTGAAGAATCTGCAATGTAGGTAACAACAACAGTTGAAGTTTTTGCATATGTTGAGACCGCTTGCAGATCTCTGAATCAATCATGTCAATCTGTTGCTGGTGAGTTTGTACTATCTACCCATACACTATGAAGGAATCATAGGGAACTTTGAAGTTGTCTATATATTGCTTTAACTCCAATTAGAGTTGACCCTTCTTCTTTAGAGCATCATCACATAATAGATCGGGCTAGCAAATTTCTTAGAAGTTTATTACCTTCAGCCATGGCCAGACTGATATCATCTCTCTGATGTATTAGATTGTCTCTATCTTCATTAAATTGCTTCACCAATGCAATTTTTAGTTCCTTTGCATTCTTTTTCTTTGCCGTAGCTTGGGCAGCATCTTCCAATGATTGTACTTGATCACCCACTATTGTGCATAGAAGTTTCAACTGGGCCAGTGAGGAATTGGTACCAGAAAGATTAGTATCGGGAACTAAGGTTGAAAAAGTATCAACAACAAGTTGAATAACATCTTTTTCTTTATTCCTTCTTAGTTCCTCCAATCTTTCTTGAGAAAGTTGAATACTTCTCAGGAGCTCATTTTCATCTATAGATTTGGTGAGACAGGCAAGAGTCAATACATTGAGACTCATCGAATCAACCTGTTTAACTTGACCTTGATCTCTGGTTGCCTTGGGAGTCTCAGAAGTCTGTGCACCTTCCTTTGCTTTTATTTCCTCTTGTCTCTTCTTCTCCTACTCTTCTTTCTCCTTAGCCTCCTTATTAGCCTTCTCTTTTTCCTCTTTCTCCTTCTCTAGTTTCTCCTTCTCTGTCTTCTCCTTATCCAGTTTCTCCTTCTCTGCTTTCTCCTTCTCTGATTTCTCCTTCTCCATTTTCTCCTTCTCCACTTTCTCCTTCTCTACTTTCTCTTTCTCCACTTTTTCTTTCTCTACCTTCTCCTTCTCTACTCTCTCTTTTTTCACTTTCTCTTTCTCTGCATTTTCTTTCTCCACTTTTTCCTTTTCAGTTGTCTCCTTATCCGCTTTCTCCTTATCAACTTCCTCTAGTTTGGTACCTTCAACATCTAATGCATCCACATCAATAGGATCATTTTACTTAGTTATTCTTTCTCTCTTATCATTGAAGGTTTCATCCAATTTAGATTTTGATAGGTCAGGCTCTTGCTCAGCCTATCTATTTGCTTCAGATACCTTCTGCATCTCGACAACTGCTTTAGCCTATAGATGGGTGTCTTTTTCCACCTTAGAGATATTACCTCCAAGTAACTGAAGTCTTCTCTTTCACATGAAAAAGATGCCTTTATACCGATTAAGAAGCTCAAATAATTCTGAATTAGAGGCATTTGGAATATTTTGAGCCAAAACTTGCTCCATAATTTCTTTCTCCTTTTCAATGGCAATGTTCCATTTATTATCCAAAAAGTTATATAAATAATTAGAAACAATAGGTTTAATATCAATCAGAGACCAATCATTATCACATAAATACTTAATAAGTTCTTTCTCTACATCTTTCTTTTTAATATCGCTAAGATCATCAAAATAATCTTTTAGATCATCAAGAATTTTCCTTTTAATGGTCTTTATAATATTTTGATAATGTGTGATAGGGTTGTAAGAAGGAACGTGTATATTTACCAGTGCAGAGGTTGCAGGTACATTATCGGTTGACTTGGTCTTCTTACTCGATTTCCTCACCTTCTTTATTTCACCTTCTTATTTAGTGTCTACTGAACCCTATGCTTTGTTCTTGGTTCTCTTCTTCCTTTCAAATACCTTTGGCACAATAGCCTCTAGTTTCTTCTTGGCTGGTGAGCTCTTGGTTACTTTAGGACTAACAACAAATGTAACCAGTGCCGATGTTGATGGCATAACTTTCCTCTTCTTTTACTTCGGTACTACAGTAGTATTAACCCTCTCAGAGTAGGTACCAATACTCTTCTTCTTTGGATCAAGCGGTGAAGCAAGTAGGGTAGAGGCATACCTAGTAAGTATATCATTCACCACTTCATAGCCCATAGGCTCAACTTCATCTTGTCTTGTCTCAACGACTTCCATTATGCAATGATCTAATTTGATCATGAAACAAATGTCATCTTCATACTTCTTAACCAGGGCACTTGATATCCTTGTTCTCTGGTTCATCTTCAATCTGAACTCATCAAAATACCTGTTCAGAGTCTTCGAATAAGTAGATTCCACTGCTTGCAGACTCTTCTTGATTTGTCTTGTAACTGGTAGGTCACTTGACCATTGAACATCACCAACTCCTAGAAAATACCCTTGAAATTAGAAAAACAACCCAAGTAGTTGATAGAATTTGAACCTTAGTGTCTTGTCCTCTTTGATGGATTTCAAATTCTCCATGAGTTCTTTTTGCTTGCAGGTACACAAGTCATATTCTGCATCATCCTTGATCATCAGATAAGTGGCATGCACCACCGCTGTAGGAACAAAATTCATTCTGCTAGCATAGAATACTCTATACCCAATAACCATGCATGCATAGCTCACCAAGTCATCTTCAACGGTGTTGAAAACCATTACCCTCTTGTCACTCACAAAACCAGTGAGCTTTGTCACTCTGATTTTTGTGATCTTACAAAGAACATGGACTTCTCCAATATTGTAGAAACTAATCACGTCATGGATTTCCTCTAGTGTAACATCATGGGTTCGCTCAAGATACATCTTGTCACCCTGAACCCTACTAAGAATAATTCTTATGTGATCTTCTATGAATTTCTTGAGAAAATATACTGCATTGTGGAGTTTCTTCTTCTCGATCACATTGTACTCTAGTTTAATCTTCTTCTCTTTTCCAAAGAACAAACTCAACTGGGAGTGAACTAGTAGAGACCCTATGTCTTCCAGTTTGCAATCAATATAACCAGAAGCATCCCCTTTGACAATGACTCTGGTGGGAATTTGAGATAGGGAATTGTATTTCACCTTCTTCTTAAGAGATTTGGATGACTCCTCAGGTGCTGAAGAGATAGAAGAGGCTTTGGATGGAGAAGCCATGTCTAAATAATTTCAAATGATAAGAGTGAATCGATGAAAAATACCTTTTCAATTTGAACTAGGGCTCACCAATGTCGAGCACAACACACTTCTCCAAAAGCTTTCTTTACCACTCTAACCTCTACTCTGGATAACTTGAAATGATTGTTGGGTCTAGCTTAAGATTTCTTTCTAGATTTCTTTGAATACAAGATTGATCACTTTTGTTACTCTGCTTAGGTTAGAAAATGCTTCTTCAAAAATAGGTAAGTAAAAATGACTACAAGAATCACCTTTATACATGCTCCTACCTACCATAATAAATGCATCACCGTTAGGGTGCAAACCCTAATTTTACCTTTTACCACTTCATTTCTTTTGTCAGTTGTTAGGTAACCAATACTGATAAAAGCACTTTACTGGTATGGTCCAGGGGTTCAAAACATTGTTACTAATATGTTCCCCCTTAATCTTTTCGAAGCTCAATTTGCCAATTCAGGGGTTTCCACACTGGGTGCAGAAACTGGTACATCTTGTGGCTTCTCTTCAGATTTCTTTTTTCAAATTTTATCCATATCAGCCTGAATGGTTTCAACATCGACCTTTTCTTCTGGGTTGACCAATTTGTCTCCCGATGGATTTTGGCTCAATCTGCATGATCTGGAAATATGTCCCGGATTGTTATAATGATAACATACCATACCAGGTGCTCTCCATGGTCTGGTATTCACATTCCCATTCTTTCTCCTACATGTTGCAGTAGTGTGACCGCTACCATGATAGATCACATAGGTTTCTCTCCAACCATGTGTTTCTCCATAACCATTTGACCTCTGGTCATAGGTTCTATACTAGTTTTGGTTCCGGTTCATAAGAGGTTCTTGGACAAATCCTCTTGTTCTCGATGCATAACCTCCAGAGTTGTTCATAACTGACCTACACTCAAAAGATCTATGACCATTAAATCTACCAATTCTAGCTTTATGGTCGTACACATTGTTTTGCATGTAAGGGAAATTATTATAAGCATTGCTCCTACATACATTGGTAGTATGTCCTTCCTTATGATAGTTAAAGCATACAGGTTTGAACTTTCACTTACCTTTGCTTTTACTATTGTTCTTAGGTACCAGTTTCTCTTTTAGTGCATCAATCTTGCTTCTAGAGGATTCACCTTCTTCATATATAGAGAAACTAAGTCTAGAGGTATCCTTTGATGGCTTCATTGATTCAGGCTTTTGGTCCAACTTTGCAGCACTTCGGTTGAACTTTGCAAGTATCTCCTTCGTCTCAACAAGTTCCTTGGAAAGAGCTTCATTGGTCTTCATTAGGATTTCATTATGAGAAATGGCTGCATTCAGTTCTGCTTGCATTTATTCTTTCTCTTCCTTACCCTCTTGCAAATAAGTAGTAATGGTACCAATTTCTTGTTTCAACTTATAGATCTCATACTCCTTGTCCTTCACTAGATCTTCAAATTTTCTTCGGTTTTCTAGTTCCTAACTCATCCTAATGGTCAATCCTTCCAGCTCCCTCCTCAAGTTAGTTTTGGACTCATTTAATTTCTCCACTTCTTCAACTAGGGCATCCATGTTTTCTTCATCAGAAGAGTTGTTTTCATTAATCTCCAGCATTTTCTTAACAAGTTCTCTTTTTTTGTCCAAAGAGGCTTTATACTTGACCTTAAGTTCATCATAGGCTTTCTCATATTTGTCCAGATGGTGAGTGAGTTTCGTCATGCTATATTCCCTCATATCTCCTTTCAAGTGGTTAGACTTAAAGAAAGGTTGGCTCTAATACCAATTGATGAATACTAAGAGGGGGGAGGTGAATTAGTATACCCAAAAAATTTACCAAACACTTAAGAAAATTTACTGCAAACCGGTATAGCCTTTTAACCAATAAACCGGTTAATACATAGAAAATCCAAATAGAAAATGAAGCATTTACCCACAATAACACAATCACCATAACACATGATATTTTGTGACATGGAAACCCAAATGGGAAAAAACATGGTGAGTAAAACTTACAAGTCTACTATTTGCAGAATAGCAACCAGACCGGTTAAGGCCTTATAATGTTCTTCACCAGAACAAATCCTGTTAGGGATCCAGATCTATATTAGGAGATAAATCCTGTTAAGGACTACACTGTTAAAGGATTTTGAACAGGCTTAACCAAGCCTACCTGGTTAAGGGTTTCTAACTTGTCGAAGAGATTAGTAATCAACAAGTAAGTGATCTAGAAAGTAGCACAAAATGCTTAGTTAGATACTTGATAGCTCTCTGTTAATGCATTGTAGCATTACTTTAGTCTTCTATCCTTTGCACATTCAATCTCTGTCGCAAGATACCTTCTTGCAAAAACCTGATCTTTTACGCAACCCTTCTACACACATACATCATAAACCCTAGACATGATGTCCTCATATAGGAATCTGATTTCATGTCGTTCCAATGAGATTAGACTACAATTTTCTAGGTATAGTGAATCTAGACACAATTTGTAACATGACATAGAATCACTGCAACAGTGTCAGTGGATGATAACTCATCACACTTTACAAGTTTGCCGATTAACAGAACAGATTATACCAATTACCGATTTTACAAACAAACACTGGTAAACTGGAACATAGTGTTTTGATCTTTAAAAGGATTGGCTACTACTTGGTGTCCTTATACCGCTTAAAGTCCTCATACTGCTTGAGGTCTTCCATCATGCTTTGACTGGTAAGCTTCTTCTACAAACATTGATAGTCTTCAACAAACAAAGACTATGCATACAATGGCATACAATACCGGTTTGAAGAATACATCACATACTACCAATTGAGAATAACTTATACAACAAATAAGTATGTGTCCATCAATGACAATCACAACTAAGCATCATCAAAATGCCAACAGTGGCCATATTTGATTCTTCTCAATTTGATCTAATTCCTCATTCATTGCATTCACCCAATCATCATCTTTTAGTGCTTCATTAATTGTCTTGGGTTCAATTGTAGTTATCAAACATGAGTTCTCTCAGATCTTTCTCCCGGTTTGCATAGCTGCATTCTTATCACCAATTATCTGATCTTGTGAATGATTCAATCTAACATATCTAGGTATTGCTTGTGTTGGTTTTGCATCTCCTTTATCAGGTTTTGCATCTTCTTTATCTAGTTCTTCATCTTCTTCCTCATTGTCATTGCTTACCAATTGAGCATTCAATTTTGCATTTGCTGATTGTTTATTATTCTTTGCTTTTGGTTCAATGATCACAAACTTTTCCACAGCTCTGCTCTCTCACCAAATAATCTCAAGATTGCAGTGGATTAAATGAAATTCAAAATGTTCCTTTTATTTTCTTTCAAACTATTGCATTAAATTCTTTAAATGAAATTGCATAGCACATACCTAAATCAAGTAACCAAATAATTCCATCCACTGGAATTTCTTCTATGACCAAAATCCAACACGCATCACCAACCAGTAGAAACCCTTAGTGAAGTAACACAAAAAGTCTAACCGGATCCAAATAGGACCACCATAACAACATGCCAGCCAATGCAATGTCAACAAACACTCGGAATATGATCAAGAAGCACCTTCAACATGATAGAAACCAATTCCATAAGCTAGAACAAAATCGTCTCACCAAAACACCAAATATTTCTTATTCATAAAGCTAATCGGAAGAGTTAGAAGCTAGCCGAGAAAGCTAGAAGCTAACCAGGAAAGCCAAAAGCTAATCAGTGCTGGTAAATACCAAAAGTGATAACAACCAGAGAACCAAATCATGAACCAATAGAATATATCACTAAATAAACCATTGAGAATAAGCATCCAAAACTAATTTCAGAGATTTGATCAATCCAGATCAGAATCATAGCCAAAACTAAGATGATCACCAAGACTAACTGAGATAGGTCCAACTATGATAGTCACTAATTGGGATATGGTGTTGACATCAATGACAACACTTAAACAAATCCAACATATTGCCAACACTGATTGGGTAGGAGATGTGGATGATTGAAAGAGAACTACTGGCAGTGCATTCTTTGTTGGGAAGAAGTTGGTTTCATGGCTTAGTAAAAAACAATCATGCACTTCATTGTCTACTACTGGAGCAGAATCTGTAGCCACTGCTACCAACTATAATTAGATTTTATGGATGAAATAAATGTTAAAGGATATAAGTGTAAGTTATGATGAGCCTATTTTTATTCACTGTGATAATATTGTTGCTATTGATATGTCAAAGAATCCGGTATTTCATTCCAAATCTAAAGACATTTCTATAAGGTATAATTTCTTGAAGGAAAAGGTTGAAACAAAGGAAGTCAAATTGGTTTATGTGCCTACTAAGGAACATATTGTAGATATTCTAGCAGAACCATTGCCTAAAGACACTTTTGAATATTTTAGATACCTGTTGGGGGTTACCAACCCTTCGGAAGACACTTAGAGATGTAGAGATGCATCAATCTAGCGAGCTTATCAGACATACTTTTCTTATCCGAGTTGATGAAGATGGTGCTACTACTCAGGGGGAGTAGTCAACTATTTGGTTTAGTATTCTTGGTATGCATCCTTTGTCATTGATGTCAAAGGCGGAGGTGGTATTCATGTGAAAAATAGTTAGATCTTTTAGAGAAGGTGTTAATCTTAGGGGGAGTTATTTTCATATTAGTCTTTTTCTCTTTTGAACAATTGTTGGCATTCCTTGGCATTTGGATGTTTTCCACATTCAATGTTGCCATCAATGTCAAAGGGGGAGATTGTTGGAAATATGTTGGATTTAGTTAAGTGTTGTCATTGATTTCAACACTGTATCTCGGTTGGAGACTATCTCGGTTGGATCAATCTCAGTTAGTCTTGGTGATCTTCTTGGTTTTGGCTATGATTCTGATCTGATATGATTAGATCTCTAGAATCAATTTTGGATTCTTATTCTAGATGGATATATACTTTCTATATTTTGTTGGTTCATGATTTAGTGCTTTGGTTGTTATCGCTTTTGGTATTTACTTTTACCGACTAGCTTCTAGCTTTCCCAGTTAGCTTTATCAGTAAGCATTATTTGGTGATTTGGTTAGTGGATTTTGGTTCGGCTCATAGAATCAGTTTCTATCATGTTGAAGGTGTTTCTTGATCATGTACTGAGTATTTGGTGACTTTTCATTGGATGGTATGTTGCTATGATGGTCCTATTTGGATCTGGTTAAACTTTTTGTTATTTCATTGAGGGTTTCTACTAGTTGGCGAAGCGTGTTTGATTTTGGTCTTAGCAGAATTTTTCGGTGGATATAATTGTTTGGATACTTAAATTAGGTCCATTTTATGTAATTTAAATCATAATATTTGTCCAATGGTACCATATGATGCAATTTTTGTAATTATGGGTTTATGGGTTTATAGTTTAGCCGACCTTGTCATTAAGGTTGATGATCTGTATTTATAGGTGACTTATTCATGTTATTGTGATTATGGTATGGTGGATGGATAGTGGTTATTTCTACATTATCAGAGTAAGGATTATGTGCGAACAAGGTAATATTATTCCAATGAAGTTTGGAAAGGTTTTTTATTTCAGAGGAAGCATCAATTTTTAACTGTAACTGTATCAAGCATTAGCAGATGCTACTTTCACAATTCATTTCTTTCTAGATTGTAGTCTGATGTTTATGTAAGTTAGTGAGACTTCCCTTTGTGATAGCAGTGCACTCTAGGATGTTGGCCTTTTGGCAAGTACAAACCCCATTGTAATTGTACATAATACTACTACTGAGTATTCATCTGATTGCGGGTAGGGTTTCCCATTGTGGTTTTTCCCTTTCTGGGTTTTCCATGTCAAAATATTGGTGTTATGTGTGTTGTGCTTTCATGTTATATCCTTCATTGCATTGTGCTCTTGTATAAGGTTTATAATTAAATCAATTGTTGTACTTGTGAGATAACTGATTCACCCCTCCTCTCATTTATCTCCTAGTATCATTGCATTCCAACAACATCTACACATTAATGTGTATGTATATAAGTTCTTACTTGAATCTCTCTCTTTCCACTTGGTGTTGAATTAAGTAGGATCTTTGGATGTTGTAGTATGTACAATGTTAGTATTTTGGTTATGTTGATATGGTTTTGTCATCGATGTCAACACCTATTAACACTTATCAACTCTTGCACTTTGGAGAATCGGCAATGTTCACCAGCAAGCAAGGGAGTTTATGCACAATATTCCAGAACTAAAAGCTTATAAGGTGATAGATATTTCATGCTAATCATTGATGACTATTCTAGAATGTGTTGGGTTACTTTTCTTAGAGAAAAATCAAAAGCACTTGGGAAGTTCAAACTATTCAAAGCAATGGTAGAAACAGAAACCGGTAAGAAAATAAAATGTCTAAGATCAGATCAAGGAGGTGAATTTACATCTAAGGAATTTAATACATTCTGTGAAGTGAATGGAATCAGAAGACAATTATCAACACCCCGGACACCACAATAGAATGGAGTTGTAGAAAGGGAAAATAGAACTATCTTGGATATAGCTAGAAGTATGTTATCAGAAGCAAATCAACCACATGTATATTGGAGAGAAGAAGTAAGTACAACGGTCTATACATCAAATTTCACATCAAAGGTAAAACTAGTAAGACCCCTCATGAACTATGGTTTGGTATTACACCTACACTTAAATATTTCAGAATATTTGGAAGTAAATGATATATTAGAAGAGATGAGTATATTGGCAAATTTGATCCTAGAAGTGATGAAGGAATATTTCTTGGTTATTCATCTAAGAGCAAAGCATATAGATGTTTTAACAAAAGTATGTACAAAATTATTGAGAGTACAAATGTGAAGATTGATGAACAATTTAGAGAAACTTCAAGGTACATAGACTCTGAACCAGCAACAGAGATACTGACAAATGAACCTACATTGAACCCACCAGTACATAATGAAGATCCAGTTACATCGGTATCATCTAAAAACTCCACTGTAACTAAGGAATAGTAGCAAACGAAGACACCCCGGTATGCAAGATTGAACCACTCTGAAAATTAGATAATTGGGAACAAGTATCAAGGAGTTATGACAAGAGGAAGATTGGCAAATGAAGAAGTATGGCTTATTTCTCAAATTGAACCATCATCAATTAATGAGGCATGTGAAGATAAACAATGGATTAAAGCTATGGAAGAAGAATTAGAACAAATTGAAAAGAATAACACATGGACATTAGTTCGTCGGCCTAAAGACAAAAATGCAATTGGAACAAAATGGGTATTCAGAAACAAACTTAATGAAGTTGGTAAGGTAATCATAAATAAAGCAAGACTAGTGTGTAAGGGATATTCTCAAAAAGAAGGAATTGATTATAATGAAACCTTTGCACCGATAGCTAGAATTGAGGCAGTCATATTATTCTTGGCTTTTGCGGCACACAAGAACTACAAAGTATATCAAATGGATATTAAATGTGCATTTCTGAATGGAGATCTTGAAGAAGAAGTTTACATTAAGAAACCTGATGGATTTTCTTTGATAGATAATAAAGTTATGATTTGCAGGCTAAGGAAAGCTTTGTATCGGTTGAAGCCAGCTCCAAGAGCTTGGTATGCAAGATTGGATAAGTCTCTTTTAAAGATTGGTTTTTCGAAAGGTAATGCTGACAACAATTTAATGCCCCTACCCTAGTCAGACTTGTTAAACTTGTTTGACCTTGGTTGACTTCCTATGTGGCATTCTTGAATGGTAGGTTAACTGTGATGCAATGTGTAGTTTAGATAATATAAATAATTGTGCATACTTATTATTGTGCTTTTGCATCGACTCTTGTGTAAATGTAATTGTTTCCTAACTCTTGTGATAAATCTTGAGCTAACACCTTCATTAAATATGTATATGTATATGTATGCTTGCGTGATTCATGGATGCAGGAGATTGTAGGTACAACACTGCTTAGGGCGAGGTTCATCTCCTTCGGGATTCGCAGGTTTGAGTAAACCTCCTCCATCCTTAGAATTCGGATTTGCAGGTCATAAAACTCTCATCTTGCCGTAGCCATGGTTAGGTGAGCATCGTGTGTGTGGTTCATGGGGCTTTCTTTTCATTGGGTTGCATGTCATGTGATTTGCTGGACTTCCTCGATTTGCATGCCTTGTGCAAGGTAAGTGGAGTTTGCTAACCTAAGTATTTAATCCAATTTAATGTGAGGATGTATGCATTAGTAATTTAGAAATTTAAAATAGGTAGTTCTTTTATATGATTAATCATTAATTTAAAGAGATCGCTTTAATTATAATTGTAGCAAGCTTAAAGCATTTAAAATGAAATAATGTGTTCATTTACGCATTAGTAGTTGAGAAAATTAGAATAAATAGATTTCTGTCATGAGATTAGTCATTTATTAAAAAGGTCGCTTTATTATGTTATAGCGAGTTAATTTAATAGTTAATTTTAAAAATAACGAATTCAATAAGTTATGCGTTTTAGAAGGGAAAGATTTAAAGTCATTGGGAAATAGAAATAAATTAATCATTTTCGCATTTTGGAAGAGAAAGGGTAAATTTTATTATTTAAAGGAAATTATTCTTTTTGGTTGTAAAGTTGATATAGTATAAAGGATTGATTTTTGAAATTGAAATTTATTTAAATACCTCACCCTTGTTAACAGTTCAAAATATAAATGTAGGCCTAAATTGATATTGAGAGATTAAAATTAGAATTAAATAAGAAATAGAAGCATGTTAATTTTAATTAGAATAAAATGAGTTAGTTTTATTGAGTAGTGGAAAATAATTATATCCATTTTCATGTTTCTTTTATTTTCAAAAAAAATAAAAAATAAATGCCTAAATTCGAAATTGAAAATTAGGGCAAAAAAGGGGGTTTCTCATTAAACCTAGTTTTTGAAATATTTTTGGGGGGTTTTCTTTCCTTGGGTCATCTTTTTGGAAAAAAAATGGAGATTGGGGATTTTGGAGAAAATGGAGTTTTGCTTTGAGTTGCAGCTGGAGCTCTTCTTCAAAAATATTCTTCTCGGAATGCGTTTTGAGGTAGGAATCTGATCATCAGCTTGATTAAAATGTTTATTAAAAAAAAAGGGGGTTTTCTATTTTTCTTTCTTGCAATATGGGTTTTCAGATTTTCCATTGATGTTTGTGAGTAAGTTTCATTGTAGAAAATTGGTAAAGCTTAACTTTTGTTGGATCTTTGTGAGGAAAATGGACTGCAAACATTGTTTTGGATTTGGTGGTTATTCATCAAACTCTTCTATTTTTTTTTGAAATCCATAACATTCTGGAAAAAAATAAAAATAAAAAATGGTTGTAACTACAATAAATGGAGAATGGGGGTTTTTATGTCTTGTGTTTGGTTATTTCGATCATGTATATGTCAAAAAAAAATATTGTTCTCCAGTTTGTTTTTATTTTGAGCAATCTGGAAATTTTATGGGACTGTGATTGTTTTAAAAAAAAAAAAGGGGTTGCTGGAAAATGTTCTAAGTCTCTGTTTCAGACTGTGTGAGTTGTTTTGGTGTTTTTATTTATCTTTTATTGAAATTTTGCATATACTATGTTTTTTTTAAACAAAATACTATTAAATAAGTTAAAAAAAAATTTATGAGATTTTATCCCATCACTGGGAGGCAGCAGGTACCTACTGCTACCAGTTGGTAGCAGCGCTACCAATGGTAGTGAACTGCTACCAAATGGTAGCAGTGCTACTAGAGGTAGCGGCCTACTACCATTTAGTAGCAGCGCTACCAATGGCTGTAGCACTACCAATGGTAGCATGGGCTGCCAAAAAGGGGAGGGGCCATGTGGGTGTCCACGTGGGTACCTTCCCTCTTCTTTTTTTTGAAATTTAAAAAAAGTTTTTTTTATTTATATATTTTTTTATTATTATTATATATAAATTGTTTTTTTTCAAAAAAAAAGAATATATATATATAATATATAAAAAGAAAAGAAATTTTTTAAAAAAATCAAATTAATAATTGAATTTAAATTTAGTTTAAGAGATTTAAATTTAGTTTCTCTTATACTATTTAATTCCAAATTATTAAATAATATTTGGATTTGGAATAATCAACTCTTAGTAAACCCATACTTTAATACAAGTTATTAATATCATATTGATTTTGTCATGCTCGGGTTAATACATATTATTAACATGGACTAAGTATTAATGGTGGATTGATGTGAATTTTTTTTTTTTAAATAAAAGTTAATTTAGCAAATCCATAAACTTGATCGACATTAATGGTTAAAATGATATGGTAAACTTGATCGACATTAATGGTAATACTTGATATGCTAGTGTTTGGTCATAAGTCGGTCAAGCCCCTAGTTAGGGTACCGTTAGACAAGAGAATCTATGTTCATGTTTTTTTTTATGGTTCAATTTGATCTACTTCTAGAAGGGATCACTATGTAATCATCAACCGAGGTAGATGTTGTATAGTGGATGTGTTCGCCTAAAGGGCAGAGATGTAATTGACATGAAAACTTATGTAATCCTAACTATATTAAATGCCAGAGGGGTCTTGCAGTTGAGCAGACCCGAAGATGTAGCCCTTTAGGGGTGAACTCTGAGATCATATCCGTGTTATGCGATGTCTTGTTTCTTTATTTCATATTATAAGTTATCATGTATGGTTTCTTTTCATAAGTGCATGATGGGAGTTTAATGAAGTTAAATCAAAGTGCATAAAATTATTCATCTTGGTACATGTAGTAATTAGGTTCGTAAACACATTGTAAGAATGATTATGGAGAAGAATTTGGTTATGTTAATTAAAGAAAATAATGGTGGAAAGAATCTCATAGGATGCCTTTATTGTGTTAGCTTGTTATTAAGTATGTTAATTGAATGAATGTGAATGGGAAACAAAGTTAGAATTAATGTTATAATTCCTAGATTGAAATCTAAAGGATGAACATCATATAGATATCTACCTTTTTATCTTAGTAAATGAGTAACGCCATGTTAATTATGTTTCACTATATTGGGTGAAATCGTTTAGTTAATTCATGTTTTAAATCTCAACAAATAATCCGTACCAAAGTTAACTTGAAAATTGGGTGAACTCAACTATTTATCCATACTTGTAACCTTAATAAAAGAATCTCTTATGATTGCTAAAAAAGAACTAAAATGGGAAGTATTTGTATAGTTGTTTATATCTTAATCTTAGTAAATGTATATTTTCATATTAACTTCATTTAACTAAAAGGAGTGACATGCAATAAGATAGTTATATTCTAATCCTAAAGGGAGAACATCACTATGAACTTATATTTTAATCCTGTAATGATGAATATCATCTTGCTAAATATATCTTGATTTAAAGGATGAACTCATGTGTTCCTAATACATTTTCACCTTAATGAATTGAGCTCCTTCTATTAGCATTATTAAAACTCCAATGAATGAACCCTATGGCTAATTACATTTTATCCTCCATAAGAGAACTATGACTCTTTAGTTTGGTTATGTTTAAACCTTAAATGAGGGAACCACACTTTATTAATGGTAGTTAAATCCTTAGTGAATGAATCACACCTTATTAACCATACTTTTAATTATAAAGGATGATATCAATTGTGGGTGGTTACCTTAAAACCAAATGATTGAAATTCATATATTAATCGCATTTAACCTTAAGGAAGGCCTCTTAAATTTATTAGGTGTTAATGTGCATTGAGTAAATAGCCTCACGACAACCTCCTAACCACCCAAAGTAAATGAACACTTCCTAACTATTCTAAGACATCAATTCATTGAACATACATATGACTATGTCATATGCATTATCTCGTAATTAAGTCATGCAGTTTATTGGGTCAATTGACGCAAGTTGAGCTAGGTGTAAGGTTATGTAATTGCGTTGGGAAACTCCTTAGGTTTGTTTAGCCTTCTGCTATGTTATCTAAGTTTTAGATAACTCTAATGTATCTTAATGTTGTGTCTAATTATTTACACTCTTAATATTACTTTAAAAAGAAAATTATTTACACTCTATTCGAGTGTTTTTAACTTAAACCCTTAGGGGTTTCCTAGTGGGGCATTACACTTGGTATCAGAGCCCATGTTGCAACACTAGGATCTCTGGTTTCACTTGTGCCCTTAGTTGGTGTGTGTGTGTCTACCTTATGTTGTATGCTTGTCCACCTTGATGTACGGATTTGATTTAACAAACCCTACTTGTGTGTAACGTGTGTGTTCACACTGTGTTTTCACTTTATTGATGTGGGTGTTTTGGGAATAATTATAAGTGTTTTGTCTGCTTATTGAGGACTTGGTCTACGATTTCTCTTACTTGGAAAGGGAGTCATATATACCTTCGATCTTGACTTGTTTTACTCTTTTGACTAATCCATCTTGGTTGGTTGTTAATATCTTGAATCTAAAAGTACGGTATGTGCTTGTTTATGGTATTGATCGATTTTAATGATTTTCCACTTGAAAGACTAGTATGGCAAATGTTAATGCTTATTATGTAGTACATTGAGTGATTATGACTCTTCTTCTTCTCTCTCCCTAGTAAATTAAAAGGATTTGATATGGGTAATTATCTCTTATTTAAGTTTTCTTATTGCAAGAGAAAGGATGATATTTCTTGAGCCCTTGTGTGACCCTCATAAAGTTTTTGTGTTTTAGATTGTGAAAGGGAATGGTTTGGGAGTTAATTTTTGGTTAATGATAGAAATGGCATGTTTGCATTAAAGGGTTCTCTAGGTGCTTGGTAAGAGAAATATAATTAAATCCCATCTTAAGTAAGGTGCATTAATATGCGCATAGTGATTTGGTGAAAATTGCTTGATGTGAAAGGAATACCAAAAGAGGACGTGTTGTAGCAGCTTCAGGAGTGTATTAATGTGCTCCTTGGAAGATTGTTTTATGTGCTTATTCAACTAGTGTGATTTAGGACCTATTAAGTGATGCACCTTTTAACTTGCTTTGGATATGGGTAATTGTCTTATTATGTTTAGAAAAGAGTAAATGAAAGACTTGTTAATTTGTATGCATTAAATGTGTAATATCTAGTAGGTAGCTCATCATTTACCTTCTTGTCGTATTATGAATTTTCAAGGTTAGATTTGATGTATTATTGTATTGTATTGTATCATGAATAGTGATTGTTCTCAAGAAGACTTGTATTACACAAGAAAATTTGGTCGTCTTTAATTCTTGTTCAGAAAACTAGAACATTATAGTGCAACAATAATGATTAGAAATCTCATGTTAGGATGCTTTGGCACATTCCTAAAAGATAGCGAAATGAAAACCATGCAACTAAAATGATAGACTTATATCCGAGCATATGGTGTGATCTTGAAAATTATTGTGTATTCGTAGGAAATAGTTGATTTTCCAACTCTCTTCCTCCTCTTGTCTAAAACATAGGAATTGTTGTTTTTGAAATACTATTTAGAATGCAGTGATTTAAAGGAATTCTTATAATGCATATGAAATTGTATGTTGCTTTGGGCTTCTAATGGAAAGGGGAAAGTTTTTAGCCTTGGAAAAAGAAATTGCATAGTTAGTAATGTGAATGAAAATGCTTAGGGGAAATTGAGAAAGATATCAGGGTGATGTTATTTCCTTGTGTAAATTTGAATTGTTGAGAATTTCAATACATGCATCTAGAGTAAACCTTATTTAGTGATTCATGTGTAAAGCATAATTAAAACTTCCCTTAAGAATATGTTAGCATAATGTAAAGTGCTCCCCATAAATGTGACTAAACCAGTAATGGTGCTTTTCTGTGTGTGTTGTAAGGAACCCGTACTTGCTATGTGTGCCCATGGGATGGTGAAGAAATCAACCATGGGGAATATGTTTGCTTATGAGTATGGGGAACCATACCTATCTATGTGATGTTTCTTATTTGTTTCCTTACTGAGTGCCAACCCATAGGTTGTTGATAAGTCAGTATGTGAAGGGGTAGTAGTAGAAGTCACCATTCCTTGAATAGTATGAATAGTGTATGAGTAATTTCAACACGAAGCGACTTTAGCTTCCCTATTTTGAGGAAAAATATAGTTTTGTAATGAAACTGTAACATAGGTGTACTCAATACTTCCCCTTGTGATGAACCGATTTACGAGGTTCATGTGTGCCAGCCTAATTCCTATCCTTTATTTTGAGCATATATATGATAGTTCTTGAGCATATTGATGGTTTTATTGGAGCATCTATTGCCTTGTCTTCATGAGAGGCATGTTATTTTTCTTACATAAGTTGCCAACTGACTAGTGTTGGTAGACTTGTGGGTAGACCTTAGCCATTTATACCTCTAGCTTATAGCGAGTATCCTGAGAGGAACATCGCTATGCGGGGTGTGACCGGCGCATGCCTTATCCATGGGGTACACTTCCATGCGGGATACATCCATTGTGTGCCTTGTCCGCTTGGAGTATTGCCATGCCATGCTGAGACACGATGTGGGATGTAGTAGACATTTCCATGCGGCCTACCGATAGGTATAGGGTAGAGCCATGCTGTGTGACGACGTGATGCGGGGTGATGTCGAGGTGCACACTGCCATGCCATGTGGATGTGTGACTTGGCCACACCACATGATGAGCTTCTATGATAGCTAGACGATTGTTCCTTCCTTCCTCATTGGTGGCTAGCTACTAGTCATGTACTAATGTAATGTGCACTTATGATTTTCTTTTATTTATTTATTTATTTCCTTGTGGGCCAACAATTTATGTTACTTTGACCTTGACAGTTTAGCCATGACCTTGCAATCTTGATCTTACTTGATTTGATGTTGCAAATCTGGAAATTATTTTCTTGTCTTATTGTTGGAATTGACAATTATTATCTTTGTTCTTTTGTACTTTGGTGGCTAGACCAGTTTATCCTTGTTGTTTTCGTAAGCTGGTCTTGTGTTGCAATGTGAATTCCTCTCCAAGAATGTAGGAGATGGTCTTGGATGAGTGTATACGAGGAAGTAGACGTAGGGAACCTTGAGGATGGAGGTATGTGAGGCTGTGAGATAGCTAGGATCCACTACCTACCTATGAGTGGTGACTATCTCTTGGAGGCTAAACACCTTACACAACAAGGGATATTCACGAGGGACTTGTATGGAAGGTAGCACCGCTATGGTGTACCCTAGCACCATCAAGCCCTTGAGTGAGATGTTGGATATTTGTTGATCATGTATTTGTTCTGAGAGTAGGAATAGAGATGTGGATCGTATATGTTACCTTTGACCGAGCATTAGACATGATCACATGTGGCCTTTTGTGTTGTGCAAACCAGTCTTGTGGTTGGATATTATGTGTAATCATGGATTAAATGGTATTAACTTGTCACTATGTTATGGGGCATACTCATTGGAAAGGTTCTTGTATGTCTGAAAAGTGTAAACAATTGAGTTCTTACGTTTCTCTTATTTGCCGAAAGTTAACTTGGTTGTAGAAGTTGATATTTGAAGCTAGTTCTATGTGATAAAGTTTTGTGAAAAGAGATGAATTAGTGAAAGAAAGTGATCTTGAGGGCATATTTTCTTGCCATGTTTGATAAATGGGTATGATAACTATGTCTTTATATTTTAAATTGCTTAAATTTGGTGTAATAAAAAGGGAAAAAGTCTCCTGTCTTTACTATGATTGTGTGTAAATTCTAGAATAATCTAAGATGTGAATGATGTTAGATGCATTTTGTTAATGGATAATGACACTCATAGAGGATTTATGAATAATGTCCTAAAAAGTTGACAAAATAGTTATTTGTACAAATTGATAATTGTTAATTGAGTTTAAGGGGTAATACGTGTTGGATGACTTCCGTTTAGCTTTGCGACTTCCAGGAGTAAGTCAGAACCTAAGGGGGGAGAATCTAATGCCCCTACCCTAGTCGGACTTGTTAAACCCGTTTGACCTTGGTTGACTTCCTATGTGGCATTCTTGATTGGTAGGTTAAACGTGATGCAATGTGTAGTTTAGATAATATAAATAATTGTGCATACTTATTATTGTGCTTTTGCATCGACTCTTGTGTAAATGTAATTGTTTCCTAACTCTTGTGATAAATCTTGAGCTAACGCCTTCATTAAATATGTATATGTATATGTATGCTTGCATGATTCATGGGTGTAGGAGATTGCAGGTACAACACCACCTAGGGTGAGGTTCATCTCCTTTGGGATTCGCAAGTTTGAGTAAACCTCCTCCATCCTCAGAATTCAGATTTGGGGGTCATAAAACTCTCGTCTTGCCTTAGCCATGGTCAGGTGAGCATTGTGTGTGTGGCTCGTGGGGCTTTCTTTTCATTGGGTTGCATGTCGTGTGATTTGGTGGACTTCCTCGATTTGCATGCCTTGTACAGGGTAAGTGGAGTTTGCTAACCTAAGTATTTAATCCAATTTAATGTGAGGATGTATGCATTAGTAATTTAGAAATTTAAAATAGGTAGTTCTTTTATATGATTAATCATTAATTTAAAGAGATCGCTTTAATTATAATTGTAGCAAGCTTAAAGCATTTAAATTGAAATAATGTGTTCATTTACGCATTAGTAGTTGAGAAAATTAGAATAAATAGATTTCTTTCATGAGATTAGTCATTTATTAAAAAGGTTGCTTTATTATGTTATAGGGAGTTAATTTAATAATTAATTTTAAAAATAACGAATTCAATAAGTTATGCGTTTTAGAAGGGAAAGATTTAAAGTCATTGGGAAATAGAAATAAATTAATCATTTTCACATTTTTGAAGAGAAAGGGTAAATTTTATTATTTAAAGGAAATTATTCTTTTTGGTTGTAAAGTTGATATAGTATAAAGGATTGATTTTTGAAATTGAAATTTATTTAAATACCTCACCCTTGTTAACAGTTCAAAATATAAATGTAGGCCTAAATTGATATTGAGAGATTAAAATTAGAATTAAATAAGAAATAGAAGCATGTTAATTTTAATTAGAATAAAACGAGTTAGATTTATTGAGTAGTGGAAAATAATGATTTCCATTTTCATGTTTCTTTTATTTTCAAAAAAATAAAAAAATAAATGCTTAAATTCGAAATTGAAAATTAGGGCAAAAAAGGGGGTTTCTCATTAAACCTAGTTTTTGAAATATTTTTGGGGGGTTTTCTTTCCTTGGGTCATCTTTTTGGAAAAAAAATGGAGATTGGGGATTTTGGAGAAAATGGAGTTTTGCTTTGAGTTGCAGGTGGAGCTCTTCTTCAAAAATATTCTTCCCGGAATGCATTTTGAGGTAGGAATCTGATCATCAGCTTGATTAAAATGTTTATTAAAAAAAAAGGGGGTTTTGTATTTTTCTTTCTTGCAATATGGGTTTTCAGATTTTCCATTGAAGTTTGTGAGTAAGTTTCATTGTAGAAAATTGGTAAAGCTTAACTTTTGTTGGATCTTTGTGAGGAAAATGGACTACAAACATTGTTTTGGATTTGGTGGTTATTCATCAAACTCTTTTTTTTTTTTTTGAAATCCATAACATTCTAGAAAAAGAAAAAGAAAAAAAATGGTTGTGACTGCAATAAATGGAGAATGGGGGTTTTTACGTATTGTGCTTGGTTATTTCGATCATGTATATGTCAAAAAAAAATATTGTTCTCCAATTTGTTGTTATTTTGAGCAATTAGGAAATTTTATGCGACTGTGATTATTTTAAAAGAAAAAAGGGGGGTTACTGGAAAATGTTCTAAGTTTGTGTTTTAGACTGTGTGAGTTGTTTTGGTGTTTTTATTTATCTTTTATTGAAATTTTGCATATACTATGTTTTTTTTAAACAAAATACTATTAAATAAGTTAAAAAAAAATTTAAGAGATTTTATCCCATCGTTGGGAGGTAGTAGGTAGCTACTGCTATGAGTTGGTAGCAGCACTACTAATGGTAGCGAACTGCTACCAAATGGTAGCAGAGCTACCAGAGGTAGCGGCGTGCTACCATTTAGTAGCAGCGCTACCAATGGCTGCAGCGCTACCAATGGTAGCACGGGCTGCCAAAAAGGGGGGCGCCCACATGGGTGTCCACGTGGGTACCTTCCCTCTTCTTTTTTTGAAATTTAAAAAAAGTTTTTTTTATTTATATATTTTTTTATTATTATTATATATAAATTGTTTTTTTTTTTTAAAAGAATATATATATATATAATATATAAAAAGAAAAGAAATTTTAAAAAAAAATCAAATTAATAATTGAATTTAAATTTAGTTTAAGAGATTTAAATTCAGTTTCTCTTATACTATTTAATTCCAAATTATTAAATAATATTTGGATTTGGAATAATCAACTCTTAGTAAACCCATACTTTAATACAAGTTATTAATATCATATTGATTTTGTCATGCTCAGGTTAATACATATCATTAACATGGACTAAGTATTAATGGTGGATTGATGTGAATTTTTTTTTTTTAAATAAAAGTTAATTTAGCAAATCCATAAACTTGATCGACATTAATGGTAAAACTTGGTATGCTAGTGTTTGGTCATAAGTCGGTCAAGCCCCTAGTTAGGGTACCGTTAGAAAAGAGAATCTATGTTCATGTTTTTTTTTATGGTTCAATTTGATCTGCTTCTAGAAGGGATCACTATGTAATAATCAACCGAGGTAGATGTTGTATAGTGGATGTGTTCGCCTAAAGGGCAGAGATGTAATTGACATGAAAAATTATGTAATCCTAACTATATTAAATGCCAGAGGGGTCTTGCAGTTGAGCAAACCCGGAGATGTAGCCCTTTAGGGGTGAACTCCGAGATCATATCCATGTTATGCGATGTCTTGTTTCTTTATTTCATATTATAAGTTATCAGGTATGGTTGCTTTTCATAAGTGCATGATGTGAGTTTAATGAAGCTAAATCAAAGTGCATAAAATTATTCATCTTGGTACATGTAGTAATCAGGTTCGTAAACACATTATAAGAATGATTATGGAGAAGAATTTGGTTATGTTAATTAAAGAAAATAATGGTGGAAAGAATCTCATAGGATGCCTTTATTGTGTTAGCTTGTTATTAAGTATGTTAATTGAATGAATGTGAATGGGAAACAAGGTTAGAATTAATGTTATAATTCCTAGATTGAAATCTAAAGGATGAACATCATATAGATATCTACCTTTTTATCTTAGTAAATGAGTAACACCATGTTAATTATGTTTCACTATATTGGATGAAATCATTTAGTTAATTCATGTTTTAAATCTCAACAAATAATCCGTACCAAAATTAACTTGAAAATTGGGAGAACTCAACTATTTATCCATACTTGTAACCTTAATAAAAGAATCTCTTATGATTGCTAAAAAAGAACTAAAATGGGAAGTATTTGTATAGTTGTTTATATCTTAATCTTAGTAAATGTATATTTTCATATTAACTTCATTTAACTAAAAGGAGTGACATGCAATAAGATAGTTATATTCTAATCCTAAAGGGAGAAAGTCACTATGAACTTATATTTTAATCCTGTAATGATGAATATCATCTTGCTAAATATATCTTAATTTAAAGGATGAACTCATGTGTTCCTAATACATTTTCACCTTAATGAATTGAGCTCCTTCTATTAGCATTATTAAAACTCCAATGAATGAACCCTATGGCTAATTAAATTTTATCCTCCATAAGAGAACTACGATTCTTTAGTTTGGTTATGTTTAAACCTTAAATGAGGGAACCACACCTTATTAATGGTAGTTAAATCCTTAGTGAATGAATCACACCTTATTAACCATACTTTTAATTATAAAGGATGATATCAATTGTGGGTGGTTACCTTAAAACCCAATGATTGAACTTCATATATTAATCACATTGAACCTTAAGGAAGCCCTCTTAAATCTATTAGGTGTTAATGTGCATGGAGTAAATAACCTCACGACGGCCTCCTAACCACCCAAAGTAAATGAATGCTTCCTAACTATTCTAAGACATCAATTCATTGAACATACATATGACCATGTCGTATGCATTATCTTGTAATTAAGTCATCCAGTTTATTGGGTCAATCGACGCAAGTTGAGCTAGGTGTAAGGTTATGTAATCACGTTGGGAAACTCCTTAGGTTCATTTAGCCTTCTGCTGTGTTATCTAAGTTTCAGATAACTCTAATGTATCTTAATGTTGTGTCTAATTATTAACACTCTTAATATTACTTTTCAAAAAAAATTATTTACACTCTATTCGAGTGTTTTTAACTTAAACCCTTAGGGGTTTCCTAGTGGGGCATTACAAACAACTTATACTATAAAGTGACTAATGATGACATCTTGGTTATAGAAGTTTTTATTGATGATATAATCTTTGGAGGAGAATATGGATTATGTAAAGATTTTTCTATTGAAATACAGCAAGAATTTGAAATGTCTATGATTGGAGAGATAAAATTCTTTTTAGGATTGTGGATTTCATAGACTGATAAAGGTATATTCTTGAGTCAATCCAAGTACTTGAAGGAGTTACTAAAGAAATTTGGGATGGAAAACTCTAAACCGGTAAGCACACCTATGACTACAAATGACAAATTATCACTAGGGGATGAATCTATACCTGTTAATCTAACTAGGTACAAATCTATGATAGGAGGTTTATTGTATTTGACACAAATAAGACCTGATATTATGAATTCAATATGTATTGTTTCAAGATTTTAGAGTAATCCTAGAGAAAATCATCAATCAATAGTAAAAAGGGATTTTTGATACTTACAAGGCACTACTAATCTTGGCTTATGGTATCCTAGAGATGAAAAATTTGAATTATGTGCATACATAGATGCAAATTGGGTAGGAGATGTGGATGACAGAAAAAACACCACCGGTGGAGCAATTTTTCTTGGAAGAAGATTAATTTCTTGGTTGCGTAAGAAACAAAGTTGCACATTTTTATCAATAGCAGAATCAGAATATGTTGCAGTAGCAACTAACTGTACATAGGTATTATGGCTTAAGAAAATGTTGAAGGACATAAAGGTAAAATGCAAGGAACCTATAACTATCTATTATGATAATACTGCAGCAATTGATATATCTAAGAATCTGGTACTATATTCTAAAACTAAACATGTTTCTATTAAACTGAATTTTCTAAAGGAGAATGTTGAAGCAAAAGAAGTAAAACTGGTTTATGTGAATACTAAAGAATAGATTGCAGATATTTTCACTAAGCCTTTGCCAAAGGAAAATTTTGAATATCTCAGAGATCAGCTTGGGGTCATACCCCCTTTGGTAGAAACTTAGATAGTTGATGTTTGTCATCAACCGATAGAATTAACAGAGAAATCTTTTACTCTAACTTTTGATGATGAGAGCTACTTCTCAGAGGGAGTAGTTGGTATACTAAATTGGTTGGTAGTTTTTACTTGAACCTGGTTTTGTAGTAAATTTGGCATTTGATGTCAAAGGGGGAGAGATTGATATGGAAAAACACAAAGAAAACACATGTTACTCTCAGGGGGAGAGATTGTTATTTTTATTTTTGGTTATAATCTCTTTTGGGAGATTGTTGGTTTTTGGTATTTGGCATTTCTGTTTTGGCACTTTGATGGTTTTTCCATCTTGTGTTGCCATCAATGCCAAAGGGGGAGATTGTATGTATTTTGGTTATGTTGATATGGTTTTGTCATTGATGTCAACACCTAATAACACTTATCAACTCTAGCACTTTGGAAAATCGACAATGTTCACCGACACTTGGAATGACATGGAAAACACTTGGTTATGTCGAGACATCATTTGGACACTTTGTCTTGGAGATTTGTTCATTGGTATATTCGTATTTGCATATTTATTGTTACCAGGAAATAGGTCTAGAATAAGCACCAATAGGCTTATCTATTCTAGATCAGCACGACACGCTTTGGAGATGATTTATTATTGTTGTAAATTCATTAAGCTGACATGTCGTATCGGATATTGCATCGGTTATTGATTTATTTGTAAAATGTTTTATGGTAATATCTTTTAGAGTCGGCCTACTAAAATTGGTCTTAGGTTATGGTATATATGTAAGATCTTATTTGTAAGATCGAAATGTGACTGGGAAAAGAAATCATAAGAAGGTATATGCGAGAATAAGTAGAGCTATACACACATACATGATTTGAAGGTTGAAGGAAGGTTTTTGTGAAGGCATGTTAGAACTACACTGATATTGAATCCAACATATGAAGATGTTATTTTGAGCAGTACATTCTTATTGGATTTAACCATCCAATTGTAGTTAGTGTGACTCCTATTTGTGTTTGAGTAGTGAGCTCTAGGCGCTTGGGCTTTTTGCATGTGTAGACCCCATTTGTATACACATACTATCTGCAGTAGTATAATCTAATTGTGGGTAAGGTTTCCCACCATGTTGTTTCCCCTTACATGGTTTCCACATACAAATATTGGCATTATGTATTGTGGATGTCATTTTCTTTTTGTTTTATTCATTAATCTTTACCGGTACTGCAATTAACTGATAAACTATCTACTGGCATAAAGTTTGGTTTATTGGTATTAAGCATTAAGGTTGGTTAAGTTGTTTTGGTTTAAATTTATTTGACAACTGATTCACCCCCCTCTCTCAGTTGTCTCTAGAACCTAACATACAATACTTGGGGGCATAGTAGCACCAACTCTACTTGTGTCTCCACACTCATGACAATTCACTATCTCAAAAAATTGGGTTGGAAATAATGACATACATGCTTGATATGTAGGTATTCTTAGTGGTATGTCATCATCCACTCTCTCTAGTCTCTTCCCTCTATCCTTTGTAAGTGGAAAATCCGTATCATGAGTATGGTACTTATCCTAATCATGATCCTAGGTATGGTTCTCATACCACTCATGGTCTTGATCTCCATCTGGATCCTCATCTCTATTTGCATTTGTCTTATCCTTCTCCTCCTTCTCCTCCTCCTCATCATCATTATCTTCATGTTGTAACTTTTCCCATGGTCATGCATATCTTGTAGGGTGATCCTAAAGAAATATTAGGGTAGGATTAGAAATGCTCCACCATCTAGTGTAATCTTTCTTTACACCAACCATGTCATTATCAAAGACTAGGATTTAATCTTACTTCTAATATTCTAGATTTCTAAGTGCAACATCCAATTATGTGGGTCTAAGCTACGATCTAGATCTCACAACACTACGAGAAGAATGCATATATATTGATACTGGAGTGGGAACATCCTATATCTAACCAACTTCAAATGTCACTCAATCATAATAAAAAATAATGATGATGTTCATGGAAACCATAGAAAATTCAATCCTATTTCATCGTTGTTAGTGCTCTATTTGCCTAGGCTACAACATCATAGTCCTATAAGGTTCCCATGTGATTTTTTGAGGCTCTAATTTTTTGAACAATACTCTCTAATATAGAATATCCCCTCTCTACCATGGTCTCTAGAGTCAATAAACATGTGAATATGGCTATGAAGATGGAGTCTCAATTGGATAGCCCACTTGTCTCATACATCTAATGTTCTTAAAATACCATACCTAGAATAATGTGGATGCCATCAAGTTATACCCCTCATAGTGTACATATCTATTAAGGTCATAATAAAGATGTGATAGCATTCTTCATCCCATGTATAGATAGTCACATGCTCCTTCATCCCTCAAATAGTATGAATGGGGCTGCCAACTAGGTGTGCCTTGTCCATTAGGTAATACAATCAAATAAATTATGCTGATGGATATCCTACAAAGGATAGGAATATATCTAACCATCTACAACAACCACTATATGAGGATGTGTCCTCTCATGTCTCTAGGGGTGGCCAACCCCATAAAAATGTTATGTCCCAGAGACAACTGAGAGGGGGGGGTGAATCAGTTGTCCAATAAATTCAACCAAAATTAACTTAACCAAAACTTAATGCTTAATACCGATAAACCAAACTTTATGCTGGTAGACAGTCTTAACAGTTAATTACAATACCGGTAAATATTAATGCATGAAACAAATAGACAATAACAACCACAACACATAACAACAATGTTTGTATGTGGAAACCATGTAAGGGGAAAAACCATGGTGGGAAGCCTTATCCATAATCAAATGATAGTACTGTAGATAGTATGTGTGTACAATATAGATTCTACACATGCAGAAAGGCCAGCAGCCTAGAGCTCACTGCTCAATCACAAAATGAGAGTCACACTAACTACAATTGGATGGGTAAATCCAATGATAATGTACTACACAAAATAGCATCTTGATATGCTAGATTCAGTACCAGTTTAGTTCTAATTGCCTTCACAAAATCCTTCCTTCAACCTTCAAATGATGTGTGCATGTATAGTTATTCATATCTTCGCATAAACCCTATTACAATCCTTTTTGCATCCACAATCCCATCTCTATTCAATCTTACAAATAAGATCTTACATATATATCATAACCTAAGACCAATTGAATAGGTCAGCTCAGTAAAAGATATTACAATAAAATCAATTACAAACAAATCAATATCCCATGCATGATGTTGGCTCAATGCATTTACAATAATAATAAATCATCTCCATAGCATGTTGTGCTGATCTAGAATATATATGACTATCAGTGCTTATCCTGGACCTATTTTCTAGTAATAGGAAATATGCAAACCTGAACAAACAATTAACCAAATTTCCAAAACCAAGTGATGGAATAATGTCTTCAACATAAACAAGTAGTCTCCAAGTCATTCCAAGTGTTGGTGAACTAAATACTAGTGACTTGCATAAGTCTCTGACTTGCTGGTGAACATAACCAAAATCTCCAAGTGCTGATAAGTGTTGACAAGAGATGACAAGTGTTGACAAGAGATGACAAGTGTTGACATCAATGACAAAACCATATCAACATATCCAAAATGCCAACAATCTCCCCCTTTGGCATTGATGGCAGCACAAGATGGAAAAACCATCAAAGTGCCAAAACAAAAATGCCAAAAACCAAAAGCCAACAGTCTCCCAAAATACAGATACAGAGAGTAATCAATCTCTCCAACAATCTCTCCCCAAAGTAGCAATCTCCCCCCCTAGGAATAATATGTGTTATCTATGTGTTTTTCCATATCAATCTCTCCCCCTTTGACATCAAATGCCAAAACAATAGAAAACCAAATACAATTAGTTTCAAAGAACTTATCACAAAATACCAACTCATTCAATATACCAACTACTCCCCTTGATAAGTCGCTCTACTCATCAAAGCTGGAATAAAAGACTTCTCTATTAATTCTGTCAATTGATGACAAACATCAACTGTCTAAGTCTCTACCGGTGGGGGTACGACTCCAAGTTTCTCTTTGAGATACTCAAAAGTTTCCTTAGGCAAAGGTTTTGTAAAAATATTTGCAATCTTCTCTTTAGTATTCACATAAACCAATTTCACTTCTTTTGCTTCACCATTCTCCTTTAGAAAATTGAATTTGATAGAAACATGCTTAGTCTTAGAGTGAAATGCCAGGTTCTTAGATATATCAATTACTGCCATATTATCACAGTAGATAGTTATAAGTTCCTTGCATTTTACCTTTATGTCCTTCAACATTTTCTTGATCCATAATACCCGTGTACAGTTAGTTATTGTTGCAACATATTCTGATTCTGTTGTTGATAAACTTGTATAACTCTGTTTCTTGCTCAACCATGAAATTAGTTTGCTACCAAGAAAAATTGCTCTGCCGGTGGTGCTTTTTTTTTCATCCATATCTCCTGCCCAATTAGCATCTGTGTATGCACATAAGTCAAAATTTTCATCTCTAGGATACCATCAACCAAGATTTGTTGTGCTTTGTAGGTACCGAAAAATCCTTTTCATTGTTGATTCATGATTTTCTTTAGGATTACTCTGAAATCTTGAAACAATACATATTGCATTCATAATATTAGGTATTGTTTATGTCAAATATAGTAAACCTCCTATCATAAATTTGTATCTAGTTGGATTAATAGGTGTAGATTCATCCTTCAAAGATAGTTTATTAGTTCTAGTCATAGGTGTGCTTACTGGTTTATAGTTTTCCATGCCAAATTTTTTTAGTAATTATTTCAAGTACTTAGATTGAAATAGGAATATACCTTTATCAGTATGTGAAATCTATAATCCTAAAAAGAATTTTATCTTTCCAATCATAGACATTTCAAATTATTGCTACATTTTGTTAGAAAAGTCTTTACACAAACCATCTTCTCCTCCAAAGATTATATCATCAACAAAAACTTCAATAGCCAAGATGTCATCATTAGTCACTTTGTAGTATAGATTGCTATCAGCATTACCTTTAGTGTAACCAAGCTTCAAAAGATATTTGTCCAATCTAGCATACCAAGCTCTAGGAGCTTGTTTCAATCCATATAAAGCTTTCCTTAATCTGCAAACCATGTCTTTGTTATATGTCAAAGAAAATCCATCAGGTTTCTCAATGTAAACTTCTTCTTCAAGATCTCCATTCAGAAATGCACATTTAACATCCATTTGATATACTTTATAATTCTTGTGTGCTGCAAAAGCCAATAAAAGTCCGATTGCCTCAATTCTAGCTACCGGTGCCAAGGTTTCATTGTAATCAATTCCTTGTTTCTGAGAATATACCTTACACACAAATCTTGCTTTGTTTCTAATTACCATGCCATATTCATTAAGTTTATTTCTAAAAACCCATTTAGTTCCAATTAAATTTTTGTTTTTAGGCTAGGGAATTAATGACCAAGTGTTATTCCTTTCAATTTGTTCCAATTCATCTTCCATTGCTTTCATCCAATATTTATCTTCACATGCCTCATTAATTGATGTAGATTCAATTTGAGAAATAAGACATACCTCTTCATTTTCCAATCTTCCTCTAGTCATAACTCCTTGAAATTTGTTTCCAATTATCTAATCTTCAAAATGATTCAATCTTACATACCAGGGTGTTTTTACTTGTTGTTGTTCTTCAGTGATTGTTGAATCTCCAGATGATGCTGGTGTAACTAGATCACCATTCTGTATTGGTGTATTCATAGTAGGTTCATTTGTGATTATCTCTATTGCCAGTTTAGAGTATGTGTACCTTGAATTTCCTCTAAATTGTTCATCAATTTTCACATTTGCACTCTTAACAATTTTCTGCAATCTCTTGTTAAAACATCTATATGCCTTGCTCTTAGATGAATAACCGAGAAATATTCCTTCATCACTTCTAGGATCAAATTTGCCAATATACTCATCTCTTCTAATATAGAATTTACTTCCAAATATTCTGAAATATTTAAGAGTAGGAGTATTACCAAACCATAGTTCATGTGGGGTCTTACTAGTTTCTCATCTGATGTGAACTCTATTGAATTTATAAACAACTGTATTGACCATTTCTCTCCAATATATATGAGGTAGATTTTCTTCATATATCATACTTATGGATGCATCCAAGATAGTTCTATTTTTCCTTTCCACAACTCCATTTTGCTAGGGTGTCTGGGGTGCTGACAACTATCTTCTGATCCCATTCACTTCACATAATGCATTAAATTCCATAGATGTGAATTCACCTTCTTGATCTGATCTCAAACATTTGATTTTCTTGTCGGTTTCATTTTCTACCATCACCTTGAATAGTTTGAATTTCCCAAATGCTTCAGATTTTTCTCTGAGAAAAGTAACCCAACACATTATAGAATAGCAATCAACGATTAGCATAAAGTATCTATCTCCTTATATACTTCTAGTTCTTTGTGGACCACATAAATTAGTATGAATTAAATCAAGAACATTGTTAGGCTTCTCTGGAATGCTCTTGAAAGATGCTCTAACTTGTTTTCCAAATTGGCATTCCTCACATACTAGATTGTGAGGTTTAACAATCTTGTGTAAATCTCTAACTGCCTTAGTAGTACTAATTTTCACAATGCAATCAAAATTTACATGACAAAGTCTCTTATGCCATAACCAACTTTCATCAATATGTGCAATCAAACATGCTTTCTCATTATTGTTCAAATGAAAGATATTACCTCTAGTTTGATTACCGGTTGCAATTTCTAAACCAGTTCTGTTTAAGATTTTGCATTTCCCATTCTTGAATTGTAATTGAAATCCTTTCTCAACTAATTGACCAACACTCAAAAGATTATGCTTCAAACCTTCAACATAGTAAACATTATTAGTATTATGCTTACCATGAAAAGATATAGTGCCTTTTCCTTTGATTAAACAAGCTTTATCATCTCCAAATCCTACTAGACCTCCATTGTAATCCTGAAAGGTCAAGAATTTACTCCTATCACAAATCATATGATGTGAACATCTTGAATCAATAATCCATTCATCCTTATCTTCAACTTTAGCTGCCAGAGCCTACTCTATCATTTGAATAGTAGGTGTCGATTGATCTTCTATTATACCAACAAAAGCCCATCCATTATCTATCGGATCCTCATCAGAATCATCAGTAACTCCTTCATCAGCATAATAACAAGATTTGTCTCTATTCTTCTTAAACTTGTATTTCTGATAGTCAGGGTTAGGCTTATATGTTCTCTTAACTTCTTCTCTTAATCTTGCATATCTATCAGGACATCTAGATGCCATATTACCAATCTTATTATAGTTAAAACATTTAAAGGGTTCTTTACCTTCATACTTACTTCCAATTGGACCTTTAGGCATTTTCCTCGCAAATAGTGCTTCAAGCTCTTCAAGTTCTCTTGCATAGAAGGATTTCCAATAAGATTTATCATGTGATGATGATGATGCATTTGATGATGATGCCTTAAAAGATAGATCTGTCTTGATAGTAGTAACAACAACAAATTCCTCAAGCTCAAAAGCTGAAAGTTTTCCAACCAAAGTGTCTCTAGATACTGATGCATTAAGCATTGTTCTTAATTTATTTATAGCACTAACTTTCATTTTATATGCCAGTGGAAAAGCTCTTAAAACTTTAGAAACAATCTCATCTTCACTTAAGGTTCCTCCACAACATTGTATACCCAAAACAATTTCATTTACTCTTTCCATAAAAGAAGAAATTCTTTCTTCTTCTTCCATTTTTCAGACTTTAATACATGACCTGGAAGCATTCAAGCTTTGTGCAATTTTGACTGTGGAATCTCCTTCATTCAATGTTTCCAGTTTGTCCCAAATAGCTTTAGCAGTAGATCTATCTGACAATCCCATGACTTGTTGATCTGATAATGTGCTCAAAAGTGCTTCTCTTGCTTTGCAATTAGTTTCCTCATCTTTTCCCAAGGTTGGTGGATTAGGATGACTAGGAGTAGGAGTAGTATAACCATTATTTGTAACCTCCCATATATCCTTTCCAATACAATTTAAGTGTGTCTCCATCCTGATCTTCCATATACCATAGTTAGTTCCATCTGTTAGGTTCAATATGGAAAGCTAATATACTAAGAGGGGAGGGGTGAATCAGTACTTCAAATCTTTTCTTCAATAATAACTTTACTGTTAAACATAAACCGAAAACTGATGTAACATAATATAATGCTAAAAAAATAAAATAACAATCATACATGACTCACTCTATAACACATATATTTTGGTTATGTAGAAACTCCTTGTTAGAGAGAAAAACTATGGTGGGGATGGCACCCACAACTTCACTACTGCAATAATAAAGGTTTCTCAGTTAGAGCTACATGTTTAGCTATTTCTGATAGCTTACCCTGTTAGGAGTATCAAGATCTTTAGATCTACCTTGCTAAAGGATTTTACAACACATATTCTAAATGTTGCACCTGGTTAAAGGCTTCACAATTTATAGACTTTGTTAGAGTCTTTTACCTTGTTAAAGGTTTCTCTTACAACTCAAAATATTACAATCAAAATCTTACAAAATATCTGCAACTTCACATATGAAATGTTATAGCAGATTCTATGTTCTCAAAATGAAATTACCTTGCTTATAACATACCTCGGTAATTGATAAATCAACTTGGTAAACCCATCAGTTTACTCTATTTCTTAACTGTTCTCTGAAATCTTTCTCGGTGACCTCTAAATATCTCTGTTAGTCATAACAGTCATAACACTCAGTGCTTTCCCATGATTTTGCTTTTTCACATATTTCTTGCTTCACACACACATATTTAATCCTCAATTCATGCTGTATAAATAGATCTCTTGTAACAGTGATCTTGTTCATTCTTCAATCTTACAAACAGGATTCATTAAATGAATAACCATACAAACTTATTTCATTGGATAGATGTCCTCAAAATCATATAAAATCTATAAGTGCAATTTCCAATGTGTTAACGGTTTCTTGTTCCTCGATCTTTGTAACATGTTTCCCATGTGTCCAGGTTCAATGAATCTGGTAACACGTTTCACTCGGTTCATATTACTCGTTGTACCATCTTTGCTACTCGGTAGTCATAGAATGTTACTTAGTAGGCAGCTCGGTGTATACTAAACTCTATGACTTCTTTCTTCTATAACTGACTGCTTTGGTGCTTACCGACTGAATATTTCGGTAGTATTAACCGACTAGAGTATATAGAATGACTTTGGACATAAAACTAATGACAACTTAGTAAATAGTAACACCATCAAGTTTCAGATTGTCCTTCCTGAAATAGTTAGAAGACATTGGATCTCCTCAAGCTGTTAAACTTCTGCAAAAAGAGGACTAGGCTCTGATACGAATTGTTAGATCTTTGAGACAACTAAGAGGTGGCTGAATTAGTTGTCCAATAAATTCAACCAAAATTAACTTAACCGAAACTTAATGCTTAATACTGGTAAACCAAACTTTATGACGGTAGATAGTCTTAATAGTTAATTGCAATACCGGTAAACATTAATGCATGAAATAGAAAGACAATAACAACCACAACACATAACAATAATGTTTGTACGTGGAAACCCTGTAAGGGGAAAAACCATGGTGCGAAGCCTTACCCACAATCAAATGACACTACTGCAAATAGTATGTGTGTACAATATGGATTCTGCACATGCAGAAAGGCCAGCTGCATAAAGCTCACACTCAATCACAAAATGAGAGTCACACTGACTACAATTGGATGGTTAAATCAATGATAATGTATTGCACAAAATAACATCTTCATATGCTTGATTTAGTACCGGTTTAGTTCTAATTGCCTTCACAAAATCCTTCCTTCAACCTTCAAATGATGTTTGCATGTATAGTTTTTCTTATCTTCGCATAAACCTTATTGCAATCCTTTTCGCATCCATAATCCCATTTCTATTTGATCTTACAACTAAGATCTTACATATATACCATAACCTAAGACCAATTGAATAGGTTGGCTCACTAAAAGATATTACAATAAAATCAATTACAAACAAATCAATATTTGATGCATGATGTTGGCTTAATGCATTTACAATAATAATAAATCATCTCCATAATATATCCTGCTCATCTGGAATAGATATGAATGTCGGTGCTTATCCTGGACCTATTTGCTGGTAACAACAAATATGCAAACCCGAATAAATAGTTAACCAAATCGCCAAAACCAAGGTGATCAAATAATGTCTTCGACATAACCAAGTAGTCTCCAAGTCATTCCAAGTGTTGGTGAACAATATAATCTTCCAATGAACCAAATACCAGTGATTTGAATAAGTCTCTGACTTGTCGGTGAACATAACCAAAATTGCCAAGTGCTGATAAGTGTTGACAAGCGATAACAAGTGTTGACATCAATGACAAAACCATATCAACATATCCAAAATGGCAACAAAAATATACCTAATCATCAATAATAATAATATGAAAATGTGGCTCTTCCTATCTCACGGTAGTGCCTCGTACTGGAAGTAACATGATCTGGTACACACCCATCAAGGTAACTATCATCTCTTGCATTGATAGATAGAAGGTAGATGTTTTTTTTGTTCCATCAATGCTATCAATGCCACATCATTGTATAGTTGGAATAATTGCTAGTGTCCCCTTTTGGAAAGGGACATGGACTAACTACCTCTCGTGGATCCATTTATCTTTTCCATTTGTATCAGGTGATAATAGGTCAGTATTTTGGCATAATGAAAAATTTGTTCCAAAAAATGGTATTAGATATAGGTCGCTAGTTCATATCCCTTCGATTGATATTGAGGAGGGATTGTTGGACTAATTGCCAACATCCACCTTTGTATTTAGGATATGGACTAACCACCTCCCATGGAAATTTAATCTTTGATGTTTATATTGGGCACTAATAGGTTGACCTTATGGCGTAACATCAAATGTGTTCCAACATTTATCTTATCATAGGCATATTGTACACCTACTACAGGACTACATCTTGTAGATGTATGTATGTGTCAAGTAGAAGATTTATTTTTTGAGCCCATAGATATGTGTAAATGCACCCACCCACATACTCTGACATCCCAAGGGGGCTTGCAAACATAACAACAAGACTTAAATAGTAATTTTGCATCAAATTCTACCTTATTTCATCAATTTTTATGTGACATCCCTTGTGGGATTTGTAATGCCCCTACCCTAGTCGGACTTGTAAAACCCATTTGACTTTGATTGACTTCCTATGTGGCATTCTTGAATGGTAGGTTAACCATGATGCAATGTGTAGTTTAGATAATATAAATAATCGTGCATACCTATTATTGTGCTTTTGCATCGATTCTTGTGTAAATGTAATTGTTTCCTAACTCTTGTGATAAATCTCGAGCTAATTCCTTCATTGAATATGTATATGTATATGTATGCTTGCGTGATTCATGGGTGTAGGAGATTGCAGGTACAACCCTGCCTAGGGTGAGGTTCATCTCCTTCGGGATTCACAGGTTTGAGTAGACCTCCTCCATCCTCAGAATTTGGAATTGGGGGTCATAAAACTCTCGTCTTGCCTTAGCCATGGTCAGGTGAGCATCATGTGAGGTTCATGGGGCTTTCTTTTCATTGGGTTGCGTGTCATGTGATTTGGTGAACTTCCCCAGTTTGCGTGCCTTGCGCAGGGTAAGTGGAGTTTGTTATCCTAAGCATTTTATTCAATTTAATGAGTAGATGTATGCATTAGTAATTTAGAAATTAAAAATAGGTAGTTTATTTTATATGATTAATCGTTAATTTAAAGAGATCGCTTTAATTATAATTGTAGCAAGCTTAAAGCGTTTAAATTGAAATAATGTGTTCATTTATGCATTAAAAGTTGAGAAATTAGAATAAATAGGTTTCCTTCAAGAGATTAGTCATTTATTAAAAAGGGTCACTTTATTATGTTGTAGCAAGTCAATTTAATAGCTAATTTTAATAATAACGAAATTCAATGAGTTATGCATTTTAGGAAGGAAAGATTTAAAGTCATTGGGAAATAGAAATAAAATTAATCATTTTCGCATTTTGGAAGAGAAAGGGTAAATTTTATTATTTAAAAGAAATTATGATTTTTTTTTACTTGTAAAGTTGATATAGTATAAAAGATTGATTTTTGGAAATTTAAATTAATCAAAATGCTTTACCCTGGTCAATAGTTTCGAAATATAATGTAGGCCTAAATTAATATTGAGAGATTAAAATTAGAATTAAATAAGAAATAGAAGCATTTTAATTTTAATAAGAAAAGCGAATAAGATGTATTGAATAGTGGAAAGGAATGATTTCCATTCTCATTTTCTTTTATTTTTATTTTAAAAATAAATGCCTAAATTCGAAATTGAAAACTAGGTCAAAAAAAAGAGGTTTCTCATTTAACCTAGTTTTTGAAATATTTTTGGGGGTTCTTTCTTTTGGGTGACCTGTTTGAAAAAAAAAAATGGAGATGGGGGAATTTTGGAGAAAAAAAAAATGGAGTTTTGTTTGGAGTTGCAAGTGGAGCTCTCCTTTAAGTCATGCCCGGAATGCGTTTGGAGGTAGGATTCTGTTCATCAGTTTGATCATAATGTCTTGTATTTTCCTTTCTTGCAATATTGGTTTTCAGATTTTCCATTGTTGGCTATTAGTAAATTTCATTGTAAAAGAAATGGTAAAGCTTGGTTTTTGTTGGATCTTTGTGTGAAAAATGGACTGCAAATATTGTTGGATTGGGTGGTTATTCACCAATCCCTTCTATCTTTTTTTGAAACCCATAACATTCTGGAAAAAGGAAAAAAAAGAGAAATGGATATGACTGTGTTAAATGGCTAATGGAGGTTTTATATTATTTTAGTTATTTTATCTTGTGATTTCAAAAAAAAATTATTAATTAAATAAAAAAAAAGAAGAAAAAAATAAAAAATTAGGGTTTCGGAGGGGGGGGAACCGAAGCTCAACCCGCCCCTCCCCCGCGGCGCTGCCGTAGCCTGCAGTCTACTTGCGACCACAATATGGCCCGTAGGGACCTACGTCCACACTGTGGGCCGCAGGGAACCTGCGACCACAGTGTGGTTTCGTAGGACCTGCATCCACACTGTGGGCCACAGGGACCCGCGTGTGGGATTCCTCCCACTCCCGTGATGGGAGGTGGGACCCGTAGGTAGGGTTCCCAAAATAATAAAAAAATTGTTTTATGTTTTTTTTTATATATATTTTTTTTGAAAAAAAAAATAATTATAATATTAGCATATATAAAATAAAGAAAAAAAAGAAATGCCATGGGGTATAAAAAAAAAAAGAGGTTGTAGAAAAATCTATCCATATACATTTAGATTTTTAGTTGCTAAATATTATATATATATATATATATATATATATATATATATATATATATATATATATATATATATATATATATATGTAAAATAATGAAGATTGCATATTTTCTTTTCAAATTGTAGATTAAATAAAATTTATTAATCTAGATTAGCGAATTTATATTAATGAACATTTAAATTTGGAACCCAGTTCTAATGGGGAAGTAATTTTTGGAAATGAGGTTAAATAATGTCTTTATTTGAAGATCTTGGAAATAAAACACTTTTGTTAACATTAGATAATATATTTTAATAAGAAGTTTTCTTTTTAGGAATAAGTATTTGTCTTTCGATCTGAATGATTATGATCATCCAGAAATTTTCGAAATGAAAAAAAAAAAAAAAGTATAGGAGTGTATGGAATATGAATCTAAATTATCTTCGTATATTTTTTTATTACTTCTTCGATATGCTAGTAGAATGAATGGAAGTTTGGTAACGTATCGATTTGGAAAGTTTGTAAGTTTAAGTCTTGTATTTTCTTTGTTAAAGTGATGGCAAACCTTGATGTATTTGTTTGGAACCTGTTGTTGTTGAAATTGGGGCACCTGTTAAATCTTAGGTCTCTAAATAGAGTACTGTTGGGCAATGAACCTTGTACTTCTTTTTTTTAGCATGCTTAGTTGGTTCTGCCTCTACATGGAAGTCAATTAGGATTTGTGGATGAAAGTGGTCATTTGTATATTGGTTGTGTTCGCCTAAGTGGCAAAGATGTAAAAGACATATTAATTATGTATTCCTAAATATATTAAATGCCAGAGGGGTCATGCAGTTGAGTAGACCCAGAGATGTAGCCCTTTAGGGGTGAACTCCGAGATCATATCTGTGTTATGTGATGTTTTAGCTTCCTTTGTTTCATGCCTTAAGTTATCATGTATGGTTGTTATCTTGTATAAGTGTTTGGTGGGAATTTAACGAATTTAAATCAAAGTGAATAAAATTATTCATCCTGATAAATGTTGTAATCAGATTCATAAGACATTTTAAATTATGATTATGGAAAAGTATTTGAATTATGTTAATTAAAAGAAGTATTAGTATAAAGAATCTTGCTAGGTTACCATTATTGTTTTAGTTTGATTTAAGTTGATAAATTGAACGAATGTGAATGGGAAACAAAGTTAGAATTAGTGTTATAATTTCTAAGTTGAAATCTAAAGGATGAACATCATATAGGTATTTACTTTATCTTCTTAATGAGTATCGCCATGTTAATTATATTTCTCTTTACCGGATGAATTTACTTAGTTATTTATGTTTTAATCTTAAGAAATAATCTTTATCAGATTAATTTTATAAATGGATGAACTCAACTAGTCTTCCATAATTATAACCCAAATAAATGAATTTCTTTATGATTGCTAAAATTGAATTGAAAAGGGAAGTATTCGTATAGTTGTTTATATCTTAATCTTAGTAAAAGTATCTCTTCATATTAACTACATTTAACTAAAAAAAAAAAAGAGTGACATGCAACAAGATAAATATATTCTAATCCTAATGGAAGAACATTACTATGAACTTATATTTTAATCCTATAATAATGAATATCATCTTGCTAACTATATCTTAACTAAAGGGAATGAACTTATGTGTTCCTATTTACATTTTCACCTTAATGAATTGAGCTCCTTCTATTAGCATTATTAAAACTTCAATGAATGAATTCTATGGCTACTCACATTTTATCCTCCATAAAAGAACTACGATTCTTTAGTTTGGTTATTCTTAAACTTTAATGAGGGAACCTCACTCTATTAATGGTAGTTTAATCCTTAATGAATGAATCACATCTTATTAACCATACTTTTAATTATAAAGGATGATAACAATTGTGGGTGGTTACCTTAAACCCAAATGAATGAACTTTGTGATATTTGTCATATTGAACCTTATGGGTGGCCTCTTAGTTTAATTATGTTTTAAAGTGCATTGAGTAAATAACCTCATGATGGCCTCCTAACCACCCAAAGTAAATGAGCACTTCCTAAAATTCTAAGATGTCAATTTATTGAACATAAATATATGTCCATGTCTTATACATTATCTTGTAATTAAGATATCCAGCTTATTGGATCACTTGACATGAGTTGAGTCAGGTGTAAGGTTACGTAATGACGTTGGGAAACTCCTTAGGTTCATTTAGCCTTCCGCTGTGTTATCTAGTTTTAGATAACTCCAAATTATCTTAATGTTGTAACTTATTATAAACGCTCATAATTATTAATATTATAAAAAATTAAAAAAATATTTACACTCTATTTGAGTATTTTTAACTTAAACCCTTAGGGGTTTCCTGGCGGGGCATTACATTTGGTATCAGAGCCCATGTTGCAACACCGGGATCTCTGGTTTCGCTTGTACCCATAGTTGGTGTTTGTGTGTCTACCTTATGTTGTATGCTTGTCCACTTTGATGTGAGGGTGTGATTTAACAACCCCTACTTGTGTGTAATGTGTGTGTTCACACCTTGTTTTCACCTTATTGATGTGGGTGTTTTGGGAATAATTATAGGTGTTTTGTTTACTTACTGAGGTCTTGGTGTATGATTTCTCTTACATGGAAAGGGAGTCATATGTACCTTCATTCTTGATTTGTTTTACTCTTTTGACTAATCCATCTGGGTTGGTTCTTAATATCTTGAATCTAAAAGTATGGTATGTGCTTGTTTATGGTAATGATCGATTTTAATGATTGTCCACATGAAAGACTGGTATGGCAAATATTGATGCTTATTATGTGGTAAATTGAGTGATTATGACTCTTCCTCTTCTCGCTCTAGTAAATTGAAAGGAATTGATATGTGTAATTATCTCTTATTTAAGTTTTCTTACTGCCAGAGAAAGGATGATATTTATTGAGTCCTTGTGTGAGCCTCATAACATTTTTGTGTTTTAGATTGTGAAAGGGATTGGTTTGGGAGTTAATTTTTGGTTAATGATAGAAAATGGTATGTTTGCATTAAGGGTTCTCCATGTGCTTGGTAGGAGTAATATAATTAAATTCCATCTTAAGTAAGGTGCATTAAAATGCGCATAGTGATTTTGTGAAAATTGCTTGATGTGAAAGGAATACCAAAAGAGGACATGTTGTAGTAGCTTCAGGAGTGTAATAATGTGCTCCTTGAAAGATTGTTTTATGTGTTTATTCAACTAGTGTGATTTAGGACCTATTAAGAGACACACCATTTAACTTGCTTTGGATATAGATAATTGTCTTATTGTGTTTAAGGAAGAGTAAATGAAAGACTTGTTGAATGGTATGCATTAAATGTGTAAAATCTAGTAGATAGCTCTTCATTTACCTCTTTGTCATATTATGAATTTTCAATGTTAGATTTGATGTATTATTGTATTGTATTGTATCACGAATAGTGATTGTTCTCAAGAAGACTTGTATTACAAAAGAAAATTTGGTTGTCTTGAATTCTTGTTCGGAAAACTAGAACATTATAGTGCAGCAATAATGAGTAGAAATGTCATGTTAGGTTGCTTTGGCACCTTCCTAAAAGATAGCGAAATGAAAACCATGTGACTAAAATGATAGACTTATATCCGAGCATATGGTGTGATCTTGAAATTCTTGTGTATTCGTAGGAAATAGTTGATTTTCCAACTCTCTTCCCCCTCTTGCCTAAAATATAGGATTTGTTGTTTTTGAAATACTATTTGGAATGCAGTGATTTAAGAAGAAATTTTGTTATAATGCATATGAAATTGTATGTTGCTTTGGGCTTCTAATTGAAAGGGGAAAGTTTTTTGTCTTGGAAAGGGAATTCCATAGTTAGTAATGTGAATGAAAATGCTTAGGGGAAATTGAGAAAGATATCAGAATGATGTTAATTCTCTGTGTAAATTTGATTTGTTGAAAATTTAAGTACATGGATCTAGAGTAAACTTTACTTAGTGATCCATGTGTAAAGCATAATTAAAACTTCCCTTAAGTATATGTTAGCATAATGTAAAGTACTCCCCATAAATGTGACTAAACCAGTAATGGTGCTAATCTATGTGTATTGTAAGAAAACTGTACTTGCTATGTGTGCCCATGGGATGGTGAAGTAATCAACCATGGGGAATATGTTTGCTTATGAGTTTGGGAAACCATACCTATCTATGTGATGTTGCTTATTTGTTTCCTTACTGAGTGCCAACCCATGGGTTGTTGATAAGTCAGTATGTGAAGGGGTAGTAGTAGAAGTCACCATTCCTTGAATAGTATGAATAGCGTACGAGTAATGTCGATGTGAAGCGACTTTAGCTTCCCTATTTTGAGGAAAAATATAGTTTTGTAATGAAACTGTAACATAGGTGTACTCAATACTTCCCCTTGTGATGAACCGATTTATGAGGTTCATGTGTGCCAGCCTAATTCCTATCCTTTATTTTGAGCATATAGATGACAGTTCTTGAGCACATGGATGGATTTATTTGGAGCACGTTTTGCCTTTTCTTCATGAGAGGTGTGTTATTTTCTTACATGAGTTGCCAACGGACTAGTGTTGGTAGACTTGTGGGTAGACGTTAGCCATGTATACCTCTGGCTTACGGCGAGTGTCCTGAGAGGAACATCGCTATCCGAAGTGTGACCGACGCATGCCTTATCCACGGGGTACACTGCCATGCGGGATATGTCCATTGCGTGCCTTGTCTTCTTGGAGTATTGCCATGCCGTGTTGAGACACGATGCGGGATGTAGTAGACATTTCCATGCGGCCTACCGATAGGTATAGGGTAGAGCCATGCCACGTGATGACGTGATGCGGGGTGATGTCAAGGTGCACACTGCCATGCCATGTGGATGTGTGACTTGGCCACACCACATGATGAGCTACTAGGATAGCTAGACTATTGTCCCTTCCTTCTTCATTAGTGGCTAGCTGCTAGTCACGTAGAGATGTAATGTGCACTTATGATTTTCTTTTATTTATTTATTTATTTCCTTGTGGGCCAGCAATTTATTTTAATTTGATCTTGAGAGTTTAGCCATGATTTTGCAATCTTAATCTTACTTGATTTGATGTTGCAAATCCAGAAATTATTTTCTTGTCTTATTGTTGGAATTGACAATTATTATCTTTACTCTTTTGTACTTTGGTGGCTAAACCGGTTTATCCTTGTTGTTTTCGTATGCTGGTCTTGTGTTGCAATGTGAATTCCTCTCCAAGAATGTAGGAGGGAGTCTTGGATGAGTGTATACAAGGAAGTAGATGTAGGGAACCTTGAGGATGGAGGTATCCGAGGTTGTGAGATAGCTAGGATCCACTACCTACCTATGAGTGGTGACTATCTCTTGGAGGCTAAACACCTTACACAATAAGGGATATTCACGAGGGACTTGTATGGAAGGTAGCACCGCTATGGTGTACCCTAGCACCATCAAGCCCTTGAGTGAGATGTTGGATATTGATGATCATGTATTTGTTCTGTGAGCAGGCATAGAGATGTTGATCGTATATGTTACCTTTGACCGAGCATTAGACATGCTCACATGTGGCCTTTTGTGTTGTGCAAACAAGTCTTGTGGATGGATATTATGTGTAATCATGGAATAAATGGTATTAAATTGTCACTATGTTATGGGGCATAGTCATTGGAAAGGTTCTTGTATGTTTGAAAAGTGTAAACAATTAAGTTCTTATGTTGCTCTTATTTGTCAAGAGTTAACTTGGTTGTAGAAATTGATATTTGAAGCTAATTCTATGCGATAAAGTTTTGTGAAAGAGATGAATTTGTGAAAGAAATTGACCTTGAGGACATATTTTCTTGTCATGTTGGATAAATGAGTATGATAACTGAGTCTATATATTTTAACTGCTTTAATTTGGTGTAATAAAAAGGTAAAATTCTTGTTTCTCTACTATGATTGTGTGTTAATTCTAGAATATTTTAAGATGAGATTGATGTTAGGTGCATTCTGTTAATGGATAATGACATTCATAGAGGATTTATAAATAATGTTCTAAAATGTTGACAAAATAGTTGTTTGTGCAAATTGATAATTGTTAATTGAGTTTAAGGGCTAATACGTGTTGCATGACTTTTGTTTAGCCTTGCAACTTCCATGAGTAAGTCGGAGCCTGGGGGGGAGAATGTAATGCCCCTACCCTAGTCGGACATGTAAAACCCATTTGACTTTGATTGACTTTCTATGTGGCATTCTTGAATGGTCAGTTAACCGTGATGCAATGTGTAGTTTATATTAATATAAATAATCGTGCATACCTATTATTGTGCTTTTGCATCGATTCTTGTGTAAATGTAATTGTTTCCTAACTTTTGTGATAAATGTCGAGCTAATGCCTTCATTGAATATGTATATGTATATGTATGTTTGTGTGATTCATGGGTGTAGGAGATTGCAGGTACAACCCCGCCTAGGGTGAGGTTCATCTCCTTTGAGATTTGCAGGTTTGAGTAGACCTCCTCCATCCTCAGAATTTGGAATTGGGGGTCATAAAACTCTCATCTTGTCTTAGCCATGGTCAGGTGAGCGTCGTGTGAGGTTCATGGGGCTTTCTTTTCATTGGGTTGCATGTCATGTGATTTGGTGAACTTCCCTGATTTGCGTGCCTTGCGCGGGGTAAGTGGAGTTTGTTATCCTAAGCATTTTATTCAATTTAATGAGTAGATGTATGCATTAGTAATTTAAAAATTCAAAATAGGTAGTTTCTTTTATATGATTAATCGTTAATTTAAAGAGATCGCTTTAATTATAATTGTAGCAAGCTTAAAGCGTTTAAATTGAAATAATGTGTTCATTTACGCATTAAAAGTTGAGAAATTAGAATAAATAGGTTTCCTTCAAGAGATTAGTCATTTATTAAAAAGGGTCGCTTTATTATGTTGTAGCGAGTCAATTTAATAGCTAATTTTAATAATAATGAAATTCAATGAGTTATGCATTTTAGGAGGGAAAGATTTAAAGTCATTGTGAAATAGAAATAAAATTAATCATTTTCGCATTTTGGAAGAGAAAGGGTAAATTTTATTATTTAAAAGAAATTATGATTTTTTTTAACTTGTAAAGTTGATATAGTATAAAAGATTGATTTTTGGAAATTTAAATTAATCAAAACGCTCTACCTTGGTCAATAATTTCGAAATATAATGTAGGCCTAAATTAATATTGAGAAATTAAAATTAGAATTAAATAAGAAATAGAAGCATTTTAATTTCAATAAGAAAAGCGAATAAGATGTATTGAATAGTGGAAAGGAATGATTTCCATTCTCATTTTCTTTTATTTTTATTTTAAAAATAAATGCCTAAATTCGAAATTGAAAACTAGGTCTAAAAAAAGAGGTTTCTCATTTAACCTAGTTTTTGAAATATTTTTGGGGGTTCTTTCTTTTGGGTGACCTGTTTGAAAAAAAAAATGGAGATGGGGGAATTTTGGAGAAAAAAAAAATGGAGTTTTGTTTGGAGTTGCAGGTGAAGCTCTCCTTCAAGTCATGCCCGGAATACGTTTGGAGGTAGGATTCTGTTCATTAGTTTGATCATAATTTCTTGTATTTTCCTTTCTTGCAATACTGGTTTTCAGATTTTCCATTGTTGGCTATGAGTAAATTTCATTGTAAAAGAAATTGTAAAGCTTGGTTTTTATTGGATCTTTGTGTGAAAAATGGACCGCAAATATTGTTGGATTGGGTGGTTATTCACCAATCCCTTCTATCTTTTTTTGAAACCCATAACATTCTGGAAAAAGGAAAAAAAAGAGAAATGGCTATGACTGTGTTAAATGGCTAATGGAGGTTTTATGTTATTTTAGTTATTTTATCTTGTGATTTGAAAAAAAAAATTATTAATTAAACAAAAAAAAAGAAGAAAAAAAAAATTAGGGTTTCGGGGGGGAGGGCGAGCCGAAGCTCAACCCGCCCCTCCCCCGCAGTGCCACTACAGCCCGCAGTCTACCTATGACCACAATGTGGCCCGTAGGGACCTGCGTCCACACTGTGGGCCGCAGGGAACCTGCGACCACAGTGTGGTTTCGCAAGACCTATGTCCACACTGTGGGCCGTAGGGAACCTGCGACCACAGTGTGGTTTCGCAAGACCTGCGTCCACACTGTGGGTCGTAGGGACCTGCGTGTGGGATTCCTCCCACTCCCGTGATGGGAGGTGGGACCCATAGGTAGGGTTCCCAAAATAATAAAAATATTGTTTTATGTTTTTATATATATATTTTTTTTTTGAAAAAAAAATATATTATAATATTAGCGTATATAAAATAAAGAAAAAAAAGAAACGCCATGGGGTATAAAAAAAAAAAAAGAGCTTGTAGAAAAATCTATCCATATAGATTTAGATTTTTAGTTGCTAAATATTATATATATATATATATATATATATATATATATATATATATATATATATATATATATATATATATATATATATATATATATATATATATATATATATATATATATATATTAAATAATGAAGATTGTAAGAGGCTCTATGAAAAAAGGGTTTATGTTGTGAAAAAGCTCTGCTATCTGGCGAAGATGCGAATTAAACACGCAGCGCATTTGTCAAGTTTTTCGGCAGGGGGGAGCAGACAGGTTTTCGCCTCTTGTCCGAAGAGCATCTTTGTCTTCAGTCCGCCATGTAGGAAAATCCCTGCAAGAAACATAACGGTGTCAAATGCAAGGAGGGATTCGGTCTTCAAAGAGGGCGATTTTGGGATAAATAATGAAATTAGGGCAAAAAATGCCAAAACCCAGTCGCTTCCCTCCGACGGAAAATGGAAAGTGTATCGTTCGAAAAAAACCATGAAAAAGTTGGGCAATAATAAAGATACATCTTTAAATATGGATAAGCGCAAACACACATCTTCAAAGCTATCTCCGGCAACAGGGGCTAATTTGGTGCCGCTCGGGAAAGTTAGAAGTTTTGAGCCAAAACCTAATATTAGGCAGAGGCGTATATGCATGATCCCGGATTATCTGATGGAACCCCAATTCAATTTATATAGCAACTATGGGGTTTTTGTAAAATGGACTGGATTCGGTGATGATACAAAAAGGATTGTCGATTGGTGGCTTGCCCTATATCCGGGACAGGTAAGTATTACTATCCTGGAAAATAATTTTCTTGCAATTTTGTGTGATAATAAAAATACAAAGGATGACATTTTGCATGGTAAGGTTAAATTGTATAGAGGCTTTGGTTTTTTTAGATGTGAATGGATGCCAAATTTTGATCCACATTCACAGAATTTAAACAAATACCCAAGATGGATTAATCTGGGCTCTTTACCTATCGAATATTTGGATTTTAAAATTCTGGAATTCTTAGGGGAACAGTTCGGGTCCTTTTTGGGCTGCGAAGGGTTAGAAAGTATGGTTTTAAACAAGAACACCAAAATCTTAGTTGAATTTGACTGTAACTCTTGGGTCTTGGAACCCACCAAGCTAGTAACAAAAAGGGGGGAATGGAACATTCATCCCACCTTCTATGATAGGGTCATAAATGAATCTGATATATGGCTGAAACCAAGCCCGGTACTGGTTAAAAGTATCGATCAAAAGGAAAACCCTCTTTCAGATCAGAATGAAAAAATCACATTAAAATCTATCCATGAAAATGCTAACTGCCCTCCTATGACTAATACTGATGAAGATAAACACAATAATCTCAGTAATATTAATGACCTTGATAAGATAATAGATGAGGCAAATTCCATAAAAGAAGAAGCTTTAGTGGAGATGTCAAAAAGAATCTCCGATTCGGTGGATTCATTGAAATCTCCTTCTGAAACAAAATCAGTCGTGAACTTGGGGCAAGAAAATGAGGCAGATCAAGAAGAAATGTCTTCTAGAATGGCTGTTGTTCTAGAGGTATTCAATAACAATGAAGTTGAAAATCTTTCCCCGGAAGAGGAAGATGAGAAGAGGTTTCTAATTCAGGAACTTCTGGCCTCTATGGACGTGGGAGAAAATAATGAGAATAGGATAGGAGATACCACCCCGCTCCCTATCAATGACTACACAGCAGCTCAGTCCCAGCTGGGAGAGGATGACGGAGAAGGAGTGATAATTCCCCAACTATCCTTAGGAATAACAAACATATATGATGGGAAAAACATCCCTGACTGCGCTAGAGAAGCTAAAAGTAGAGGCAGAAAATCTTTGAGCGAATTAAGGTTGCAGGATGGAAATGCAAAAGACCAAGGCAAATTAACTGCCTTCTTTGATGCTGGGAAGGGGAAGGGCCTTCCCACGGTCCAATGAAAATCTCTTCGTGGAATGTTAGGGGCATGAATGCCCCTAACAAATAGCGTCTAATTAGACGCAACATCATAAAATGGAAACATGACATCATTCTCCTTCAAGAAACTAAATTAGCCCAGGTAGAAGCTGAGGCTTTTAGAAGGAAATTAGGTCTTCTAAGCTGTGAATTTGTGGAAGCCAGGGGTGCCTCTGGTGGATTAGGTATCATTTGGAATCCGCGTAGTATATTATTCTATCCAATAGCAGGAAACAAAAACTGGCTATTGGGAAAGGTTACAAGCAAACACAACAAGCTCTCATTTACCCTTATTAACATCTATGGCCCGATTCCAGATGCTGGGAAATGCAAAGTTTGGTCGGAAATCTCGTTTATGATGGGGCTAGATCCCTCTTCCCCTGTTATTCTAGGAGGGGACTTCAATGCTATCCTAAATTTATCAGAGAAAAAGGGTGGTATTCGCAGGGAACCACAATCTTTAAAGACTTTAGAGAGTGGGTAGCTCTTAACAATCGGATTGATATAGAAACTAGTAATGGAATGTATACCTGGTATAATAGAAGATCAGGCTTTACTCAAATCGCTGAGAGATTAGATAGATTCCTTTTTAGAGGGAATCTGAGCGATCTAGCGATTAACCTCTCAGCTTCGTTACTCCCTTCTTCAGGATCTGATCACTATCCTGTCATCCTCAATATTGAGGGAGAGGCTACACCGAGGTGCTGCCCCTTTAAGTTTGAAAAAATGTGGATGCAAAATCCGGATTTCTATGATCTCGTTGCCAGGTGGTGGTCTGAGGTTAATTTTCAGGGTTCAAAAATGTTTTGCCTTGTAAATAAACTAAAACATCTTAAAAGCAAGTTACTGAAATGGAATAATGAAGTCTTCGGTAACATTTTTGAAACCAAAATTTCATTAGAAAAAGAAATTGCGGACCTTAATGAAAAAGTGTTTAGACTAGGAATGGATCAGGAGAGCTACCTCAAAGAAAAGGAGCTCCTCGGGAAATATGAGGATACGTTAACAAAAGAAGAAATTTTTTGGAAACAGAAATCTAGAGAGAATTGGCTTCAAAATGGGGATAGGAATACTAAGTTCTTCCACAACAGCACAAAAAACAGGAGGATCACCAATAGTATTCACAAGATCATGAGCAATAATGGCATCCTTCTAGAAGATCAAAAGGACATAGCTACAGAAGCGGTGAACCATTTCAAAACCTTATTCAGTTTGGAATCTTCTCCTAAAGACACCAATCTAACTTTGCTTAGGAATATTCCTAAGATCGTAACTGAAAACCAAAACAAAGCGCTTTGCAGCAAACTTTCAGAATCAGAAGTAAAATTAGCTTTGGGGCAACTTAACCCGGATAAAGCACCCGGCCCCGATGGTTTTCCAGCTTGCTTTTTCCAAAAATGCTAGCACATCATTGGTAAGGAGGTGGTGGATGCTTTGGAAGCTGTAAGAAACTCTGGAAGTATTTTAAGGGAGATCAACAATACTTTCATAACTTTGATTCCTAAGAAGGAGGAATCAAGAAACTTTGATGAATTCCGACCTATTTCCTTATGCAACACAATCTACAAGCTTTTTACAAAAAATTTAGCGAATAGATTGAAGGGCATTCTCCCTTGCATAATTTCAGAGGAACATACAGGATTCGTTCCAGGCAGATCCATCTTTGATGGTATTATTGTGGCTCAAGAAGTCATGCACTCGTTACAACTAAATCGTTCAGCGGCTATGATGATCAAATTAGACATCAAAAAGGCATATGATAAAGTCGATTGGAGATTTTTGTGTAAATGTTTAGAATCCTTTGGGTTTTCTAAACAATGGATCAATTTAATTTTCGAATGCATATCATCTCCCAGGGTATCATTACTTATTAATGGTTCCCCTGTAGGCTTCTTCCAGATATCCAGAGGGATTAGACAAGGGGATCCTTTATCCCCTTTCTTATTCATCATAATGGCAGAGGGCCTTGGGAGAATCATTTCATGTGCTCGCATGAATCAGATTATTAAAGGTATTAAAATCACTAATGGAATGGAGGCCATTACTCACCAGCAGTTTGCTGATGACACAATGCTGATGGGATGTGCGAATAGGACGGAAGCCATGGCTTTCAAAAGGATTCTTGACATTTATGCTTTAGCCTCGGGTCAGGAAGTAAACAAGAATAAATCAGAAATCTTCTTCTTCAATACTTCGCAGAACTTAGAAACAGATATATGTAATATTTTTGGGTTTGATCGAGGGAAACTGCCTTGTAAATATTTAGGGATACCGATGGATAAGGGAAACAATTTAATTTCATTATGGAAAGGTATCCTTGACAAGATGGATCTCAGGTTGAATTCTTGGAAGAATAAATGCCTTTCTTTGGCTGGGAGGATTACTTTACTTAAAGTTGTTTTGGCGGCTATTCTGATATATCAAATGTCCTGCCAGCAACTACCTAAAGGAGCTCGGCTCGAAATGATAAAAAAGATGAGAAAGTTCTTTTGGAATATGGATTCAGACAAAAAGAAATTTGCATTAATTTCTTGGGATAAAATTAGCCAACCTATCAGTTTAGGGGGAGTTGGCATCAAAGATTTGGGGGTACAAAACATGGCTCTGGGGGCGAAATTAGTCTGGAAAATGTACTCGGTTCCAAATCTTAAATGGGTAAGGATCCTCAAAGCTAAATATCTTACAAATTCCAACCCTGATAGCATTTTGAGGACGGAAATATTACCCAAAGGATCCAAAGTTTGGAATTTTATGATAGAATGTAGAAAGGTGATCAGGGATTATCTTACTTGGGATATTGCGGAAGGATCTGAGGCTCTGTTCTGGGAAGACTCTTGGGGGGGCTACCCAGCCTTAGACAAAATTGGTATAAGCCTAGAAGGTATAGAACATTGCAAATCTATCAGGGGTAGGTTTGTTAAGGATTATATCAAGCTTATCTCCAATGATCCCGCTTTGGGTTGGGAGTGGAAACCCCTTGATGAGATGAACTTGTCAAATTCTAACAAGGAGATCCTCTGGAATAATTTGAGGCATAGGCAATTATCATTACATACTAGGAAAGACAGGATAATATGGGCGGGTAGCTCTTCAGGCATTTACAAAGCCAAAGAAGGATACTCACTTTTAAAACTCAGTCGAGCTGCAACCAATCCTAATATACCGATTAGCCTATGCTGGAATAACATTGGTCTTCCCAAAGCTGGTATCTTCTCATGGGCAGCTTTCCAAAAAAGAATTCTTACCTCAGACTGGTTCTCAAAATTAGGTTTCCTGGGTCCATCGAGATGTCCTCTATGCGAATCTGAGGAAGAAAATGCGGATCATCTGCTTCTCAATTGCAGTTTTAGTCAGAGATGTTGGGATTGGCTTTGCTCAAGCCTTGGATGGCTGACGCCGAGACCTAGGGACATTTCAGAATGGCTGCTTAGCTGGCAACCTCCTCACACAAAGGATATATATCACTTAGTGTGGTTAATTTCCCCGACAATCCTCATATGGGAAATTTGGAAGGAGAGAAACAGGCGGATCTTCAAAGAATCAAAATTGAGGGTAGAATCCCTTCTAAATAAGATCGAAGCAACAATTGTGGAAAAAATTAATAATAAACTTAGACATACACAGGAAAATTCTATTAACTTATCCAGATGGGATGAGGTTCTTCGATCTAAATGGTTGGGTTTGATAATTCCCCCGTTTATTGGGAAAGGTGGGAAACAGGCTGAGATGGATAGGAAGCTAACAAAATGGGCTCCTCCCCGAAAGGGCTGGGCTAAGCTAAACTTTGATGGCGCGTCCCGTGGGAACCCTGGTGTAGCGGGTATTGGGTGTGCTATCCATCAAGACAACGGAGATCTAATATCTAGCATAAATAAGCCCATAGGTGTGCTGCGGGAGGGACTGATTATAGCTAAATCACTCAAGATTAAAAATCTGGAAATTGAAGGTGATTCGTCATTAACTATAAATGCAGTCAGGACTAGGGAAGTGTCTAACTGGAGATTGAAAACGGAATTAAAAAGAATTCTGGATTTGATCAAATACTTTGAGGAAACTTTGGTAAAACATATCTATCGGGAAGGTAACTCTACAGCTGACAAGTTAGCAAATCTAGGGGCAGATGGTAATTCGTCAGTCTTTAGGAAGGATACTCCCTCGGATTAAAACTTTGGCGTTGGCCATGTCAACACTCACTTCACTCCTCTCCAAGTCCTCTCCTTGGCCCTCGTGTATATATTCTAGGATATGCGGTCATGGTTTCCTTATCTCAGCATTTTGGTAGTCTAAGTTTCAGATAAATATATATTGATATATATACAGTTATATATATATATATGCTCACATATATATATATGTATATATTTGTAGATTACCCCATATGGAGATGTTATATGGTATACCCATATAAATACAAATATATACATATATATATATTCATATATATAGATATATGTATATATATACAATCTTATAAATAGACATATATATATATATATATATATATATATGTGTGTGTGTGTGTGTGTGTGTGTGTATGTGGGTGGGTGTAAATAGATACTCATACACTTACACACACACATATATACATATATATAAATACAGATATTATATATATATGAGTTTGTGTATACATGTACAAAAACTAACTCATAGATATCCTTATTCAAACCTTCATATATGCTTGTATCATTCTCCCCTCACCTGACCCTGTTTGTGGGTAAAAGGGGTGTTTCGGGAGTGTTGCAAGGAGTTGGGTTGTTGTCGGTTATTTCATGTTCTGGCACATGCTGGTCTCCCCTCCAATGCATGTTATCTGTGTTTAGAATGCCCTGGGCAGCGTGGGTATAGTCTTCAATGGAAGATATGATGTCTTCTTATGACAAATTAGGGTCTGCCATGCTATGTGTATTCAAGCTAAGGTTTCTGGATTTTGTTTTCTGATATTCTTGATTCATTGCGTCGATTGTTATTAGCCCTGTGTTATATAGGGGACTGTTAGAACTGGTTTCTGTTGCAAAGCAGTGGTTCTGGACTTTCTTGGTTTTAGTTTGCAGTGGTGTTGCGTATATATGAATATATATACAATCTTACAAATATATATATATATATATATTCATATATATATATATATATATATGTGTGTGTGTGTGTGTGTGTGTGTGTGTGTGTGTATGTGTGTGGGTGTAAATTGATATTCATACAATTACACACACACATATATACATATATATAAATACAGCTACTATATATATATGAGTATGTGTATATATGTTCAAAAATTAACTCATAGATATCCTTATTCAAACCTCCACATATGCTTGTATCATCCTCTCCACACCTGAACCTGTTTGTGGGTAATAGGGGTGTTTTAGGAGTGTTGCAAGGAGATTGGTTGATGCCGGTTATTCATGTTCTGGCACATGCAGGTCTCCACTCCAATGCATGCTATCTGTGTTTAGAATGCCCTGGGCAGCATAGGTTTAGTCTTCAATATGGCAGATGTGATGTCTTCTTATGACATTTAGAGTCTGCCAGGCTTTGTGTATTTATGCTAAGGTTTCTGGCTTTGTTTTCTGATATTCTTGATTCAGTGCATCGGATAGTTGCCCTGTGTTATATAGGGGACAGATTGCACTGGTTTCTGTTGCAGTTATAGTGGTACAAGCAGTGGTATTGGACTTTTCTCTATCAGGTGGGGTTCATTCGGGTTAATTACAATCTTCTGCGAAATAATGGAATGTTTTTTTTCTTTTAGTGGTCAGCCCAGGCTTAATCATTGCTTCAGATCTGTAGAAGGTCCTATTGAATTAGCCTCTATACAGGTCCTTTTCTCTTTTGTTGTTTTACTCCTATATCCAGACATATATTTTACTGTGGGCATTTGTTTATAATCATGATCTTGGCAGACTCTATGATAATCTCGCATATTGTCATCTAAATGTGCATACATAGGCATATGAATTTATTTATGTTATGGAGTATCAGAAGTCTGCTGTGTTAAAAGTAATCAAGGAACTGTTAGAAATTGATCCTTTCCATTAGTGTAGGCAGAATTGTAGCCTGGATAATCTCTTAAATTGGATCCTAAAAGATTAAAATGGTTTCAAGCTAAGGGATATCCAGGCTACAATCCTCTTACATAAAATAGAAAAGATGTTATTATTCATTGACTGATTTTTACAAATTATCATGTTTACTATGCTACTAACAGTTTGGCAAAGTAAGTTGCAATAAGGTATTGCAGATGCGGGATACAGGTCATAAAGTTAAAGCTCGGAGTATTAGTGGATTCTCCATTTTTGTGAAGATGGGTCCATCCAGAAATGTTGCAAGATTTTATGTACAAAAAGAAACTAAAATGTCTTAAGAAGACAGTCACCATCCTCAGAAGAGGATTTGTAAAAATTTTCAGTTGTTTTTGTTATCTGATCCCTTAAGGGATTTGGGCTAGACCGGAGGTTTTCTTATCTCCATTCTTTCCTACCGGTGCCCACACTGAATGGAGATGTAAAAATTTATAAAAGAAATAAAATTTGGCTCCGGCCTTTTATTGATCAAAAAAAATAAAATAATGAAGATTGCATATTTTCTTTTCAAATTGTAGATTAAATAAAATTTATTAATCTGGATTAGTGAATTTATATTAATGAACATTTAAATTTGGAACCTAGTTCTAATGGGGAAGTAATTTTTGGAAATGAGGTTAAATAATGTCCTTATTTGAAGATCTTGGAAATAAAACACTTTTGTTAATGTTAGATAATATATTTTAATAAGAAGTTTTCTTTTTAGGAATAAGTATTTGTCTTTCGATCTGAATGATTATGATCATCTGGAAATTTTAGAAATGAAAAAAAAAAACCAAAAGTATAGGAGTGTATGGAGTATGAATCTAAATTATCTTCGTATATTTTGTTATTACTTCTTCGATATGCTAGTAGAATGAATGGAAGTTTGGTAACGTATCAATTTGGAAAGTTTGTAAGTTTAAGTCCTGTATTTGCTTTGTTAAAGTGATGGCAAACCTTGATGTATTTGTTTGGAACCTGTTGTTGTTGAAATTGGGGCACCTGTTAAGTCTTAGGTCTCTAAATAGAGTACTGTTGGGCAATGAACCTTGTACTTCTTTTTTTTAGCATGTTCAGTTGGTTCTGCCTCTACGTAGAAGTCAATTAGGATTTGTGGATAAAAGTGGTCATTTGTATATTGGTTGTGTTCGCCTAAGTGGCAAAGATGTAAAAGACATATTAATTATGTATTCCTAACTATATTAAATGCCAGAGGGGTCATGCAATTGGGTAGACCCAGAGATGTTGCCCTTTAGGGGTGAACTCCAAGATCATATTTGTGTTATGCGATGTTTTAGCTTCCTTTGTTTCATGCCTTAAGTTATCATGTATGGTTGTTATCTTGTATAAGTGTTTGGTGGGAATTTAACGAATTAAAATCAAAGTGCATAAAATTATTCATCTTGATAATTGTTGTAATCAGATTCATAAGACATTTTAAATTATGATTATGGAAAAGTATTTGAATTATGTTAATTAAAAGAAGTATTAGTAGAAAGAATCTCGCTAGGTTACCATTATTGTTTTAGTTTGATTTAAGTTTGTAAATTGAACGAATGTGAATGGGAAACAAAGTTAGAATTAGTGTTATAATTTCTAAGTTGAAATCTAAAGGATGAACATCATATAGGTATTTACTTTATCTTCTTAATGAGTATTGGCATGTTAATTATATTTCGCTTTATCAGATGAATTTACTTAGTTGTTTATGTTTTAATCTTAAGAAATAATCTTTATCAGATTAATTTTATAAATGGATGAACTCAACTAGCCTTCCATAATTATAACCCAAATAAATGAATTTCTTTATGATTGCTAAAATTGAATTGAAAAGGGAAGTATTCGTATAGTTGTTTATATCTTAATCTTAGTAAAAGTATCTCTTCATATTAACTACATTTAACTAAAAAAAAAAAAGAGTGTCATGCAACAAGATAGATATATTCTAATCCTAATGGAAGAACGTCACTATGAACTTATATTTTAATCCTATAATAATGAATATCATCTTGCTAACTATATCTTAACTAAAGGGAATGAACTCATGTGTTCCTATTTACATTTTTACCTTAATGAATTGAGCTCCTTCTATTAGCATTATTAAAACTTCAATGAATGAATTCTATGGCTACTCACATTTTATCCTCCATAGAAGAACTACGACTCTTTAGTTTGGTTATGCTTAAACTTTAATGAGGGAACCTTGCTCTATTAATGGTAGTTTAATCCTTAATGAATGAATCACATCTTATTAACCATACTTTTAATTATAAAGGATGATAACAATTGTGGGTGGTTACCCTAAACCCAAATGAATGAACTTTGTGATATATGTCATATTGAACGTTATGGGTGGCCTCTTAGTTTAATTATGTTTTAAAGTGCATTGAGTAAATAACCTCACGATGGCCTCCTAACCACCCAAAGTAAATGAGTGCTTCCTAAAATTCTAAGATGTCAATTTATCGAACATAAATATATGTCCATGTCTTATGCATTATCTCGTAATTAAGATATCCAGCTTATTGGATCATTTGACACGAGTTGAGTCAGGTGTAAGGTTACGTAATCACGTTGGGAAACTCCTTAGGTTCATTTAGCCTTCTGCTATGTTATCTAGTTTTAGATAACTCCAAATTATCTTAATGTTGTAACTTATTGTAAACACTCATAATTATTAATATTATAAAAAATAAAAAAAATATTTACACTCTGTTTGAGTGTTTTTAACTTAAACCCTTAGGGGTTTCCTAGCGGGGCATTATAGGATTCATAGTGACCATTTGGGATCATAGTGCCCACACGGGTTCATGGTGCCCATTTGGCACCATGGTACCAAAATAAAAAATTCAACAAAAATAAAAGTTAGAATGCCCTACCATTGGAATCATGATTCAATTATCATTCTTAACAAATTCTCTTTGAGTGGTTTTGATTTCATTATGGACCATATTGGAAGCATTGTCATCAATCCTCTTCATAATTTAATGTGGTACACATTTTACCTTTTTCCTACATCCTAAGTGAGGAAACAAAAATAGGGGACATATATTTTCCCTCAACTTCCATCACTCTTAGTAAGCGTTCTAGGTGATTTTGATTTGAACTAACAAAGTGATTCTATAGAATGCAGTTCCTAACAATGTATTATAGATTTCATTAAGTTGGAAGCTTTGTTTGAAACCCTTGAAAATATCATGTTTACATGAATGTTTACTTAACTATAATTTAACTTACATAAGAACATAGTGTCATATAACCATTAATGTGGGACCTAAATGTAGTGTTGTATATTGTAATTCTTTAATTATTGAGTCAAATTTCACTCTCTCCTAGAACTTATTTTAGTTTTACATTCCCATAAGTATTTTAGGAACATTTCTAGCCTTAAATTAACCTCAACTCAAGGATATGAGTCCTATCTTATTTTAAAATTTCAACACAGTCCTCTTTGGGCCATTACTCCATTGTGACCTTTTTCTTATATCATTTCAAGCCTATTCGGGCTTCCAACCTATTTTAAATTTCAAAGCCCTTTATTTACAACTTAAATATTTTCAATCCTAATATAAATTATAGATTTAATATTAGGGCCATATTATCTCATTTCCCTAAAAATTTGGGCATATTTTGTTATGGCTATGTCCCTTAGCAACATAGTTTGATGTTTTCTGGCTAAAGTTTTGGGAGAGTAGCATGTGTCAACCTTAACATTTATGGATTTGGTTTCAGAATTAGGATATTATTGCCATAATTTGACCTTCTTTTAGTTACTAACTTGTAAATCATATATAAGAAAGTTTAGTTCCTCATTTGTGAAATCAATTTCATTATCCTCTCTTTATGATATAAAATTACTTCAATAATTAAGTCTATAGGTCTACAAATTTGAGGAATAATTCAAAAACATCAATTATTAATCAAATTCATTCATCACGATGGGAGATTCAATAAATTTTGGAGAATGATAGGGAGTCATCGACTGATCATTGACTTGTACCTCTCTCCAAGAGGGTTTGGTATTGTTTCATGTCATTCTTAAATTTCTACAATTGCTTCAGATCTAAGATTTATCATGTTCATTCATTCAATTCATGTATTGTTGAGTTAATTCATGAATCACTCTTCATTGTATCATTATCACTAATATACTTAGTACATGACTCTTATTTATTTTAATACACTTATACTCATCATAATATTAGATGCACTTAAGGTTCATAACACATACTATTATTTTCAGATTGAACTTGGTTATCTATGAAGCTAGAAATCACTGAACAGGAGCTTGATGAAGGTAAGATCCTATATAGCCACAAACCTAATCTTATCTCTCTTTTAGAAGCTCAAAAATAGGTCTCATCAAAGTTTGAAGATATAGAAGCACTTAAGACTTGAAGACATAAATTATGAAGAAATTTCACTAGAAAGGGTTTGGAAACTTACAAAAAGCACCTATATCCTTTGTACTAGGGTTTCTAGTCCCATAGTCCTCTATGATTAGGGTGCCTATCACTATAGTCCTCCTTGTTTGGGTTGGAATTTGGTAGGAATATAGCATAGAGACTTTCGATTTCAGATCATCTTTGTTGGCCATTTGGTGGAATTGATTATGTGTTGCATTGATGTTTTGTCATTGATGTCAATACTAGTTGTTTGGATGCTTTACCGACACCCTTTTGATCCCGATATGTTAAGTGGTTTCTTGTTAACTTGGATCCAACATCATCTGATATAATTTGGTGATGGAATTGGCTTGTTCATGATACTTATACTCATATTTAGCTGGTTGGTTTTGGTCTGGTGATTGGATGCTATCCTGCTTGCTTAGAAGATTGGTTTTTAGTTCCAGCGAGGGTTTCACCAGCAGAGCTTTTTGTGGAAATATTTGATGAACTGCATAAGTGGTGGTGGTGCAAATTTTGATGAAGTTTTAGGATTTTGTTGGTGATCATGTTCAAGACTTGGTAGTTGGAGATCACTGCTGAAGCATGTGGACCTATACTTGGTCCCGGTTGATCTAGGTTATGGACTGACTTTAATGTAACATGTGGATAGGACTTATTGATGTATTTATGGGATGTCTTATGTGTTGGTATTATTTTTTTAGTCTAAGGCTATCATGGTTTGTAATTATGCAGTTGATTTATTGTCTGATGGCTGACCTGATTGTTTATGGTCGAGGGTTTGTATAAATAGATGTAAGATCTTATTGTAGATCATCATGGTTAATGTAAGAGGTAATGGTCAAGGAATATAATGTGTGAATAATGTAATATCATTCAATAAGAGGAGTTGGTCAATCATTGGAGATCAAATTGGGTTTATGTAAGAGGATTTAGTCCTCTAGTATTTATCTTAACCAAAACTATACTCTAGCATAGGAGATGCTATCTTTTGTAGTTCAACACTTCTCTGGATTGTTGTCTAGAATTATATGTAGTTAGTGAGGCTTCTTTTGCAATGAGCAATGTGCTCTAGGCTATTGGCCTTCCTGCAAGTGCAGGCCCCTTCATTGTAATTCACATACTTACTGTAGAGGTATTATCTGACTATGGGTAGGCTTCCCACCGTGGTTTTTCCCTTTACTGGGTTTTCCACATGCAAATCTTGGTGTTGTGTGGATGGCTTTTATTCTGTGATTATTGTTTATGCTTAACTTATTAACCACTATTTTGGTATTATTGTTTTGGGTTCTGATATTAAATTTTAATTATTGAATGTTCCTATAATTTGTGACAACTAATTCACCCCCCCTCTTAGTTGTCTTCCAGTTATCTAAACTATCTAACAATTGGTATCAGAGCTTTGGTCCTCTCTCTAGAAACCTTAACCGCTTGAGGAAGATCCTATGGTGACTAGTAGTTCAAGTTCATCCAGTTCTTTTGGAGCCATTTTTTGAAGGGATATTTTGAGGCTTGATGTCTTGGAAAGGAGATTTATGAGATCAAACAGAATGGTGTCACACCCTTTAATCTGAGATCTAGCAATCCTCTATTAGACAATTCAGATAACTAAAAGACAACTAAGAAGGGGGGTGAATCAGTTGTCATAGATTATCAGAAGCATTAGAATTTTAAAACAACAATACTGGAACCCAAAACAATAATACCAGAATAGTAGTTAATCCAATTAAGCATAAATAATAAGCACGGAATAAAAGCCATCCACACAACACCAAGATTTTTATGTGGAAAACCTGATAAAGGGAAAAACCATGGTGGGAAGCTTACCCACAATCATATAATACTTCTGTAGTAAGTATGTGAATTACAATGAAGGGGCCTACACTTGTAGGAAGGCCAGCAACCTAGAGAACACTGCTCATCACAAAAGGAGCCTCACTGACTACATACAAATCAAAACTATAATTCAAAGAAGTGTTGAACAGTAAAAGATAGCATCTCCTATGCATGAGTATAGTTCTGGTTAAGCTCAATACCGAAAGACTAAATCCTCTTAGACAAAGACAATTCGATCTCCAATGATCAATCAACTCCTCTTTCTGAGTGATATTACTTTATTTATACATTACATTCCTTGACCATGACCTCTTACAATAACCATGATGATCTACAATGAGATCTTACATCTTATTTATACAAACCCTCGACCATAAACAATTAGGTCAGCCACCAAACAATAAACCAATTACATAATTACAAACCATGTCAGCCTTAGACAAAAACAAATAATATCCAACATATAAGACATCCCAGAAATACAACAATAGGTCCTATCCACACGCGACATTAATTTCGGTCCATAACCTAGATCAACCGGGACCAAGTATAGGTCCACACACTTTAGAAAATATCTCCAAAAACCAAGTCTTGAACCCAATCATCAACAACATCCCGAAACTCCATTAGAAGCTGCACAAACACTAATTATGCAATGCATCAAAGATCTTCACCAAAGGCTCTTCTGGTGAAACCCTCACCAGAACTAGAAACCAATCTTCATAGGAAGTAAGATAGCATCGAGTCACCAGACCAAAAGAAACTTACCAAATATGATTATAAGAATTATGAACAAGTCAATTCCATCTCTATTATACCAGAGTCAACTAGATCATGTCGGATCCAAGTTAACCAAATACTACTCAACCTACCAAGACCAAAAGGGTGTCAGTAAAGCATCCAAACAACTAGTGTTGACATCAATGACAAAACATCAATTCAACACATAATAAATTCCACAAAATGGACAACAATCCCCCCCTTTGGAATTGATGGCAACACTAGATGTGAAACATCTAAGTACCAGGAAATGCCAAACAATTCTCCCCCTATGGAAGACAACCAACAATCTCCTGCATATTGCTCTGAATATCAATGTATCTCTCCCTTTGAATAATATATTTGTAAAGTTTTGAATTTCCTTTGAAATCACTATCTCTCCCCCTTTGACATCAATGCCAAAAATATGACAGAAATATTAAAGAAAAAACATAAGCCTCTGAATCTCAAAGCTGACTACTCCCCCTGAGCAGTAGCATTCCACATAAGTGTTAGAATGAATAGTATCTCTGATAATGCATACCAAACTAATCCCAAACCGCATCAATCAAGTCTCTATCAGAGGGGCAACAACCCCTAATCTATCTCCCAGGTACTCAAATATTTCCTTGGATAGAGGTTTAGTGAAAATATATGCAATCTATTCTTTAGTGTTCACATAAACTAGTTTAACTTCATTTTCTTCCACCTTCTCCTTCAAAAAGTTATACTTGATAGATATTTCTTTGTCTTAGAATGAAATATTGAATTCTCTAATAAATCAATAATAGCAGCGTTATCACAATGAATAACTACCAATGCATCACAATCTACCTTTATATATTTCAACATTTACTTCATCCATAAAACTTGTGTACAATTAGTAGTAGCAGAAAAATATTCAGCTTCAGTAGTAGATAAAGAAGTACACGTTTGTTTATTGCTGATCCATGAAACCAACTTCTTTCCAAGAAAGAAAGCTCCACTGAAAGTACTTTTCCAGTCATCAACATCTCCAACCCAATCAACATCTGTATATGTACATAAAGTAAAGTTATCATCCTTAGGGTACCATAAGCCATATTCTGATGTACCTTGCAAGTATATAAAAATCCTTTTCATTGACATCTCATGGTTTTCTCTAGGATCACTCTGAAATCTTGAAACAATACAAACAACATTCAAAATGTCAGGCCTAGTGTGAGTCAAATAAAATAGACCTCCAATCATATATTTGTATCTTGTAGGATTTATTGATGCAAAAAAAAAATTCCTTGTCAATTTCTCACTTGTAACCATAGCTGTACGTACTGGTTTAGAATCTCCAATACCAAATTTCTTCAACAATTCCTTAGCATATTTAGTTTGATAGATAAAAATACCTTTGTCAATCTAAGTAATCTGCAAACCTAAGAAAATTTTATCTCACAAATCATAGACATCTCAAATTCTTTCTCTATATTCTTAGAAAATTCTATGCATAATTTATCTTCACCTCCAAAAATAATGTCATCAACAAATACTCCAATAATATAAATTATTGTCAATGCTACCCTTAGTAAAATTAAGCTTCAAAAGATATTTATCCAACCTTGCATACCAAGCTCTAGGTGCTTGTTTCAATCCATATAAAAATTTCCTTAACCTAGAAACCATATCAGTACTATTTGAGAGTGAAAAACCATCAAGTTTTCTCAATATAAACTTCCTCATCAAGATTTGCATTCAAGAATGCACATTTAACATCCATCTGATAAACCTTGTAGTTTTTATAAGTAGCATAGGCAAGAAATAATCTTATAGCTTCAATCCTAGCTACAAGTGCAAAATTTTATCCATAATCAATTCCTTCCTTCCAAGAATATCCTTTACAAGCCAATCTAGCCTTATTCCTTATAACTTGACCATCCTCATTCATTTTATTCCTAAAAACCCACTGAGTTCCAATAACATTTTTATTTTTAGGTTGGGGAACCAAAGTTCATGTGTTATTTTTCTCAATCTGATATAATTCTTCTTCCATAGCTTTTAACCAAAATTTATCTTTACATGTCTCAATTACTGATACTGGTTCAACTTGTGAAATTAAACATACCTCATTAGTTGTCGATCTTCTTGTTTTCATCACTCCTTTGTTCTTATCCCCAATGATTTGATCTTCAAAATGATTCAATCTAAATTACCTAGGAGTCTTTTGACTCTCTGTTCCTATTTCATGTTCTTCAGTTATTATAGAATTCTTTGATGCCATAGTAACTGGTTCAACTCTATGTTCTGGTAAAGGTGCTACTGGTTCAGATATAATCATTTCCAATGTCGGTTCCTTCTCATAAATTTTGATTTGACTTTTTCTCAGCTCATCAACTTTGATATTAGCACTCTCCACTATTCTCTGCAATCTCTTGTTATATCATCTATATGCTTTACTTTCATTAGAATAACCAAGGAATATGCCTTCATCACTTCTAGGATCAAATTTCCCAATAGTGTCATCTCTCTTGATATAAAATTTACTACCAAATTTTTTTAAGTACTTAACTGTAGCTGTATTGCCAAACCATAATTTGTAAGCTGTCTTACCTGTTTCTTCTTTGATATGTACTTTGTTGAATGTATAAACCATTGTACTAATTGCTTCTCTCTAGTAGATATGAGGTAGATTAGCTTTCATCATCATTGTTCTAGCAACATCCAAGATAGTTTTATTTTTCCTTTCCACAACTCCATTCTGCTAAGGTGTTCGGGGAGCAAAAAAATGTCTTCTTATACCATGCTTGTCACAAAAATTATTAAACTCACCGGATGTGAATTCTCCACCATGATCTAGTCTCAAACATCTAATCTTCAATCCTATCTCAGTTTCTACCTTAGCCTTAAAGATTTAAATTTTTTTAAATGCTTCAGATTTTTCTTTCAAAAAAGTAAGCTACATCATTCTAGAATAATCATCAATGATTAGCATGAAATATCTATCACCATGAAAAATTTTAACTCTAGCGGGACAACATAAATCAGTATGAATAAGATTAAGAACATCATTTGATTTATCTTGTATACTCTTAAAAGAAGTTCTGACTTGTTTACCCATTTGACATTCTTTACATACCACATTATAGGGCTTCATAATCTTAGGTATATCTCTAACAACCTTAGTTGAAATGATCTTTACAATGAAATCAAAATTCACAGGACACAACCTTTTATGCCATAGCCCACTCTCATCAATCTGTGTAATCATACATCTCTTCTTACCGGAGTTCAAATGAAATATGTTACCTTTTGTCTATATACCGATTGCAATCTCCAAGCTAGATTTGTTAATGATTTTGCATTTTCCATCCTTGAACTATAATTGAAATCCCTTATCTATCAATTTTCCTACACTCAAAAGATTATTATTCAAACCTTCAACATAATAAATATTATCAGTATTGTTCTTACTATCCAATGATATGGGTTCTTTTACTTTCATCATACATGCTTTGTCATCTCCAAATCTAACTAGTCCACCATCAAATTCTTGCAAAGATAGAAACTTCCCTTTATCTCCAACCATATGATGTGAACAACCATTATCAATTACCCATTCATCTTTATACTCAATTTTAGCAGCAAGTGCCTTCTCCTTAGGTACATTCTCTTCCAATGTTTGATCATCTTCCTTGATAGCCAAGAATACCCATTCCTTTTCATTGGTAGATCCACTAGAAAAATATTTTGTCGGTTCATTATTTGAATCAATAATGCCTTCCTCATCTGCTATGTAGCATCATTTGTCTCTTCTTTTCTTGAATCTATACTTGTTCTGATATCCAAGGTTAGGCTTAAATGATCTTTTAACTCTTTCTTCAAATCTTGAATTCCTTTTAGGACACTTAGATGCAAAATGACCAATCTTATTACATGCAAAACATTTAAAAGGTTATTTTCCTTCATACTTACTTCCTACTGGTCCTTTCGGTACTCTTCTAGAAAATAGTGCTTCAAATTGCTCAAACTCATCATCTTCTCTCTTCACATCTTATAATTCTTTTGCATATAAATCTTTCCAGTCTTTCTTACCAGTTGTAGATGTAGATTCATGAAAAATAGTTTCAGTCTTCACAGCTCCAGAAGGTCCAAATTCCTCAACCTCAAAAGCATTTAGTTTCCCAACCAAAGTATCTCTTTTGACAAATATATTAGCCAGTGTTCTCAACTCATTGATAGTAGTATCCTTCATTTTGTAAGTCGTTGGTAGGGCTCTCAAGACTTTATAAACAATTTCATCTTCACTCAGAGTTCCACCACAACATTGAGTTCCCATAACAATCTCATTTACCCTTTCCATGAATGCAATAATCCTTTCATCTTCTTCCATCTTCAGGTTTTCATATCTCATCCTATAACCATCAAGTTTAGCAATCTTTGCTATAGGGTCACCTTCATTAAGAGTTTACAACTTATCCCATATAGCCTTTCCAGATGATTTATTGGTTAATCCCATTATTTGCTAATTAGAAAGTGCACACAAGAGGGCTTCACTTGCTCTACAATCATTTTCAAGATCCTTGTATAGGTTTTCCAGAGGAGGATTGTCAGATCTCAGATTAAAGGGTGTCACACCATTTTGTGTGATCTCATAAATATCCTTGCCAAGATATCTTAGATGAGTCTCCATCTGAATCTTTCATATTTTATAATTTTTTCCTTCAAGCCTTGTTATATCCCTTCGAAAGATAGCTCTAGAAGAATTGGATGAACTCAAACTATTAGTCGCCATAGGATCTTCCTCAAGAGCTTCATTTTTTTGTAGAGAGGACCAAAGCTTTGATAACAATTGTTCGACAATTTAGATAACCAGAAGACAACTAAGAGGGGAGGGGTCAATCAGTTGTCACATATTACTAGAAGCATTAGAAATTTTTAAATACAATACCAAAACCCAAAACAATAATATTGGAATAGTAGTTAATCCAATTAAGCATAAACAATATTCATACAATAAAAGCCATCCATACAACACCAAGATTTGTACATGAAAAAATTGGTAAAAGAAAAAACCATGGTGGGAAGCCTACCCACAATCAGATAATACTTCTATAGTAAGTATGTGAATAACAGTGAAGGGGGTTGCACTTGCAAGAAGGCCAACAACCTATAGCACACTACTCATCACAAAAGGAGCCTCACTAACTACATACAAATCCATACTACAATCTAGAGAACTGTTGAACTGCAAAATATAACATCTCCTATGCCTAAGTATAGTTTCAGTTAAGCTCAATACCAGAGGACTAAATCCTCTTACACAAACCCAATTCGATCTCCATTGATCGACCAACTCCTCTACCTATGTGATATTACATTATTTACACATTGCATTCATTGACCATGACCTCTTACAATAACCATGATGATCTACAATGAGAACTTACATCTTATCTATACAAACCCTCGACCATAAACAATCAAGTCGGCCACCACACAATAAACCAATTACATAATTACAAACCATGTCAGCCTTAGATGAAAACAAATAATATCAAACACATAAGACATCCTATAAATATAGCAATATGTCCTATCCACATGTTAAATTAATGTTGGTCCATAACCTAGATCAATCAGGATGAAGTATAGGTCCACATGCTTTAGCAATGATCTCCAAATGCCAAGTCTTGAACACAATCACCAACAACATCCTGAAACTCCATCAGAAGTTGTACCAACACTAATTATGCAATGCATCAAAGATCTTCACCAAAGTCTCTTCCAGTGAAACCCTCACTAGAACCAGAAACCAATCTTCATAGCAAGCAGGATAACATCCAATCACCAGACCAAAACCAACTAACCAAATATGAGTATAAGCATTATGAACAGGTCAATTCCATCACCAGATTATACCGGAGTCAACCAGATCATGTTGGATCTAGGTTAACCAAATACTACTCAGCCTATCAGGACCATAGAGGTGCCGATAAAGCATCCAAACAACTAGTGTTGACATCAATGACAAAAGATCAATGCAACACATAATAAATTCCACCAAATGGCCAACATCTTGTTGGACTCAATTTATGACTTCTTGGTTTTCTCTTCAAATCTGTTGCCTCTATTTACAAAAGAATAGAACAACAAGAATTGGAAATAAGACAACAATTGATGAGGTTTATAAGGAAAAAACATCCTACACTTCAAGCTTTACAGAGCTTAGGTGGGTGAACCTAACTATGACTACTTTCTCACAACCTAGTAGATGGTTTACAAAAAACTAGTGCAAATTTCTACAAACTCCTTCAATTTAGTGCAACCAAACATGAATGAAACATTTGTTTTGATTATATCCAATGCCTTATTTGGGCATCAAAGTCATAAAAAACCAAACTGAAATCTGACAATAGAATTAATACACATACCAATATTTTTATCTATTAAATCTATATACACTTGACATACACAAAATTCCAATCTGTACTAGACCTAGTCATCAAATTGATGTGAATATACTAGTATCAATGAAAATGAATTAAGACTATTTAATTTTCCTCCTTGAGAAAAATACTTAAAACATTCCCATTAATTACATTGAAAATCATTTAACTAAATAATCCTTGATTATCTAATTAAAAATTAAAACCAACATGCAAACATAAAGACAACACAGATTTGAGTTTGAAATTTGTTTTTATTGGATATTATTTCCTCATCAAAGATTATAGACATATAAGAATGACTCAAAATGTCAAAAATAAAGTCTACATATATTTTTCTAGAGCTTCACTACAAATTTTTTGTGATCCCCATCTATGTAGTCCTGGTATCATTTTATAAAATTTTGGATGCAACAAGCTTTAGACTTCCCTAGGAGAATATTGATTCGTCCAAAAGTTACACCGATTACAAAACTATGATTAGGGTAGGAGAATAACTAATTTTGGAATGTACTCTTCCACAACTGATTAGTTGTCTAGCTGGAAAAATGACCAACTAACTTCTCTATATTTATAGATCAGGCACCAGGTGTTTTCAATCCTTCAAGGTTCCAATTACCCAAAAAATCTGTTGCAAAAAACAAACTGCTTCAGGATGCTTCTGAACTACCACATGTTGGAGCATCAATGGGATCTTCTTGTTCTCTTGTCTCTTTCAAAACATACTTACTCTCCCATAATTTGAATGTCTCATCATCGGGCCAAGGAAAGTTGATAATTTTTTTCTTTTGTTTATTCAAACTTTTCCATGTCACCCTTATTTGTTTAACCTCCTTCTCCAAAAAGCCAAAATGTGATTTTACCTTTTCAATTTCTTCAATAGTTTGAATAAACAAAGAAGTATCATCCATGTTTATAATATTATTTACTCTTTGAGACAACATATGGCCTAGCTCCTCAATCCACACTTCCTTGTCTTTAATTTTATTTTCACTTAAAAAGCCTCTAGGAAACAATTCAAACTTTTCATTGGCATATTCCTTTCAGAATAGATTTGTCCTGCTTTCAATATTTACTCTTTCTACTACAAAATTGGATAAGTCTTTTGCTAATTCATAAGTAGATTTGGTTGTATCATCATCATCTACTTCTTCCTAAGATGGTAAATATATAGACTCTAAGTCCACCTCTCTGGCAATCCATTTTTCTAAAACTAGCTCCAATATAGCCTTTTCCTCCTTCAAATAATCCAAAAGAGTCATTGTTATTTTCATGTGTAAATAAACAATTGCTGCCCCAAAAGTATCAACAAATTTCAAAATGGTGTCTCTGACCTTTTCTTAATATTTATTTGGAAATATTGACTAAGCCTTCTTCAATTTTTCAATTTCATCTTGAACAGTTTTTGTTGACTGGAAGCCAAAAGTCATAGGGGAAGGAGGAAATTCAATAATAGGACTAGAAGGGGGGGGGCTAGAAGGAGAAGAGGTAATCATTAATCAAGAGGACTCACCCTTATGTTTTTTTCCTTCCAATTTACCCTTTAACTGTACAATGGTGTTGTCCTTGGAAGCGATTTCAAGCTTTGCATCATTATAGGCCTTGAGGACTACTTCTAATTTTACATGAAGATCAACTTTCTCTTTTTCCTCCTTCTTGACCACTACCATTCCAAATTTAGCAGACTCTAAAGTCATGCTAGCAGCTTCGATTACTCATGTATCTTTGACTCTATTTACTATCATACCCCCTGCATAATCAGATCCTGAGGATTCTCCCCTTCTTCTATTATCTTCTCTTTTTAGTGACCACATCACCAGAGCTGCATCATCATTACTATAAGATATCCCCTCCAAGGGTTTTATTTCTTTTCTTACTATATCAAAAATTACAGAATTTGCTATATCCCATTCTAGGAGAATTAGCACTCCAACACTTTCAATTAATTTTCTCCCTTCCTTGAGGGTAATTACCTCAAATTCTTTCAACATTTCTTGCTTTAAATCTACCTCAATAGAAGATGGATCTTTATTTGATTATTCATTTTTTCTTTTTTCACATCTTTCCTTGAACTGATCCATGTGGTTTCTCCAAACAAATTGTAAAAAGGCTCCTCACTTCACAAAATTGTCATCGGCCAAAAATTCATCACTGGCCTATTTTATAACAGGATCCAATTCCCTTCCAACAAATTTTGCAGTAGTTAGATCCATCTTAGTACCTTCTAGCTCCTTTGGCATTCCTTCCTGCAACTCTCCATAAGTAAAACAAATTTCCCCCAGGCTTCCTAATTGCATTACTTGCTTAGCAACGACCTGCTCATCACCTATATGTAATGGGGATTGAGAAGATGAATACAAAGATTGACTTGGTTGTGCCTCTTCTTCCAATCTCTGCCTCTTTGGGGATGTTTGGGACTTAGGAGCATCCTCCATTGGCCTTTTTGCCTTTGATGTGGAAGGTTCATCGCTCCTAGGCATCACCACATTATAGCTTGAATTCTTGTACATTACATACTCTCCAGGGGGAATAATCTTAGCAAAAATGGGTTTGGTCAAGATGAGCTTGGCCTTTTCAAGATCTACCTTTATTACTACATCCTTTTTCTCATTCAAATTTTGTATGGCATCCTCAAAATATTCTATCAAAAAAGTTATCTTCTCCCCAAATGTGTTAAAACTCTTCGATGGATCATAGTTTTTATCAAAATACTGGACAAAGTCAAGAGTTTTCTTAAATACCAACCATTTTTATTTTCTCGCCTCTTTCTCTACCATATCAAACTCATTCCTTATCAAATCCTCGAGGAAGTGGAATTGATGAACTTTTTCACCACACCTGACTTTTTTTGTGAACATACCATTGAAAAAATCTTCTATATCAACAAACCTTGCAACTGTTGTTGACAATCTGTATGGCTTGAAGAATTTATCAAAATGTAGCCAACCCACTTTAGTAATAAAAAATTGGTGTGCCATCATAATGGTTGGAAAAATTGTTCCTCTACCCTTATTTGTCAATTTGGATTCTTGTAAACCCCCAATCTACCTTATGATTTCAGCAATACCTATTTTCAAGAGAACCTCATAAGGGAGCAAGTATGGGGTTCCTCTGAAGCCATATACCCTAAAAATAGTAGAACCAGGATATAGAATTCAATCACCCCAATTATGCACAATTTTAATGTCTTCTTTAAACTCCTTTGGTCTAATAAATTCAAGGAGAACTTCTGGGATCCTAGGGTTCTCTTGACATAGAAAAATTCCTAGCTTTGATGCAAAACATCTGTCAAATTTTAGATAACTAGCATCTTCTCTATCCCAAGATATATCTGCACTCCATAATTGCATGGACATTTCTTCACCATCTTTTACTCTAAATAGGTCCATATCCTTTGCAAAATATTATGCACCCTTAACAAAAACATGTGCATTAACACAGAATACCAACCAAAAGGTCTATCCACTTTGGCATTATTGATCCCAATAAAACCATCATGGATGACATTTGCAAGATAGGGTGCAAAGTCATAAGCTATTGCTATGGATGGATTAAGAATTTGTGCCATTATGAGCATGTAGTGAGTAGGCATAGCATTTTCTATATCTTCTCAAAAAATCTAGCACAGAGACCAATATACTCCTTTAGCCCTCTAAGTGAAGAAATTCATAAGGAAAGGTTCGACTATACTAGGCCCTACCAATGCTAGTCCTCCTATCTTTGCAAATAATTCCCTCATGGGTCCACTTCTAAGATGGTCCATTTGAGCATCATATACCTTCTTCAACATTTCAAAATCAATAAGCTCTAAATAATTTGAGGATTTATTTAGCTGAAATACCTTTCTAACCTCATTGGTTGTAATTTCAATCAGGGGGCCTCCGCTTATATTCCTTACAATCCTAGTGATAGAGGGTCATAGTTCTTCGTAATCTAGGTCAACAAATCAATATCCATGAAGACTCAAGGGACCATCGATTTCCCAACATCTAATTCACATAGGCTATTTGTAGGAGCAAATGTGTTTTGCTGATTGAACCCTACCCTGAACAAACCTAAACCAGACATGCCTATCTGATGATCCCTTAACCAACATCCTTTGTCAAACATACCATCACTAATATGCAGGTGAGAAGACTTGGGCACAAGTTCCTTTAGTTTGGTAGAACTATTTGTGGATTGAGCCAACTTCTCTAGAAAATCATCACAAATAGCCCTTTCCTGATAATCTATTTTTCCTTTGAATTCTTGTCGTGGTGCCATTTTAACAATCTAGGATTTATCTTACTTCAACTTTTACTCAAACAACCTTTTAGAATTTGAGAACCAGACAATACCAAGACACAAGTGGAAATTGCAAATAATAGTTGAAGAAAAAATTACTTATTGCTTGAGAACTCATAGAAGCTACACACTTTGTCTTTGCTAACCTTCGTGAATGTCTTTTACAATTAAAATCTCAAAACAAGGTTCTATGAAGCAACCTCATAGGCAAATCAGCATTAATTCTCATCAATGAAGCCACATGCTTTGCAATTAATTTTTTTGAATTTCAAATTTTCAACTCCAACAGACCAAAAGTGTTTCTTCAGTATGATTTTCCCTTCAGTCGCTGATCCACGAAGAGTAAAAGACTCACAATTCTCCATCGCGGTGTATCAACAACTATTATATCATACAGATTCAACACACCCTTTAACCACTTAAGCTTTCAATGAGATCCCACCATACTTCATTTGCTCACCTTTTGTCACTGAGTTGCGATGGGTAAAAGGACCTGCATCTTCTCATCGTTGTCTCATGACCACCGTTGATTTCTCTTGGATCTGACAACCATTTAAAACACCTTAGCCGCTCACACTGGTTGGGCCTACCCATTAGTTTCTGATCTGCAAAGTGTAAAAAGACCTGCATCTTCCCATCATAGTCTAGTGACAACCATAGGATCAAATCCTTAATGCTAAAAATTTAACATCCCTCCATCACTTAACCGCCACCACTAGATCTCTGACCGGCCCCGCCACTGGAGGCTTGTCACTGCATTGCAATGGGTATTCAATGCACAACTTCTCTTTGTTGTATCATGACCATTGTTGGATCAAATTAGACCTACCCAACTTTTAAGAACCTGATGCATACGTTAAAAAATCATACTTAGGACTTAGGGAAAATTAAAATGATCCAACTTAAAAGAAAAAAACTTGCCTAGACTTAAAACTCAAATGGCTCCTATTTAATGACATAATGACCCTTCTGGTTAAGTGGAGAAAAAGGTAACAAACAAATAGATTTTCCCAAGAGACAACAAGACATGAAGGTTTTTTATCAAATGTTCTCGAAATTATTAAACCCAAAACCCTTATAAAAGAATGACTTGTAGACAAGGAACAATTTAAAAAAAAGAGTGGAAAAACTTTAGGGATATTAGGAATATTTTAGCACCATCCAAAATATAGATAACAACGGCTCTGACTAGGGATGGTTGGATGTGAGATCAATGCAAGAACCTAGCAAAACTCTGGGACACAGACCAAAACAAAACCCTAACCAAAGAAAAACTAATATATACAAAATTTATAGCTACTATGCATGGATGAAAAGAGTTATGAGAAGTAGTGCTTAAGGAATTGTCCATGCACTGGCAATTCCTATAGCTCACCATTCATATTTTGTAGAAAGTATGAGTCTTTTCCATTGACATCAAAGACAATCAAAGGGCCTATCCATAATGATTCAAACTTCTTCTGCTTTCCCTTATCTTCTTCTCTAGCATTCCACTAAAGAACCATATCATGAATCTAAAAATTTTTGGTTGTGGTCCTTTTGTCAAAAAGATATTTTGACTGTAACTGAAGCTTCAGATTCCTTTTATGAGCCATAATTATCATTTCTTCCAATTCTACCAATTGGATCATTCTATCCTCCATAGGTTCAGACACTTCCAATTCTTCAGCTTGTAATAATTTGTATACAGGGAGGAGATTATATATAGGTACCCTGGTCTGTATTCCATATACCAATTCAAATGGAGATGTACCAATGGCCTTTTTTATAGTAACCCTATCTGCCCATAAAGCTAGCTTGAGCTTTTGGTCCCAAGATCTCTTATTCTGCTCAAGAATCTTCTTAATGATGTTTAGGAGGCTTTTTTTCTTGATTATGCTTGGTCATTTCCCTGTGCGTGGTATGGTGAGGATTATGACATGATAATTACATAACTTGCAAAAAATTCTATGAATTCCTCTGACTTGAAGCACATAGCATTATCCATAATCAACTTCACAGGCACACCAAACCTTGTCAATACATTATCCATTAAGAATTCAATAACAACTTTACTAGTTGCCTATTTGATAGGTATGGCCTCAATCCATTTTGTAAAATAATCTATGGCCACCAAGATCCACTTGTGGCCTCAGCTTGATTTTTCTGTTATCTCTCCACTAAAATCAATGCCCAATTGAACAAAAGGGGCCTCAACTGTAACAAGGTTAAGTGGCAGAGCACCTACATACTTGAATTTGGAAGAAAATTTCTGACAAGGGTCACATTTCTAGACATATTTGTGAGTATCCTTAAACAAGGTGGGCTAGTAATATCCTGTCTTGATTATTTTTTCGGTAGTTATCTTTACTGAGTAGTGATCTCCACATACTCCATTATGCATATTTGTTAGAACCTTTTGAGCTTGGGAATCATCTACACACATCAATAATGCCCCATCTTTGTTTCTCCGGTATAGGTTTCCATGAACAAGAACATACTTTTGTGACTTTAGCTTTAGTGTTTTGTTCTGGTTATGGGTCATTCCCTTTGGACATGTTGCATACTTCAATAAATACACAATCTCTAAATACCATGGCTGCATTTCAATGCTAGTGACCATAACCTCTTCAGTTTCAACATTGTCGATGTCAATGTTAGCAAGATTTGACTTGGGCATCAGTTTGGCCAAGCCCAGTCCTCTTACCAACCTTGTGATCTTGATCTCAAGATCAAACTCTTGTATCCTATTTATCCACCTATACCTTTTACTAGTAACTTCAGACTAGGATAAAATATCTTTGACAACTACATGTGGGACATAGGCAACAACGCTTGCATTTACAAGATAAGGCCTGAATGCTTTAACAACCTTGACCAGAGCATATGCTTGTTTTCCATAATCTCATATTTTAACTCACTAGCCTACAAGGATCTACTATAAAAAGTGATTGGATGTTCATAACCTTCATCATCTTTCTAAAGCAAGACTGTTGCTATTGTATGGTAAGCAGCAAAGGAAAACAATGAAAAATCCTTACTGTAATCAGGAGATGTTAGCACTAGGGCTTCCTGAATAGCCTTTTTAATCTTGTCAAAGGCCTATGCTTCTTCCTCATCCCAAGAAAACTTAGCATCCTTTTTAGGTAGCTTAGCAATAGGCTTAACAATCTCGGCAAAGTTGGCTATAAACCTTCTGACAAAATTCACCTTACCCAAGAAGGGTTGAATTCCTTTAAGATTCTTTGGTTGAGGCACATTGCTAATAGCCTCAATTCTCTCAGGGTCAATCCTGACTCCTTCCTTGGAAATAATATGTCCTAATAGATTTGCTTCAGCTACAGCAAAATGGTATTTTTTGGATTTATAGACACACCAAATTCCAAGGCCCTGCAAAATACTTTTTCTAGATGACCACAGTGATCATCTCCTTCTTTGAAAAACATGTAAGATCATCCTAGTAAACAATCATTATGATATTAATAAATTATTTGAAGTCTACATCCATAGCTCTCTGAAAGGTTGCCCCAACATTCTTTAAACCAAATGGCATCCTCACATAAACATAGGCTCCCCTAGGGGTAGTAAAAGTAGTCTTGAACTACTCAAACTCTTTTACCAATACCTAATTGTAACTGGAGAAGCTGTCCATCATCGATAATAGGTCACACCCAGTGAAACTCTATAGAATAGCTTCCATATTTGATGATGAGTAGTTTTCCTTAAGAGAAGCAACATTCAAATTCATAAAATCTACATAGAGCCTTATGTCCCCATTCTTCTTCTTGATAGGAACCAGATTGGATACCCATGATGAATGCCTTATAGGCTTTATAATTCCCCCTTCTCTCAACTTGGTTAGTTCTTGTTGCATTTTGGGTTCCAGGAGGGGGTTGATAGGTTTTTTCTTTTGTCTAAAAGGCTTAGCATCAAGATGCAGAGGTATTTCATGCTGAAATAAATCTTGTCTATATGTCTTCAAGTCAACATAAGACCAAGCAAAAACATGTTTGTACTTTTTTAGTAGAATAATGAGGTTCACCTTGATATGGGGGGGCACATTTTTCCCAATAGACACCAACTTAGGGGATGACACTATCCCTAATTTTACCTCTTCCAGTTATTCCAGCTTAGTAGATGACTTCTTGTGTAAATGACCATCACTATAGCTGAACATTCCCTCTAGTTCCACTGGTCCTCTGGGTATCTCATTAGTTTCTAGTTGAACTATGTCATTTCCAAAAATTGTTTCTTTCTCATCTGCTACTTCTACCAATGCATTACAATCAATTTTCTGGCCTTCGTAGTCATCAATGCATTATACAAACCTAAGTATATCATCATCATTTTTGAATACCTACCAGTTATACACATTGTCTAGAATATTAGGTCTAGCCTTGATCTCAACTATTGATACTCTAATTAATGTTACATCATCATTTTTCAATGCAACATTAGCTAAGAAGTCTGACATAATATTTTGTGACCTCTCAATCTAGTCAATTGAAAATGCATCAAAATACTTAATCACATCCCAAACAACATGCTTATACTTTTTTAATCTATCATTCTTAGATGCATATTTTGATCTTATCTGAGAAACCACAAGTTTTGAATCTCCAAAGACTCTTAACAACCGAATCCCATGTTTCTTAGCAATTTCCAACCCCAATAATAAGGCCTCATACTCAGCTGTATTATTTATGCACTGAAAAGCCAATAGAAAGGAGTATTTAAAAGTAATACTTGATGGGGAAACAAAAATTACTTCTACTCCAAATCCTTCTTTGGAACAAGCTCTATCAAGGTAAATCTGCCATAGGCATTTCTATTGAGATTCCAATTCATTAACAATATGGTTTGTATTTTTTAGCTAAGGCCTAATTGGTTCAATTCTAAAGTTGTCAAGGTCCACATAATCATGCAATTAAGAATGTTAGGATATATTTTCTCAATGGCCCTTGGGGCACATATGTCTCTATATAATTTCACCTAATTTCCATTCACTAGGATGGTTGCATATGAGAGGTCTAGTTGGACATTTCCTCCAACTGCTGCAGCCCATTGTCTAGATAAAAGCATTCCATAATGGGGCTTGGTGTCAGTTACTATGACATCCATCTTATAGGTGGCCTCGGGGAATGCTGCTATTTTCACCTCTACATCTTTCATTGTACCCACAATAGGTACTTCTATGTTATCCATAGCATAGCACTTCCCATACTTACTGACAATCCCAGCTCCTTCATGACCCCATATGGCATCACATTTGCAGCAGCCCTAGAATCTATCATGTTGTATTATGGATGTGTTGCATTGGTTTTGTCATTGATGTCAACACTTATACTTTTGGAGATCTACATTTTTTATTTAGCACTATGGTTATATTGGTTTACTATTGAACTGATACATTATAGTCTCTAAAAAGGTTAGTGACTTATGCACAATCACCGGTATATGCTCACCGACAGGTTATATGGTTCACCGACATAGATGATGACTTGTTATCATCTGGAGATCACTTGATTGTGTCGAAGACATGGTTTGGATACTTGGTTTTGGCGTTTTGGTTATTGGTATAAACAAGTTGAAATATTTGCTATTACCGACAGATTGGTCTAGGTTATTGAGCGGTATAAGTTATCTATTCTAGATCAACACGACATGTTATGTAGATGATTTGTTGAATTCATACTGTTGTAAATGTATTGAGCCAACATGTTGTATCGCATCAAGACTTATTTGTAATTGATCTAATTTTAATATTCTTAGTGAGCTGACCTACACATTTGGTCTTAGGTTTTGTATATATGATTGTAAGATTTTATTGAAGATCGTGGTAATCATGAGTGAGTGTGGATATTGAAGATCATATGAGCAGATCCTTGTGCGAATCAAGAAGACATCATTTGAAGGTTGAAGGAAGGTTATGAAGGTAGTTTGACACTCATGTTCGGAGCTTAAACCAATACTGAATCCAGTATTGTAGATGCACTTTGAAGAAGTACATTATTCTAGGATTTAACCATCCTACTATAGTCATTGTGACTCCCATTTGAGCAATGTGCTCTAGGCGGTTGGCCTTTTTGGATGTGCAGACCCCATTTTTATACACATACTATCTATAGTAGTATCATCTGATTGTGGGCAAGGTTTCCCACCATGTTTTTTCCCATTACATGGTTTCCATGTCAAAATATTTGTGTTATGTGCTATGGATGTTGTTTCTCTTTCTGTTTCATGCATTAAGTTTCATTGGTATTGATATTAACTACTAATCTGTTAACTGGCATTAAGTTTGGTTTATGGGTATTAAGTATTAAGTTGGATTAAGTTATAAGTAGATTGAAATTCATTAACAATTGATACACCCCCCCCTCAGTTGTCCTTCTAGTTCCTAACAATTGGTATCAGAGTTAAGTCCTCTTTTTGCAGAAGTCTAATAGCTTGAGGAGATCCTATGGCAACAAACATTTTCAAGAAGGACAATCCTAAACTTGATGGAACTAACTATGGTATATGGAAGATCAAAATGGAGACACATATGAATTGCATTGGAAGAGATATATGGGAAGTTACAAAGAATGGCTATGTTGCTCCTACTACGAATCAACCTAATCTACCAACTTTGGATAAAGATCAAGAGAATGATTGCAAAGCAAGAGAAGCACTTCTGAGTGCATTATTAGATCAGCAAAATATGGGAGTATCAGACTGATCTACTGCTAAATCTATTTGGGATAAATTGGAAACATTGAATGAAGGAGATACCACTCTCAAAATTGAAAAACTAGAATGTTACTGGGTCAGGTATGAAAATTTGAAAATGGAAGAAGATGAAAGAATTTCTTCTTTTATAGAAAGAGTTAATGATTTTTTTTTAGGAATACAATGTTGTGGAGGATCCTTAAGTGAAGATGAAATTGTTTCTAAATTTTTAAGATCTTTCCCACCAACTTACAAAATGGAGGTAACTTCTATTAATGAGCTGAGAAGAATGCCTAATACATCAGTATCTAGAGATACATTGGTTGGAAAACTTTCAGCATTTGAGCTTGAGAAATTTGGTCCTGTTGTTATAATTAAGACGGATTTAGCCTTTAGAGCATCATCATTTGTAGCATCATCATCATCATCATCAGAAAAATCCGATTGGAAAGCACTTTATGCAAAATAAATTGAAGATATCAGGAGGGAAAATGAAGAACTAGAAGAACTTGAAGCACTATTTGCAAGGAAGATGCCTAAAGGTCTAGTTGGAAGTAAGTATGAAGGTAAATCATTGTTTAAATATTTTAATTGCAATAAGGTTGGTCATGTAGCATCTAGATGTCCTGATAGACATGCAAGATTGAGAGAAGAAGCTAAAAGAACATATAAGCCTAACCTTGAATATTAGAGATATAGATTTAAGAAGAACAAAGATAAATCATGTTACTATGTTTGTGAAGGAGTTATAGATGATTCTGATGAAGAACTGATAGACAATGGATTGCCATTTGTTGTGATAAAAGAATATCAACTAGCACCTACTGTCCCACCAGTAGAGCAGACCCTGGCAACTAAAATTGAGGAAAAAGAATGGATAATTGATAGTGGATGTTCACATCATATGACTAGTGATAAAAGTAAATTCTTATCTTTTTAGGAATATGATGGAGGTCTAATAAGATTTGGCGATGATAAAGCTTGTTTAATCAAAGGCAAATGCACTATATCTTTGGATGGTAAGCACAACATTGACAATGTTTATTATGTTGAAGGTTTGAAGCATAATATTTTGAGTGATGGTCAATTAGTTGAAAAGGGATTTCAGTTACAATTCAAGAATAGAAAATGCAAAATCAGAAACAAAACTGGATTGGAGATTTCAACCCATAATCAGACTAAAGGTAATATCGTTCATTTGAACAATAGTGATAAGACATGTTTGATTGCACCTATTGATGAAAGTTGGTTATGGCATAAGAGACTCTGTCATGTAAATTTTGATTGCATTTTAAAGACCAGTTCAACTAAAGTAGTAAGGGATTTACCTAAGATTGTGAAACCTCATAATCTGGTATGTAAGGAATGTCAAATGGGAAAGAAAGTTAGAACAACCTTTAAGAGTATTTCTAAGAAATCCAATAATGTTCTTGATTTAATTCATACTGACTTGTGTGGTCCGGCAAGAACATGAAGTCTACAGGGAGATAGATATTTTATGCTAATTATTGATGATTATTCTAGAATGTGTTGGGTTACTTTTCTCAGGGAGAAATCAGGGGCTTTTGGAAAATTCAAGCTATACAAGGAAATGGTAGAGAATGAAACTGGTAAGAAAATAAAATATTTGAGATCTGATCAAGGAGGATAATTTACATCTAGGGAATTTAATACTTTATGTGAAGTGAATGAAATCAAAAGACAACTATCAGCACCCCAGAAACCTTAGTAGAATGGAATTGTGGAAAGGAAGAATATAACTATTTTGGAAACAACTAGAAGCATGATATTGGAAGCAAATATACCTCATGTGTACTAAGAGAAGCAATAAATACAATAGTTTACACTTTCAATAGAGTTCATAGCAAAGGTGAAACTAGTAAGACCCCTTATGAACTATGGTTTGGTAATACTCCTACTCTTAAATACTTCAGAATACTTGGAAGCAAATGGTATATTAGAAGAGATGAGTATGTTGGTAAATTTGATCCTAGAAGTGATGAAGGAATATTTCTTGGTTATTCATCTAAGAGAAAGGCATATAGATGTTTTAATAAGAGATTGTAGAAAATCATCAAAGAATTCCACAGTGACTGAAGAACAACAACATGTGAATAAACCCAGGTCTGTAAGACTGAATCACTTAGAAAATTAGATAATTGGGAATAAGTATCAAGGTGTTGTGACAAGAGGAAGACTGGAAAATGAAGAGGTATGCTTAATTTCTCAAATTGAACTAGCATTTATTATTGAAGCATGTCAAGATGAACATTGGATAAAAGGAATGGAAGATGAATTAGAACAAATTGAAAAGAACAATACATGGGCATTAGTTCCCTAGCCTAAAGACAAAAATGTAATTGGAACTAAATGGGTATTTAGAAATAAACTTAATTAAGATGGTAAGGCAATTAGGAATAGAGAAATATTATTTTGTAAAGGATATTTACAAAAGGAGGGAATTGATTATAATGAAACCTTTGCACCGATAGCTAGAATTGAGATAGTTAGATTATTTCTTGCATTTGCAGCTCATAAGAACTATAAAGTATATCAAATGGATGTAAAATGTGCATTTCTAAATGGTGATCTTGAAGAGGAAGTTTACATTGAACAACCTGATGGATTTTCATTGACAAATGATATAGATATGGTTTGTAGATTAAGGAAAGTTTTGTATGGATTGAAGCAAGCTCCTAGAGCTTGCTATGCTAGATTGGACAAATATATTTTGAAGCTTTGTTACACTAACGGTAATGTTTACAACAACTTATATTATAAAGTGACTAATGATGACATCTTGGTTATTGAATTTTTTGTTGATGATATCATTTTTGGAGGAGAAGATGGATTTTGTAAGGACTTTGCTAACAAAATGCAGGAAGAATTTGAAATGTCTATGATTGGGGAGAAATTTTTTTTTTAGGATTGCAAATTTCACAAACTGACAAAGGTATATTCATATGTCAAATAAAATACTTGAAGGAACTACTGACTAAATTTGGTATGGAAAAATCTAAACTGGTAAGTACTCCTATGACTACAACTAATAAATTGACATTGAATGATGATTCAACTCCTATTAATCCGACAAGATACAAATATATGATTGGAGGTTTACTATATTTGACACCAACCAGACCTGATATAATGAATGTAGTATGTATTGTTACAAGGTTTCAGAGTAATCCTAAAGAAAATCATGAATCAATAGTAAAAAGGATTTTCCGGTATCTACAAGGCACAACAAATCTTGGATTATGGTATCCTAAATATTAAAATTTTGATTTATGTGCATACATCAATGCAAATTGGGAAGAAGATGTAGATGACATAAAGAGTACCATTGACGGTGCATTCTTTCTTGGTAGCAAATTGATTTCATGGATAAGCAAGAAGTAGAGTTGTACATCATTATCAACAACAGAATCAGAATATGTTGTAGCAACAACTAATTGTACTTAGTGTTGGCATATTCACACTCCAATGAGACATTATAGGTGATTGAAGGTTTTGTCATTGATGGCAACCATAAAATCCTATGACACCGACAATGCATTCCACTAGCACTAGCAAGATCAGACTCTACACTGGCACTCAAACCACTGGCACCGGCAGTGAAAGGAAACATACTGGCATAGAAGCTGACAGGAATTTTGTTTATTATTGTAAAATCATTGTAAGCCAACTTGGAAAGTTGTAAAATGACTCTTATATAAGAGAGATCATTGTAGAACATTTTGAGAAGGATAGAGGAATGTAATTAGGCAAAATAAGGCAAACCTATTATGTGAATTATAGGTTAAGGGTTTATGTAAGAAGCAAAGCAAAAACCGGTACTGGATCTGGCATTATAGATGCTATTTTGAAGCAGTACAAAACACTGGATTTATATAATCCATTTTGTAAGTCAGTGAGACTTCCTATTTTGTATTTGAGCAATGAGCTCTAGGCACTTGGCCTTCTTGCATGTGCAGGCCCCTCTTGTAGTAGTAATATTCTCTTATTGGCCAGTAAGCAAATATTGTGGGTCACAAATCCCACCGAGGTTTTTCCCACACTGGGTTTCCTCATTAAAATATTGTGTTATGGTGTGTTTTTCATGTGGTTGCTTTTGTCTCTATTTATTGCATTACTTTCTATTTATCGATACACAGTAGTAATATGCTCTACATGTTTTAAGTTAAGAACATCTTACAACTAGTTAGATACTGATTCACCCCCCCTTTCAGTATCTGTGGGAATCCAAACAATTTGTATCAGAGCTTGGTCCTCTATTTTCAAAAGCCTAATAGCTTGAGGAAGATCTTGACATCGGTAGAGATGGAAAACTTGATGAAGCAACTTGAAGGAGCTCTCTTAGACTATGATGTAGAAAAATTGAAAAATATCAAACTTGAAGATGATCTAAAGGCTACTTAGGATATCATTCAAGCACTTCAAGAAAATCTTACTATTTCAAGAAACAAGAGAAGAGAACTTTGTGAAAAGATGCAAAATGAGAATGATGAAAAAGAAAATCTTAATGATATGATAAACAAGCTGAAGCAAGAGAACATGACAACAAAGAATGAGATGCAGGATATGACCATGAGATTCTATAAAGAAATTGAAGATAGAAAGAAGAATGAAGAAGATTGGACTAGAAGACTCAGTGATGCTACAAATGAGAACACAAGACTTAGCTATGAAAATGTTTTATTGAAGATAGATCTGATGCACACACAGAATGACTCAAATGAACTAATGAGGCAGAAAGAAGTCTTAGAAAGAGAACTAGATACTGCAAATCAACATAAAGAGAAATTCAAGAAAACCTCAGAAGAACTTGGTAACTTGTTGAAGAATCAAAAACCTAAAGGTGACACTTGTGGAATTGGCTTTGAAGTTGGTGAAAGCCCTGATATTGCAAACACACAAGATCATGGCAAACCGGTAAGACAACCTACTGCTTATAGATTTAATGGCAAATGCTTTAACTATAACAAGTATGGTCATTGAGAAAATCAATGTAGAGCTAGAAATTATCAGAATACCAATGCACCCACCGGTTAATGTTCAAAATGCAACAAAGTTGGTCATAATTCTAAGAATTGTAGAATGAATGTAAGATGTTATGTTTGTGGAAGATTTGGAAACTTATCTAATCAATGCAGAACACAAACTGGCATAGGTTATGGAAAGGCTATTCAGAGAAACAATGTGACTTGTTATGCAAGTAACAAAATTAGGCATATTGCTAAATTTTGTAGAAGCAAGTCCTCACCGGTAGACAACAAAGGTCCTAGTTTGAAAGGAAAAGAAAATGTTGAAGAAGTAAAGCAAGAATTCTCAAAACAATGGATCAGGAAATCAGATCTAAATGGTGTTGGGAATACTCCTCCACCAATAGAACCAAGAAACACTCCACCAGTAGAACAGAGTAGCGCTCCACCGGTAGGAGTCTCTTCATCAAATTGAAGAAATTTCTTTGAGGGTTTGGAAATCAATGAGACATATGCTATTATTCCCTCGGTTGATGGTAAGAAGTTGAAATTACTTCTATACTGGCAGTTATGTTAAGTGATTACTTAACCGACAAGCATTAAATGTGGTAGTTGGTAGATTGACATTATAAATTAATGTTTTTGGCTCCATTTCACTTCACCGAGCATTCAAACATTCAAAGAGCCTGAAATTTCTAGAGCTAAGGCATTTTAGCAATCAATCTTTCCAAAGGCAGAAAAAGGTATTTATAATCATGGCATCCTCTTCTGTACCTGAATTCATAGCAAATCCTACTATAGTCGAGGTAATCAAATGCCCTAGGCTAGTATTTCAGTTAGTTTCCAAGATAGATAAAAAGGATGATAATATTGGTGCATTTTCCCAAATCCCCAAAGGAGTTGTTTTTGTAGAAGACCCTAGAATGTATATCCATTGCCATATAGAAGAATTAGGTGATGAAGAAATCAAAAACATGTACAAAACTGTCATATGTGATGACTTTAGAAATGTGAAACCTGAACACAAAATTGTTGAAACCCTAGGATTCACTGAGATCCTCTACATTCCAGACTTTCCTAAGGAAGTGATAAGGATAGTATTGAGCAGGGTACATGGAGAATTTTTCTGGCTAGATTCAATTCATAAAATTACCAAGGAAGTTGTGAAAGTTGTAACAAGGTTACCTTCCACCAGTAATAGACCAGACAAAACAAAGGTCTTGAATGACCTAGTAATGAAACTAATAGGTGCAACATCCGACAAAAGGTCTTTAAGGGTAAATGATGTAACTGACATAAATGTGAGATTCATTAGAATGATTCTAGGCTACAAAACAACACATGCAAACAGACTTAACTCATTCTCTAGTTTATTCATAAAAAGTGCACATGATATGATAAATGAGAATGTGAAAATTGATGTATGTGAATGGTTAAAGGATGAATTGATTGACAATTTAGGGAAGATCAAGAAGGATAAGAAAGGAACATTTAGATTTGGCAACTTACTTGTATGCTTAATGCTACACATAACCAAACAGGTGCCCGATATAGGTATCAAGAACCTTGGATTTGACATACTGGTAGGGAAACAGTTATTAGACTTGTTCAACAACATGGGTGAAAGAAAATAAAAGAATATTGATGAGTATTTTCAAGCACTAAAGGCCAAAATGAACAAAAGAGTCAGACTATCACAGGAAATTGTTAACAAATACAAAGATGATATATGTTTTGTGATGAAAAAGGATGAGATCTAGATGGAAGCAGTTATCCCAAGAACAATTTGGGTTACTGAGATGGGTTATGAGACCGATGATGACATCATTGAAACATATGCAAAAGCCCTTCTAGAAGCACCCAAGGAACCTAAGGAAGAGGTATTTGGTAGTGCTGAGACCATTGAAAGCCAAATTCAATCTAAGAAGAGAAAAGAAAATTGAAGCAACTGTGAGAAGAGGTTCAAGGCAGGCTAAGGCTATCAAAGAAGATGTACTAAAACAAACTGGTATCACTGAAGATGAGTTACAGGCACAACAACCAGAAACTCACCTTTCACTAGTAGCAACTTCTTCAAAGAGTGACATGCTAGCTGAATTCAAAAGAGTTGTAAGGAAAAGACAACCTTCACCGATATCCACACCTTCACCTAGAAGAACCAAGCAAAAACAACAGGTAGTGAGGCCCTCGGTCAAGAAGAAAAAGTTGACACCAAAGAAAAGGACTCAACAAAATATTTCTCCAATTGACAAACTGCTAGATGAAATAACAGAGGAAGGACAATTGAAAAACATCAAAAAACTATATGACTCATTATCAATTGATGATAAAGAAAAGGTTGAAAATAGTGTTATCTTACACTTGGATATCTACAAGAATTTTTAGATGCAAATTGTAGATGAAGTACTAGATGAACTATTTAAGAGACTGGAAGCAAGAAGACAATTTGTTATAGAGCTTGACAAGAAAATAAAAATTGAAAAATTACTTGTTGTCGACCCAGTTAACTTTCCAAAAGAAATAGATGATCTAATTGCAGAGGCTAACCGGTTAGTACTCTCTACTACACACCGACATATTGCACTAATGATTGGAAGAGTAAATGAGGTTGTAGAAGAAACTGAAAATGCATGGGATATATTCCTTGTTGAGAAGGAAAAATAGGAAGAGTATAGGAACCCTAAACCAATCAAGGTATATTAGAAAGAAAAGAATAAAGGTAAAGGAAAGGTTGGTGGACCTCTGAGCATCAAAATATAAGATAATTTATCCCCACCACCTCTAGTTACTCCACTAGTAACAACAACTAAAGATCCACCGGTAGATGAAAGTATGGATATAGAGGATACAAATCCTAATACTGAGGTCTTATACACAGTTGATGTTGATACTCAAAAGGTCAACATTATGATAGACAAGGACACAATTGGTAACATAGATATGGCTAGTGAGCCACCGGTAGCTGACAACATTGATAACACTGAAGGTAAACTAGCAGATGGGAAAAAAAAGACTCTAATAGATCAACAAACAAAGAGACAAGCAGAGCAACAAGCTCTGGAATAATAACAGGTTCATGTGGAAATAGTGCCATCGACAATAGGAGAACAACAAAAACCTTTGCTTAAGGAAATGGAAACACAGAATGACCTACCAAAGGTCACTGCAAGAAAGGATATTGCTGCCACTAACGGAATTCAGAATGTTATCTCTTCAACTAAAGGATTTAAATCAACAAATGTAACTAAAGTTCTTTTAGATTCTATAAAGACAATTATAGATTGCAGTTCACAAGCATATAAAGCTATAGATGACATAATTCCAGTTTTGAAGATGATAGCTCCAAAATGCAATGTAGATAATATAGATTATTTGAGTCAACTTGACACTTTGTCTAAGTATATTACTAACAACACAATGATAGTTGAACAAATAAAGGAGGAAGCATTCAAAGAGAGGTTAGAAAAGGAAAAACAAAAATTCTTTGAGGCACAAATAAAGAAGTGTACAAGGCAGTTTGACACACTTCTACCAAAACTTTGTACAGAGACACTTGTAAGACAAACTTTTTAATAGTTGACATAGATAAGAAAATGAGCAAGATACAAGAAGAAATAAATAAACTTGCTGACAATTTTATTAATTCATCTTATTCATTATCAATTTTTGAGCAAAAGATAACTAGTTTTGAGGAAGAATTGTTGAAGCTAGAGAGAGAAAAGGAGAGAATAATAAACAAGGCTAAGAATATGAGATTAAGACTAAGTCCAAGACTGGACTATCTAGCATCCCTGAGGAAGGAAATATTTGAGGCACTAGTACAAGAATAGAAAACACTGACAGAGCATATGCAACACCTCACCAGTATAGTTCAAAGAATAGAGGCATCAATAAAAGATAGTAAGAAGTTTTTGGAAAGCATAAATTTGGTTTTGGCAAATCTTTTTCAAATTGTAACCACCTAGTTACTGTTAGGTCCCAGAGACAATTGAGAGGGGGGGTGAATCAGTTGTCAACTAAATTCAAACCAAAAACAACTTAACCAGCTTCATGCTTAATACCAGTAAACTAGTTAAGTATGTCGATAGATAGTTTTAATAGTTAATTGCTATACCAGTAAAGATTAATGCATGAAATACAAACACAAAGTCATCCACAACCCTTAACACCAATATTTGTACGTGAAAACCATATAAGGGGAAAAACCATGGTGGGAAACCTTACCCGCAATCAGATGATACTACTATAGATAGTAAGTGTACATAAATGGGGTTTGCACATGCAAAAAGGCCAATAGCCTAGAGCTCACTGCTCAATCACAAAATGGGAGTCACACTGACTACAGTTGGATGGTTAAATCCAATAAGAATGTACTGCACAAAATAGCATCTTCATATGTTGGATTCAGTACCGGTGTAATGCTAATATGCTTCCATAAAAACTTAGCTTCACCTTCAAATGATGTCTTCATGTATAGATCTTCTTAATCTCGCATATACCTTCTCACAATTATTTTTTGCATTCCACATTCGATCTTACAAATAAGATCTTACATTTATATCATAACCTAAGACCAATTTTAGTAGGTCGGCTCTACAAGATATTACAATAAAAACATTTTACAAACAATGTAATATCTGATACAATAACTAATTAAACATGTCTACTTGATTCATTTACAACAATAATTAATCATCTCCATAGCGTGCCATGCTGATCTAGAAAAGATAAACCTGTCGGTGTAACCCCAGGAAACCCTGGACCAATTTGTTGGTAAAAGCAAATATGCAAATATGAATATACCAATGAACAAAACTCCAGGACAAGATGTCCAAATGATGTCTTCGACATTACCAAGTGTCTTCCACATAATTCCAAGTGTTGGTGATCATTATATCCTGCCAGTGAACCATATACCAGTAACTATGCAATAGTTACTTGCTTGTCAGTGAATGCTGCTGGATCTCCAAAGTGCTAGTGTTTTAGTAGGTGTTGACATCAATGACAAAACCATACCAAAATACCAACAATCTCCCCCTTTGGCATTGATGGCAACACAAGATGGAAAAACCATCAAAGTGCCAAAACAGAAATGCCAAATACCAAAAACCAACAATCTCTCCTAAACAACAATCTTTCCCCCTGGGAGCAACATGTGTTATCGAAAGTTTCTCAATACCAATCTCTCATTAAAAGATAGTGTTTTTTTCCATAGATATCTCTCCCCCTTTGACATCAAATGCCAAAGTAAAAAATACCAATCAATTCAATATACCAACTACTCCCCCTAGGAAGTAGCTTCCTCATCAAAGACCAGAGTAAAAGATTTGTCTTTTAATTCTACCGGTTGATGACAATCATCAACTATCTAAGTCTCTACCGGTGGTGGTATGACTCCAAGCTGATCTCTGAGATATTCAAAAGTCTCCTTAGGAAAAGGTTTTGTGAAAATATTTGCAAGTTGTTCTTTAGTATTCACATAAACTAGTTTTATCTCTTTTTCTTTAACTTTTTCCCTTAGAAAATTTAGTTTGATAGAAACATGTTTTATTTTAGAATGTAATACCAGATTCTTAGATATATCAATTGCTGTAGTGTTATCACAATATATTGTAATAGGTTCCTTGCATTTTACCTTTATGTCTTTCAACATTTGCTTAAGCCATGGTACCTGTGTACAGTTAGTTGCTGCTGCAACATATTTCGATTCTGGTGTTGATAAAGATGTACAACTTTGTTTCTTACTCAACCAAGAAACTAATCTTTTTCCAAGAAAGAATGCTCCGTCGATGGTGCTTTTTCTATCATCCACATCTCCTACCTAATTTGCATCTGTGTATGCACATAGATAAAAAATTTCATCTCTAGGATACCATAATCCAAGATTTGCAGTGCCTTGTAAGTACCAGAAAATCCTTTTTACTGTTGATTCATGGTTTTCTCTAGGATTACTTTGAAATCTTGAAACAATACATACTACATTCATAATATTAGATCTAGTTTGTGTTAAATATAGTAAACCTCCTATCGTAGATTTGTATCTAGTTGGATTAATAGGTGTAGATTCATCCCTTTGAGATAATTTGTCATTTGTAGTCATAGGTGTGCTTACCAGTTTAGAGTTATCCATCCCAAATTTCTTTAGTAACTCTTTCAAGTATTTGGATTGACTCAAGAATATACCTTTGTCAGTTTGTGAAATCTGAAATCCTATAAAGAATTTTCTTTCTCCAATCATAGAAATTTCAAATTCTTATTGCATTTTAATAGAAAATTCTTTACATAATCCATCTTCTCCTCCAAAGATTATATCATCAATGAATACTTCTATAATCAAGATGTCATCATTAGTTATTTTGTAATATAAATTGTTGTCTGCATTTCCTTTAGTAAAACCAATCTTTAAAAGATACTTATCCAATCTTGCATACCAAGCTCTTGGGGCTTGTTTCAATCCATACAAATCTTTTCTTAACCTGCAAACCATATCATTGTCATTTGTCAAAGAAAATCCATCAGCTTGTTCAATATAGACTTCCTCTTCAAGATCTCCATTCAAAAATGCACATTTAATATCCATTTGATAAACTTTGTAGTTCTTGTGAGCTGCAAAAGCCAAGAATAATCTGACTACCTCAAATCTAGCTACTAGTGCAAAGGTTTCATTGTAATCAACTCCTTCTTTCTGAGAATATCCCTTACACACTAGTCTTGCTTTATTTCTGACAACCTTACCATCTTCATTAAGTTTGTTTCTAAATACCCATTTTTTTCCAATTACATTTTTATCTTTAGGCCGGAGAACTAATGTCCAAGTATTATTTTTCTCAATTTGTTCTAATTTTTCTTCCATAGCTTTAATCCAAAATTTATCTTCACATACCTCATTAATAGATGATGGTTCAATTTGAGAAATAAGACATACCTCTTCATTTTCCAATCTTCCTCTTGTCATAACTCCTTCAAATTTGTTTCCAGTTATCTAATCTTCAGAATGATTCAATCTCACATACCGAGGTGTCTTAGTTTGTTGTTGTTCTTCAATTACTGTGGAATCCTCAGATGGTACTGGGGTAACTGGATCTTCATTCTGTACTAGTGGATTTGGTGTAGGTTCATTTGTCACAATTTCTGTTACCGATTAAGAGTCTATATACCTTGAAGTTCCTCTGAATTGTTCATCAATCTTTACATTTGTACTCTCAACAATTTTTTGCAATCTCTTGTTAAAACATCTATATGCCTTGCTATTAGATGAATAACCAAGAAATATTTCTACATCACTTCTAGGATCAAATTTTCCAGTATACTCATCTCTTTTAATATAACATTTACTTCCAAAAATTCTGAAATACTTAAGAGTAGGAGTATTACCAAACCATATTTCATGAGGGGTATTACCGGTTTCACCTTTGATGTGAACTTTGTTGAATGTATAGACAGCTGTGCTGACTACTTCCCTCCAATATACATGTGGTAAATTTGCTTTAGATAACATCATTCTTGCTGCATCCAACATAGTTATGTTTTTCCTTTCAACAACTCCATTCTGCTATGGTGTCTGAGGTGTTGATAGCTATCTTCTGATTCTATTCACTTCAAAAAATGTATTAAAGTCCTTAGATGTGAATTCACCTCCTTGATCTGATCTTAAACATTTGATTTTCTTACCAGTTTCATTTTCAACCATTGCTTTGAACAGTTTGAACTTTCCAAGTGCTTCTGATTTTTCTCTAAGAAAAGTAACCCAACACAGTCTAGAATAATCATCAATAATTAGCATGAAATATCTATCACCTTGTAAGATCTTAGTTCTAGCTAGACCACATAAATCAGTGAGAATCAAATCAAGAGCATTATTGGATTTTTCTGGAATACTTTTGAAACTAGCTCTAACTTGCTTTCTGAATTGACATTCCTTACATATTGTATTCTGAGGTTTCACAATTTTAGGTAGATCTCTAATTGCCTTAGAAGTATTGATCTTTACCATGCAATCAAAGTTTACATGACAAAGTCTCTTATGCTATAACCAACTTTCATCTATATGTGCAATCAAGCATGTCTTTTCACTGTTATTCAAATGAAAGATATTACCTTTAGTCTGATTACCGTTTGCAATCTCTCAACCAGTTCTATTCATGTTTTTTCATTTTCCATTCTTAAATTGTAGCTGAAATCCTTTCTCAGCCAATTGACCAACACTTAAAAGATTATGCTTTAATCCTTCAACATAGTAGACATTGTCAGTGTTATGCTTACCATCAAGAGATATTGTACCCTTACCTTTGATTGAATAGGCTTTGTCATCTCCAAATCTTACTAAACCTCCATTGTATTCTTGAAAGTTCAATAATTTACCTTTGTCTCCTATCATATGATGTGAGCATCCTGAGTCAATGATCCATTCATCCTTTACTTCAACTTTAGTTGCTAGGGCTTGTTCTATTGGTTGAGAAGTAGGTGTCAGTTGATCTTCTGTTATAGCAACAAAAACCCATCCACTATCTACCAGATCCTCATCAGAATCATTAGTCACACCTTCATCAGTAATGTAACAAGATTTGTCTCTATTCTTCTTAAATTTGTACCTCTGATATTCAGGATTAGGCTTGTATGTTCTTCTAGCTTCTTCTCTTAGTCTAGCATGTCTATCAAGGCATCTTAAAGCCATATGACCAATCTTATTGTAGTTAAAACATTTAAAAGGTGCTTTACCTTCATACTTACTTCCAACTGGACCTTTAGGCATTTTCCTTGCAAATAGTGCTTCAAGTTCTTCAAGTTCTTCATTCTCCTTCCTAGTTTCTTCAAGTTCTCTTGCATAAAAGGCTTTCCAATCTGATTTGTCAAATGATGGAGCTGATGATGTTGATGCTTTAAAGGCCAAATCTATCTTTATAGTAGCAACAGGACCAAATTCCTTAATTTCAAAAGCTGAAAGTTTTCCAATTAATGTATCCCTAGTTACTAGTGTATTAGGCATTGTTCTTAACTCATTTATAGCAGTAACCTTCATTTTATATGCCGATGGCAATCCTCTTAAGATTTTTGAAACAATTTCATCCTCACTTAAGGTTCCTCCACAACATTTAATACCCAAAACTATTTCATTTACTATTTCCATAAAAGCAGAAATCCTTTCATCTTCTTCCATTTTTAGATGTTCATACCTGACTCGGAAGCTTTCAAGTTTTGCAATTTTGACTATGGAATCTCCTTCATTCAGTGTTTCCAAATGATCCCAAATATCTTTAGCAGTAGACCTATCTGATAATCCCATGATTTGTTGATATGATAAAGTGCTCAAAAGTGCTTCTCTTGCTTTGCAATCATTTTCCTCATCTTTAGCCAAGGTAGTTGGACTGGGCTGACTAGCAACAGTAGTAGTGTAACCTTTCTTTGTAACTTCCTAGACATCTTTGCCAATTCAATTCAAATGTGTCTCCATTCTAATTTTCCATATGCCATAGTTGGTTCTATCAAGTTTAGGACTGTCCTTCCTGAAATAATTAGTAGACATTGGATCACCTCAAGTTGCTAAACTTCTGCAAAAAGAGGACTAAGCTCTGATACCAATTGTTAGGTCCCAGAGACAACTAAGAGGGGGGGGGGGGGGGGCATGAATCAGTTGTCAACTAAATTCAAACCAAAAACAACTTAACCAACTTAATGCTTAATACCAGTAAACCAGTTAAGTATGTCGGTAGATAGTTTTAATAGTTAATTGCTATACCAGTAAAGATTAATGCATGAAACACAAACACAAAGTCATCCACAACACTTAACACCAATATTTGTATGTGGAAACCTTGTAAGGGGAAAAACCAAAGTGGGAAACCTTACCCACAATCAGATGATACTACTGCAGATAGTAACTTTACATAAATGGGGTCTCCACATGCAGAAAGGCCAACAACCTAGAGCTCACCGCTCAATCACAAAATGGGAGTCACACTGACTACAGTTGGATGGTTAAATCCAATAAGAATGTATTGCACAAAATAACATCTTCATATGCTGGATTCAGTACCGGTGTAATGCTGATATGCTTCCACAAAAACCTAGCTTCACCTTCAAATGATGTCTTTGTGTATAGCTCTGCTTAGTCTCGCATATACCTTCTCACAATTCTTTTTCACATTCCACATTCGATCTTACAAATAAGATCTTACATTTATATCATAACTTAAGACCAATTTTAGTAGGTCGGCTCTACAAGATATTACAATAAAAAATATTTTACAAACAATATAATATCCGATGCAATAACCAATTAAACATGTCAGCTTAATTCATTTACAACAATAATTAATCATCTCCATAGCGTGCCATGCTGATCTGGAAAAGATAAACCTACCGGTGTAACCCTAGGTAACCTTGGACCTATTTGCCAGTAAAAGAAAATATGCAAATATGAATATACCAATGAACAAAACTCCAGGACAAGATGTCCAAATGATGTATTTGACATTACCAAGTGTCTTCCACATGATTCTGAGTGTCGGTGATCATTATATCATGTCAGTGAACCATATTCCAATAACTGTGTAATAGTTACTTGCTTGCCGATGAATGCTGTTGGATCTCCAAAGTGCTAGTGTTTTAGTAGGTGTTGACATCAATGACAAACCCATACCAAAATACTAACAGTTACAAGGTTGAGATAGAAAACTACAACTCTATTTACACTTTGACAACCTTTGTCATTGATGACAAAGGGGGAGTAGTAGTATGAGAAAATAATCAGCAAAAGACTTATCTACTCAGGGGGAGCTCACATATTTTTGGTACACAATTTTTGGATTACAAGTTTTGGAATTTTCTCATGATTGTTTCCATCAATGCCAAAGGGGGAGATTGTTGGCATATGCACACTCCAATGAGACATTGTAGGTGATTGAAGGTTTTGTCATTGATGGCAACCTTACAATCCTATGACACCAACAAGCCATTCCACTAGCACTAGCAAGATCAAAATCTACACCAGCACTCAGACCACCAGCACTGGCAGTGAAAGGAAGCATACCGGCACAGAAGCCGACAGGAATTTTGTTATTAATATATTTTTTTTTTTATTGTAAAATCATTGTAAGCCAACTTGACAAGTTGTAAAATGACTCTTCTATAAGAGAGATCATTGTAGAACATTTTGAGAAAGATAGAGGAATGTAATTAGGCAAAATAAGGCAGACCTATTAGGCAAATTATAGGTTAAGGGTTTATGTAAGAAGCAGAGCAAAAACCAGTACTGGATCTATCATTATAGATGCTATTTTGAAGCAGTACAAGACACTAGATTTATATAATCCATTTTGTAAGTTGGTGAGACTTCCTATTTTGTATTTGAGCAGTGAGCTCTAGGCACTTGGCCTTCCTGCATGTGCAGGCCCCTCTTGTAGCAGTAATATTCTCTTATTGGCCAGTAAGCGAATATTGTGGGTCACAAATCCCACTAAGGTTTTTCCCACACCGGTTTTCCTCGTTAAAATATTGTGTTATGGTGTGTTTTTCATGTGGTTGCTTTTGTCTCTATTTAGTGCATTACTTTCTATTTACCGGTACATAGTATCTGTGGGAATTCTAACACTTAGGTATTATGGATTAAGAAAATGTTGAAGGACATAAAGGTAAAATGCAAAGAACCGATAATAATTTATTGTGATAATTCAACAACAATTGATATATCAAAGAATACAGTATTTCACTCTAAGACTAAGCATGTTTCTATCAAGTATATTTTTTTGAAAGAGAATGTTGAAGCAAAAGAAGTAAGATTAGCTTATGTGAATACTAAAGAGAAGATTGCAGATATCTTTACAAAGCCTTTGCCTAAGGAAACCTTTGAATATCTCAGAGAGCAACTTGGGGTAATACCCTCACCAGCAGAGACTTAAATGATTGAAGATTGGCATCAAACCGATAGAATCTAACAGAGAAATCTTTTTCTGACTTTGATGGAGGAGAGCTACTTCTTAGGAGGAGTAGTTGGTTGTATGATCTGGTATTTATTCTTAATTTCTTTGGCATTTGATGTCAAAGGGGGAGTGATATCTATGGAAAAAATTTATTCATTGGGGGAGAGATATATACTCTTTCTATTTTGGTTTTGATTTCTGGTATTGATCTATTCTGGAGATCGTTGGTTTTTCATTTTTGGCATTCTGGTTTGGTACTTAGATGTTTTTCCATCTAGTGTTGTCATTAATGCCAAAGGGGGATATTGTTGGTATTATGGATGTTTTGCATTGGGTTTGTCATTGATGTCAACACTTATCCTTTTGGAGATCTACATTGTTGATTTGGCACTATAGTTATATTGGTTTACTATTGAACTGACACATTGTGTTCACCGGCAAGGTCAGTGACATGCACAGTCACCATATTCTCACCAACAGGTTATATGGTTCACCGACATAGATGATGACTTGTTATCATATGGAGATCACTTGATTATGTTAAAGACATGGTTTGGATACTTGGTTTTGGTGTTTTGGTTATTGGTCTAAATAGATTGACATATTTGTAGTTACCGACAGATTGGTCTAGGTTATGGACCAGTATACATTATCTATTCTAGATCAGCATGACACATTATGTAAGTGAATTATTCATTGGATATTGTTGTAAATATATTGAGCCGATGTGTTGTATCACATCAAGACTTATTTGTAATTGATTTAATTGTAATATTCCTAGTGAGCTGACCTACACATTTGGTCTTAGGTTTTGTATATATGATTGTAAGATTTTATTGAAGATCATGGTAATCATGAGTGAGTTTGGATATTGAAGATCATATGAGAAGATCCTTGTGTGAATCAAGAAGCCATCATTTAAAGGTTGAAGGAAGGTTATGAAGGTGTTTTGACACTCATGTTCAAAGATTAAACTGGTACTGAATCCATCATTGCAGATGCACTTTGAAGCAGTACATTATTATAAGATTTAACCATCCTACTATAGTCATTGCGACTCCCATTTGAGGAGAGTGATTTAGGTGGTTGGCCTTTCTACATGTGCAGACCCCATTTGTATACACATACTATCTGCAGTAGTGTCATCTGATTGTGGGTAAGGTTTCCCACCATGGTTTTTCCCCTTATAGGGGTTCCATGTCAAAATATTTATGTTATGTGTTGTGGATGTTGTTTCTCTTTCTATTTAATGCATTAAGTTTCACCGGTATTGATATTAACTGCTAATCTGTTAACCAATATTAAGTTTGGTTTACCGGTATTAAGTACTAAGTTTGATTAAGTTATAATTGGGTTAAAATTCATTCACAACTGATTCACCCCCCCCACCCCCTCTTAGTGGTTCTTCTAGTTCCTAACATATCATACAATTTTTTATTAGTCTATTGTTGACTAATAATGTCACATAAAAAGGATAAACTTGGGAAGGTTCCTAAGTAATTATATTTCCCACATAGATTTTTGGGCTTTTTTGTTCTTGATCCTTTCTCTCCTTTTCAGTACTTTTTGGTGAAGATGCATTTGTATCTGATATACTAGAAAGAAAAGAAAATGTAGCTTCTCTATGTTATTTTATTTTTAACAACTCCATTAGTGGTATTGTAACTTTCATCTAGATTAAAGCTTGAGTCATATAAAATGTAGATTTAATATTAGACTCAGAATGGGCTTTACCCTTATCTACCTTTTGGTGACTTGTCTTCTTATCAGCAGCGGTCTCTAATAAATCACCAGTTGCATTAACCTTCTCAGGTTTCCCTAAAGTGTTGGACTGATCCCTTTTAGCATGACCATCTTTGGCAGAAGTCTTACCATCAACCACCCTTTTTTGAGAAACTTCTTTAATAAACATGGAGCCAGACTCACTCTAATTCTCATCATTCTTGCTACTTCTCAAGTTATAGTTATGTTTGGCCTTAGCTATTGCAGCTTTGGTGAGGTTCTTCACTTCTTCCTCACTAGGCCTTCTAAGATGAACTTCTTCATCCTCAATTGTCACCACATTTAGGGTAGGATGTCAATCAATTGTTAATTACCCATGGAAATTTCTTCTTAATGCATCATACTTATCTGCTTAATATTATGAAGACTCATAGTCACTTTCAACAGTGGTTTCAAACATATTTACTTTAGGCTTATCCTCATTCTAATATCTCAATTAACCCTCACTCCTTATAGAATCATTTAAAGCTTGAGCCATAGCACACTGGTAAGGGGAATGTGGTCCATCACATGTTGCACACCAAGGAGTATTCTCCATATTATGCATGTTTCCACCTTTTAAAGGGTCAAGAGTATCCTGAATTTGCATGTACTTCTTCCCTTGTCTTGCACAGGTTTGCCATATTTCCAGGTAATATTATATGACATATCATGTAACCTGGCAGACCTATCTTACCAATTGTAATGAGGTTTATCATTGTTACTCACCTTTATAGTAAGGTCTTTCACAGTAGTCATCAACTTCTCAATCTTATCCTCTTCTCTAGAGGCCTTATTTGGTTGTGACTTTTGCTCTTGCCACAGTCTACCATCAATTCTTATTTCCCCTTTACCTGATGCTTTCCTATTACTTTCCACACTTATTGAAATTCTAAAAGCATCTCTTAGACTCTGTGGGTTTTTATCCCCAAGGATATAGGACATCTTTGGGTCAAAGGCATTATAATAGGTGTTTAAACATACATTTTCATCTAACCTCATCACTTGAAATAATCTATGCATTGCCTTTTGGAACCTTGCATTAAAGTTTGTGATGACCTCATTATCAAATTTTCTGATATTATTAAACTCATTGAGCATGAAGCTCACATTTGTCTTGTCCCCATACTGCTCTTGAAAGATATTCTTGAATTATTCCCAAGAACTTATGCTATCTATAGGCAACCCTCTATACAAATCCCTGGAATCTTCAACTATAGATTGCACAAACAATTTCATGATCACATCCTCATTTGCAATCTCATAATCATTAATCATATCACCGAAAGACTTCAGATGCTCCTCTGCACTTATGACATTATTTCTAGAAAATTTATGAAGTTTGTCCCTCATTTCAATAGGGACATGGTTTGGATAACCTGGGATCCCATCAAAAGAAAAGTTGTCAATACAACTTGACATTGACGGGTCTTCTTTGGAATTGGTTACCAGCATAATTATTCCTAGTGTTCATTCTTGAACTTGGACCACCAACTCGAGGAACTTGGTTACTCTGGTTGTGGGGGTAGTCGAAGAGGTATTTAACTTGTTGGAGTAGTATTAAAAGAAAAGGTTGGGTTACTTTAGTTAGCAGGGGTATATTGGTTCACAAGTGTAATAGTATTAATGGGCATGGTTGGTTGAATTTTCATTACAGAGTGTGAAGTATGTTGAGTCATGGGGTTGCTCTGCTCTATTGAAGGAAAAGTTATAGGAGGGGCTTTTAGGTAGTCAATTTTTCTTCTGAACTCAGCATTGGTTTCTTCTATTTCATCTTTCTCCAACTCCCTCTATAAATTTTCATTCTCTTTTCTCATTCTCTCTACTTCAACTTCATGCAAAGACATTCCATGAGGCACTGTTCCACTTCCTGATACTATGTTTGCAGATTTGGAACCAGATCCAATCTCTACAATCTTTTGTTTTCCTTTGTTAGTAGTGATTTTGGTAGGTTGTGGATCACTTTGAACCTCCCTATTAGTTTGCACAACAATTTTAGGTGCAGAACTAATTTTGGTAGTCAAATTCTCTCTAATAACAAGGCCCTTTTCTTTACTTTTTGTCTCTTCTTGAGTGAATAACTCAAGATCTACAATCTATCTCAACAATCTATCTCTCTCAATAATTTTTTCCTTAGAAAATTTTCCTTCTCCATCTCCTTTTGTTTTCTTAAGGAAATTAACTGATGGACTCTTTTATTGAGAGCCTCAATTTCCTAGGAAATCTCATCAGGGTTTGGAAATATTTCCTCTGAATCTGATATATTTACATGGTCAATATCAATCAAACTCACATTTCCATCTATAGTTCAGGGCAAAGAATCTACCCTAGCATTGGAGCTATTCCTATCTCTCCCAAAAATGCCAGTATGAGACAAGCTTTGAAGAAAAGTTTGAATATCCTCATTATTACCAAACAGACCCATATGAGAACCCATAATGTCTTGTTCAGATTCATGAGATCATGTATTAGAATTTGCATACACTGGTCATCCAAAGGACTTACTCGTATGGCTGCCTTTCTATCTCCATGAAGCATTAACTGGTTCATGTATAGTTGTTTCTCTCTGGCCTTTCTGGACTGGTTCGGGCAATCCTCCTTGCAACTTCTCTTGAGGATTCTTCTTCATGTAGGAACTGGTGTTCCTTCCTCTCTGCATTATGTCAACTTCCTTGAAGTGATCTATGATTATATTAAAAGAGCATTGGTTTTTTTTTCTTTTAGAGTCACCACCCAATTTCTTAGGAATTTAAAATTATTTCAAACACAATAGCTCACTCACAAGAAACTACAAAATGAAAATGATACTCTTAGAGAAACATTTGAACAATGTTGTGATGGGTTAAAACAATTACAGGGACTTGGGTAAACATAGGGTAGATAAATTTTTATAGAGAAAACAAAATACTCGATTCTAACAACTTAGGAAATGTTGACACTCATATGCATTATACAACTTATCTTATATGACTCTCTCTAGCAGAGTCGCTAATTCTTGTTGGTCTCAATTTTGGACTACTTGGTTTTCTCTTCAAATCTTTTCCCTTTGTTTACAAAAGAAGAGAAAAACAAGAATAGGAAACAAGACAACAATTAATGAGGTTTATAAGGAATAAACATCCTACACTTCAAGCTTTACAGAGCTTAGGTTAGTGAACCTAATTGTGACTACTTTCTCACAGCCTAGTAGATGGTTTACAAAAAACTAGTGCAAATTTCTGCAAACTCCTTTAATTTAGTGCAACCAAACATGAATGAAACATTTATTTTGATTATATGGAACCACAAAGATGTCACAAATACTAGCAATTTAAACCAGTGCCTTATCTAGGCATCAGAGTCATCAAAAACTAAATTGAAATCTGACAATAGAATTCATACACATACCACTATTTTGATCTATTAAATTTGTATACACCTGACATACATAGACTTCCAATCTGTACTAGACCTAGTTATCAAATTCATATGAATATACTCATATCAATGAAGATGAATTAATTATATTTAATTTTCCTCCTTGAGAAAAAGAATTAAAACATTCCCATTAATTACCTTGCAAATCATTTAACTAAACAATGCTTGATTATATAATTAGAAATGAAAACCAACATGCAAACATAAAGACAGCACAGATCTAAGTTTGAAATATTTTTTGATGGTATATTATTTCCTCATCAAAGATTATAGAGATATAAGAATGACTCAAATTGTTAAAAACAAAGTCTGCATATATATTGCCAGAGCTTAGTTGCAAAATTTTTGTGATCCCCATCTAGGTAGTCCTGGTATCCTTTTATAAAATTTTGGATGCAACAAGCTTCAAACTTCCCTACAAGAATATTCATATCTTAACCATAATTCCCTCCAAAAGTTACATTGATTACAAAACTGCGATTGGGGTAGAAGCATAACTGATTTTGGAATGTACTCTTCCACAACTGATTAGTTGTCCAACTAGAAAAATGGCCAACTAACCTCTCTACATTTACAGATTAGGCACTAGGTGTTGTCAATCCTTCAAGGTTCCAATTACCCAAATTTTTTTTTGCAAAAATCCAATTGCTTAAGGATGTCTGTGAACTGCCACATGTTGGAGCATTGGTGGGATCTTCTTGTTCTCCCATCTCTTTCAAAACATACTTACTCTCCCATAATTTGAACATCTCATCATCGGGCCAATGAAAGCTGATAATTTTTTGCTTTTTTTTATTCAAACTTTTCCATGTCACCCTTAGTTGTTTAACCTCCTTCTCCAAAAAGCCAAAATGCGATTTTACCGTTTCAATTTCTTCAATAATTTGAATAAACAAAGAAGTATAATCCATGTTTATAATATTATTTATTCTTTGAGATAGCCTATGACCTAGCTTCTCAATCCACAATTCCTTGTCTTTAATTTTATTTGCACTTAAGAAGCCTCTAGGAAACAATTCAAACTTTTCATTGGCATATTCCTTTCAGAATAGATTTTCCCTTCTTTCAATATTTACTCTTTTTGCTACAAACCTGGACAAGTATTTTGCTAATTCATACATAGATTTGATTATATCAACAACATTTACTTGTTCCTAAGACGATGAATATATATACTCTAAGTCCACCTCTCTGGCATTCCATTTTTCTAAAAATCGCTCCAAAATAGCCTTTTCCTCCTTCAAATAATCCAAAGGAGTCATTATTCTTTTCATGTTTAAATAAATAATTGTTGCCCCAACAATATTAGTAAATTTGAAAATGGTGCCTCTGACCTTTTCTTCATATTTATTTGCAAATATTAACTGATCTTGCTTCAATTTTTCAATTTCATCCTGAACACTTTCTATTGATTGGAAGCCAGGAGTCATAGGGGAAGGAGGAAATTCAATAATAGGACTAGAAGGAGGGGGCCTAGCAGGAGAAGAGGCAATCATTAATTTAGAGGACTCACCCTTACATTGTTGTCCTTCCAATTTACCCTTTAACTATACAATGGTGTTGTCCTTGGAAGCAATTTCAAGATTTGCATCATTATAGGCCTTGAGGACAACATCTAATTTTACTTGAAGATCAGCTTTCTCTTTTGCCTCCTTCTCAGCCACTACCATTCCAAATTTAGTAGACTCTAAAGTCATGCTAGCAGCTTCGATTACTCCTATATCTTTGACTCTCTTTACTATCATACCCTTTGAGTAATCAGATCCTGAGGATTCTCCGCTTCTTCTATTCTCTTCTCTTTTTAGTGACCACATCACCAGAGCTGCGTGGTCATTACTATAAGATATCCCCCCTAAGGTTTTTTTTTCTTTTCTTACTGCATAAAAAATTACAGCATCTACTATCCCATTCTAGGAGAATTGGCACTCCAACACTTTCAATCAATTTTCTCCCTTCCTCAAAGGTAATTACCTTAAATTCTTTTAGCATTTCTTTCTTTATTTCTGCCTCAATAGCAGATGGATCTTTATTTGATTGATCAATTTTTCTTTTTTCACATCTTTCCTTGAACTAATCCATGTGCTTTCTCCAAACAAATTGTAAAAAGGCTCCTGACTTCACAAAATTGTCATCAGCCAAAAATTCATCATTGCCTTATTTTATAATAGGATCCAATTCCCTTCTAGAAAATTACTCAATAGTTAGATCCATCTTAGTACCTTCTAGATCCTCTGGAATTCCTTCCTGTAACTCTCCATAAGAAATAAATTTCCCCCAAGCTTCCTAATTGCATTAGTTGAATACAAAGATTCACTTGGTCATGCCTCTTCTTCCAATCTCTGCCTCTTTTGGGAGGTTTGGGACTCTAGAGAATCCTCCATTGGCCTTTTTCCCTTTGATGTGGAAGGTTCATCCCTCCTAGGCATCACCACATTATAGCTCAACTTATTTTACATTACATACTCTCCAAGGGGAATAATCTTAGCAAAAATGGGTTTGGTCAAGATGAGCTTGGCCATTTTCAAGATCTACCTTTATTATTGCATCCTTTTCCTCATTCAAAGTTTGCATGGCATCCTCAAAATATTCTAACAAAAAAATTATCTTCTTCCCAAATGTGTTAAAACTCTTTGATGGATCATAGTTTTTATCAAAATACTAGACAAAGTCAAGGGTTTTCTTAAATACCAACCACTTTTCTTTTCTCACCTCTTGCTCTGCCAGATTAAACTCATTCCTTATCAAATCTTCGGGGAAGTGTAATTGATGAATGTTTGCACCACACTTGACCTTTTTTCTAAATATACCATTGAAAAAATCCTCTGGATCAACAAACCTTGCAACTGTTGTTGGCAATCTATATGGCTTGAAGAATTTATCAAAATGCAGCCAACCCCCTTTAGTAATAACAAATTGGTGTGCCATGGTAATGGTTGGAAAAATTATTCCTCTTCCCTTATTTGTTAATTCTACTACTTGCAGACCCCCAATCTGCCTTATGATTTCAGCAATACCTATTTTCAAGGGGACTTGATAAGGGAGCAAGTATGGGGTTCCCCTAAAGCAATATACCCTAAAAATAGTAGAACTGGGATATTAAATTATATCACCCCAATTATGCATAATTTTAATGTCTTCTGCAAACTCCTTGGGTTTGATAAATTCAAGGAGAACTTTTGGGATCCTAGGGTTCTCTTGACATAGAAGAATTCTTAGCTTTGATGCAAAACATTTGTCAAATTTCAGATAACTAGCATCTTCTCTATCCCAAGATAGATCTACACTCCATAATTGCATGGGTATGTCTTCACCATCTTTTACTCTGAATAGGTCCATATCCTTTGCAAAATATTAGGCACCCTTCAACAGAAACATGTGCATTAACATAGAATATTAGCCAAAAGCTCTATCCACTTTGGCATTATTGATCCCAATCAAACTCGGATGGATGACATTTGCAAGATAGGGTGTAAAGTCATAAGCTTCTGCTATAGATGGATTAAGAATTTGTGTCATCATGAGCATGTAGTGAGTAGGCATAGCATTTTTTGCATCTCCAAAAATCTGACACAGAGACCAATATACTCCTTTAGCCCTCAAAGTGAAGAAATTCATAAGGAAAGGTTCAACTGAACTAGGCCCTACCAATGTTAGTCCTCCTATTTTGGCAAATAATTCCCTCATGGGTCCACTTCTAAGATGGTTCTTTTGAGCATCATAGACCTTCTTCAACATTTCAAAATCAATAGGCTCTAAATAATTTGAGGATTCATTTAGTCGGAATACCTTTCGAACTTTATTGGCTATAATTTCAATCAGGGGGCCTCCACTTATATTCCTTATAATCTTGGTGATAGGGTCATAGTTCTTTGCAATCTGGGTCAACAAATCAATATCTATGAAGACTCTAGGGACCACCAATTTCCTGACATCTAATTCTAATAGGCTATTTGTAGGAGTAGATGCATTTCACTGACTAAACCCTACCCTGAACAAACCTAAACAAGACATGCCTATCTAAGGATCCCTTAACCAACATCCTTTGTAAAAATAGACCATCACCAATCTACAGGCAAGAAGACTTGGGCACAAGTTCCTTTAGTTTGGTAGAACTATTTGTGGACTGAACTAACTGCTGTAGAAAAATCATCACAAATAGCCCTTTCCTAATAATCTATTTTTCCTTTGAATTTTCGTCGTTGTGCCATTTTAACAATCTAAGATTTATCTTACTTCAACTTTTCCTCAAACAACCTTTCAAAATTTTACTCACAAAAGCTAAACACTTTGTCTCTGCTAACCTTTGTGAATGTCTTTTACAATTAAACTCTCAAAACAAGGTTTTATGAAGCAACCTCGACAGAAAATCAACATTAATTCTCATCAATGAAGCCACACGCTCTGTAATTGATTTATTTCAATTTCAAATTTTCTGCGCCAAAGGACCAAAAGGGTTTCTTCAGTATGCTTTTCCCTTCAGTCACTAATCTGCGAAGAGTAAAAGACTCGCAACTCTCCATCATGGTCTATCGATAATCGTTAGATCATGCAGATTTAACACACCCTTTAACCACTTAAGCTTTCAAAGAGGTCCTACCATACTTCATTTGGTTTCCTTTTGTCGCTGAGTCATGATGGGTAAAAGGAACTGCATCCTCCCATCGCAGTCTCTAGACCACCATTGATTTCTCTTGGATCTGACAATAGTTTAAAACACCTTAGCTACTCACACTGGTCAGCCCCACCTGTTAGTCGTTGATTCACGAAGTGTAAAAGGACCTGCATCTTTCCATCACAGTCTAGCAACAACCGTAGGATAAAATCCTTACCACTCAACCTTTAAGATCCATCCATCGCTTAACCACCACCACATAACTACCACCATTGGATCTCTGACCGGTCCCTCCACTGTCGACTTGTCATTGAGTCATGATGGGTATTCAACGTGCAACTTCCCTTTGCGGTATCACGACTGCCATTAGATCAAATTAGACCTTCCCAACTTTTAAGAACCCAATGCATACATTAAAAAATCATACTTAGGACTTAGCAAAAATTAAAATGGTCCAACTTAAAAGATGAAACCCACCAAGACTTAAAACTTAAATGGCTCCTTTTTAACAACACAATGACCCTTCCAATTAAGTGGAGAAAAAGGTAATGGACAAGCATATTTTCCTAGTAGACAAGACATGAAGGCTTTTTATCAAATTTTCTCAAAATTATTAAACCCAAAACCCTTAAAAACCAATGACTTGCAGACAAGGAACAATCTAAAAGAAAAGAGTGGAAAAACTTTAGGGATATCAAGAATATTTCAGCACCATCCAAAATATTGATAACACATCCTCCTCCGGTAAACCTAGACAAGGAGATTGAGAATAATTGTAGAGCAAGAGAAGCCCTCTTGTGTGCACTTTTTGATCAGCAAATAATGGGATTAATAGACAAATCATTTAGAAAGGCTAAATGGGATAAGTTGGAGACTCTTAATGAAGGTGACCCTACAATGAAGATTGCTAAACTTGATGGTTACTGGGTGAGATATGAAACCTTGAAGACAGAAGAGGATGAAAGGATTACTACATTCATGGAAAGGGTAAATGAGATTGTTATGAAAATTCAATGTTGTGGTGGAACTCTGAGCGAAGATGAAATTGTTTCTAAATTCCTAAGAGCCCTACCACCAGCTTGCAAGGCTATTGCTATTAATGAGTTGAGAATGCTGGAAAATGCACACTCCAATGAGAAATTGTAGGTGATTGAAGGTATTGTCATTGATGGCAACCTTATAATCATGTGATACTGGTAGGCAAAATCAGGCACCGACACTGACACCGACAGACTCTACACTGGCATACAGTTCACCGACACCAAAAAGAAGATTACCGGCACCTTGGCCGACAACAATTTTATATAAATGCATTTTGTAATTAATTGTAAAATCTTTTGTAAGCTGACATGGCGGATTGTAATAGGACTCATATATGTATGAGATCATTGTAAATCATTTAGGATATGATATAATGTGAAATATGAAAAGAAGGTAGCAAACCTAATATGTGAATTATTGGATAAGGGTTTACGTATATTGCAGAGCTTAAACCGGTACTAAATATAGTATAGAAGATGCTGATCTGAAGTAGTACAAGACATTGGGTTAGTATAATCCATTTTTGTAAGTGAGTGTGACTTCTTTTGTAACTGACCAGTGAGCTTTAGGCACTTGGACTTCCTGCATGTGCAGGCCCCTATTGTAAGCAGTAATATTCTCTTATTGGCCACTAAGCAAATATTGTGGGTCAAAAATCCCACACTAGGTTTCCTCGTTAAAATATTGCGTTATGGTGTGATTTTCATGTTGTGGTTGTTATTCTTAATTTTTGTATTATTTCTAGTTTACCGGTACACAGTTTTAATACGTTTTTCATGTTATAAGTTAAGAAAATTATTATACTGATCAAATACTGATTCACCCCCCCCCTCTTAGTATCTTTGGGAATCCTAACAATTGGTATCAGAGCCTGGTCCTCTATTTTCAAAAGTCTAATAGTTTGAGGAAGATCTTGTCACCGGTAGATATGGAAAATTTGAGAAAGCAATTGGGAACAACTCTTTCAGACTATGATGCAGAAAAAGTAAAGGATATCAAAATTGAGGATGATCTGAAGGCTGCGCAGGATAAAATTCAAGGACTTCAAGAAAATTTCACTATAGCAAGAAATAAAATAAGAGAACTTTGTGAGAAGATGTAGAATGAGGAAGATGAAAAGGAAACTCTCAATGATCTGGTGAACCAACTGAGACAAGATAACTGTAAAATGAAGAATGAGATGGAAGATACAACTATGCGATTTTGTAAAGAAACTGAAGATAGAAAGAAGAATGGAGATGATTTGGATAGAAGACTAAATGATGCTGGAAATGAAAAAACAAGACTTAGTCATGAAAATGATATGTTGAAGATAGATTTGATGCAGACACAAAATGACAGAACTGAACTCATGAGATAGAAAGGAATCTTGGAAAATGAACTGACTACTGCAAATCAACACAAGGATAAATTCAAGAAAATTTCAGAAGAACTTGTTGACATGCTGAAGAATCACAAACCAAATGGTGATACAAATGGTCTTGGCTTTGAAGTTGGTTAAAGCTCCAGTACTGCAAACAATCATGATCATAGAAAACTAGTAAGACAACCTAATGCTTACGAATTTAATGGGAAATGCTTTAACTATAACAAGTATGGTCATAGAGAAAATCAGTGTAGATCTATAAATTATCAGAACACTAATACACCCACTAGTTAATGTTCTAACTACAACAAGGTTGGTCATAACTCAAAAAATTGTAGAATGAATGTAAGATGTTATTGATGCTCTATAAAAAAGATTAGAAAATCTATTTCATGGCAACACACACAAGAGCACAAGAAACAAATGTTAGTGTTAGCAACAAAAGATTATCCTAAACAGGTTGTTAGGTCCCGGAGATAACTGAGAGGGGGGGGTGAATCAGTTATCTAATAAATTCAAATAAAAAACATATTAACCAACTTAATACTTAATACCGGTAAACCAATTTAGTATGTCGATAGATAGTGTTAACATTAAATTGCTATACCAATAAGAATTAATGCATGAAACATAAACACAAAGTCATCCACAACACATGACACCAATATTTGTATGTGGAAATCCTATAAGGGGAAAAACCATGGTGGAAAACTTTACCCACAATTAGATGATACTACTACAAATAGTAAGTGTACAAAAGGGGGTCTGCACATGCAGAAAGGCCAACAACCTAGACCTCACTGCTCAATCACAAATGGGAGCCAGACTGACTACAGTTGGATGATTAAATCCAATAAGAATGTACTGCACAAAATCGCATCTTCATATGCTAAATTCAGTACCAGTGTAATGCTGATATGCTTTTACAAAAACCTAACTTCACCTTCAATTGATGTCTTCATGTATGCCTCTACTTTATCTCGCATATACCTTCACTTGAATTTTTTTTTCACATTCACACTTGATCTTACAAATAAGATCTTATATTTATACCATACCCTAAGACCAATTTTAGTAGGTTAGCTCTACAAGATATTACAATAAAAACATTTTACAAATAATATAATATCTGATGCAATAACTGATTAAACATGTTGGCGTAATGCATTTACAATAATAATAAATCATCTCCATAGCGTGCCATGTTGATCTGGAAAAGATAAACCTACCGGTGTAACCCTAGATAACCTCGACCTATTTGCCGGTAAAAGAAGATATGCAAATATGAATATACCAATGATTATTGCTTCAAAGTAAAGTGTCCACATGATGTCTTCGACACTACCAAGTGTCTTCCATGTCATTCTAGGTACCGGTGAACATTATATCCTGCCGGTTAATCATATACCAGTAACTATTGCATAGATTACTACTTGCCAGTGAATGTTGTTGGATCTCCAAAGTAGGTGTATTTAGTAGGTGTTGACATCAATGACAAAACCATACCAAAATACCAACAATCTCCCCCTTTGGCATTGATGGCAACACAAGATGGAAAAACCATCACAGTGCCAAAATAGAAATGCCAAGCACAAAAACCAACAATCTCTATTTCTCCCCCTGGGAGTAACAATACTAATCTTTCATGTGTTTTTCAAAATCTCTCCCCTAAAATTTCTTTTTCTTACCAAAAAGATAATGTGTTTTTCCATAGATATCTCTCCCCCTTTGACATCAAATGCCAAAGTCACAAAAAGTCAAGTTCATACAAAATACCAACCAATTCAATATACCAACTACTCCCTCTGAGAAGTAGCTTCCTCATCAAATACCCGAATAAAAGATTTGTCCATTTAATTCTGTCGGTTGATGATAATTATCAACTGTCTAAGTCACTGCCGATGGTGGTATGACTCTGAGCTTATCTTTGAGATACTCAAAAGTTTCCTTAGGCAAAGGTTTTGTGAAAATATCTACAAGCTATTCTTTAGTACTCACATAAACCTGTTTTATCTCTTTTTCTTCAACTTTTTCCCTTAGAAAATTTAGTTTCATAGAAACATGTTTTGTTTTAGAATGTAATACTAGATTTTTAGATATATCACTTCCTGTAGTGTTATCACAGTATATAGTAATAGGTTCCTTGCATTTTACCTTTATGTCTTTCAACATTTGTTTAAGCCAAAGTACTTGTGTACAATTTGTTGTTGCTGCAACATATTCTGATTCTACTATTGATAAAGATGTACAACTCTGTTTCTTATTCAACCAAGAGACTAATCTTTTTCCAAGAAAGAATGCTCCTCCAGTGGTTCTTTTTCTATCATCCACATCTCCTGCCCAATTTGCATCTGTATATGCACATAGATCAAAATTTTTATCTTTAGGATACCATAATCCAAGATTTGTTGTGCCTTGTAAGTACTGGAAAATCCTTTTTACTATTGATTCATGATTTTCCCTAGGATTACTCTGAAATCTAGAAACTATACATACTACATTCATAATATCAGGTCTAGTTTGTGTCAAGTACAGTAAACCTCCTATCATAGATTTGTATCTAGTTGGATTAATAGGTATAGATTCATCCCTTTGAGATAATTTTTCATTTGTAGTCATAGGTGTGCTTACCGGTTTAGAGTTCTCCATTCCAAATTTCTTTAGTAGTTCTTTCAAGTACTTAGATTGACTCAAAAATATACCTTTATCAGTCTGTAAGATCTGCAATCCTAAAAAGAATTTTGTTTCTCCAATCATAGACATTATAAATTCTTGCTGCATTTCAAGAGAAAATTCTTTGCATAATTCATCTTCTCCTCCAAAGATTATATCATCAACAAATACTTCAATAATCAATATTTCATCATTAGTTACTTTGTAATATAAATTGCCATTTGCATTTCCTTTAGTAAAACAAATCTTTAAAAGATACTTATCCAATCTTGCATACCAAGCTCTTGGGGCTTGTTTCAATCCATATAGAGCTTTTCTTAACCTGCAAACCATATCATTGTCATTGTCAAAGAAAATCCATCAGGTTGTTCAATATAGACTTCCTCTTCAAGATCTCCATTCAAAAATGCACATTTAATATCCATTTGATAAACTTTGTAATCCTTGTGAGCTGCAAAAGCCAAGAATAATCTAACTGCCTCAATTTTGGCTACCGGTGCAAAGGTTTCATTGTAATCAACTCCTTCTTTCTGAGAATATCCTTTACACACTAGTCTTGCTTTATTTCTGACAACCTTACCATCTTCATTAAGTTTGTTTCTAAATACCCATTTGGTTTGAATTACATTTTTATTTTTAGCCCGGGGAACTAATGTCCAAGTCTTATTTTTCTCAATTTGTCCTAATTCTTCTTCCATAGCTTTAATCCCAAATTTATCTTCACATGCCTCATTGATAGTTAATGGTTCAATTTGAGAAATAAGACATACCTCTTCATTTGCCAATGTTCCTCTTGTCATAACTCCTTTAAATTTGCTTCCAATTATCTAATCTTCAGAATGATTCAGTCTTACATACCGGGGTGTCTTAGTCTATTGTTGTTCTTCAATTATTGTGGAATCCTCTGATGATACCGAAGTAACTGGATCTTCATTATGTACTGGTGGATTTATTGTAGGTTCATTTGTCATAATTTCTATTTCCAGTTCAGAGTCTATATATCTTGAAGTTCCTCTGAATTGTTCATCAATTTTTACATTTGTACTCTCAACAATTTTTTGTAGTCTTTTATTAAAACATCTATAAGCTTTAGTCTTAGATGAATAACCAAGAAATATTCCTTCATCACTTCTAGGATCAAACTTGCCAATATACTCATCTCTTCTAATATATTTACTTCCACAAAATTCTGAAATACTTAAGAGTAGGAGTATTACCAAACCATAGTTCATGAGGGGTCTTACCGGTTTCACCTTTGATGTGAACTTTGTTGAATGTATAGACAGTAGTGCTTACTGCCTCTATCTAGTACACATGTGGTAGATTTTCTTCTGATAACATACTTCTTGCTGCATCCAAGATAGTTCTATTTTTCCTTTCAACAACTCCATTCTATTGTGGTGTCCGAGGTGCTTATAACTGTCTTTTGATTCCATTCACTTCACAGAATGTATTAAAATCTTTAGATGTGAATTCTCCTCCTTGATCTGATCTTAAACATTTGATTTTCTTATCGGTTTCATTTTCAACCATTGCTTTGAATAGTTTGAACTTCCCAAGTGCTTCTGATTTTTCTCTGAGAAAAGTAACCCAACACATTCTAGAGTAATCATCAATAATTAGCATGAAATATCTATCACCTTGTAAGCTTTTAGTTCTAGCTGGACCACATAAATCAGTGTGAATTAAATCAAGAGCATTATTGGATTTTTCTGCAATACTTTTGAAACTAGCTCTAACTTGTTTTCCAAATTGACATTCCCTGCAAATTGTATTCTCAAGTTTCACAATTTTAGGTAGATCTCTAACTGCCTTAGAAGTACTAATTTTTACCATGCAATCAAAATTTACATGACATAGTCTCTTATGCCATAACCAACTTTCATCTATATGTGTAATTAAGCATGCCTTTTCACTGTTATTCAAATGAAAGATATTACCTCTAGTTTGATTACCGGTTGCAATTTCCAAACTAGTTTTATTCATGATTTTGCATTTTCCATTTTTAAATTGTAACTGAAAACCTTTCTCAACTCATTGACTAACACTTAAAATATTATGTTTTAATCCTTCAACATAGTAGACATTGTCAGTGTTATGTTTACCATCAAGAGATATTGAACCCTTACCTTTGATTGAATAGGCTTTGTCATCTCCAAATCTTACTAAACCTCCATTGTATTCTTGAAAGTTCAAGAATTTACCTTTGTCTCCAGTCATATGATGTGAGCATCCTGAGTCAATAATCCATTCATCCTTTGATTCAACTTTAGCTGCTAGGGCTTGTTCTACCAATTGAGAAATAGGTGTCGGTTGATCTTCTGTTATAGCAACAAAAACCCCTCCATTGTCTATTGGATCCTCATCAGAATCATCAGTCACACCTTCATCAGCTATGTAACAAGATTTATCTTTGTTCTTCTTAAATCTATATCTTTGATATTCAGGATTAGGCTTGTATGTTCTTCTAGCTTCTTCTCTTAGTCTAGCATGTCTATCAGGACATCTTGAAGCCATATGACCAATCTTATTGCAGTTAAAACATTTAAAGGGTGCTTTACCTTCATACTTACTTCCAATTGGACCTTTTGGCATTTTTCTTGCAAATAGTGCTTCAAGTTCTTCAAGCTCTTCATTCTCCTTCCTGGTTTCTTCAAGTTCTCTTGCATAAAAGGCTCTCCAGACTGATTTGTCAAATGATGGAGTAGATGATATTGATGCTTTAAAGGCCAAATCAGTTTTTATAGTAGCAATAGGACCAAACTCCTCAATTTCAAATGTTGAAAGTTTTCCAATCAATGTATCCCTAGTTACTGATGTATTAGGCATTGTTCTCAACTCATTTATAGCAGTAACCTTCATTTTATATGCCAGTGGAAAACATCTTAAGATTTTTGAAATAATCTCATCCTCACTCAAGGTTCGTCCACAACATTTGATACCCAAAACAATTTCATTTAATCTTTCCATAAAAGCAGAAATCCTTTCATCTTCTTCCATTTTTAGATGTTCATAGTTGCTCCTCCCTTGTTCTTCTCCTCTCCAATTTCCACATGAGTGTAGCTCTTAGCTTTTAGCACTAGCCATGGATGCCATATGAAGATTCAAGGTGGTTGAATATGATAAGCAATGCTATGCAAGTGTAGATAGTGATGCTATGAAAAAACTCTATGCTAATACTAGTATAACAACAATACTCTAATGCTTCCTTCTTTGCTTGAGGAGAAGGGTTCTATTGATAGAAGAAATGGGGAAATGAAGGGTTAAGATTGAGCAATCTTAAAAAGGGTTAGGATTGAAAGATATTCAATCCATGTGAGTATTTCAACCCAATCCCATGTTGACAAGTGTCACCATGAGGAGACTTGAAAGGAGAGATAAGGAGCATTAAATGCTTGAGGGGACATGATGGTTACCCTAGGGGGTTGGGTTAGGGTTAGGTTAATGGATATCCCTTTTATCCAAGGGATAAATGAATGTGCAAGGGTTAAATGGTTACCTTAGTCAAAGAAATAAATGCTTTGAAGAGACTCATGAATCAAAAAGATGGTTAAGTTAGAGGAAAGTCTCTAACCAGAGGTAAAAGGTGAGTTAACCATAAATGGTTATGTAAGAGCCTTTAATGGTTTGGAAGACTTTAGAGGTTAACCATTTGAAGACTTAATGTCTTAAATGCCTTTCAAAGACTTTGAGGGCTTTGAGAAGTGACTCCAAGTTGCTTAGGAATGTGACAATATTTAGGGGGTGAATTAGGCTAATTAGAAGGAGTTAGAAGAATCTAGAAGGGATTTAGGCATGCAAGTGGATTTTGTAGGAGAATGCAAGTGGGAGGAATTTTGGGATTTTCAATTAAAATAAAAATATTTATTTCAATTAAATAGTGTAATTTGCATTTCAAATAAATATTAATTTATTTAAATGAGAAAAAGAAAGATAAAGCATTAAATGCTTGAAGACTTTAAGGGAAACCTTAAAAGGCTTAAGAAGACTCTAGAAGGAAGCCATTAAGTTTGAATAATTTAAGGGAAAACATTAAAGTCTTAAGAAGACTTTAAGGGAAGCCATTAAATTTGAAGACTTTAAGGGAAACCATTAAAAGTTTCAAGTGGGTGAGGATAAATAGGATTTTAAATAAATAATCTATTTAAAATAGTTGTGCAACTTGCATTTGTAGGAAAATGCAAGTGGGTGGAGGATAAAGGTGATATAAATAAATGTTAATTTATTTAAATGTGAGAGATGGGATTTTGGGGGTTTTAAATAAATATTGATTTATTTAAATGTGTGAGAAGATTTAATTTAACAAATATGATTTATTTATTTAATTAATGGTCTGAACTTGGTTAAGTGAATTAAATCAAATAAACTGAATAATTTATTTAATTAATAGGAGTAGAGGGTTAAGATGAATTAATTATTGATTGATGGTTAAATAATCAAATAAATACTAAATATTCATTTAATTAAGTGGACAGATTTATGTGACTACATTTGCCCCTTGTTGAGACGATGCAATTTTATCACGTCGTTTCGAAGAAAGAAAAATAGGTGCAAAGAAATATACCCCATAAATGTTAATTTAGTGGGTGGTATTCCCCCTTGAGAGATGGGCTAATTTTTTTTGAAAAATTGGGTGATCTCTCGAAAAAGAACGAGAAGTGGAGGGGAGGTAGAATAGAAGAAATTAGCAATAACAGTGAAAGAATGGAAGAAAATAGAGTAAATATGGAGAAATGGCAAGCTAGTGAGTACCCATAGGTTATGCAGGAGATATGGTGCAAATGTGGTGTTGTGTTTTTGATTGATGCTATACAATTGATCAAAATGGTTGGACAATCTGGTGCAATTGGTTAAACTGCCCCAGTCGAGTCAAAGCATGACAGCTGATGTCAGTCATTCGCTTGGATAGGATAAAGTCTGAGTAAGTGAATCAAAGTGACATGTTGTGACTTAGACAAATGATGTAATTGCCTGATGAAGTCAAGGTATCTGAAGCAAAATAATCATTGAGACTTAGACAATTGATGTAATTGTCTATTGGATTATGTTTGAGTGGTTGATTAATTGATAGTGTGTGTGTGTGTGATGGATGGTTATGGTGAATCATAGAAGCCTCGTTGAGACTAGGTCATTATGATAAATGCCTGTTGTAGTCTAGGTTTGCCATAATCAATTACCTATTGAGACCTAAAGATACTTGATCAGAGTATTTGTTGATAATCTAGGTGTGTGTGAGTCAATGTGCCTGTGTAGACAGAGTAATTGGCTTGATTGAGTTGATGGGAGATGATGTAGGGTATGTGACACTGATTACCAAGATGGGGAGGGTGAGGGTGGGGTTCAATGTTAGATAGAAGAAATGGTGGACCTATGATGCATTCCTATGAAAGAAGAGGAAAATAGAGTATCCATTGTCATTACTATGTATGCATGATATGCAGCTATTATGAATGTATGGATGGATGGAATGCAACTGAATGCAATATATATAGATGAGATGGAATGACGATCCATAGTGCTTTATTTTTCATCATTGAGCTTTTGAATTGTTGTAAGAAAATACAAGAAACTTGACATAATGATTCAAGATGACCTGGGTATTCCTTTCATAGATTTTGATATAGCAAGTTAATACAAGCAACTTGATATAATGGATCAAGTTGACCTAAGTATTGCTTATAGAAAAGACAAGGATTATCTCCTTTCATGCATGACTTGGAACGTCCTCCTTGATCTTTTGCCGATCATATCCTGAGACAAGTTCATACCATAGTAAGAGATAAATCATTATCGAGCATGGATGAGGTAGTAGGAACCAAAGATGGAGCATTGTACCTTTAAGCAAACAACATATATAAAGAATAAAGAATGTGGATCCTCGATAATGGTTCATGCTCATATGGTTGAGGTATACATTGTAGTCAGCAAGCCATAGTGATCTATGACTATATTTTTGCATAAGATCACGTAACTTAGTGAGCTTCCCATGTAGACACCATTAGTACATGCCCCAAAACTTCATCGAAATAATTTGCAGAAGACATACAAACAATGTTGCAGGAACCATCTTAGCTACTATTAATCACTTGTGGATATCTCGAAGTAGTGTAGGAACCTGATATAAATAAATAACCCAAAAATTGAACCAAGTACTTGATAGCTTTAAATAGAAATTTCTTGTCAAAGAAAACGTGAGCTTGTCTTTGTTTGGTAAGGAAGGATGTATCCTTGTGAAGACAATTTTTGCATCGATGTTGATTGTTTGGTCGATGTGATAAGTGGTCATCATTTGATTATTCATAATGTTTGTTTGGTATTTTCTTTGAAAAACTTACGTACAAGGTGTTGCCATGTTTTTGGTTGTTTGATGTTTTTGAAATGTTTTTGGATTTTGTGAGATAGTTTTCCAATGTTTTTGGATTTTGATGATTGTTTTCCAATGTATTTGGTATTTTGTGAGATAGTTTTCCAATGTTTTTTGATTTTGTGTGATAGTTTTGACTGTTTTTGGATTTTGTGAGATAGTTTTGAATGTTTTTGGATTTTGTGAGATAGTTTTGAACAAAGAATCAATGAATCACAAGTAATGCAGAATCCACTTCCATCAAATAGGTTAAGGGTATTGCCCCCAGTTTTAGGCATGACTCTAAAAAAGCGGGATGCATGAAGTACTATCCTTAATTGCAAATCAATAACGAGCCATGGTTTGGATGGATGGATGAGTGGTTTGGATGGATGGATGAGTGAATGTAGTGAATGTGATCGAAACAAGTCTGAAAGACAATGGAGCCATAGCCTTTACGAGTGGTGCTTGTTTGCTAGGTTTTCACCATTGCACTTACCCAAGGTGTCACCGGAGTGGTTTGTTCACCGTTTGGATGCATGATTTTTCTCTTTACTATTTTGATTTCTTTTTTTTTTTTTGTATTTTCTTCAGGATATTTATCTGAATGTTTTTTGGTGTTTTTGTCAGTATGTATGGGAGCCTAATGCTCTATGCAGCTTATGTATAAAACCATTTGAGGTGCATGTTGTTGATCGGATTTGCTAGTTGTTCTCCTTTAGAAGTAGCCAACTGATATGCCTCGAACTCAAATACAGCAGTGATAACATATGGACCCAACTAGTTTGATTCAGACTTCCCCTGATGTTCTTGGTCTGGTTGGTTATAAGGATTCTCTCAAAGAACAAGATCACCTACCTCAAATGTGTGAGGTCTAACTTGATGATTATAGCTTCTGCTCATACGCTACTAATAGGCCTTGAGGTGATTGTATGTAGCTTGTCGTTTCTCATCAAGTAGCTCTAAGTCTTGGAGACAGGATACTATGCATGCTTCATCATCGATGAGAATGTGCAAGCAAACCTGTAGAGATGGTATCTCAACCTCGATAGGTAAGATAGCTCCTTTGCCATAGACTAGTGAGTAGGGAGTTGCACCTTTAGGGGTTCAAATGCTAGTTTGATATGCCCATAGTACTAGATTCAATTGAACATGCCAATCATGACTGGCATCATTGACTATTTTCTTGAGGATTCTTAATATCTTCTTGTTTGATGCTTCAGCCTAACCATTTCCTTGTGGGTAATAGGGAGTGGAAAAGCAATGTTGGATGTGAAATTTCTCACAGAGTTCATGGACATCCTAATTTTTGAAAGGAAGACCATTATCTATGATGATGGACATGGGTACACCATACTAGCAGATGATGTAATTAAGGACGAATCAGGTGATCTGCTTGCTAGTGACTTGGGTAAGTGGAACAACTTTGATCCACTTTGTGAAGTACTTGGTGGCAGTAATAATGAATTTGTGGCCATTGGATGAAGATGGATGGATTTTACCCACAAGGTCAAGGCCCCATTGACAAAAAGGCCATGGTGTTGTGATTGGTTGCAATTCCTGTGCTGGTGCATGCATCAGGTCTCCATGAACTTGGCATTTCTTGTACTTTTTGACAAAGTAGTAGGAGTCTTTGTCCATGGATGGCCAATAGTATCTAGTGCGCATGAGTTTCTTGGCTAGTGATGAACCACTTGCATGCGTTCCACAAATTCATTCATGTACCTCTTCCAAGGCCTTTGTTATCTCATCCTATTCCAGACCATCGAAGGAGAGTACCATCAAGACTGCATCGGTATAGGGTTTCAGCAATAATGGTATATCGAGTGGTTTGGCGAATGAAAGTTTTACATTGGTTATTCAATTGGTTAGGAGGAAGTGTGTGATTGTAGAGGTAGGTGTAGAACTCACCATACCATGGGGATTCGAAATCGATAAGGTGAAATATCATCTCAGATTCGGGGATATCATAAGCAGGAATCCAAAGTTGTTCTACCAAAAACTTGTAGCATGTTGAATTTTGTGGAAGATCTAGGAGAGATGCAATAGTAGCCATAGTGTCAACAGCTCAATTCTAATTTTTGGGTATCTGTTCAAAGGTGATAGTAGTGAATGATGAGTTTAATGTGTCCACCATTTGTTTGTATGGCATGAGTTTTTCATCCTTTGTCTGATATTCATCAGTTGCTTATCGAATGACTAGTTGGGAGTTGCCATATACTTGTAGTTCTTGTAACTTCCATTGTAGAGATAGTCTGAGTCTTGTGATCAAGGCCTCATATTTGGCTATGTTGTTTGTACATGGAAATGTGAGCTTGTAAGACTTCGAGATGTTGTCACCTTCAGGTGTGATAAACAAAATGCCTGCCCCCGAGCCATGTCTAGTGTATGAACCATCAAAGTATAGTTTCCATGGTTGTGTTGTTGTGATCATAAATATCTCTTCATCTCAAAAATTGGAAATGAGAGGATGATCGCCTATGAGTGGTGCATCAGCCAACTGATCTATAAAAACTTTCCCTTTGATAGCCTTATGATCAACATACTCAATGTCAAATTCACTTAGAATCATCACCCATTTGGCCAAGCGGCCATTCAATGCGGCTTTACTAAGTAAGTACTTGAGTGGATCAATCTTTGCAATGAGCTATACCTTGTGTGTTAATAGATAGTGCCTCAATTTAGTGGCTACCAAGATTACTGCTAGGCAAGCTTGCTCAATAGGTGTGTAATTAAGTTCATAGCAAACCAATGTACAAGAGATGTAGTAAACAACACACTCTTTCCCTTCTACATTGTGTTGTGCCAATAGTACACCCAATGTTGTATTTATTGCTGATATATAGAGTAGTAAAGGCCTACTTGGATCTGGTGGGACCAACAATGGTGTATTCATGAGATAGTCTTTAAGCATTTGGAATGCTTGCTGGCATCTGGTATCGCATTGAAATCGGATGTTCTTGTGTAATAGGTGTGTTAAGGGGTGACACTTATCTGGTAGTTGTGTAATGAATCTTTGGATGGATTTTAGTCACCCTTGTAATGTCCTTAGCTGACTAATGTTCTTTGGTGGTGGCATGTCCATGATTGCTTTGACCTTTGCAGGATCAACCTCAATGCCTTTTCATGAGACAATGTATCCTAGAAGCTTCCCCGAGGTTACCCCAAAGACACATTTCTTTGGGTTGAGTCACACATGATATTGTTCCAGTCTATCAAAGATTTTCTTTAATATGTCCAGATGACTTTCTCTTGTGAGTGATTTTGCCAGTAAGTCATCAACATAATCTTCCATTATAGTATGCATCATATCATGGAAGATAGTGGTCATTGCTCGTTGATAGGTTGCTCTTGCATTCTTTAGACCAAAAGGCATGACATTCTAGCAGTATGTGCCCCATGGACATGTGAAGGTCATCTTATGTTGATCCTCTGGTGTGATCTTTATCTGATTGTACCCTAAAAAGCCATCCATGAGTGAAATCATGGCATGTCTTGCTGTTAGGTCTATGATTATGTTGATGTTTGGTAGGGGGAAGTCATCTTTAGGACATGCTTTGTTCAGATCTCTGAAGTCAGTACAAATATAGATGCCCCCATCTAGTTTGCCAACTGGCACAATATTGGATATCCAATCTACATAATCAATTGGTCTAATAAAACCAATATCTAGGAGTTTCTTAAGTTCTACTTTGACTAGTATTGCAATCAGAGGATGCGTCTTGCAAAGCTTCTACAATGGTGAGGTGATGCATGTCTACATATGACCATGCAAAGTTAATCTGGCACTTCTGGAAGAATTCTACAAACTTAGCCCATTCCTTTGGAGTTAAAAGAGATGCCAGATGTATGTGGTGAGGAGTTTCAAGAGTCCCCACGTTGTATTTTTTGGTTTCATCGATGAGAATTGTTGATCATTCCTATTGTGTACTAGAAGGGAGAATGTCAAACCTTTCATCATCTAGCACCTCAAAGAAGTTTTCACCATTGGATATGCTCTTTCTTTTTACTTTTGTGGGATCAAACAGTGCCACAGTGTGGTTTTCACTGGAAGATCCATGTTTTATTGTTATATATTTGCAGCTGAAAGGTTTGGCATCCACCCCAAAGTATGTTGCGCTATTAAGTTCTATGGCGAATCTAGCTTTGTGATCCCCTCTTGGTATGTTATCCCATAGTTCCAAAAAGTCAATGATTGCCTCATCATTTTGGAAATGGTCAAGACATGGGGGATTAGGTTGGTTCCATTCAATGAGTTCAGGATGGATAATAGGCATTACCTCATCGATTAGGTTAAGTTTGTTAGATGTGTCAATGAGGGTTAAGACATTGTGGTCAAGGTCATTGATGGTACTCTCCCTATCAGAATCAAGCATAGGATGTGATGTAGGGTCTGTGGAAGATGTTTCCAGTTTAGGAACCCAAGAGGTTTTTATTTGCGCTTCTCCATAAACAGGGATGGCTTTGTGAGGTGGAAGGGGTGATGTGTCTTCCTCATCTGAAGTATTCAGATGTACTAAATCAAACTCCCACTCATGTGAGTTCATCTTTGAGTCACTTTCCAGTATCCGATTGCTATAACATATTGGGATATCTTTTAAGTTAAACACTGCAGGTGTGATCGACTGATGTACCATTGTGGATGAAATGATCAGTGCTGGAGGAAGGATTATGGCGATTAGTGAATCCAATATAGGGAGCATCGGTGTTACTGACTCTACTACTTCTACTAGAATTGCCAATGTTGTTGATACTACTGGGAATTCGGATATAGTTGCTGCTAGTAATGGTGCTTTTGATGTTATTGCTATTGCTGATAGGGTTGCTGGTTTGATTGGTAGAATGATGGGTGTTGGGGATGATCTTGTCAGGATTTTTAGCCTTAGTGGGACAGTTGTGATGGTGTGCAGTGCTTCTGATATGATCAAAGGTGGCCTCTTTGTAGTAGGTTGATATAGAGGTTTGTTGGGTTTCCCTTTGAATCAGAGCTTAGGCAGAATCTCCTTTTGAAAGCCTAGTCTTGTGTTATCCTTAGTCTTTAATTCCGGTTGCAAAGGCTCATGTCATCTTTGCTTGCAAGGTCCCAAAGCACTCTGACCATCATAACCCATCCTTTGCATATTGATTTGTGGGAAGCTTAGCTTGTGTGATGTTTGTGGTGATAAGATCTTTATAGATCCATTCTGCTAAGTCCTCATCTCTGGTTTCCTCTTCTTGACTCTTTCCAAGGATAAAAGGTGTCAAAGTACATGCTGGTTTGACTAGTGGTGATTGAAGTACCTATTGAGGTTTTCCATGTGTTCTAGGAGAAGTGGGCATTTGTCCAACACAAAAGAGTTGGCTTAGATTGTACTCTCCAGGACCTTCTTCTGTTATTTTCATATTGAGCTTCTCTTTCTTGGGTATAGTGGTGTTTGAACTAGAAAGAGAGGCTAGACTTATGTATGAGGTGGAGGAGATGGCTTCTCTATTGTTGGGAATGGTAGTCTCTGGTTGATGACTTATATTATGACAATATGCAAAGGGATTGTGATTTCTACACCATTATGCAGGAACTTGATACACTGATGGTAAGTGGATGGAACAGCTTGCATGTCATGTATCCAAGTCCTAAAGTTACTTTGATTGATTTAATGCATTGTAAACAAGGTGTTAAAGAAAAAGTGACTGATTTCATTGGTAGATATAAGCATTTGTATGCTCAAATTTCTTTTCCAGTGCCTGACAATGATATTCAAAGAATCTTTATTTCTAATTTACAAAAGGATATTCGAGACAAACTCCTGTTTTCTGAGTTTACTTCTTTCCAATAGTTGTGTGCAACTCTTCACGATTATCAACTGACTGTGAGTCAAACGGAACAATCACATCCTATGGCTCCGAGTGATAAGGGTGATAGTAGTCAACAACCATTTGGAAAGTTTAAACCGAACAGAGATTCCATCAAATTCAATGAAAACATCATCAACAACAATGTGAATGCAGCATCAGGTGTGCCTCCTATTTCTAAGTTTTTCAAGAAAGAAAGAAAGTATACTCCTTTGAATGAATCATTGCATAGTATTATGAATAAGTTATTGGAACAAAATGTGCTTACTCTTCCTCCTATAAGGCAAATTGATCCTGCAAAGATTACTTCACCTTATTTTGATAACAAAGCTTTTTGTCAATTTCATTGTCAGCCTGGGCATGATACTGAAAAATGTTTTTCTTTAAAGAGTAAAATTCAAGATTTGATTGATAATAATACTATCTCTATTTCTGGAGTGAATGATAAAGGCAACACATCTGTAGCTCCTCCTAACCAAAATCTTCAGATTTTTACTGATCCATTACCTTCTCATACCTCTAATGCGATTGAGGCTAAAGATTCCTCTCTCTCATCTGATGGTCTTGTGTCTATGACTCCGAATGTGATTAACTTTGTAGAGCAGCAAGAAAACCCTAAAGAACCTTCCATCACATTTGATTCTAGTGAAACTATCAGGGCACCTGATGGTCCTTTATACATAGTTGCAAAAGTCAAGAATACACCTTGCCGTGGAGTGCTTATTGATCCTTCGTGCATGGTTAATGTTATTACTGAGGAATTTCTTTTTACTTTGCAATTGAATCAAGTGATCTATGACAAAACATATGTGATTGTGAAATTATTTGATGCATTTTCTTCTCCTGCAATTGGTTCTACTACATTACCTATTGAGGTCCATAACAAATCCCTTGATGTGAACTTTGCTATTATTCCTTCATCCGAACAATTTCGTGTGAAGCTTGGCTATCCTTGGCTATCTTCCATGAAAGCTATTGCTTCTCCTATTCATAAGTGTTTGAAATTTCCCCATAATGGTGAAGTTTTTACTGTCAATCATAGTCTCTTTAAACCAACTGAAAGAACTTCTAGTGTTCCTATTGATTATTTTTGGCCTAAAAAATTCCAATCTCTTCCTCCGCGAAGTGATCATCTTTTCAAGTCTTATCAAAAGTGGAAAACAGATATGATCCTATCTTTAAGTGAACCTAGAACACCCAAACTTGATATTCCTATCATTCTTGAGAAGGAAGTTCTTCCTTTGAAAGATAAAACTAATGTCTTTCCTCAAGAAGATTCCCAACCCATCCCTATGGATGTGACTATGTCTATGCCTAATAAACGTTCTAAAAGTAGACCTATACCTCCTCATCATGATGGACTTGGTCTTCTTCCTAAACCAAAAATTCCTCCTTTATATGGAGCAGTTCCTCCTCCTTCTTTTTATAGAGAGAAGAGACCTTCCTCCTCTCCTATTATCCAGCCTAAGAGACCACAACCTAAACACCCAAGTGATAAGGATGAGAACATTCCTCCTCCTCAATCTTCTCCACTTCCTACTAAGACTAGACGAAATCATTCTGCATGTGAATGCCGACGAAAGCGTCGTCTTAGGGCTCAAGCAGCTGCTTCTCAAACTTTGCAATCTCCAAAAACACCTTCAACAAGCATTATTCCATTTTCTCCTCAGCCGGAAATTGAACCTAAATCTCCTAAACATAAGATGCATGATGGTCTTGATCCTGTGCGAGTTAAAGATCCTATTTTTATAAATCTTGATGATGCTATAGATGAAAATGTTATTCATGATGAAAATGTTACTCCTCTTGCTTTTGATAGTGAATATGAACTTGTTGATATTGATAACCATTTATCTAATGAATTTTCTAAAGCACTTATCCTAGCTCCTAGACAAGAACAATGTGGCTTGGAACATGAACATAGCCCTTGTTTGGATCTTGTGATAGCTCCATCTGCTATGTTGGATGTTCCTCCTCTAGCGTGTTCCCTGCCTTCCCAAAACATTGATCAGCAAGATCGGGGGGTAGATGACTTGCTAGACTAGTTACATTAGCATAGCAGATTCTCTCCTCCTCTCTTTTGTTACTTCTTCTATATGTTACTCTCATTCTTCTATTTGTTGTCCTTAGTGTTGTCTACTTGAGGATGATGCAAAGCACTGAGATCTCTTTTGGTCTCTCTCATGTTGACACAAAAGACACATGTGTTCCCTTCTTCTAGGTGACCCTCCTTGATTGGGGAATGAAGAACAATTATGCATACATACATATGATATATATACATGACTTATCATACAGCATACTGACCCTGAGGAAAGCGAAGTCACCTTGTGCTTTGTGTTTGTGTCTATTATCCTTGGGTTTATCTCACACTTGGGGGCTAAATCTTTGTGATAACGTGCTCCTTTCCCTTCTCATTTCTTATGTGTATCACTAAATTAAAACAATCACCCCCGTTGAGGCGTGTGCGATCGCTTTAACGTAGGGGGGCATACACCCTGTCTATCCTTTCAAGATACTTGAAAATTTCTTGGCGAACGTAGCTTTGCCTTGAAAATTTTTGGTATTTCTTTTGCATGACTCATAGTGAGGGAACCTTACTGCTGACAGTCATGGTTCTCCCTCGTGATCTTCCCTTTTACTTTGTCAATCGAAGTCGTAAGATCCTTAGTCCACTGGGGGCTTGGTGTGTCTTGCCTCCTTGACGTGGTGAAAGTCTTTCAATGTTGTTTCCTTGTACTTTACCGAAAGTCTGAGCATACATACTCCCGCTAAAGTGGGGGCTAAATGTAGCGTCCTAAAATTGCGACACATGCAATTTCGACTGCATTTCGGTCTTCACGATGGCGACGCAACACGCAACCTGAATGGAGACCCCGAAACATTCCACGACACCAAAAACTGCATTTTTTAAGCACCCTGGCCTGAACCTCCTTTGCACTCTGCTGTCCCGGGAGGTGGGACCAGAGCGCCCAGTGCCTTGGTCCTTCAGGACCAGGGCGCCCAGCTCCCTGGTCCCTAGCCCTATTTTGGGCCTGGTCTCCTTTGGGGTCTCGGGTATTTTTGTTTGCAAATTGGAAATTATTGTTTCCTGGTCGGCCTAAGGTCAGGAAAATCAGTCTATCAGCCCTAATTGACAAGTATATAAACTACATTTTCCTCTCCCATTTGGGTAGATGAAAAGAAGAAGGACATATGTGTACAAGGCGTGGAAACTATACTCAAACATTCAAGCATTCAAGCATTCAAGCATTCCTTCTAAGTCTCCATTCAAGGCTAAGTGTTGCATTCAAGACAAGGATTCAACCATTGAAGAGGAGATCACTTACTACATGCTACATACAACATACTACATACAACAAACAACAACATCTATACCTTCGCACATAAGGATACAAACATCCTTACAACAAGGTATTAGTACTTGTTTTATATTACAGACATTTACATTTACAGCATTTCTCATTTCTTGGTTAATTCCAAAATCGGGGTTTGACCTAAAGGCAAACCCCTAATCCCTAACCCCCCAATCATCTTCGCTTTTCTGTGTGTAGGTTGTAGGTACGCGGCTGAAATTGAAGATCTAGAATCCTTGTGCAGAGACGAACAGATCCCCCTTCGTTTCGCAGATTTTTCAGAGGACCGTGTGCATGTCGGGCGCCATCGTCCCGTCAACTTTTGCTCAAATTTGCAGGACAGCACCGTATCGACATTTTATTGCTAATTCCAGGTCCACAGCTTCATCCTATATCCCTATCTCAGTTTATAAGCGAATCTTTCTCACTTTCTATGCATTCCTAGCTTAATTCTCTTATCAACATTCTTTACAAAAGAGGGTAGCCTTGTTGTCTTAACCCTTGAAACTCATTTAGCATCCAATCTTGCCTTGTGTGGGATTGGATCTTGTGGGTTTCAACCCCTCTTTTGAATTTAAAGTCTCCCAAGTGAAAACCATCAACCCTAGCGACCTCCCTTCTCTCTCCTTGGAGTTGGAAGAGGGGAGAGCAATTAGGGTTCGATTGCGATTTTCCACTTTACATTTTGGTGAACCTGACATGAACATCCTGATTGATTTTTCATGGCTAGATCTGAAAATTGGATTCCTTGATTACATTTCCATGTTTGACCTTTTGCAAATTTTAGAGGTTAATTGCATAAAAACCCTAAAATTTCTTTTTAATAATTGAACTTGTGAAATATTTAATTGTTAATGCTTGTTTCAGATCTACCTTTCTATTACAAATTATCAATTCATATTTGTGCTTTAATTTTGAAAATTAAGTGGTTAAGTGTCAAAACCCTAATTTTTGAAACCCTCTTGATTCAACCTTTGTCCGACAATTTCACTGATCAAAACATTTCCAAATTAGCTATAACTTTGGATTCCGCAATAAAATCACAATATCTTTCATCCCTGAAAATTTGGAAAAAAGTTGTGAGGACCATGTGCACTCCGAGCGCCATCGTCCCCGACATTTTTTCTGAAATTTCGGGAGCAAGATCTTACTGTATTTTCCTGCTAAAATCCAGAATTTTGGCTGATTTTATCAATTATAACACTTTCAAAATTACAGTCAAAATTGGTCTTGTGATTACTTGGTTTAGGGCTTCTAAACATTCGAAAATCATTGAAATTGAAATTTTGTGTCAAAATTGTGTTCTTACTGTCCTAAATCTGAAAAGTGTGTTTGCATTCATTCAAAATTTCAGTGCTTTATTCAAATTCTTGCAATTTGTGACTTTTGAAATTAAGTGCTTAATTACAACAACTTTGATTTCCGCTTTCAAAATTGAGTTTTGCGTGAAATTGAGTCAATTTTTAAATTTGAAAATTTGCATTGCTCTTGACATTCCCTCTAAAATCATAAAATTCAAAATTTCAGTTTCCCTCTCTTTTTCAAAATTCAAATTTTGCATTTTTCGACAATCTTGGTAGGGTTCAATTTCGAGATTGCAACTTTAATTTGGCCTATCTACAAATCGTAAAATCACTCAATTTTTTTAGATTAGCTTTAAAATCATCATAACTTTCATCTCTGCAAATTTCGAAAAAAGTTGCAAGGACCGTGTGCATTCCGAGCGCCACGGTCCCTGACATTTTTTTTGAAATTTCGGGAGACTATCGTGATTGCATTTAACAGCTTAAATCCAGAAGATTGGCTGATTTTACTAAAAATTGCTACCTTTAAATTCAAAATCTTCTCTCCCTCTCTAGTGCATGAGTTTTACAAGAATAAGCCCTACTTACACTATTCCCGTTAGACGAAGCCGTAGAATTAAGTCTTTCCAAGGTTTAATTACCGAGGAGATGGAACTTAATTTGAATAGCCTTTTTAACGAGGACATGGGTAATTCCTCTAATCCTCCTAATGATGAAGAAGCTCTCCATGAGGTTTCTGTAGAACAACTTTTGAAATTGGATAATCAATTTGATGATTTTCGATAATGGATGTCTCAAGAATACCCCGATAGTCAAGCTCTTCCTTTAATTGAGGGTCTAAAACGCATGCTTCAAAGTGATAAGAATGGAATTGATATTTTGCATGGTATTGCACACATCGTGGATTCGAATGTGATGCCTATGAAGAGTTGTGCTGAAACTTTAGGTTATACACAACGTCCCACTCAAGTCAATCATTCTATTCCTTTGACAACTTCTATTGCTAGCATACCTACCTTTACATCAAACATAATGGCTACTTCAATACAAGACATTCCTCCTATGATCACCAGTCATGGGGGCAATCCTTCCTCTTCAATTAACCCTCTTCCTTCATTCAATCCGACTTCTTCATTCATTCCTTCAATGAGTGTTCCTATTACATCTTCACAAATGAACATGACGCAAGGGGGCAATTCATTTAACCATTTCATTCCTCCTTGTAGTGTTCCTCCTGTCCAATCCTCTCCTATGACTAATTATCATAGTGTCCCACCACCTTACTCTCTACCTTCTTTCAATAACATAACACCTCCATCTCAATCTAACACATCTAATATGAACTCTTCGACTGAAGCGACCATTAACAATCTTGCACAAACTGTCTCTTCTTTACAGCAACAAATTGCCTCTATGAATCAATCTAAGTTTAGTGTGCCCACATTTGATGTTGCGAGCCCACTTTCTCTTGACATTGTTCGAGCTATCCCACCTAAACATGTTGAAATCCCGCATTTGGAGCTTTATAATGGTAAAGGAGATCCTCTAACACATGTTAAGACTTTTCAAACAATTTGTACTAATTTTGCTTATGACAAAAGGTTGCTTGCGAAATTGTTTACTAGAACATTAAGAGACAAAGCCCTACAATGGTATTGCTCGTTGCCTTCTTATTCTATTACTTCTTTTGAACAACTTGCAAATGCTTTTATTCAACAATTTCAAAACAATATAAGTCCTAAAGTTACTTTGATTGATTTAATGCATTGTAAACAAGGTGTTAAAGAAAAAGTGATTGATTTCATTGGTAGATATAAGCATTTGTATGCTCAAATTTCTTTTCCAGTGCCTGACAATGATATTCAAAGAATCTTTATTTCTAATTTACAAAAAGATATTCGAGACAAACTTCTATTTTCTGAGTTTACTTCTTTCCAATAGTTGTGTGCAACTCTTCATAATTATCAACTGACTGTGAGTCAAATGGAACAATCACATCCTATGGCTCTGAGTGATAAGGGTGATAGTAGTCAACAACCATTTGGAAAGTTTAAACCGAACAGAGATTCCATCAAATTCAATGAAAACATCATCAACAACAATGTGAATGCAGCATCAGGTGTGCCTCCTATTTCTAAGTTTTTCAAGAAAGAAAGAAAGTATACTCCTTTGAATGAATCATTGCATAGTATTATGAATAAGTTATTGGAACAAAATGTGCTTACTCTTCCTCCTATAAGGCAAATTGATCCTGCAAAGATTACTTCACCTTATTTTGATAACAAAGCTTTTTGTCAATTTCATCGTCAGCCTGGGCATGATACTGAAAAATGTTTTTCTTTAAAGAGTAAAATTCAAGATTTGATTGATAATAATACTATCTCTGTTTCTGGAGTGAATGATAAAGGCAACACATCTGTAGCTCCTCCTAACCAAAATCTTCATATTTTTACTGATCCATTACCTTTTCATACCTCTAATGCAATTGAGGCTAATGATTCCTCTCTCTCATCTGATGGTCTTGTGTCTATGACTCCGAATGTGATTAACTTTGTAGAGCAGCAAGAAAACCCTAAAGAACCTTCCATCACATTTGATTCTAGTGAAACTATCAGGGCACCTGATGGTCCTTTATACATAGTTGCAAAAGTCAAGAATACACCTTGTCGTGGAGTGCTTATTGATCCTTCGTGCATGGTTAATGTTATTACTGAGGAATTTCTTTTTACTTTGCAATTGAATCAAATGATCTATGACAAAACAGATGTGATTGTGAAATTATTTGATGCATTTTCTTCTCCTGCAATTGGTTCTATTACATTACCTATTGAGGTCCATAACAAATCCCTTGATGTGAACTTTGCTATTATTCCTTCATCCGAACAATTTCGTGTGAAGCTTGGCTATCCTTGGCTATCTTCCATGAAAGCTATTGCTTCTCCTATTCATAAGTGTTTGAAATTTCCCCATAATGGTGAAGTTTTAACTGTCAATCATAGTCTCTTGAAACCAACTGAAAGAACTTCTAGTGTTCCTATTGATTATTTTTGGCCTAAACAATTCCAATCTCTTCCTCCGCGAAGTGATCATCTTTTCAAGTCTTATCAAAAGTGGAAAACAGATATGATCCTATCTATAAGTGAACCTAGAACACCCAAACTTGATATTCCTATCGTTCTTGAGAAGGAAGTTCTTCCTTTGAAAGATAAAACTAATGTCTTTCCTCAAGAAGATTCCCAACCCATCCCTATGGATGTGACTATGTCTATGCCTAATAAACGTTCTAAAAGTAGACCTATACCTCCTCATCATGATGGACTTGGTCTTCTTCCTAAACCAAAAATTCCTCCTTTATATGGAGCAGTTCCTCCTCCTTCTTTTTATAGAGAGAAGAGACCTTCCTCCTCTCCTATTATCCAGCCTAAGAGACCACAACCTAAACACCCAAGTGATAAGGATGAGAACATTCCTCCTCCTCAATCTTCTCCACTTCCTACTAAGACTAGATGAAATCGTTCTGCACGTGAACGCCGACGAAAGCGTCGTCTTAGGGCTCAAGCAGCTGCTTCTCAAACTTTGCAATCTTCAAAAACACCTTCAACAAGCATTATTCCATTTTCTCCTCAGCCAGAAATTGAACCTAAATCTCCTAAACATAAGATGCATGATGGTCTTGATCCTGTGCGAGTTAAAGATCCTATTTTTATAAATCTTGATGATGCTATAGATGAAAATGTTATTCATGATGAAAATGTTACTCCTCTTGCTTTTGATAGTGAATATGAACTTGTTGATATTGATAACCATTTATCTAATGAATTTTCTAAAGCACTTATCCTAGCTCCTAGACAAGAACAACGTGGCTTGGAACATGAACATAGCCCTTGTTTGGATCTTGTGATAGCTCCATCTACTGTGTTGGATGTTCCTCCTCTACCGTGTTCCCTGCCTTCCCGAAACATTGATCAGAAAGATCCGGGGGTAGATGACCTGCTAGACTAGTTACATTAGCATAGCAGATTCTCTCCTCCTCTCTTTTGTTACTTCTTCTATATGTTATTCTCATTCTTCTATTTGTTGTCCTTAGTGTTGTCTACTTGAGGATGATGCAAAGCTTTGAGATCTCTTTTGGTCTCTCTCATGTTGACTCAAAAGACACATGTGTTCCCTTCTTCTAGGTGACCCTCCTTGATTGGGGAATGAAGAAAAATTATGCATACATTCATATGATATATATACATGACTTATCATACAGCATACTGACCCTGAGGAAAGAGAAGTCACCTTGTGCTTTGTGTTTGTGTCTATTATCCTTGGGTTTATCTCACACTTGGGGGCTAAATCTTTGTGATAACGTGCTCCTTTCCCTTCTCATTTCTTATGTGTATCACTACATTAAAACAATCACCCCCATTGAGGCGTGTGCGATCGCTTTAATGTAGGGGGGCATACACCCTGTCTATCCTTTCAAGATACTTGAAAATTTCTTGGCGAATGTAGCTTTGCCTTGAAAATTTTTGGTATTTCTTTTGCATGACTCATAGTGAGGGAACCTTACTACTGACAGTCACGGTTCTCCCTCGTGATCTTCCCTTTTACTTTGTCAATCGAAGTCGTAAGATCCTTAGTCCACTGGGGGCTTGGTGTGTCTTGCCTCCTTGACGTGGTGAAAGTCTTTCAATGTTGTTTCCTTGTACTTTACCGAAAGTATGAACATACATACTCCCGCTAAAGTGGGGGCTAAATGTAGCGTCCTAAAATTGTGACACTTGCAATTTCGACTGCATTTCGGTCTTCACGATGGCGACGCAACACGCAACCTGAATGGAGACCCCGAAACATTCCACGACACCAAAAACTGCATTTTTTAAGCACCCTGGCCTGAACCTCCTTTGCACTCTACTGTCTCGGGAGGTGGGACCAGAGTGCCCAGTGCCCTGGTCCCTGGCCCTATTTTGGGCCCGGTCTCCTTTGGGGTCTCGGGTCTTTTTGTTTGCAAATTGGAAATTATTGTTTCCTGGTCGGCCTGAGGTCGGGAAAATCAGTCTATCAGCCCTAATTGACAAGTATATAAACTACATTTTCCTCTCCCATTTGGGTAGATGAAAAGAAGAAGGACATATGTGTACAAGGCGTGGAAACTATACTCAAACATTCAAGCATTCAAGCATTCAAGCATTCCTTCTAAGTCTCCATTCAAGGCTAAGTGTTGCATTCAAGACAAGGATTCAACCATTGAAGAGGAGATCACTTACTACATGCTACATACAACATACTACATACAACAAACAACAACATCTATACCTTCGCACATAAGGTTACAAACATCCTTACAACAAGGTATTAGTACTTGTTTTATATTACAGACATTTACATTTACAGCATTTCTCATTTCTTGGTTAATTCCAAAATCGGGGTTTGACCTAAAGGCAAACCCCTAATCCCTAACCCCCCAATCATCTTCGCTTTTCTGTGTGTAGGTTGTAGGTACGCGACTGAAATTGAAGATCTGGAATCCTTGTGCAGAGACGAACAGATCCTTCTTCGTTTCGCGGATTTTAGGGAGGACCGTGTGCACGTCGGGCGCCATCGTCCCGTCAACTTTTGCTCAAATTTGCAGGACAGCACCATATTGACATTTTACTACTAATTCCAGGTCCGCAGCTTCATCCTATATCCCTATCTCAGTTTATAAGCGAATCTTTCTCACTTTCTATGCATTCGTAGCTTAATTCTCTTATCAACATTCTTTACAAAAGAGGGTAGCCTTGTTGTCTTAACCCTTGAAACTCATTTAGCATCCAATCTTGCCTTGTGTGGGATTGGATCTTGTGGGTTTCAACCCCTCTTTTGAATGTAAAGTCTCCCAAGTGAAAACCATCAACCCTAGTGACCTCCCTTCTCTCTCCTTGGAGTTGGAAGAGGGGAGAGCAACTAGGGTTCGATTGCGATTTTCCGCTTTATACAAATATTCAAGCCTACTCCATTATTGATCAAGACCCGCTTGATCCTATGCTGGTTGATAAACCCTTCAATGTGGAGTGAGGTGTTATGAGGTTGTTGGAAGGATGTGTTGTCACTTTCAGAAAAAGTGAGACAAGGTGATGACCTTAGATTTCTGACCATGGCTTGGAACTGATCTATTTTTAGGTTTGCAGAGACTGATGCCTCTTGGAGAGCTTGATCCAAGATTATTTTATGAAATGGAGATAGGCGCAATATCTCTAAGATAGATATCAGTGCAGGCATTTTATCTAATTGGTCCACAAGGTTATACTGCTTTGGGATAGATGTGATGCCTTGTGGAGCTGCTTTTATGGTAATCTTGCCTTGACGTGTAACAACATTGCGAATGGAGATAAGATTTTTTATGGTAATAGTTGCAATTTGTTCATTGGTATCATATAGGTGATTCACAGTGTAATTATATGCGACTTGTGTATAATCGGTGGTATTTTTGTTTCTCCTTGAAGTGGAAGGACCCCTTTGATCTTGTGATGGAAGTGGATTTTTAAACATGAGATGATCATTGTTTGTTGTATTTAGGTCATGTCCTTCAATTTTGATTTCACCTCAGTCAATAAGATCCTGAATAAGATCTTTCGATCTATGACAATTGCTTGTCTTATGTCCTTTCCCTTGATGGAAGTTGCAATGCTCACTATCCCTCCACCATGAAGGTTTGACTTGAGGTTCATAATTTGAAGTTTTGGGTAAGGTCACCATATTTTGAGAAACCAAATGACATAACACCATTTCAATGGGTTCCCCTAAGGGAGTGTATGTTTGTTTAGGTTTAAAATTTTGTTGACATTGTCTAGGTTCCTCTTGAGATGTATTGCGTCCTTGACTTGGAGGAGCAATTGTGTTATTCTTGGGTGGGGGGTTCTATCCTGCAAATCGTACCACAGGTTGTGCACTTTTGATAGTTCTTGCATCCACAACCCCATCATTGATGACATTTTTGTTTTTGTTCTAGAAGTTAGGCTTGTCACTATTGAAGCGTGGGTGAGGGCCATCCTTTGGTTCATTATATATTTTGATAAGCCCTTTTTTGATGAGAGCCCACTCACATTTTAAGCCTTTTGTGATCATGTCATTGAAAGAGTCTGTGTCTTTTACATCTAGGTGAAATTCCATTTTATCATTTAAGTTGGAAATAAATATTTCCACTAGTTCTTGTTCAGGTAACTGAAGAGAACGTCTGCTAGACATTTGATGCCGATGTTGCAGAAAGACTAAAAATAGCTCACCTAGTTTTTGTCTAGTGTTACATAGATCAGCCATTATGATATCACGTTCAATGTTGCGTGAGTAATGTGCCAGGAATTTCTAGATGAGTTCTTCAAATGTCCTAATGCTACCGAGTAATCAAGAAAACCATGATGTGGTTATTCCTCCCAAGCTTTGGGGAAAAACTTGCATTAGGTATGTATCCTCGTATGCCACTTCAAGGCAAGTTGAATGGAATTCTCTAACATGATCATGAGGATCTCCTTTTCCTCGGTACTTTTCAAACTTGGGTGTTTCAAAACCTCATGGTAAAGGTGGCATATGAATATTCCTATCAAAGGGATAGGGACAAATGTCATTAAGTGAAAACTGATTAGTTTTCGCACCACTATGAAGCTGTTGGGCAAGATTCTCAACTTGTTACCATAACATTTGTATTTCATTTGGAGGAGGAGGAGGTGGGGGATTACCTTGACGAAGGTTTTATCTGATATGTTCTTGACCTCTTTCATCCTCATTATGACTTTGGCATTCTGATGCTTGTCTTAGTTGTGCAACATCAAAGTTAGAGGGTAGTTTAGCCCCCTCTTGAGCAAGTCTTAAAAAGTGAGCATCAATGTTGCTCCTGAGTATTTCATCAAAACTTCTATTAAAGAGAGGGTTGTGTTGTGCCCTTTCTATTTTTGCCAGAGTAGAAGTGCCTGGATTTTCATCATTTATATTTCCTCCTAGGGCTTCTTGGAACTCATTGATATTTTCTTCCTCTTTCTCTTCAATTTCTTGTTGTCTAGATCTTGATCTGGTATGAGCCATTTTGTTTATAAGTTTTTGTTAAAGTTTGATGAAAATTATGATGAGTTGGTGATGAAATGAAATATTGATGTTTGGTGAAGTGTTTCGCATATGAATCTCTAGCACTAAAGGTAGATGGTACCAAAGTTCTTCCTTGAATTGCTTGTTGTGTTTGATTGACAAAGTTTGATATGATAAGGTTTAGAGAAATCTGAGATGTATTATAGACTCAACTACCTAATAATGAGAGGATTGCACTCATAGACTAGTTTTAACCTACGTAGAAATGTCTCTGAGGATGAGTTTATCCCAGATGTAGAGACACTCTAAAAAAGTGATGTTTTTGTGTTTGATTCAAGCAATGTCGAAATAGAACTTAGGACAAGAACCTCTTAATGTTTTAAGAGTTGGAACGGAGTAATGATGTGAATGGGGTAATGGATGAAATGTTAACTTCAACAAAAGCTTTGTGTCACATATGGGACAAATTCTTCTTCTTCTTCTCTTTTGGGAGTTGGTGGTTCTTCCCGAGTTACGTTATATGTGATGCAAATATATGGAAAGAAGTCAGGATTGATCTTGCCTCCTTTGATTTTGTGATAACTCAAAGCGTGATATTGCATAAAAGCTCAGTGGTTTAATGACTCTTGGTCAAACTCGTTTGATTTCCCTTGAAGATAGAGATGCATGTGATGTAGAAAATCTCTATTAGAGACAAAGATTTGTCTATTAAGATAGAAGAATTTCCTCCTTTTGATAAGAGACTTTGAGCTCAATGGTCTTTTCTTCAAGTTGATGTGTTGATGAAGATTATTCTTTTTCAAGATGTGAAGAATGGTCATATAGTTTGATACATTTTCTGTTTGATTTTGATTCTTTGTTGGTTTTTGAAAAATGTTTGTTTTGGATGAATACTTGTTTTGGAATTGATTTTTTAATTTTTCTTTGACAAGAAAACAAAGCATGCACACAAACACAAGAATGTCACCTAAAAAAGGCACAAATAAGTGTGGGTCTAGATCAACCCAATCCTTGGAATTTTATGACCCTTTCCTTCAAAATGTATTTTAGGTGTTTTCCAAAACCTAAAGTCGGCTCAATTTGCACTGGTCTTGACTCAAAATGAAAACACTTCAAACACTCTTTATCCCTAAGGTCAAATGGCTAGTTGCGATAAGTTCAGCCCACATCTTGATATTTATTTGACTTTGGTACTACATACCTTATAAATTCCACCATGGTAGGTAAGGATGTGATATAATAAGTCTTGTATGAGCATAACAAATAGATGATCCCTATGATGGGGGAGTCACCACTTTTATTGGGCTACAAGTAACCTTTCAAAAAGCTATGTTTCTACTCAAGGAAATGTGTATGGTGAGTATCTTGGGAGAAAAACCTTCTATGCTCTTGCACTGAATTTATCACAAATATCCTCAATCAATAGAACAGGTGGGCTACTACTTAAAGGTGTTTAGTAATGTTTGATGTTTTTGGACATAAGTTCATTCTGCAGTGACTCACTTAAGAGCCTTGTAACTTGTGGTGGGGCCCATTTATCCTTTCGGCAAGTTACACTATAGGAACAACTATACCCAAGGCTACAGCTTTCACTCTCACTTGATTTCTATAGCGGCTTGAAGGATTTACCACGCGAGGTCATTCCCAAGTGTGATGTTGCTCTTGGCAGGCCTCTCTTAAAAATATAAACTTTGAATGTTACTAACACTTTTCTCTTGCACCTAGGACCACAAAAGCCAAGGGAGAGGATAGTGTGTGTTAGAAGTACAACCCCTTGACAAACTTTGCACAAGCGTGCCAAACACAAAAGATACTTGTTCTTTTTAACTCATCATTTTCAATGTGATCTAACTATTTGGAGATGTTGCTCCAACAGCCATGGTGTTCTTTTTATCCTTCAATGGCAAAATGTGTTGTAATCTAGGAATTGGAAATCCTGATCAATTGAATTAAGAGCACATTTTGCTTGAAGTAAATCGATTTGAGAATAACTTTGACAAATTGGGGATTCTTTTTAACTTGCACAAAATGAAGTGTTGATTGTGAATTTTAGTTTGATGCGAGAAATAAAATTTTCCTTGTTGACTTTAAGCACCAAAAGAATTTGTTCCTAACTTTGCAAAAAAATAATTTTGTGTGTTTGTTTTTGTGATTCTTTTTAACTTTAAACAAGTGTGATTCTTTTTTAGAGCTCCAAACAAAAGATGTGGTTCTTTTTAAAACTCCAAATGAAAGTGTAGTTGATTTTAACCCAAAAGGAAAATGAATTTGTTTTATCCTAACTTGAAAGACAAAGTTAGCAATATGAACAAATTTATTTCCTAAGCTAAAATTGCTAAAAAAATTCATTGTAGGGGTTAGTTAAAACTTGCACAAAAGATAATTAGTTAGAAAAATCCGCATGTTTTGGTGGGATTCTACAAGCCTAAAAATTTTGGTTTTCAGTTACAAGGAATTTTCTTACAACTCTCTATTACAATAGCTCTACTCTATGTGAAAATAGAAGTGCTATTTAACACGAAAGAGAAACAGTATAGACAATAGCACTAAAGTATCAATTTGCGAAGGTGATACATGAACAAAAATGCAAGAGCATGACCTGTGTGTCAATTAAAACATTCAAAAGTTAGTAGTCTTCAAAATGGTTGCTCTTTGATTCACGTTGGGTTCACCAAATGATGCTCTATAAAAAGGATTAGAAAATCTTTTTCATGGCAAGACACACAAAAGCACAAGAAACAAACGTTAGTGTTAGCAACAAAAGCTTATCCTAAATAGACATATCAAGAGAGATATTAAGCATGAAATAGAAAGCATACAAACATAGAATAGATAAACTGTACTCCTCCAAATGCTAATCAAGATGCTCATAGTTGCTCCTCCCTTGTTCCTCTCCTCTCCAAGTTCCACATGAGTGTAGCTCTCAGCTTTTAGCACTAGCCATGGATGCCATATGAAGATTCAAGATGGTTGAATATGATAAGAAAATGCTATGCAAGTGTAGATAGTGATGCTATGAAAAAGTTCTATGCTAATACCAGTATAACAACAATACTCTAATGCTTCTTTCTTTGCTTGAGGAGAAGGGTTATATTTATAGAAAAAATGGGGAAATGAAGGGTTAAGACTGAGTAATCTTAACAAGGGTTAGGATTGAAAGATATTCAATCCATGTGAGACTTTCAACCCAATCTCATGTTGACAAGTGTCACCATGAGGAGGCTTGAGAGGAGAGATAAGGAGCATTAAATGCTTGAGGGGACATGATGGTTACCCTAGGGGGTTGGGTCAGGGTTAGGTTAATGGATATTCCTTTTATCCAAGGGATAAATGAATGTGCAAGGGTTAAATGGTTACCTTAGTCAAAGAAATAAATACTTTGAAGAGACCCATGAATCAAAAGGATGGTTAAGTTAGAGGAAAGTCTCTAACCAAAGGTAAAAGGTGAGTTAACCATAAATGGTTATGTAAGAGCCTTTAATGGTTTGGAAGACTTTAGAGGTTAACCATTTGAAGACTTAAAGTCTTAAATGCCTTTCAAAGACTTTGAGGGCTTTGAGAAGTGACTCCAAGTTGCTTAGGAATGTGACAATATTTAGTGGGTGAATTAGGCTAATTAGAAGGAGTTAGAAGAATCTAGAAGGGATTTAGGCATGCAAGTGGATTTTGCAGCAAAATACTTTAAGGGAAACCATTAAAGGTTTCAAGTGGGTGAGGATAAATAGGATTTTAAATAAATAATTTATTTAAAATAGTTGTGCAACTTGCATTTGTAGGAAAATGCAAGTGGGTGGAGGATAAAGGTGATTTAAATAAATGTTAATTTATTTAAATGTGAGAGATGGGATTTTGGGGGTTTTAAATAAATATTAATTTATTTAAATGTGAGAGAAGATTTAATTAAACAAATATGATTTATTTATTTAATTAATGGTCTGAATTTGGTTAAGTGAATTAAATCAAATAAATTGAATAAATTTATTTAATTAATAGGAGTAGAGGGTTAAGATGAATTAATTAAATATTAACTTAATTAATTATTAATTGATGGTTAAATAATCAAATAAATACTAAATATTAATTTAATTAAATGGATAGATTTATGTGACTACATTTGCCTCTCTTTGAGATGGTGCGATTTTATTGCATCATTTCAATGAAAAAAAAATAGGTGTGAAGAAATATGCCCCATAAATGTTAATTTAGCGGGTGGTATGCCCCCTCAAGAGATGGGCCAAATTTTTTTGAAAAATTGGGTGATCTCTCGAAAAAGAACGAGAAGTGGAGGGGAGGTAGAATAGAAGAAATTAGCAATAATGGTGAAAGAATGGAAGAAAACACCTTTCTAATCAATGCAGAACATATACTAGCATAGGATATGGGAAAGATATTCAGGAAAACAATGTGACTTGTTATGCTTTTAACAAAATTGGACATATTGCAAAAGTTTGTAGAAGGCATCACCGGAAAATAACAAAGGTCCTAGTTTGAAAGGTAAAGAAAAGGTTGAAGAGGTAAAGAAAGAATTCTCAAAACAATGGATCAGAAAGTCAGATCAGAATGTTGATGGGAATACTCTCCCACTAGTAGAATAGAGTAACACTCCACCAATAGGAGACTCTTCATCTAACCAAAGGAAAATCCTTTGGGGGTTTAGCAACAAACTGAAAAACATGCTAATATACCCTCGATTGATGGTGAGAAGTTGAATTACTTCTTTACTGGCAGATGAGTTAAGTTATGACTTTATTGGCAAGCATTAAATGCAGTAGATGGAGAAAATAGCATTATAAAGAAAGCATTTTGGCTCTTTCTTATTCACCGAGCATTAAAATCTTTGAGAGTGCAAAAATTCCTGAGCGAAGGCATTCTTAGCGAAGAAGAGAAGTAGTTCATCCAAGCACTCATCTCTAAGGTAGATTGAGGTATTTATAAACATGGCATTCTCCTTTGTTCCTAAATTTATAGCAAACCCTACTATAATTGAGGTTATCAAGCACCCTAGACCCATATTCAAGCTTGTTCTCGAAATAGCTATGAAAGATGATAATATAGGTGCATTCTCTCAAATTCCTAAAGGAGTAGTATATGTTGAAGATCCTAGAATATACATACATTGTCATATAGAGGAATTAGGAGATGATGAAATTAAGAAAACGTATAGCACTGTCATTTGTGATAAAAATGGAAATATCAAGCCGGAACACAAGGTAGTAGAAACCCTAGGTTTTATGGATATTCTTAGCATTCCTGATTTTCCCGAATATGTGATAAGAATAGTTCTAAGAAGAGTCCATGGTGAATTCTTCTGGTTGGATTTGATTCATAAAATGACAAAAGAATCCGTTAAAGTAGTAATAGGGTTACCTTCCACCGGTAGCAGACTTGACATAACAAAAAGTGTCTCAAATGACACAGTGATGGATCTAACTGGTGCAACATTTGACAAAAGGTCTCTAAGGGTAAATGATGCAAAGGACATCAATGTCAGATTTATTAGTATGATCTTAGGCTACAAAGCTACACATGCAAATAGGTTGAACTCAGTATCTAGCCTATGTATTAAAAGTGCATATGACATGGTTAATGATAATGCTAGAATAGATGTGTGTGAATGGCTCGAAGATGAATTGATAGACAATCTGAAAAAGTTCAAAGGAGATGATTTGGAAATTTTCTTGTATATTTAATGTTGTATATTACTAAGCAAGTACTTGGTATTGGTAGAAAATATTTTGGCTTTGGTATACGAGTAGGAAAGCAACTATGGATATATTGAACAACATGGGAGAAAACAGGGAGAAAAACATAAATGAACATTTTCAGGCACTAAAAGCTCGAATGAAGACTAGAATAAGACTATCATAGGCAATTCTAGATAAATATTAGAAGGAAATATGCTTTGTAATTAAAAAGGATGAAATGTGGATGGAGGCGCTTATCCCTAGGACAATCTGGGTAACTAAAATGGGCTATGAGACAGATGATAACATTATTGAAACCTATGCAAAATCCCTCCTTGAAGCACCAAAAGAACCCTCTGAGAAAGTCTTTGGTAGTGCTGAAACAATAGAAAGTGGTATTCAGTCTAGGAAAAGAGTCAAGAAAGTTGAACAAACAGTAAGGAAAGACACTAGATAAGCAAAAGTACTTAAGGAAGATGTATTGAAGAAAACTAGTATCAAACAAAGTGAGTTGGAAGGAATTCAACTGAAAACTCATCTTTAACTAGTTGCAACATCCTCTGAGATAGATATATCAATGGTATTCAAAAGGGTAGAAAGGAAAAGAAAACCCTCACCGGTACCCTCACCCACACCCAGGAAAATAAGACAAAAGCAATAGGCAGTGAGGCCTCTAGCAAAAATGTTGACTCCTAAGAAGAAGGTAAAACAAGATATTGCTCCACTGGATAAACTCTTAAGTGAAATAACTTAAGATGGAAAGTTGAAAAACATTAGCAAACTGTATAACTCACTATCTTTTGATGACAAAGAAAGCATAGAGAATAGTGTAATTTTACACTTGGATATTTACAAGAAATTTTTGATGGAAATTGTTGATGAAATACCAGCTGATTTGTATAGATGGCTGGAAGCTAGAAGGGTAGCTATTGTTGAGCTGGACAAGAAAATAAAAATTGAAAAACTACTTGCAGTGCATCCTGTAAACTCACCTTATGAGATAGACAAATTAATCAGCGAAGCAAACCGGACAGTATCTTCAACTACTCACCAGCATGTAGCACTGATGGCAAGAAGAGTGAATGAAGTCTCTGAAGAAACAATAGATGCATGGGATATATTCTTTGTAGAAAAAGAGAAACAAGAAGAGCTACTAAGACCTAAAACCATCAGGGTATACCAAAAGGACAAGGATGAGGGAAAAGGTAAGGTAGGTGGACCTCCAAGCCTACAAATAACTAATAACTTAACCCCACCTCCTTTGGATACTCTACCGGTAGAAACTACAGACAATCAACCGGCTACTGAGAGTATGGAGACTCCTCTAGAGGATACTAATCCCGTGACTAAAATTTTGTACACTGTAAATATAGACACAAAGGAAGTAAATGTTGTGGTTGATAGAGAAACCACTCAGGATAAAAGGAAAGATGTAACTACTAAGCCATTGACTGCAGATGTTGAGATTGAGGTGAATAATACTGTAAACATAAGCACAAAAAACCCTACTCAAACAGAGCAATCGATAGAAGACACCACTAGTAAATAATTAGAAGAACCAGTAGATAAAACTGAAAAACAATCAGGAGAACCGGAAATGGAAAATGTAGAGGTACAATATGAGAAATCAGCTATTAAGAGCTCAGAGAAACCTTCCGAGACAAAGATGGAGAAACTAGAATAGAAACAGGTTGAGACACAAGTTTGGACAGAGACAGTGCCACCGACTAAAACTAAAAATCCCAAACCTTTGGTAATAGAAATGCAAACACAAACTGACCTACCAGAGGTCAAAACAAGCAAAGTTATCACTACAACCGGTAGCATGGATATTGTGAAAATAGTTGGGCAGACATCTAGTACTTCAATAGCAGAATTCCGACCTACAAATGTGACAGAGGTCTTACTAGATTTAATAAAGAAAATCACAGAGTGTAATGCACAAGCCTATAAGGCTATCGATGACACAATACCTATTCTCAAATTGGTAGTACCTAAATGCATTATGGATACTACAGATTCTTTAGGTCAACTAGACACATTGTCTAAGTTCATCACCGACAATATTTTGACAGTTGATCAAATCAGTGAAGACACATTAAAAGAAAGGATGAATAAGGAGAAAGAAAAATTCTTTGAGGAAATTTTGAAGAAGAACAAGGAGAAAATGGACACCTTATTACCAGAACTTGGAAATTATTTTTTGTATTTTAATAAAATATACAGGGATACTTGCAAAACAAACATCTTGACACAAGATATAGATTCAGAGATCAACAAAACTCAAACTGAAATAAACAATATTGTTGACAATCTAATAAGTACATCTGATTCATTTTTGGAGATAGAAAAGAAAATTGCAGTTCTCGAAGAGAATATAGAGAAGTTAGAGAAGGATAAAAAGAGAATAAAGGATAAGGTAAAGAGCTTAAAATGTAAACTTGGTCCTAAACTAGATTACCTCATTTCTTTGAGAAAATAAATTTCTGAGGCTCTGGTTCCCAAACTTAAGACACAGGAAGAGAAAATGCACATACTCACCGATATAGTTCAGAGAACATAAGAGGCATTACAGGAAAGCAAAAGATTCAGTGACAACCCAAATATGGTTTTGGCAAATATACTCCAGATTGTAACCCATCGGTTACAAAAATCTAGGCAGGAACCACACTCCACTGACAGTGAATGACAAACTTTTCCATTGATGTCAAAGAGGGAGTAGTGTGATGAGAAAAATGATCAGAACAGGACATCATCAACTCAAGGGGAGCATACATTTTTGGGCACACTATTTTGGTAAGAAAAATTTTGGCAGATTCTTTTCGGACATCTTTTTGGACACTTTTTGATTTTTCTCATGAGTGTTGCCATCAATGCCAAAGGGGGAGATTGTTGGTAAATGCACACTCCAATGAGAAATTGTAGGTGATTGAAGGTATTGTCATTGATGGGAACCTTACAATCATGTGATACCATTAGGGAGACTCAAGCATCGGCATCGGCAGACTCTACACCGGCATATAGTTCATCGCACCAAAAAGAAGATTATCGACACCTTGGTCGACAACAATTTTATATAAATGTATTTTTTAATTAATTATAAAATCTTTTGCAAGCTGACATGGAGGATTATAATATGACCTATATATGTATAAGATCATTGTAGATCATTTAGGATATGATATAATGTGAAATATGAAAAGAAGGTAGCAAACCTAATATGCAAATTATTGGATAAGGGTTTATATATATTGCAGAGCTTAAACCAGTACTGAATCTTACTTACCTTACCTTGGACCTTCTAGAGCTGGGAAGATTGAACCTCTTTCTCATGCATCTACGTCTATAACTGGTAAGCAAGACTGGAAAGCTTTATATTCAAAGGAGTTGGAAGATATGAAGAGGGAAGATGATGAGTTTGAGCAACTTGAAGCATTTTTTGCGAGAAGAGTACCGAAAGGACTGGTAGGAAGTAAGTATGAAGGAAAAGCACCTTTTAAATTTTTTTCATGTAATAAGATTGGTTATTTTTCATCTATATGTCTTGAAAGGAACTCAGGTTATTTTTCATCTATATGTCTTGAAAGGAACTCAAGATTTGAAGAAAGAGTTAAAAGATCATTTAACCCTAACCCTGGATATCAGAACAAGTATAAATACAGGAAAAACAGAGACAAATCATGCTAGATAGAGGATGAGGAAGGCATTATTGATTTCGATGATGAACTGACATAAGACTCTACTAGTGGATCCGACAATGGGAAGGAATGGGTATTCCTGGCTATCAAGGAAGATGATCCAACATTGGAAGAGAATATACCTAAGGAGAAGGCACTTTCTGCTAAAATTGAAGACAAGGATGAATGGGTAATTGATAGTGGTTGTCCACATCATATGACTGGAGATAAAGGGAAGTTTCTATCTTTGCAAGAATTTGATGGTGGACTTGTTAGATTTGGAAATGACAAGGCATGCATGATTAAAGGAAAATGAACTATATCATTGGATGGTAAGAACAATACTGACAATGTTTATTATGTTGAAGGTTTGAAGAAAAACATTTTGAGTGTAGGACAATTGGTAGATAAGGGATTTCAATTATAGTTCAAGGATGGAAAATGCAAAATCATTAACAGATCTGGCTTGGAGATAGCAACTTGTACATAGACAAAAGGTACTATATTTCATTTAAACTCTAGTGAGAAAACATGTTTGATTACACAGATTGATGAAAGTTTGTTATGGCATAAAAGGCTATGTCATGTGAATTTTGATTGCATTGTGAAGATCGGTTCAACTAAGGCAGTTAGGGATATACCTAATATTATGAAGCTATTGGACACAATGGTTCATTAAGAAGGAGAGAATTAGTTATTTAAGCTCTTTTCTTCAACAAGGAGATACCAGTAGCATATAAAACAATCTGAGTGATAACCAGTAACTTAAACAATGCAAGCAGTGTGTGTGAAAGGACTTGATAAAATATTAACATAACACTTGCACAATAATACATCATACAACACCAGATATATATGAGGAAAAACCAATGTGGGAAAAGCCTCAGTGAGAATAGTTGTTGGAGATCTTTTTCTCCAATCCATCCTCACAATGAATCTCTGATTACAATATTTAGGGCACCAACCCCTGATTTATGAGCACCAACTGAAGGAGCACCAACCTCTACACAATTTATAGGCTATAATCTAAAGGAGCTACAACCCTTGCACTAAGCTACAACTTAGTGAAAAAAATATTAAACTTAGATATTTAAATGAAATTGCTATTGCAAATGAAGTTTTGCAACCTTACAATATCCTCCTCTCTCAGTTTTAGCCTTACCAGTCTATATTCTCTCCACCCACTCTGCAACTTGACTTTGTTGATCACTTTTCTAAATCCCCTCTCACAATGTCTTATCTTTTTCAACTCACACTTGATCACTCTTAATCAAGGATACCTTCTAATGGATTGTCACCTCTATGTCCAATACACACTCTAGTGGTTGTTCCTTACACCGATTTACTCTTCTTCTCTATACCGGTATATGCTTGCTCATAAACACTTCAAGTGTTTATCTCTTTGGCTCTCAAATAACAATTTTACCTTTTCCCTATAGAAAAAGTAATCATAGTCTCAATTCATCATATTTAAACTTGATCTTTCCCACCAAGAATAAATTCAAACTTGGGGTGGTTAGGGGTTCCTTCACCCAACAAAATTTGCATGAGATCTGATCCAATCGACCTTGGATCGCTCACCTACACTCGAGGAATGCATCTGTATAGTTTTTCCATTTTCCAATGTATATTTGATAAAGATAATAATCTTGTCCATGATTTTCTTCCTTGAAATCTGTTGACTCATTTACAATCGAGTTGTTTCCTTCTCGAGGTCATCTTGCAGTCTAATTTCTTTGCTCCAATCTAGGTGCCAACTACTCCCTGATCTTTCTTTGTCATTATTTCTTCCTCAAGCCACATTAGTCAGTTACCATCCCATGATTTTTGGTTGTTTTATTAATGTCAACTAGCTATTTCAATAACCATGTTGATGGAGGCTTCACTAACCTCTACATGTTTTCCACCTCAGCTCCACATGGCATAACAATGGTGATACACTCAACTCACCAACACAAAGTTGGTTTACATTTGAACATTCAACAAACTCATACTAGTACAAGCCTTTACTGGTGAGACCTTCTCCTCTTGCTAACCAGTAGTGCACACTACACCAATAGCATATCTTCACCTCCGATGGTTTGTGATTACTTTACCATTATTCCTCTTCATCATAAATAGGTAGCCAACCTCCAGACCGGTTTATGCTCTTACCGATTGTTACTCAACATGCTAACACACACATGCATCTCACCTCATACCGGTGAATTCACTAATAGTCTCAATAACTACTTTTTTCCCACCATACCGGTTGACAAGCCTTCATGTTAATCTTCTCAATACCTTATTTGTCTTTCACCATACCGGTACACTCTTCTTCATACTGGTTGACATCAATGACAACTCAATGCCAACAATATCTCCCTTTGGCATTGATGTCAACATTTTCTTTTTCGGTTTCTCTCCCCCTTTGACAACAATGGCAAAGGGAACCTTAGTCTGACACAAATAATCTCTCCCTTGACTGCATCCGGTTAAGACACACTCTCCCCATGTGTGCATGCATCATGATTCAAGAGTCATAAGATAGCAGAAATGGTTGACTCCCCCTGAATCATACAATCTCCTATGCATTTAAGTGCTCCCAGATGGTGGTACAACTCCCCTCTTTTGTCTCAAATACTCAAATGGGCCCAAAGGAAGTGGCTTAGTAAATATGTCAACAATCTGCTCATTAGTTTGAACATATTCTACTATGACCTCCTTGTCTACTACCTTCTTCCTCAAGAAGTGATACTTGATTGCAATGTGTTTTGTTCTTGAGTACATTACTGAATTATTGGAGATGTTTATTGTACTTGATTTATCACACCAGATTGGAATGGGTTCTGATATCTCCACCTATATGTCTTTCAATGTTTGTTTCATCCATAAAACCTATGAACAACATGTAGAAGCTGCTATATACTCTGCCTTGACAGTAGACAATGGTATTGAATCTTGTTTCTTATTGTACCATGATCCTAACCGATCTCCTAAATAGAAAGCACCTCCACTTGTACTTTTATGGTCATCAATACTTCCCACCCAATCTGCATCAGTATAAGCCTGTAGAGAGAAGTCTCCCTTCTTTGGATACCGTAGACCATAGCTGATAGTTCCTTGCAGATACCTGAAGATTCTTCTTACTGCATTTAAGTGAGACTGTTTAGGAGAAGATTGGAATCTTTCTACCTTGCAAATAGATTGTACAATATCTAGTCTAGATGCAGTTAAATACAATAGACTACCAATCATAGACCTATATAGTGTTTTCTCAATTTCTTGTGATTCATCTAGTTTTCTCAACTTACAACTGGTAACCATGGGAGTACTTACCAGTTTGTTGTCGTCCATTTGAAATTTCTTCAACATGTCTTTTGCATACTTGGTTTTGGAAATGAAAATTTCCTTCTCCTTCTTTGAAATTTGCAAACCAAGAAAATAGGACAACTCACCTAACATGGACATCTCAAACTTTGTCTTTATTTGATCTGCAAACTGTTTGCACATGATGTCCTTGTCTCCACCAAAGATAATATCATCCACATATACAACAACTATAATCATGTGATCTCCATTTATCTTGACATACAATTTGTTGTCTACATTCCCTTTCCAGAATCCTTGCTCCTTCAGGTATTTGTCTAATTGGGAATACCATGATGTGGGAGCTTTCTTCAATCAGCATACACTCATCTTCATGCAATAGGCACCCTTCCAGTTGTTCCATATACACCTCTTCTTCAAGATTTCCATTGAGAAAAGAATATTTCACATTCGTCTGATATACTTTATATCCCTTATAGGTTGAGAAAGCTAAAAACATTCTTATTGCCTCTAACCTAGCAACCGGTGCAAAGGTTTCTTCAAAATTAATACCTTCCACTTGAGCATACCCTTTCTAGACTAACCTTGCTTTATGTTGAACTATCTTACCTTCTTGATTTATCTTGTTCTGGTAGACCCATTTGGTACCTATGACATTCTTGTCTACTAGTCTAGGAACAAGTTCCCAAGTCTGATTTTTCTCAATTTGTCTCAATTCTTCATTTATGGCATCTACCCACTTCTCACTTTTGCTAGCATCATCAAAAATTGCTCTACTTCAGTCATGAGATAGAAATTTACCTTATCACCTTCTCAGGCTAATCTCCTTTTGGTATTCACACCTTCATTCCTATCTCCTATGATTTGTTCTTATGCATGATTCTTTTGCACATACTGGTTGGGGATCTTGTTTGGTGTATCTTCTACCGATCCCTTTTTAGATTTTTCTTCATTTTCAACATCTGAATCATCAAGGTAAGGTGCCAGTGCAGATTTTCCTCTATGTGAGTCTTCATCTATTCTCACATTTACACTCCCAACCACCCTTCTCAATATATTGTTGTAGCATTCATAGGCTTTACTATTGGTTGAGTATCCCAAGAAGATTCCTTCATCAATTAAAGAATCAAAACTTCCTAATCCATCAACATCTCTCTTGATGAAGCACTTACTTCCAAACACTCTGAAGTGCTTGAGTGATGGTTTCCTTTCATTCCATAACTCATAAGGAGTCATTCTACTATTCACTCTTAACTGTACTCGGAAGAGGGGAAAAACCAGCAAGGTGGATTAAGGTGGTAAGTGCAGAAACAAAACACTAAAATATATTAAAACATGAAACATGCATAAAACCACATAAAAACATGAAGACAAATCTTATACCTTGCTAATTTTACCTCTCCCTCATATTGAGATTGATAAAGTGAAGGCGCCCCTTGATGTGCTCCTTTGGTTGATTTGGATGTGGAATGCTCTCCTTTGTGCTCAACAAGATAGATTGATGAATTGATATTTGGATTGGATTGTGATAGATTGATGAGGATTTGAATTAGAAGAGGATGAGAGAAGAAATAGGCAGACAATGCATGAGAAGTGGATGATTTGTGAGGAGAATAGGCTCCAATTTATAGATTAGAGAAGGCCAATAGAGGGCCAAGATTAATTTGATTGTGAAGGGTTGAGATTGATTTTAGATAGAAGGCATGGATCAAGGGTGCCTTGGGAAAATAAATAGGAATATAAAATTCCTTGGGAAAAAGGGGGGAGAAATTTGAAATTCAAATATGAGGAATTAAAAATTTCAAAATAAGGATGCATTGAGGGATTCAAAGAAATTTGAATTTATTTGAGAGACTCAATGTTGATGTAACATGAGTGGGAATTAAAAATTGAGGGATAATGATAAGCACTATTATGAGAGATTCTAGAAGGATTAATTAGGTTGAGTGGGATTTGTAAAAGTGATTTGTAGGAATCACATGACTAGGTTAATTAATTAGAATTAATTAACTGAGTGGATTTAGAGGAAATAATTATTGTAGGGGACTTTGGAAGAATAGGGGAATAACTAATTTATTTGATAAATTAATATTTGGACAATAGTGATAGGATTAATTAAATTAGATTTAATTGATTCTGAGAGGAATAAGGATAACATAATTAAAGTAATTAATTATGTTGATGGGCTTAAATTAATTAAATATTAATTTAATTAATTTTAGGTGTCTACATTTTGCCCCTCTTTGATATAGCATCATGAAATAATGTTATATCAAAGAACAATAAAGCATAGTGGAAGAAAAGGATAAGGACTAGTAGCATGATACCCCAGTCATGAGATGAGGAAGAATGATAATGTGGAAGGATGATGAGGAAGTAGTGGTATGGCCCATCAAGAGGACATGCAAGTTTGAAGAACATGGGTGTGCTCTCCAAAGGAATTAGAAGAATAAGAAATGAAAGGATTAAGATAATGAAAGAGGGAACCAGGATGAGTTTTAGTGTTGTGAATGAAATGAGACAAAGAAATGATAAATGGATTGGATTTCTTGTTGAGTAAGTATAGTGAGCAATCTTAGATTTTATATTTCCATGGATAGTCTACACCATTGATTATAAGAACCAGGATAATATGAAGATCTGAGGCATGGATTGATGCTCAGTCAAATAGGAATGCCTTGGACACAATCATGCAAGTGTTGATAAACACTAATGCAAGGTTGTCGGTTCATACAAGGAAGACCTTCAAACACACCATGCCATGAAAACTATGCCCCATTATACACCAGCCAAGACATGCGAAGATATAGGATGATCAAGGCAGTCCTGAACAAGTATAGTCCTGGGACACAACAAGAAAACAGATCGAAAAGATCAAGTATGCAAAAAATATGCACATGATTGACTGACATCTCTTGCCAAGAGTAGGACATGGATTTGGATAAACTATCGGACTAGGGAAGGATGCATCCCGATGGGCAAGGTGATGGATTGATTGATGGATGACAAAAGAAAAGTTTGATGTGCAAGATCTATAGACGAGATTGTTGCTTGGATTTTATTAGCAAAGTATGGATGGGTGCTTGGATTAGGCACAAGTGAGTACGAGCTTAGGTAGATGGGGAAATCTTATTTTGATGGATTGGATAGGATTGGAAGAAGGAAAAATAATTAGATAGGATGAAAATGGAGATGGATGATTGAATAGGATCGGATTGGGGATGGGATTAATGATTGAATTGGAAGAGATGGAGAATATGATTGGATAAGATAGGATTGGATGGGGTGGATTGGTGGATAGGATTTGATTGAATGGAACCAATGCCAAGGGAGAACCAAGGATTGGTAAGAGGATAGATAGATGAGGGATTGGTTTGGATAGGAGATGGAGGGAATAAGTGGATGGATATGGATAGGAGACAGAGAAATAAAAGATGGAGGGTAGCGTGATGGAGACCCAAGGACTATGCTGCAAAGGAGTGCAATGCCCCACACTAGAGGTAGTGGAATTAAGGATACAATGAATGGTGGATAAAGATGTATGAGGTGGGAGGATAATGTGTAATGGATATGGATGTTAGAGGATTAAGGCTTGTGTTTTCCAAAGCATGCATGCATATACATTATTTTACCTCTTATATGATCAAGACAAAAGATAGGAATGGAGGATTCATTTTGATAGGATGAGGGATATGAGATGGAGGATATGGATAGCGTAGTCAAGATCAAAGATAGAAAAGGAGAATGGACTTAGATATGATGTAGATGGATGGGAGGATTGTGTGAATGAAGCTTTCCCCCAAGTATAGAGTGCAAGGGGATGAGGGGATTACACATGACACTTGTTTGAAAAATTTTCATCATGGTAATTACCCAAGGTGCCACAAGAAGTGGTTTTCACCATTGGATGAAATGATTTTTTTTTCTTTACTTTTTTCTGATTATTTTTTTTGTATTTCTTTATTTTTTTGATTTTTTTGTTTTTTTTTATTTTTCAATTTTTGGAATAGTTTGGATGGATAAGGATGAGGATGAGTGGATATGGAAGATAGTGGATGTGTGAAGGAGGAAGTGAGGACTCAAGCATCTAGTTCCATAGATGGTATCCCTAAGTATTTCTTTGAACTATAGGTATGCTCATAGATGTTGGTAACAATAATTGGGGAGATGAAATGGATAGGGGATGGAAGATAAGGATTTGGAAAAGGATTGGACTAATGGAATGGGATTGTGAAGAATGGAGTGTGAATAATGGATGGGGTTTTGAAGAATTTGTGGAAGATCAACATTGGAACACACCTTGAAGGGTGGTGGAGTAATGGGGGAGAGTTTTTTGAATTGGATGGGGGATAAAGTGTGGATTTTGGGAAATGAGGACCCAAAATAGAAGAAGGGGTAAATGGAGCTGGGATAGTGGATTTCAGGACATAAGGACCCAAAATGGATTTTGAAGATAAAGGAGTGTTATATGGAGGATTGGAGGATTTATGAATGGATGGAGCTTTTGGATTAGCAAGTTTGGATGGTAGTTTTGATTTTTCTTTAGGATGCATTGCTTCTTTGGGAATCCACATAGTTTTTGATTTTTTCTTTTGGTGCCTTTGTGGCCTTTTTTAATTTTTGTTTCTTTCAGATCACATTTTTATTTTGAGCATGTTGTTTTGAGGGGACATGTTGATCCTTTCATTTTTGTCAATTTTGAGCTTTATGCTTTTTAGATTGGGCATCCAAATTGCTTCCAATAGCAATGGGATGGGTGCATGAGGATGAAGGGTTGATAGATTTTATGGATGGTATGGTGGAAAGAGAGTGTTTGGAGGCATCCAAGGATGTGTGACTTTGTTGATCTTTCTTAGGGATTATTTGAGGTGATGGAGTGGTGGATGGAGGGATGTAAGGAATGAAGAGTCTAACTTTGGAACATAGGGTCCCAAAATAGATGTGGAAGATGAGGGATAATGGGATTTTGATTTGTATGAGGGAAATTTGGATTTAGGAGGAATAGAGGATGTACCAACATCTTGAGAATTATCTTGAGGACCCTTATTATTTTGGAAATAAGATGTGAGTCCATTTTGAGAGGGATGAGATGTGGAAGGAAGATTAGGAACTTTAGATGGATTGGGATCATGACATGGAGATGAAGGGATAATTTGATCTTGACTAGGGAGGGTATCATGAGGTGGAGTGGGAGGGGTGATTGGATCACAAGATGGAAGAGGATCATGTGATGATAGAGGAATCATATGATCATGAAAGGAAGTGGAGGGGATGGGATCATTAGATGGAGTAGAGGGAGATGCATCAAGAGATGGAGAGGTTTCTATGCTAGCATGCTTTGGAACAAGCTTTTGACATGTTAGGAGTTGTGGGGATTATGTGACGGAGGAAGATATGGAAGCTTTGATGTGAGTAGATGGGGAAATGGGAGTATCATGAAGTATGGGGGATTGGGATTTGTATTGAGGTTGAGGTGATTGGGGTGGATGGAGGACTTGAGGAGACTTGGCCACTTTTCTTTGAGGTGAGGATTTTGTCTCCTTTGCTAGCATGTCTTGGATAAGATTATGGATGATGGATTTGGAGGATGTGGACAATATGGATTTTGGAGGATTAGGATTAGATGAAGAATTAGGATTAGATTTGGGATTGGGATTGGGATTGGATGGAGGGTTAGGATAATGGATTGGGGAATTAGGATTAATTATTGGAGGAATATGGAGTAAAGGATTTGGATGGGGAGCAGAGCTAATGAATGAATTGTAGAAGGATGGGGATTGGGATGTAGATGGGGGGGATATGGAGGTATACATATTGGATTAGAAGACTATGTGGATGAGGGATAATATGGAGATATGGATAGGGAGTAAGATGGAGATATGGATGGGGAATAAGATGGATTTCCCTTGTCAAGGGTAGAGGAAGGATAATAGATATGGTATGAATTGGATGTAATGTATTGAGATGGGATGGATGAAGTTATGATAGGTGAGTGGGAGATTATGGGATTAACTTGGTAGGAAGATTTGTGAACTTCCATGAGAATCTTCTTGTACCAAGCTTTGAAATTTTGGGTAGTCATGTTGAGAGTGAAGGATTAGACTGGAATTGGATGAATATATTTTGGAGGGGAAAGATTATGAAGATGATGTTAAATGAAGATGAGGATTAGGACTTGGCTTGGAATGATGATGGATTAGATCTGATTAGGTTTGGATTGAATTTTATTTGCATTGGAATTTGTTTGATTGGATTGGTCCTTGGATTAGGACTTGGCTTGATTGGATTGGTCCTTGGATTAGGACTTGATTTGATTGGATTGGTTGATTGATTGAATGGATTGGATTGAATTGGATTAGATTGGATTAGATTGGATTGAATTGGATTGGATTGAATTGGATTGATCCTTGGATTTGATTTGATTTGATTTGATTTGATTTGATTTGATTGGATTGGATTAGTCCTTGGATTAGGACTTGATTGGGTTTGGAAGATGGGTGGATTTGATTGATTGGAATTTTGGAGATTTGATTGGACTAGAGGAAGAATGAATATTAGTTGAGGAAGGATGATTGTTTGAATGGATGAAAGTGGATTGGGGATTGGAGAATTTCTTGGATAGATAAACATGGATTAAAGATTTGATGATGACAAGATGGAATTTGGAAAGAGGGGTGATTGAGTAGTTGTAGGGGATGGACTTGGCAAGAGATGTCAAGTAAAGAAAACACAATGGTGAAAAGAAGTTAGACTCAAAAGACACTCATGTTCCTTCACAACATATCCTATGGCAAGAAAAGACAATAGTCAATGGATCCCAATTGGTTTCCAAGCTACACTTACCCAGAGTGGATACTTAGATGCTTGACCCCACTGGCTCCCCTCCATGGCACTCACTTCTCCAGGGTAGCCAAACATCAATTCCCATGAAAACTCCTCATGGTGAAATTTCTGTCTCTACTAAGGGCCGTAAAAATATGGGCGGCTTTGGAGGTCCGACCTCCTCCACCAATGACTAGAAATTTTTTGGCCACTATGCACAAGGTGTTTAGTATGGCTTCCCATTAGGAGCTACCCTTCGTAGTTGCGCAAGTGTAATTGAGGCCTATAGCCCAACAAAGCACCAAGAACTTAGTAGTCATGCAAGCATGATTGAGAACTCTCATATAGCCCCAACCATTGACCCTCTTGTAATCAATGGCCTATTTATTATAGTGAGTTGGGAACCCCAGGTCTGGGTGTACTCACTTGGGTCATTCCCCTCTTACCTTCTCAAAGAGAAAGTTGGGAGGGCAGGCCCGCTAAGGGTAAGCATGCAACAAACAAGAAAAGGTTTGAGGGTAAAGATTTTTGATTGCCTATGCAGACAAGAGCATACTCTCCTACCTCTACACTTTCCTCAAACACAAAAAGAAAGAGTTCTTTTACCTCTAATTAAAATCTAGGTGCCTAGAATAAAAAGATTAAGAAAAACACAATGTTTGGTCAGATTTCCTTAGGCAACCTGCAAAAAAGTGGATTAGTAGTTTGAAAATGAAGTCTTCAACAAGCGTCCTCCAAAAGACAAGAATGGCAAAAATATATTTTTATTACTTTTTTGGGAATGAGTAGAAAAACAAGAGTAAAAATTTTTCTACTAATGACAAATGTGGATTTGGAAGAAACTTTGATGGGTAAATGAGATTTGACTAGGTTTTTGCCACTTTCTAAGGGATAGGCAAGCATAAAATGGGGATTTTAGAGGAGAGGTGAAGGAGTGGAAAAATTTGTCCTAGAGGGACAAAGAAGCAAAAATTGGAGATAGGCAATATGGAAAAATTTGGAGGTGATTGGATAAAACTAGAAGAAGTTATGGCAAACCCTAAAAATGGAGAAATGTGGGATTTCGGGCTTCAAAAAGTGGAATTTGGGATAAGGTCCTCAAGGAAGGAAATGTGCAAAATGAAATTACAGGGGATCTAGTGAAAATATGAGGAAAACAGAGTGAAGATAAAGAAGATATGGCAAAAAAATAGAATAAATTTAAAACAACATAATAGATGCCATGGCATTGATTAGCAGATAGTCATGCTAATACACAAGCGATCACGCTAACAGACAAATTATTAATATTTAAATGAATAGATAACAAAAAAAATAAAAAATTTAGTTGCGCTAATTATCAAGCGCACGTGCTGATACACAGGTGCTTGCGTCAAAACAACTAGTTAGCACCCAAATATTCAAATTTAATTTTTTCAAAAAAATCCTCGTGCTAATCACAAAGTGGTTGCACTGAAGAGACAACTGGAAAGAAATAGAAGTGAGAAGATAGAATAATGCAGAAGAGGAAGAATGAGGAGATAGAAGAATTTTTGCAGTGGTCGCACTGAAGCCAAGGCGGTCGCGCTAAAGCACAGTGAGCCGCCAATTTTTTTTTTTTGAGTTTTTTTGTGGTCGTACCGAACCCGAGACAGTCGCGCTGATTAGCAGGTGGTCACGCTAATCTAGAAAAGATCACTCCAATGTGTGTACGCTTCTGCTAAAGCGTGAATCTTGTGAGAACCCTTCATAAAAAGACTCATTTTTTTGTTAAATTCGGGACGTGGGTCCCACTGGGCATGCCAAAATGAAGAGGGGAAAAACCAGCAAGGTGGATTGAGGTGGTTAGTGCACAAACAAAACACTAAAAGATATTAAAACATGAAACATGCATAAAACCACATAAAAACACGAAGACAAAGCTTATACCTTGTTATTTTTACCTCTCCCTCGGATTGAGCTTGATGAAGTGAAGGCGCCCCTTGATGATGCTCCACTTGATGTGCTCCTTTGATTGATTTGGATATGGAATGCTCTCCTTTATGCTCAACAAGATAGATTGATGGATTGATATTTGGATTGGATTGTGATAGATTGATGAGGATTTGGATTAGAAGAGGATGAGAGAAGAAATAGGCAGCATGATAATGCATGAGAAGTGGATGATTTGTGAGGAGAATAGGCTCCAATTTATAGATTGGAGAAGGCCAATAGAGGGCCAAGATTGATTTGATCATGAAGGGTTGAGATTGATTTTAGATAGAAGGCATGGATCAAGGGTTCCTTGGGAAAGTAAACATGAATATAAAATTCCTTGGGAAAAAAGGGGGGAGAAATTTGAATTACAAATATGAGGAATTAAAAATTCCAAAATAAGGATGCATTGAGGGATTCAAAGAAATTTGAATTTCTTTGAAAGACTCAATGTTGATGTGACATGAGTGGGAATTAAATATTGAGGGATAATGATAAGCATGATTATGAGAGATTCTAGAAGGATTAATTAGGTTGTGTGGGATTAGGAAAAGTGATTTGTAGGAATCACATGACTAGGTTAATTAATTAGAATTAATTAACTAAGTGGATTTTGAGGAAATAATTATTGTAGGGGACTTTGGAAGAATAGGGGGATAATTAATTTATTTGATAAATTAATATTTGGACAATAGTGATAGGATTAATTAAATTAGATTTAATTGATTCTAAGAGGAATAAGGATAACATAATTAAATTAATTAATTATGTTGATAGGCTTAAATTAATTAAATATTAATTTAACTAATTTTAGGTGTCTACATACCCAGTTTAAAGTGTAGACAGCAGTATGAACTGCTTCCTTCCAATATATATCCAGTATGTTGGCCTCATTGAACATGGTCCTAGCCATCTCCTTCACTGTTCCATTTTTCCTCTCTACTACCTCATTTTGCTAGGGTGTCCTTGCAACTAAATACTATCTTTGAATTCCATGTTTCTCACAGTAGTCAACAAACTCATTGGAAGAAAATTCTCCACCCCGATCTAATCTTAAGCATTTTACCCGGTATCCACTTTCACTTTCTACTATCTTCCTGAAAATATTGAATCTCTCAAATGCTTGTGACTTATCATGCAGAAAATTTACCCATCATTCTTGAGTAATAATCTATGAACAACATGAAATACCTTTCTCTATCCAATGCTCTTGTCCTTGTTGGCCCACATAAGTTTGTATGTATCAACTCCAAAGGTCTTGAGGTGTTATATTATTTTGTTTTAAAGATGGCCTTTGCTTGCTTACCTCTGACACATTCATCACAAAATGTGCTTGTCGGTTTTATGATCTGAGGTATGTTTCTCACATACTAGTTCTTTCTTATCTTAACGAAATTGTCAAATTTCACATGACCTAGTCTCCAGTGCCACAACCAGGTTTCATCAACCTGTCCCATCATTTATTAGGACTCATAGCATTCCTTCAGATTGTAGACATTACCCTTTGTCCTATTTACCTTTTCTACCACTTGACTAGTACTCTTCTTTCTTATCTGAAAATTGGTAGATTCAAATGGAAACTTATATCCCTCGTCGCACATTTGACATACACTCAACAAATTATTCTTCCATCCTTCCACATAGTACACATCATGGGCCTTGAGCTTGCCATCAATATTTAGTGTACCCTAACCTTTTATCTTGATGGAGGAGTTATCACCAAACCAGATTGAACCACCATTCCAATCATCAAGATTGATGAACTTTTTCTTGTCTTCGGTCATGCAATTTGAGAAACCACTATCAACTATCCATAAATTCCTCCTTTTAGCATGTAGAGAAATTTGCACAATCAGGTTGGACTTTGTCTTGTTTTTCTTCTTCTCTACCCAAACCAGTTTCTCTTCTTTCTTTTCATCTTCTGTCACTTTGTGTTCTAGTTTTGTTTCTAACTTTTCATCCGATACTATTTATCTTTTTCTTGTTGGTTCTTAGCTTACAATACCTTTCTATGTGACCAAAACTTTGATAGTTATAATATTTCTCATTAGCACCATAAGGTGTATTCAATGCATTCTTGTAGGAAATTTGCATATTACTCCTACATTCATAACTCTTGTGACAAAACATTGCAATTATAAGATGTGACATTTGTAAGTTTTGCAATGCAAAAAATGAGTTTCTACTCTCAAAACTAGGGTTGACATTCATTTTCCTACAATATGCCATTCTATGACCGAACTTATTACACTAGTGACAATAACCATGAAAATTTGGAACATACCGATTAGGTTGTCTTGCACCTGTAAACGACTTCCTCACTGGGGGTCTTCCTTTCAAGTTGCTAACTATTGTGAATCCTTCATGATCAATACTTACATTTCTCCTTGGATCTGCATGTCGGTGCATTAAGTATGGTCTCTGGTTCATTGATTAAGTATACCGGTTTGTGTGGCAGTTTCTAGCAACATTTGCATATGTCTTCTTGTTGGTATCCTTGCTTATCGTAAATGTCTTCTTCTCTTCACCTTCATTTGAAGAATCTAATTGTATCTCCTTATCAGATGTGTCTTTGTTGTTTGAACTTTGATCTTCTTGAAAAACTAAGCCACCAGTATCTTTAAATTGCTTCTATTTTCTTAGCATCTTTTTCAGGGCTTCGGTGTTGCCTTCATATTTGCTTCTCCTTTTTATTTCTTCCTGATGTTTCTTTAAGTCCTTACAAAGTTTCACTATTTCTACTTCCAAATTCTAATGTTCCTTTTCCTTTTCACTCAGACCGATACTAGTGACTTCAAACATCCTCTTGGCCTCTTCCAACATGAGTTTTAGGTTTGCAATAGTTTTCTTGGACTCTTCAAGAGATTGCTCCAACAAATCTTGTTCTTCAGCTACAACCCCTTTTACTTTCTTTAAGTCTCTTCTTGTTTTCTTTATCTCATCTAAGGCACTAATGAACTATGCTTCAAGATCTATTTATCCTTCTATCTCTTCCTCTTCTACTTCTTCAAGTACCAAAACCTCTTGAGCCATGAAAATGTTTGATTTGACTTCACCTCCACTCCAACAGTCATTTGAGGCACTTTCCTCATCTATGGTATGATTTTCATGAGTGGAAATACTACTCTTCTTCTGGTAGCCTCTTCTACCATGTCGGTAGACATTCTTCTTCCTATCCTTACTATATGCTTTGCTACCACTTGATTTATCATCTTCATTCTTGTCACCATAAGGACATTTAGCAACAAAATGTCCAATCTTTTTACAGTTGAAACATTTCAAAGGAAGCTTACCTTTGTATTTGCCTAAACCTATCTTAAGTCTTCTGACAAAGTTTTCCATGATATCATTAGAGTCTTCACCGGTTGCATCATGAGAAGATTCTTCCTTTCCTTTTCTTGATGTCTTGAATGCAACTTCTTTCTTCACATCATCAGTACAAAAAATCCTCATCTCATAAGCAGATAGAGAGCCACACAACCCATCCATTGTAAAGACTTTCAGATCTTTTGCTTCTTCTATTGTTGAGACCTTTGTATCATACTTAGATATAAGAGATCTAAGTACTTTCTTCACTATCACCTCATCTTTTATTTCTTCTCCAAGTCCTCTATTGGTATTTGTTGTTTCATTAACCCTTTGGAGATAGTCAACAATCTTTTCTTGATCTCTCATATTCAAACCCTCAAGTTGTGCTCTCAATGTCTACAACTTGGCTTCCTTTAATTTAGCATCAACTTCAAATATATTATGCAACTTATCCCAAGTTTCCTTGGCAGAGGACCAGTGCATGACTTTAACAAACTCATTATCAGACAACCCACTAAGAATGACATTCTTAGCTTTAGCATTGTTCTCATATTCTCTCTTGGCATCTAGATTAGTAGGGGCATTGTTAGGGACTGTATACCCATTTACAACCAACATCCATACATCACAACCTAGAGAGGACAAATAGATTTCCATTCTTCTACTCGAAAAGGAATAGTTGATACCATCAAACATAGGAGCTTTTGAGGAGGTAGATTCATTTCTTGCCATTGTGAATACTTGATTGGATCAACCCAAGCTAGAGAACACTTTTGACAAAATAGGGTACCTAGGCTCTTATACCAATTGTTGGACACAATGGATCACTGAGAGGGGGGTGAACCAGTGATTTAAACTCTTTTCTTCAACAAGGAGATATCGATAACATATTAAAAAATTGAGTGCTAATCAGTAACCTAAACAATGCAAGAAGAGTGTGTGAAAGGACTTCTTAAAACATTAACATTACACATGCACAAGAATACATTACACAACACCAAATATATACGAGGAAAACCCAATGTGGGAAAAACCTCAGTGAGAATAGTGATGGTATGATGAAAGAAAAAGGATCTAGTCAACTACTAAGAGGGGGGGTGAATTAATAGGTAGAAAAACTGATATTAACTTCACTAATCTCAAAATCAATCTCTCAAAGTAAACTTATAACTATAAATGCAATATCACTGTCAAGATTAAAATTATCAAGATAAACCAGTTGACTATTACAATAGATAACAATAAACAACTTGAAACTCATATACATCCAAATACTTTTACTAACATAAGTAAAACTTCATTTCATATTACTATTGGTTATCATGACTTATCAAAGTGGAATAAATAGTTAAGCAAGTCAACCATAGAAAACATAACCACAAAAACATTCACCACTTGACACAATATTTTGATGTGGAAACCTAAATGGGAAAAACCACAGTGAGATGGAACTCACAAGAATTCTAAACTCTTTTGAAGTTCGCCTTGTTAGGATCCAAGCTTGATAAATCTTTACAAAAAGTCTTATTAAGAAAAAATCTTGTTAGGGACCACCCGGTTAAGGGATTGACTATAATGCCTTGTTAGAAGCAACACCTTGTGAGGAGTAACCTTTGTAAAGAATTTTGAATCCAAGCTAATGGACCACCTTTTCAGAGGATTTGAATAGAACCATGCTTGTTAGAGCTTACCCAGTTAGGGGATTTAACTGATGTAATTGTTAGAAAACAAGAATTTGATGATATATTTGAATAACACTACACTTCCTTGTTGAGATGCTTTTCATGCTCCTATATGCCTTTACTCAAACTGCAAATACATCATCCAGTTCAGCAACCACAAACTCAATTGAAACTTTGCCAACACTAAAACTAAACAACTCATTGACCTTATAAACAAATCAACTAGGTCGGTAACACAACAAAAACCTAATTCTCTCATAGAGATTATAAATAAGTTAGTTCAAGTATGACCGGTGGATTACATAACAATCTCTACACATCATTAAAGAAAGCCTCAACCACTCCTTGATCATGGCTTCATTGAACTTAGTAACTCATCACACACTTTTCATTACATGCAATATACTTGTTCATTCCCCAAACAAAAACTGTTACCTCAATGTGCCAAAATAACTTTGAAACTCTCTTCATACAATATGAATATGTGTCATAATAATTACCACTCATCATTAGATCATAAACCAATATAACCAATTCATCAAACTTAATCAGTTAGGGTTTATCAAAACAATAGGTAGGGTTTACTAGTTCAACTCTCCAATACTTAGCAATACCGGTTCACTCCACAAACTTACTAACCGATTATAGTTTCCTTCACTAGCTCTTCCTACCGGTTACAAAACATCGTTACAATAATACCATTACTGCTTGATTGACATCAATGACAACATAGCATATCATTAATGCAATCTTCATGCAAATGCCAAAAATCTCCCCCTTTGGCATTGATGGCATTAAAAATATCAATACAATTGATTGTTGTGATTGTGAATAGGAATCCTAGTTTACATTTTACCATGTACTCTCCTTGTCTTCAGCTTGTCTTTAGTTTGTCTTCAATTACCAGCTCACTATACATCTTGCCTTTGTCAATCATACAATTATTCTCCCCATAATCACATAGTTGTTCTCCCCCTTTGACAACAATGCCAAAGTGAAAGTAAAACATGCAATGTAAAACTTCATTGTTTAGCACCAACAACCTGCAACTTGATGCTCCCCTTGTGGACTAACTCCACTTCTACATCAATCCTGTTGTAAAAATATGCAAGTAGCTCTGGGACTGATGTACTCTACATCATTCTCAATTCACCTCATGAAGGGGTACAACCCCTAGATGACTTCTAAGATACTCAAAAGTAGTCTTAGGCAGAGGTTTAGTAAAGATATCTACAAGTTGCTCCATGGTAGAAACAAGCTCCAAGATCACATCTTTACTCTGCACTTTTTCCCTAAAGAAATGATACTTCGATTCAATATTCTTTGTTCATGCATGCAAAACAAGGTTCTTTGAAATATTTATGGCACCGGTATTGTCACACAAGATCTTTACAGGTTATGTAAACTTCATCTTGAAACTTTCTAAAATGTGCCTCATCCAGATAGCCTGGGTACAATTCATATAAGATGCAACATACTTAGCTTTAGCAGTAGACTGTGAAATAAAACTCTACTTCTTTCTACTCCATAAAACAAGTCTTCCTCCAAAAAATAATGTTCCACCAGTTGTTCTTTTCCTATTATCAATATTACCTGCCGAATCTAAATCTGTGTATACCTTCAAGTCAAAGTTTCCTTCATATGGATACCATAATCCATAGTCAACAGTACCTTTCAAATATTTGAATATCCTCTTGGTTTCTATCAAATGTGTTTCCTTTAGATTCTTCTAAAATATACCAATTAGACCAACTGCACAAGCTCTATCCATTCTGTTGTGAACAACATAGTGCAATTTTCCAATCATTGACCTGTACTCCTTATCAACAGACGTGGCCTCATCTTCCTTAGACAACTTACAACCTATAACCATTGGTGTCCCAACTAGTTTATAGTCACTCATACCTATGTATGGTGAAAATGGATAGCAATAAACAACAATATTGAAAGACTAAAATGGATTCAACCACCAAACCCTAGCCTAACAATGAACAAAGATCCACCATAACATATGAAGATAACCTAAGACAATGCAAATAACTCAAAATCACAAAGATTATACCATCACATGTCCACTAGGGTTTTGATCTCCATTCTTCCTATCTCCATTGATCTTGTTTGATATGCTTGCTCTCAGATTTTTGTATGCACAAGAGCTCAATAAAGAACGGAATGTGGTTGCAAGTAGAATTGTAGTGTAGCCAAGTCCTCCAAAATCAGTCATTAGGGTTTGACAATGAAGAAAGCATCTCCTTAAATAGAAGACACAATATGAAATGGAGGGTTAAGATTGAGAGGTGTAAAAAGAGAGGTCGGCTAGGATTAGAGGGTAGGTATAAGAAATACCAAAATAATGAAAGAGGTAGGTAGTGTAGGAAATAAGAGATGAATGACGTGTCATGTGTAGAAAAAGATAATGAATTAATTAAATAAATAAAGATTTATTTAATTAATAGAAGAAGTAGGACAATTAAATAAATAAAATATTTATTTAATTTAGGAAAGGGATAATTTAAATAAATAAATGTATTTATTTAAATGAGAAATAAGGCTAGAAGAGGATAAATGAATTAATTAAATAAATAAAGATTTATTTAATTAATAGAAGAATTAGGCTTAGATAATTAAATAAATAAAATATTTATTTAATTAGACATGACAATTTTGGGTGTCTACATTTTGCCCCTCTTTGAGACAATGCGGCTTGTCGCGTTGTTTCAAAGAAAAATAAGATGAACTGATACAGAGTTGCCCCAGAATAAGGAATTATATGCCCCCTCGAGAGATTGGATGAAAATGTCTGAAAAGATTGCAGACAATCTCTCGATAAGAAAGATGGGAGAGAATGGGCTGATCGGATAAAGTGACAAAGTCACGGGATAAGGAAGACTGACTCGGGAAATGAGAGCTAGGGCAATCTATAAGATAGACCACGGGGGAAAATACATCCTCATTGTCATCTACACCGTCACAAGAGCATAGTGCAAAGCGAAAATAAAGCAGCAACAGTTAGCAGCGATGGCTTTCATTCATAGATTCGACCGTGTCCGCCGATTCCAGCGACCAGCCGATGTAGGAGAGCCGGTAAGTACTCGAAAACTTCCTCGTACTTTCACGCATTTCGAGTTTTGTCATAAATGCATGTTTAGGAGCAATAAATGTGCTAGGAATAGGATATTTAAAAAGTGCAAAAACGCGCAACCGTGTTTGTGTCAGCGCCAGGCGCGTCTGTGTCCAACAGGCGCGTCTGTGTCGGGTCCAGGCGCGTCTATGCCTGGAACCGCGTTTGTGTTGAATGCGGACGCGTTTGTGAAATGTAGCAGCGTCTGTGCTTTTTAGTAGCGTTTATGTCATGTAGGGACGTCTGTGTTCCCTGGTCGCGTTTGTGTCTGGCATAGGCACGTTTGTGTTCAGAAAACGCGTCTGTGTTGCAGAAGCACGTTTATGCAGTCTATAAGCGCGTTTAGGAGTTAAAAGCGCGTTTGTGTGGTAAAAGTGTGTTTGTGTGTTTAAATGCATGGTTTTAGTCTTTTAGGTCATATCGGCAGTTCTGTGATGAACATACGCTGTCGATTGGATAAGCTGCTGAGAGGATACACTCAAGCAGGTCCTCTAGGAAGATTAGGATAGATTAAGGCACTTTGTGATGAACAAGGAGCACCAAGATAGGCAGCACTTTGTGATGAACAGGGAGTGCGATTGTGAGTGACACTTTGTGATGAACAGGGAATGTCACACACGTAGTACTTTGTGATGAACAGGGAGCACTACTTAGGGTAGATAGCAACACTTTGTGATGAACAGTGAGTGTCACTAGGGTAGATAACCATATGCATTTAGGTAGCAAGTAGCATTTTGTGATAAACAGTGAATGCCACGATAACTGACATGATTGAGTTGCTTGACTACAGGAGTATTTGCCGATGTTGGAGTCACGGGAGAGATTCCCATCGACTCAGAGACTGCGACCAGAGTTGTCAATTCAGGACATGATTTCCATTGAGGAGATGGGTCTCACACATATGCTCTATGTGCCCGAGTTTCGGGCAAACATGGGGTTGCTGACTGCGTTGGCCGAGAGATGGCACTCGGAGATGTGCACGTTTCTCCTGCCGATGGGTGAGATGACAGTGACATTAGAGGATGTATATAGGATTATGCGGATACCAATTGATGGGGAGCTGATTTTGTACAATCGAGACGGAGACAGAGAGGCCTTGAGATGAGTGTTCTAGGATCCAAGACTGGAGATGAGGGTAGGACACGTGGCAATGGGATACCATGACATGGACAGGATTAGCACTACCAATAGTGTTGGCAGGAGTGATCAGTGAGTTCCTCTGTATCAGTTTTGTACCATTTTGTATGATGATGTAGACACCTGCGGGTGATTGTAGCCATATGATTTTGACATCATTGTATCATGACACTTTATATATATATGAGATGATGCATCTTTGCGGTAGCTATATGCATGTGTACCTATGTGATGAGATGTTCTTATGTGATGCATGTTTTATGATATGGATGCTTATATGATGCAATGCAATATATTTTTGTTCTTTTATGTTGTATATGTGATGCATGATGCAAATGTGAATGTATGTGATGCAAATGAATATGATAATGCAAATGATTATTTACATAATGAAAATGTGAGATGTGCTAACATGTGTTGTATGCAGGATGTGATGCAATTGTGATATCTATATGTATGTATGCAAATGTTTTTGGTGTATAATTATACTCAGTCATGTGATAGCAGACTACGCGGACTCGAGAAGGACAATGGAAGTCAATCAAGAAAGGGGGGATGGAAGACAGAAGATATGAAAGTGAAAGAGCTTCTTGTGCATTATCATCATTGAGCTTTATTATGGCAGAATAGGTTATGACAATCGAGGCATTTGTTCGGCCCAGAAAGTCATTGTACCTGTTTGCATGGAGATAAGACAGTCACAAACAAGGAATGCCCCAGTTCATACTAGACTCACAGTGTCCTCATATCCTTGGACAAGTCATAGCATTACTAAAAGACAATCCACAGACATCAAATGCAAATAGGTGACGATACCCCATCCTCGCCTTTCTAGTCAAAGACATCCTGGAGATAGAATCTCTAGTCAAAGACATCCTGGAAAAGCTAAAAGATATGTCACCAAAAAGATAAAATCAAAAGAAAACCAAGACTCGACACCAACATCCACTGTAGTCCTCAAGTTTAGTGTCTCTTGTCACTTGTTTAAGTCTTATTCGATTGTGGTCACAATGTTCACTTTCACAAAAAGGATAGATAGCACTGAACCATATGTTGTCTGAGTCTGTTGAAAGATTTGATTTTGTTGAAGCCCATTGTTGCTGCTGTGTCTTATCTGAAACTGACTGAATCCATGAAACTGATACTTTATTGTGGAGAAAATGAAACTTTATTGCGGATCTGGCGATGCAAAGATTGCTTTATTGCGGATTGTGCGCGAATAGACTGAAGGAAGCTGGAAGAAACTGTACTCCTCGAAACATGAGATGTTCTCAGTTCCACACCCATCACTAGACGTAGGATTTGCCTTAGTCACAGATAGGAGCTGATTTATTATGGATGGAAAGGGAGTGAAAAGGGAGGGTTATGGATGGCTAACCAATCTTAGGTAGATCAATAACAAGCCATGATGGGAATGGGTAAGTTTATTGTGAACGAATAGGTTGTGAGTGTGTGCGAAGTGAAAGGATGAAAGTGAATCCTGAAGGAGGGAGGAGCAAAGTCCCTACGCATGGCGCTAGTGACCCAGTTTTCACCATGGTACTTGCCCAGGGCGCCACCGAAGTGGTTTTCACCGTTGGACGAAATTATTTCTCTTTACTTTTTTTGATTTTTCAATGTTTTTTGTTGTCACAAGGCGCCTGTTTGCCAGGTTTTCACCAAGTAACGATTTTTTTGTTTTTATAATTTTTTTTGTATTTTTGAAATTTTTGAGTTTTTTTTTTTTTTGTATTTTTGAATTAGGATGCTCTGAAAAGCTATGTGTAGAACCTGCGAAGGTGCATGCTGTTGATAGGATCCTCTAAGGGTTCACCTTCTGTAGTTGAGAGCTGATATGCCCCAGATCCATATACTGCTGTGATGATGTAGGGACCAAGCCAGTTTGGTTCGAACTTGCCCTTCTTCTCTCTATCTTGCTGATTCTTGGGGTTTTCTCTGAGAACCAAGTCACCTACCTCAAATGTGCGAGGCTTGACTTTGTGATTGTAGCTGCATTGTTCCTTGACTGAATGATATGTTGCTCGAGTGACTGTCTTCCTCGATGAAGGAATTGAGATAGAATTATTAGTGTGTGGACTACACAGGCCCGTATGCGTGTCACCTGAAGAATTTTGGGCATCACTGATAGCAAAGTCCTTCGAGGAAGCTCCATTAAAGGTCCATGATGTATTGCCAGAAGGGAAAGGATGTGTGGAACAAGTGGATGAGTTACGAAGGCTTATGACTGTGAAAAGAAGTGAAAGTAGGATAGCATGATGGAGACTTAGGATCAACAAGTATGCTTTTTGACTTGAAATTTTAGAACTTTTGCCCCCAGTTATTTTGATATTAGGGGAGATCAACTCTTGTTCTTTTTGCTTCATAAGATTTTTATCCTTGACTTTGATTTTTGCAGAGTCCGGTAGCTTTTGATTTTGATTTGGACTAAAGGATTTTTCTTTATTTTTGACTTTTAGATTTTTCTTTTCATAGCTTGATTCTTGATCCCCAATGAGTAAGGGCTTTTGTGATTCTTGTTGATCCAAGTCTGGAAGTGGAGTGGAAATGGAATGAGTGGATGATATGGTAAGGCTATGTGAGTTATCAAGAGGGCTGGCGATATGCTCAATAGATTCTTTGCTGGAACCACTCTTAGGACTATTGATATCAAGAGTTGCTTGCACCACTAGAGGAGATTTGCATTCAGACTTAGTAGCCACAACATTAGGTGGTTCACACCCAATTCCTTGGTCTTGCATATTGCTTGTAGATTGTTCTTGTCGATTGAATGGCTTAGGATACTGTGGGAGTTGATCAACATGAAAGATATACTCACCACATCCCATGTCTTTAATCTTGAACTTGTCTTCTTTTAGCTCTGCCTGTTTTGATGTAGAAGCTTTTAAGGATTCAGGATCCACATATGCCGATGAAGGAATAGCTTCGCAATTGACTAGGATTGTTATTTTTGATCTAGGTTGTAGATTGTTGCAATATATGAATGGATTTGGATCCGCTTTGACAGTCACTTCAGCTCCATTGTGTGGGAACTTGATACATCGATGATATGTAGATGGTATTGCTCTCATTTCATGAATCCAAGGACGTCCTAGCAATATGTTATATGTGAGATCCAGGTCAAGTACTTGACAAACCACATCCTTTGTAACTGGCCCAATTCTTAGAGGTAAGGTGACTGTGCCCTTGGATGAGCGCTCTTCATCGTCATATGCCTTGATGGTGATTTTGTTTGTAGAATTCACAGCCTTGTCAGAATATCCCAATTGTTTAATGGTGCTCAATGTACAAATATTTAGACTTGCTCCTCCATCTATCAGGACTCGCTTTATTCGATGTTTATGTATGAAGGCTTCAATGTGTAGTGGTGCATTATGTGGCTGACTTATGGAGGTGTCATCGGCTTCTGTGAACGTAAGGGAATGTGGAATGGAAAGGTATCCCACCATGGCTTGAAACTGGTCCACGTTCAGATCAGTAGGAATGGCAGTGTCTCTCAAGATTTTGTCAAGGATAGCTTTATGTGCAGGGGATATACGTAAGAGCTCAAGAATGGAGATGAGAGCGGGTGTCTTCCCTAGTTGTTCTACAAGATCGTACTCAGGCTTGGTAGATAAAGGATTGGTATTCTTAGTGGAGGCACCTGGCAATGTAATCTTACCTCGACGGGTTGTAACATGACATTCGGAGGTAGCTTCGGATGAAGATCCCACACCCTTTAGGACAATTTTAGGTCGCTGAGGAGGATTCTCAGGATTTTTATTTTTGATAGTAATGGTAGAGATATGATTGTCCATTGAGATGTGATTGATGGTAGAATCATAATTGTAAGGTGCTCTGGTGTAATTGGCTTGATCATCTGTGACTTTGCCTTTTCCTTTGTCATGTTTTGGGAATGGTTCCTTAAACACCTCATGCTCTTGGTTAGATGAATGTCCCTCAATCTCAATATCTCCTCTGTCAATGAGATCTTGTACAATGTTTTTCAATCGATGGCAATTACTTGTCTTATGACCCTTGCTCTTATGAAATTCACAATATTCATCATCATTCCACCAATTCGGTTTGACCTTTGGTTCATATGGAGGAAAATCTGGGACCGTGATCACTTTGTTTTCTACAAGCTTTTTGAATACTGATTCAAGTGGTTCTCCCAATGGAGTATATTTCCTTCGTGGTTTAGCAGCCGCTTGATTGTTCACTTGATTGTTGGTAGAACTTGATCCAGAAAAGACGAACTTTGGTCTCACTGTGTTGGCATCAACAACACCATCATTAACTGTGTTCTTGTTCTTGTTCCAAAATTTTGGTTTGTCCTTTCCCTTAAAGTCCTCTTTGTTTTCTTTGAATAGTTTGATAACTCCTTGTTCGATTAAGACCTTTTCTGTTGCTAGGCCCTTTTCAATGACATCCTTAAATGTAGACAAACAAGCTTTTCTGAGATCATAGCCAATAGCCTTGTTAACGTTTTGTGTGAACATTTCCACCATTTGTTTTTGCGGGATTTCACAAGAGCATCTGCTAGCTAAGTTTCTCCATCTTTGTAAAAATGACGCAAAAGATTCTCCTTCTTTTTGTTTAGTATTGCACAAGGTAGTAACTGAGACATCTGTTTCAATGTTATAAGAGAAATGTTGAATGAATGCCTCTGCCAAGTCGCCCCATGACTTAATACCGGGAGGTAATTGAGAAAACCATTCCATCGCTTGATCTCCTAAGCTCTGTGGGAACAACCTCATTAAGTATGTTTCTTCTGCTGCTACCTCAATGCAAGCTGTGAAGAATTGTCTTATATGTGCCTTGGAGTCTCCTCTCCCTCTATATTTGTCAAATTTCGGCGTTGCAAAGTGCGGAGGAAACGGAGGCATTGGAATGCTCTTATCAAAGGGATAAGGGCATATATCTCTCATTGTATATGTAGGTTTTGATGTGCCCATGTCTTCCACTTTCTTTTGTAGATCTCTAATTTGTTGCTCCAAATTATTTTTGGGAGGAGATGGGTTTCTTATAGCATGTCCCATGTTTGAAACACCCATTTGAGGAGGAGCTTGTTGCATATATGGATGATACTGATCGTAGACATGTCCATATGGAGGTCTATATTGTTGCGACATATATGGAGCACTTGGCATAATTTCTTGTTGGGGAACCCCATATCTGTTTTGTGTGTATAAACCATATTCAATAGGCCTTTCATTTTCCATTGTGTTGCCCCCAATTTTGGCATGAGGTCTCCTTGTGTCAAAATTTTGAGGAAGTCCTTGAGTATCCATTTGTCTTGGTTGACCCATATCTTGAGCATGTGTTTGAGCATAAGGCCTCCATGATGGTCTTTGAGTGTAAGTATCATGCATTTGAGCTTGTGTATGTGGGATTGCTGGTTTCTGAAGCAAAACTGATGGTGACTCCGGCATCATATTATTTAGTCCTCCACTATTAGGTTGAGTTTGTTGTGAAGGTCTACTTTCCATAAGTTGAGATAAGTCAAAGTCATGCGGTATTTTGGCTCCACTTTGTGCCATCATGTTTAGAAAGTATTGACGATCTCTCCTCATTATCTCTTCAACCAATCTATTGAATTGAGGATCCATTATAGATTCTTGTATGTCTGCTGATAGTATTGAAGAATTGTCAACATTGTCATTGAGTGTAGCATTGTTGTTTATAGTGTTTGCGCTTTCCACATTTGGATTGTGTCTATAAACATTCATGTTTGGTAATGTAGTGTGCTCAGGATTGTAGAAGACATCATTGTCATACTCATAAGAACTCATGTTTACGGACCCTTGAGCTTCTTTAGCTTTTCTCCTAGATTTTTGAAGACGGGTTTCAACCATGAACTAGATGTTAGACCAATATGTGAGAGACTAGATGAAAATGACAAGAGTATGTAAGACCAAGAGTTGTATGGAATGTAAATGAATCTGAAGTTTACTTGCAATGTCCAAAGTGTAAGACCAAATATGTATGTAGTAGAGTAGGTGTGACTTCCAAAGAGAGGATAGTTTCTCTTGATGAGGTAAGCTGACCTTGACTCTAAGTAAGACCAAATGAGACCCAAAGGTAAGAAACCTTGATGAGGGACCACTTAGCAAAGTGTAGTAGTGTGTAGTGTGTTGACAAAGTATGATGAGGACAAGCAAGTGACTTTTTGACTCAAGTTTAGACAAGTATGAATGTAAAATGAGGTATGAAGCAATGATGGACTGTGTAAGACCTTAGAACAGGCTGAATGCTAGATGAAACCTGAAGAGACAACCTAGGAAGCTCAAGTATGCCGAAACTGATTTCTTTTGTTTGTTGGATTGTGAAATTTTTCAAATCCTGACACAGACGCCTCTGTATACTTCACAGATGCGGTTTTAAGACACAGACGCTATTCTGTTTGATGCAGACATGATTCTGAGATTTTCCTGTTGATGTTTGCTGGGACTGTAACAGTTTTTGCAATTGTGGACACAGACGCGCCTGTATACTTCACAGATGCGATTTCCAGACACAGACGTGTCTCTGTTATACACAGACGCTGATAAAAACACAGACGCTATTCTGTACTTCACAGATGCGTTTATCCGACACAGACGCGGTTTTAACAGACACAGACGCGTTTCTGTAACCTTAGTGCAATCTTTCCTATCTGTGAATTTGTTTTGCTGTGACCAAATCTGATTTTTTGACTGTTTTTCGTGACAAGAGGACACAGTGTTGATGACCCAATGTTTGCAGACTGTTTAGACTCCAAAAAGTGTGTTGTTTGATGTAAAAAGTTTTTTGCATACACTTGAAGACACAAAAGACACAATGTTTTGCTGTTTTGTCTTGAGTGTTTGAATGTTTATCATAAGTCAAGCACAATTCTTATGGCTGGCCAAGACAATAGTTGTTGATCCCACATGGGGTTTTACCCCCGAGGCTACGCTATTCAGAGCGGATACTTAGATGCTTGACCTTACTAGCTCCACCCTCAGCACTCACTTCTCGGGTCAGCCAAGCATCAGTCCCCATGAAAACTCCCCATGGCGAACTTTGTATCTCTACTAAGAACCGTATGTGTGTGGGCCGCTACCAGAGGTCCGACCTCCTGCCTCAACAACTAGAAGGATTTGGGCATCTAAAACAAAGAGGTGCTAGTAAGGGCATCCGCTCGTGTGGCCATACATGCGGCACTTTCAGCTCTGTAAATACAGAAGGCTCCCAGCCTGTAGGGGTTACGCCCTACAAATGATCAAATAAATTTGATCAAACGGGTTTATGGGGAGACATAGTGTCGGTATGAACTAATCAGCACACGTTATTCATAGTTTTCACCATGAATACATTTGATTATAGTGGCTTGGAAGAAGATGGCTTTTCTTTTGCTACCACTTGGGTCGTTCTCTTCTCACTAGTAGTCCTAATGACCACACGGGAAGACAGGCCCTCTAAAGAGTAAACAAAAAGAGCCTATTGCTCAAGACACAAAAGACAATGATTCAATTTTAGTGCACCAATTGAAGTGTTTGCTAGGCTATGAAAACAAGGCACACAATAAAATTACAAAAAACCCTAGCCAAGGCCCTGCAACAAAATTGTTAGTAATTTGGGTTGTTTCAAATGATAACCCCTTCCTGCAAGCACACAAGTTAGGTAAATTTTAGAAAACCCAAAAAGACTTTGTGAAAAGGGGCCTTCAACAAAACGTATTTGCCTCCAAAGCAAGCTGCACAAATCAGGTTAGCTAGATCTGCAAAGGTTAGCCAAAAATAAACCAGATCTGGAACCCTAAGTACAATATCTGAAAACCCGAATCGAAAAACTTGAAAAATTTGCAAAACAGAATGCACAGACGCTGTTATACCAGACACAGACGCGTCTGTCCGACACAGACGCGGTTCTGTGATTCACAGACGCTATCTCAAAACACAGACGCCTCTTTCTGCTACAGACGCGATAAGATGATGCACAGGCGCGATTAGGAATCACAGACGCGACTTTCGGAAACCTGCAAAAAAGAAAATGACAGAAACACAGACGCGATCCAAGATATCGCAGACGCCTCTGAAATACAAAAATGCGATCCGAACACTCGCAGACGCGGAAAAAACCTAAAATATCGTCGAAATCGTCCGATCTGCAACTTCAAAAATGCAAAATCTGCAACAAAAATGTTAAATGCAAAGGGACAAGAGTCCCACCGGGCGTGCCAAAATGTGTATGGTGAAAATGGATAGCAATAAACAACAATATTGAAAGACTAAAATGGATTCAACCACCAAACCCTAGCCTAACAATGAACAAAGATCCACCATAACATATGAAGATAACCTAAGACAATGCAAATAACTCAAAATCACAAAGATTATACCATCACATGTCCACTAGGGTTTTGATCTCCATTCTTCCTATCTCCATTGATCTTGTTTGATATGCTTGCTCTCAGATTTTTGTATGCACAAGAGCTCAATAAAGAACGGAATGTGGTTGCAAGTAGAATTGTAGTGTAGCCAAGTCCTCCAAAATCAGTCATTAGGGTTTGACAATGAAGAAAGCATCTCCTTAAATAGAAGACACAATATGAAATGGAGGGTTAAGATTGAGAGGTGTAAAAAGAGAGGTCGGCTAGGATTAGAGGGTAGGTATAAGAAATACCAAAATAATGAAAGAGGTAGGTAGTGTAGGAAATAAGAGATGAATGACATGTGTCATGTGTAGAAAAAGATAATGAATTAATTAAATAAATAAAGATTTATTTAATTAATAGAAGAAGTAGGACAATTAAATAAATAAAATATTTATTTAATTTAGGAAAGGGATAATTTAAATAAATAAATGTATTTATTTAAATGAGAAATAAGGCTAGAAGAGGATAAATGAATTAATTAAATAAATAAAGATTTATTTAATTAATAGAAGAATTAGGCTTAGATAATTAAATAAATAAAATATTTATTTAATTAGACATGACAATTTTGGGTGTCTACAATACCAAATGTCTTTAATACCTTTTTCACATACTTAGACTGTGTAATGAAAATACCACTCTTCATTTGTTGTATTTGTAAACCTATGAAATTGTTTATCTCTCCCACTAGAGACATTTCAAACTCACTTTTCATTTCATTTACAAATTCATTTCTCATGTCATCATTCCCTCAAAATATGATATCATCTACAAACAATTCACTAACTAGTATTTTATCTCCTTTTGAATTAAAATATTTGTTTCTATCTTCACTGGTTCTCTTAAAATCTATCTTCATTAGGTGTGAATGAAGCCTTTCATACCATGCTCTCAATGCTTGCTTTAATCCATATAGTTCCTTGTGTAACTTACATACCATGTCTTTCTCATCAGTCAGAGCATAACCATTTGGCTGCTCATTGTATACTTTCTCTTCCTGTATTCCATTCAAAAATGCTGACTTTGCATCCATTTGATATACTTTGAATCCCTTATGTGTTGAAAATGCAAGTAAAGTTCTAACAGCTTCCAATTTGGCCACTAGTGCAAAAGTCTCACCGTATTCTTCTCCTTCTTCTTGTGCGGCCACTAGTGCAAAAGTCTCACCGTATTCTTCTCCTTCTTCTTGTGCATAAAATTTGCAAACCAATCTAGCTTTGTTGTGAACTACAAAACCATCTTCATTCAACTTGTTCCTGAATACCCACATAGTACCTATTACATTTTTATTTACCGGTCAGGGTACTAGGGTCCATGTGTTATTCTTTTTTATTTTTTCAAGATCCTCCTCCATAGCTTTAACCTAATGATCATCTCCAAATGCTTCCTTAGTAGTCCTAGGCTCAATAGTGGAGATCATGCAAGGATTCTCCCTGATTCTTCTTCTGGTTAACACTCCAACATCCTTATCTCCAATAATCTGCTCAGGATTGTGATTGAGTCTCACATACCTCAAAATAATATGATCATTATCTTCAGGTTCTTCTTCATTATTACCATCATCTTCTTCTGAATATACCTATTCTAGTTGAACTGGTACAACCACATTCTCTTTACCGATTCTAGGTTTCACAGGTTCAGGCTCCAAAAACAAAATGCAAGGATCTTCATCCTTTTTCTCCAGATTGATTTCCCCTGATACTTTAGGATACTCATCCACTCAAACATCAACACTCTCAATGATTCTCTATGTCTAGTTGTTATAACATTTGTAGGCCTTACTCTTGGTGGAATAGCCAATAAATATACCTTCATCACTTTTAGCCTCAAACTTGCTAACATAGTCACCTCTCTTAATAAATTTTTTTTGCCAAATATCTTGAAATAACTAACATTAGGTGATCTACCATACTAGTATTCATAAGGAGTCTTGTCCTTACCTCCTTTTACCAAAATCATGTTCATTGTGTAGATAATTGTGCTGAAAAATTCTCTCTAAAATGTTTTCACTACACCTCCTTGTATCAACATCATCCTAGCAGCTTCAACAATTGACCAGTTGTTTCTCTCTACAATACCATTATGTTGTGGTATCATTGGTGCAAAAAGTTGTCATTTGATATCATTTTCTTCACAATATCTAGTGAATTCCACAGAAGTGAATTCCCCCCTTGATCAGTCATCAGACACTTTATCTTCTTACCACTCTCCTTTTCAGCTAGCGCCCTGAATGCCTTGACATTAATAAATGCCTATGTTTTATCCTTTAAGAATGTGACCCACATCATCCTTGAACAATCATCAATGAAGGTCATGAAATATCTATCACCTTGAATACTTTTAGTCCTTATTGGTCAACATAGGTTTATATGAACCAAATGTAATAGATGCTCCACTAAAAAATATTTTCTCTTGAAAGTTGAGGATGTCATCTTTTGCAACTGACATTCCTTACATAAAGCATTAACCTATTTGTCCAATTGAGGAAAACCTCTCACTGTCTTTGAATTGCTCACTTTAACAATGTTATCAAAATTTATACGACAAAATATCCTATGCCAAATCCAACTATCATCTACTTTAGCAATTAAATAGTTGCTGACCTTAGGATTCAGGTGAAACAAGTTACCTTTAGTGTGCTTTCCAATTGCAATCAGTTCACATTTGCTCCCATAGATTTTGCACATACCATTTTTAAACTCCAATGGATATCCTTTGTCATTGAGTTGAGCAACACTCAAAAGATTGTGCTTTAGAGCTCCAACCTAGTAGAGATCATCTGCATTGCTCTTTCCATTAAGAGAAATAGTTCCCTTACCTTTAACCATCTTGGGTGAGTCATTACCAAATATTACAACTCTGCCATCAAATTCCTTCAAAGAAACAAATTTTCTTCGGTCATCGGTCATGTGATGTGAACAACCACTTTTTGGTATTATGGATGACTTTGTAATGTATTGCATTGGTTTATCATTGATGTCAACACTTATCTTCTTGGAGGTCTACATTATGTTCACTGATATGGTTAGTGACTTATGCACAGTCACCGGTATGTGTTCACCAGCAAGTTATATTGTTCGCCGACAACAATGATAACTTGGAGATCATTTGGTTATGTTGAAGACATGGATTGGATGTTTGGATTTAGTGTATTTCTTATTGGTCTAATCAGGTTGATATATTTGCCTTTACCGACAGATAGGTCTAGGTTATGGAGCGATACATGATATCTATTCCAGATCAGCACGACATGTTATAGAAATGGTTTATTGATTGGATAATGTGGTAAATGTATTGAGCCGACATGTTGTATCACCTCAAGACTTATTTGTAATTTATTTAATTGTAGATATCTTTACAAAGCCTTTGCTTAAGGAAACATTTGAATATCTCAGAGAGAAGCTTGGGGCAATTTACCCACCGACAGAGAGTTGAATGGTGAATATTGGCATCAAACAAGCAGGGACTAACAAAAAAATCTTTTTCCGGCTTTGATGGAGGAGAGATACTGCTCAGGGGGAGTAGTCAACTGTATGATATGTTTTGAATTCTTAACTACTTTGGCATTTGATGTCAAAGGGGGGGAGATATCTATGGAAAAACATTATCCCTTAAGGGAGAGATATACTCTATGGATGTATGTATTTTTGGTTTTTGTTTTTGTTTTTGTTACAGAACTTTGTATTGATCTATTTTGGGAGATTGTTGGTTTATTGGTTTTTGGCAATCTATTTTTGGTACTTAGATGTATTTCCATCTAGTGTTCCCATCAATGCCAGAGGGGGATATTGTTGGTATTATGGATGACTTCATCATGTGTTGCATTGGTTTTCCATTGATGTCAACACTATCTTCTTGGAGGTCTACATTATGTTCACCAGTATGGTTAGTGACTTATGAACATTCACCGGTATGTGTTCACTAGCAAGTTATATTGTTCATCGACAGTGATGATAACCTAGAGATCATTTGGTTATGTTGAAGACATGGATTGGATGTTTGGATTTGGTGTTTTTCTTATTGTTCTAATCAGGTTGACAAATTTGCCTTTACTGGCATATAGGTCTAGGTTATGGACTAGTACATGATATCTATTCCAGATCTGCATGACATGTTATGGAAATGGTTTATTGATTGGATAATGTGGTAAATGTATTGAGCTGACATGTTATATCGCATCAAGACTTATTTGTAATTTATTTAATTGTAATATCTTTAGTGAGCTGACCTCATGTATAGGTCTTAGGTTTTGTATATATGATAGTAAGATCTTATTGAAGATTAGATATAGGATTATGATGAGTGTTTTTGAATATTGAAGAGTGAAAATAAGTAGATCCTTGTGCGAATCACATAGATATTATTTGAAGGTTGAAGGAAGTTTATGAAGGTGTTTGGAACTCATTTTTTGAGCTTAAGCTGGTACTAAATCCAACATTGCAGATGCTATTTTGAGCAATACATTGTTATTGGATTTAACCATCCAATTGTAGTCAGTGTGACTCCTATTTTGTGATTGAGAAGTGAGCTCTAGGTGGCTGGCCTTTTTGCATGTGCATACCCCATTTTTATACAGTTACTATTTATAGTTGTATCATCTGATTGTGGGTAAGGTTTCCCACCATGGTTTTTCCCCTTACCGGGTTTCCACATCAAAATCTATGTGTCATGTGTTGTGGATGTTGTTTCTCTTTATGTTTCATGCATTAAGTTATACGGGTACTACTATAACTATTAATCTATTTTACCGACATTTAATTTTGGTTTACTGGCACTAATTTTAAGCTGAAATAATTTGTTTTTATCTATAAATTATTGACAACTAGTTGACAATTGATTCACCCTCCCCCCCTCTCAGTTGTCCTTCCTGGGTCCTAACACCACTATCAATGATCCAATCATCATAATTATCCATGTGAGAAACTAAATCTTTCTGATCAAATGTTTCCTCTTTAATGGCTACAAACACAATGTCTTCATTAGCATCACCATTAGATTCCTCATCAGTGATACCTCCATCAACTACAATAAGACAATCTCTCTTGCCTTTTCCCTTGTACTTCTTGATTTTGTCTCTCTTGTGCTTATTATCACCATTAGGATAGTTAGCACCTATGTGTCCAATCTTGTTGCATGCAAAACATTTCAAAGGTAATTTACCTTTGTATTTACTAGTTCCTCTAAGCAATCGCTTGGCCAACAATGCTTCAAGATCAACTAAATTGTCTTCATAATAAGCTTCTTTGTTGGATCTAGATTCATAACTCTAGCTGGCATCTCTACTTTTTCTCATAGATGGGTTAGAAACTAAAGCTCTAAATGCCGACTCAGATTTCTAAACACTACCATCATAACCATTTAATTCAAAAGAAGTAAGCTTACCAATGATGGAGTCAAGGGTTACCTTAGTTTTGTCAATAGACTTTAGCTCCTGAATGGCTACAACTCAGATAATGTAGACCGGTAGCAGGGTTCTCAATACCTTACTAACTATTATGGCATCTTCCACCTGCACTCTTGATCTCACCAACTATCTCTTTTATCTTGTGACCATACTATTAGATATTCTCACCTTCAACCATCCACATGTCATCAAACTTTCCTCTTAGACTCTCTTCCTTGGCAATCTTCACATGTTCAGCACCACTATAAATCTCTTCAAGTTTCTTCCATACCTCATATGTAGTCTCAAAACCATGAACATCAAAATATTCAGCATCAAACAAAGAACAAATAATAGCCTCGAGTGCTTGATTGTTTTCTTGTTGCTCTTTCTACTAATCATCAATCACAATCCCACTAGCTGTAACATATTAAGTACCAACATGTTCCCATTATTGTTTTCCAAGACTCTTGATATAAATTATCATTCTATCACTCCATATCCTATAGTTCTCTCTATTAAACTTTGGACCTTCCTTCTTCATCATGATCTATAAGATCTTTACCTAAAGTTGTTAGGCTCAGACCTTAGAGGACTTGTGATTCTTTGATACCAACTGATGGTATGATGAAAGAACAAGGATCCGATCAACTACTATGAGGGGGGGCAAATTAGTGGATAGAAAAACTGATATTAACTTCACCAATCTCAAAATCAATCTCTCAAAGTAAAGTTAGAACTATTAATGCAATATCACTATCAAGATTAAACTTATCAAGATAAACCAGTTGACTGTTACAACAGATAACAATAAACAACTTGAAACTCATAAACATCCAAATACTTTTACTGACATAAGTAAACTTCATTTCATATTTTGTCGGTTATCATGACTTATCAAAGTGGAATAAATAGTTAAGTAAATCAACCATAGAAAACATAACCACAACAACATTCACCACTTGACACAATATGTTGACATAGAAACCCAAATGGGAAAAACCATGGTGACATGGAACTCACAAGAATTTTGAACTCTTCTGAATTTTGCCCTGTTAGGAGCTAATCCTGTTAAAGCTTTACAAAAATTCATGTTAAGAACAGATCCTGTTAGGAACCACTTGGTTAAGGGATTGACTATAATGCCTTGTTAGAAGAAATACCCTCTGAGGAGTAACCTTTGTAAAGGATTTGGAATCCAAGCTAATGGACCACCTTGTTAGAGGAGTTTAATAGAACCAATCTTGTTAGAGCTTACCTGGTCAGGGGATTTAACTGTTGTAATTGTTAGAAAACAATAGGAGTTTGCTGATCTGTTTAAATAGAACTACACTTGCTTTTCAGATCCTTTCACACTCCTATCTTCCTTTATTCAAACTACAGATACATCATCTGGTTTGGAAACCACACATTGAACTAAAACTTTTCCAACATTGAAACTAAACAACTCATCGACCTTATAAACAACTCAACTAGGTTACTAACACAACAAAAACGTAATTCTCTCATAGAGATTACAAATAACTAAGTTCAAGTATGATCGTTGGATTACATAACAATCTCCACACATCATTCAAGAAAACCTCAACCTCTCCTTGATCATCGCTTCATCAAACTTAGTAACTCATCATGTGCTTTGTATTACATGCAATATACTTTCTCATTCCCTAGACAAAAACCGTTACCTCAACATGCCAAAATCACTTTGAAACTCTCTTCATACAATATGCATACATGTCAAAATCATTACCGCTCATCATCAAATCATAAACCAATATAACCAATTCACCAAACTTAATCGGTTAGGGTTTATCAAAATAATAGGTAGGGCTTACCAGTTCAACTCTCCAATACTTATCAATACTAGTTCACTCGACAAACTTACCTACCAGTTATAGTTACCTTCACTATCTCTTCTTACCAGTTACAAAACATCATTACAATAATATCATTATTGATTAATTGACATCAATGACAACATAACATATCATTAATGCAATCTTCATTCAAATGCCAACAAATAGCTATTGGAGTTCTTCTACTCCAATCCATCCTCACAATGAATCTCTAATTACAATATTTAGGACACCAACCCAAGGAGCACCAACCCTTGATTTATGAGCACCAACTTAAAGGAGCACAAACCCCTGCACAATTTATAGGCTACAACCTAAAGGAGATACAACCCCTTAACTAAGCTACAACTTAGTGAAGTGAAAACAATATAAAATAGATATACAAATGAAATCACTATTGCAAATGAAGTTTTGTGACCTTACAATATTCTCCTCTACTGGTTTCAACCTTGCTGGCCTGTATTCTCTCCACCCACTTTGCAACTTGACTTTGCTAATCACTTTTCTAAATCCCCTCTCAAGATATTTTCTCTTTTTCAACTTGCACTTGATCACTCTTAATCAGGCACAACTTCTATCAGTTTGTCACCTTTGTGTCCAATGCACACTCCACCGGTTGTTCCTTATGTGTGTTTACTTTGCATCTCCTTACCGGTATATACTTCAAGTGTTTATCTCTTCAACTCTTAGACAATAATTTCACCTTTGCCTTCACTCTACAACAACAACAATCACAGTCTCAAGTCATTATATTTAAACTTGAGCTTTCCTGCCAAGAATCAATTCAAAGTTGGGGCAGTTAGGGTTTCCTTCACTCGACCAAATCGACAATGAGAACCAATCCAATCTTCCTTGGATCAATCACATGTACTTGAGGAATGTATTTGTACACATTTTCATTATCCAATGCATATTTACTAAAGATAGCAATCTCGCCCATGACTTTTTGCCTTGAAATCTATCGACTCATTTACAATTTAGTTGTTTCCTTCTCAAGGTCATCTTGTAGTCTTATTTCTTTTCTCTGATCTAGGCACCAACTAATCCCTAATCTTTCTCTGTCATTCTTTCTTCCTTGAGCCACATCAATCAATTACCATCCTATGATTTTTGGTTGTTTCATTAATGTCGACTAGCTGTTTCAAAAACCATGTCGATGGAGGTTTCACCAACATCTGCTTGTTTTCTACCTTAGCTCCACATGGTATCAGAATGGTCATACACTCAGCTTATCAATACAAATTTGGTTTACATTTGAACATTCATAAAACTTATGCCAGTAAAAGCCTTTACCAATGAGACCTTCTCCTCTTGCTAACCGATAGTGCACACTACACCAGTAGCAGATCTTCACCTTTGATGGTTTGTGATTACTTTAACATTATGCCTCTTCATCATAAACATGTAATCAAATTCTAGACCAGTTTATGCTCTATCGCTTATCAGTCAACATGCTAACACACACATGCATCTCACCTCATACTGGTGAATTCACTGATAGTCTCAATAACTACTTGTCTTCCACCATACCAGTTGAAAAGCCTTCATGTTAATCTTCTCAATACCTTATTTGTATTTCACCATACCGATACACTCTTCTTCATACCAGATGACATACCTCTACTGATAGCCTGCATGCAATACCAATTACCATCAATGACAACTCAATGCCAACAAAAGCCCTATAATCCGATATGTAAAGAATGTCAAATGGGTAAATAGGTTAGAACCTCTTTTAGGAGTATACAAGATAAATCAAATGATTTTCTTGATCTTATTCATACTGATTTGTGTGGCCTTGCTAAAGTTAAACATTTTCATCGTGATACATATTTCATGCTAATCATAGATGATTATTCTAGAATGATGTGGGTTACCTTTTTTAGAGAAAAATCTGAAGCATTTAAAAAGTTTAAAATATTTAAGGCTAAAGTGGAAACTGAGATAGGTTTGAAGATTAAATGTTTGAGATTAGATCATGGTGTAGAATTCATATCCAGTGAGTTTCCTAACTTTTGTGACAAGCATGGTATAAGAAGACAACTTTCTGCTCCCCAGACACCTCAGCAGAATGGAGTTGTGGAAAAGAAAAACAAAAATATCTTGGATGCTACTAGAACAATGATAATGGAAGCTAATCTACCTCATATCTACTGGAGAGAAGAAGTGAATACAATGGTTTATAAATTCATCATAGTACATATCAAAGGAGAAACTGGTAAGACACCTTATGAATTATGGTTTGACAATACACCTACAGTTAAGTATTTCAGAATTTTTGGTAGTAAATGTTATATCAGGAGAGATGATACTATTGGGAAATTTGATCCTAGAAGTGATGAAGGCATATTTCTTGGTTATTCTAATGAAATCAAAGCATATAGATGTTATAACAAGAGATTGTAGAGAACTGTGGAGAGTACTAATGTCAAAGTAGATGAGCTAAACAAAAGTCAAATTAGAGTTTATGAGAAGGAACCGACAGTGAAAATGATTATATTTGAACCGGTATCACCTTTACCAGAATAGAGAGTTGAATTAGTTACTCCAGCAACATCATAAAATTCTACAGTAACTAAAGAATAGGGAATAGGAATAGAGAGTCATAAGACTCCTAGGTATGTGAGATTGAATCATTTTGAAGATCAAATCATTGGGGATAAGAGTAATGGAGTGATGACGAGAAGAAGACTGACAACTAATGAGGTATGTTTAATTTCACAAGTTTAACCAGTATCAGTAATTGAAGCATGTAAATATGAACATTGGTTAAAAGCTATGGAAGAAGAATTAGATCAGATTGAGAAAACTAACACATGGACTTTGGTTCCCTGACCTAAAAATAAAAATTTTATTGTAACGAAATGGGTTTTTAGGAATAAATGAGATTGGTCAAGTTATAAGGAATAAGGCTAGATTGTGTTAAGATTAATGGCAGTCCCAAAGATACTAAGAGGGGGGAGTGAATCAGTATCTAACTGGTTAGTAGAATATTTAACCCTATTAAGAACTTTGCATCTCAAAAAAGTGTATCGGTAAATGATAATTAATGTAGTAAATAAGAATAACAAAGACAACATAGAGAACACACCATAACACAAGATATTTAATGAGGAAATCCGGTGTGGGAAAAACCTCAGTGGGATTTGTGACCCACAATATTCACTCACTGGCCAACAAATAAATATTACTTACAATGAGGGGCCTACACATGTAGGAAGGCCAACTGCCTAGAGCTCACTACTTAATAAGAGTCACACTAACTACAAAAGTGGATTATGAAATGTAATACAATGTACTTCTTCAAATCAGCATCAACTATGCCAGGTTCAGTACCAGTTTAAGCTCAGTCCATTACCAAAACCTTCGCTGTCAGTTATATCACCTTATACAAAATTTTCATACATCCATATATATATTATGACCTATAAGATCTCATAGATATATATGAGTCTTTTACAATATGCCATGTCATCTTTACAAAAGATGATTACATTAAAATACAATAAACAAAAGTTTATTCCTTGTTAGCTGGGGTGTCGGTATGCATTGTTGTCACTACAGATGAAGTGTTTGTCGGTGTATGTAGATGTTTATTGCTGGTGCTGATAACTATCGATGGCTTACCAGATGAATGTCATAAGGTTGCCAGATGGTTGCCATCAATGACAACATCAACTATTCTCATAAGAGTGTAGAATGCCAACAATCTCCCCCTTTGGCATTGATGGCAACACTCATGAGAAAAATCCAAAAACCTGTTCCAAAACTAAAGTCCAAAAAGTTACCAAAAAGATGTGCTCCCCTTGAGCAAATGATCTCCTCAAAATAAGTATTTTTCTCTCTCCAGTACTCCCCCTTTGACATCAATGACAAAGGTTGTCAAAAATAGTCAAATGAGTGCAAACATTTCACCTCAAAGTTTGTAACTGGTTGGTTAGAATCTGAAATATGTCTACCAAAACCAAATTTAGACTCTGCATGAATCTTTTGTTGTCAGCCAGGGTTGTCTCAGTCTATTGGATCATGTCGGTGAGATGATGCATGTGCTCTTTCGGTGATTGTTCTCCTTGAAGTAATGTCTTAGAGATTTCATTTCTTAGAGAGATAAGATTGTCCAACTTAGGACCAAGTTTATATTTAAGTTCTCTGGCATTAGACTTAATCCTTGCCTTCCCTTTCTCAAATTTCTCCAATTTCTCCTCAAAACTTGTTATTTCCTTCTCAATAACTGAATTGTGCTCGGATGAGCCAATTATGTTATCAGCTATGTCATCTATTTCTTTTTGTACTTTTCTGATCTCCTTTTCTATGTCCTTAGTCAAAAGATGGGGTTTGCATGTTTCCCTATAAAGCTCCTTGTATTCCAAAATTATAGAGTTCAGTGCCGGTAATAATGTATTCATGTGTTCTGTGCACTTCTTTATTGTGTCTTCAAATAATTTATCCTTCTCCTTTTCAAATTTCTCTTTAAAGGTGTCCTCATTCACCTTGTCAATGGTTATTACATTATGTGTGATAAATTTTGATAGTGTGTCCAATTTTCCTATAGAATCCTTAATGTGATCAGTGTTACAATTTGGTGTAGTCAACTTCAATATTGGTAAGGTGTCATTAATTGCCTTGTAGGCCAATGCATTACAATTTGTTATCTTCTTGATTGAATCCAGGAGTACCTCTGTTACATTAGTAGGTCTGAATTCACTTGATGAAGTGCCGAATATCTGACCAATTACCTTTATTACCTCTACGCTTCTAACATTTGTAACCATTTTGGTTGTGTTTACCTCTAGTGGATCAGTCTGAGTTTGCATTTTAACTAGCAAGGGTTTGTCTGATGGTTTGGGTGTCTCAATGATTACTGGTTTCTCTACCTCAATATGTACCTCTACCTCCTTAGGTTTCTCAGTTGTCGGTATCTCTATCTCAAATGGCCTTGTGTTAGTATCTTTACCTTCAGTATTCTTCCCAATATCCAATGGTTGTTCTATTTGTAATGATTGCTCTGGGTTGGGATCTCAATCTCAACTATCTCTACCGGTTTCTCAGCAATGTTGCCACTATCAACATTATCATCCTTAACCTCTATAGTGTCCTTATCCACAATAATATTCACTTCCTGGGTATCCACATTCATGGTAAAAAGTTTTTTGGATTCAGGATTAGTGTCATCATGTGTGACACCTTCAATGTCAGTAACCAGTGGATTATCATTATGTGTCGGTGCAGTATCCAAAGGTGGTGGTAGTATATTATCAGTAATCTTGATATTTTGAATTCCACCAATCTTTCCTTTGCCCTTATCCTTATCCTTCTGATATACTTTGAATGTTTTCTTTGGTCGGTTCAATTCCTCTTGTTTTTCTTTTTCCACAAAAAATATATCCCATTTATCAGCAGTCTCCTCTACAATCTCATTTACTCTAGCTACCATCAAACTTGCTTGCCAGTGACCACTGGCAAAAATGGATTTGTTAGCCTCACAAATCAAATTATCAATTTCCTCTTTTGAGTTTACTAGATGTATAGCTAGAAGTTTTTCAACTTTTAGTTTCATATCCAATTCCATTACTGCAATCCTTTTTGCATCTAATCTTCTATGCAGTTCATTGGGTAAATCATCCACAACTTCAATTAAGGCTTTCATATATCTATCCAAGTGTAAGATAATACTGTTCTCAATACATTCCTTGTCAGAGTCATTAAATGAATTGTACAATTTACTCACATTAGCCAAATTTTCATAATCAGTTATTTCATTTAACAAATTATCTAATGAGGGTGTGACTGGTTTCTGTTTCTTCTTGGGAGTTAGTTTCTTGGCTGGTTCCCTTACTACCTGGTGTTTCTTCCTCAAGGTCCTTGTTCTTTTGGGTGAAGGAGAGGGTACCGGTGAAGGTTTTCTCTTCCTCTCAACTCTTTTGAATTCTGCTAGTATCTCACTGTTAGAAGATGTGCCAACTGGTAAAATGTGTGGCTCTGGTTGCAGTTCTTCAAGCTAACTAGCCGTTATCCCAGTAAAGTTCATAATATTTTCTTTGATTTCCTATACTTTCTTCAAAGCATCCCTAATGTACTTTTCTCTTTTCTTTCTTTGCTTCATTTTTTTTACACCACTCTCAATAGTTTCAGCACTACCAAAAACATGTTCTGTTGGTTCTCTTGGTGCATCTAACAAAGCTTTTGCATAAGTTTCAATAATGTTGAGATCTACCTCATAAACCATTTTAGTTACCCAGATAGTTCTAGGAAGTACAACTTCCATCCATGTCTCATCCTTCTTGATGACAAAACAAATTTCTTTGTCATATTTGTCCACTACACTTTGTGGTAGTCTTTCTCTAGTTTTCATTTTATCTTGAAAAGATTTAAATTATTCAGTTACGTTGTTGTCCTTTGTAGTTCTGATGCTGATAAAAGCTTCCTATAATTGTTTTCCTATCAGTATGTCATATCCAAAGTCTTTCGGTCCTGCACGAGGGATTTCCTTGGTGAAATACAACATTAGGCATACTAAAAGATTACCAAAGCGAAATGTCCCTTTCTTATCTCCTTTAATCTTTTTAAAATTATCAATGAGTTCATCTATGAGTCATTCACACACATCTATCATTGGATTGTTGCTAACCATTTCATAAGCACTATCAATGCAAAGACTAGAAACTAAATTAAGCCTGTTTGCATGTGTAGTCTTGTAACCTAACACCATACTTATGAGTCTTACATTGATGTCATTGATATCATTGACTCTTAGTGATGTATTGTTTGATGTTGCTCCAGTTAAGGTCATTACTTTGTTGTTAGGAACTTTCTTTGTTTTGTCAGGTCTGCTCCTGATTGAGGGTAAACTAGTTACTACCTTAATTGCTTGTCAAGTTATTGTGCAGACAAAATCCAACCATAGAAATTATCCATGTGCTCTACTTAGGACAATTATCACCACTTCCAAAAATTTAGGGATATTCAATATTTCAAAAAAACCTCAAGTCTCCACAATCTTGTGTTCAGGTTTAATAGTGCCATAATACTTCAATGTCGCAATGCATATATATCCTAGAGTCTTCAACAAATGCTACACCTTTAGGAATTTTTGAAAATGCCCCTGTGGAATCATCTTTCTTAGTTACTTCAGGAATTATTTTAAACATGAGCCTAGGGAATTTTACATTTTCCACAATAGTAGGGTTCACAATAAACTCAGGAGTAGAAGAAGAAGCCATTGGAAAATACCTTTAACTATTTGAAAATATTTGAATGCTTGAAAGAAATCACTTCACACCTTTGCCTTGAATTCCTTAGCTCTTTTTCATGCTCTCTGCTGATTTGAATGCTCGGTAAATCAAAAATGAGTGAAATTTGATGATTTATTATGACTTTTCTCTTACCAATTGCATTAAATGCTCGTCGGTTAAGTGAAAACTTAACACATTTGCTGGTAAAGAGGAAATCTATCTTCTCACCATCGACCAAGGGTAATTTGTATGATATTAAATTTCCTACAATACCCCCAAAGGGTTACTTCTCAGTTGGATGAAGAATCTCCTACCGGTGGAGGGTTACTTTGTTCTACCGGTGAAGAAATAGTCTCATCAACATTCTGATCTATCTTCCTAATCAATTGTTTTGAAAATTATTTCTTTACCTCATCTACCTTTTCTTTGCCTTTCAAACTGGATCCTTTATTATTTGTTAGTGAAGTCTTACTTCTACAAAAAATTGCAATATGTCCAATCTTGTTACAAGCATAACAAGTCACGTTATTCCTATGAATAGCTTTTCCATATCTTATGTTGGTTTGTGTTCTGCATTGATTAGATAAGTGTCCATATCTTCCACAAACATAACATTTCACATTCATTCTATTGTTTTCTAAATTATGACCAACTTTGTTACATTTGGAACATTGACTAGTGGGTGCATTAATATTCTGATTGTTTCTAGATCTACATTGATTTTCTCTATGACCATACTTGTTACAGTTAAAAAATTTCCCATTAAATTTATAAGCACTAGGTTGTCTTGCTGGTTTACTATGATCATGATTGTTTGCAGTACCGAAACATTCTCCAACTTCAAATCCAACTCCATTAGTATCTCCATTTGGTTTTTGACTTTTCAACATATAATCAAGTTCCTCTAAACTTTTCTTGAATTTCTCTTTTTGTTGATTTTAGTAGCCAACTCATTTTCTAGAATCCCTTTTGTCTCATAAGCTCAATTTTATCATGTTGCATGTGAATCAGATCTATCTTTAGCATACCATTTTCATGACTAATTCTTAGATTTTCATTTCCAGCATTATTGAGTCTCCTAGTCAAGTCTTCTTCATTCTTCTTCCTATCTTCAATGTCTTTACAAAACCTCACAGTCATATCTTGCATTTCATTGTTCATGTTACTATATTCTTGTCTCAACTTTTTTGCAAGTTCTCAAAGAGTTTCCTTTTCATCATCATCTTTTTGCATCTTCTCATGAAGTTCTTTTCTTTTATTTCGAGCTATAATAAGATTCTCTTGAAGTCCTTGAATGAATTCATGTGCAGTCCTTAGATCATCTTCAAGTCTGATATTTTTCAACTTCTCTGCATCATAATCTACAAGATCTCCTTCCAATTGTTTTCTTAAATTCTCCATCAATACTAGTGTCAGGATCTTCCTCAAGCTATTAGGCTTTTGAAAATAGAGGACCAAGCTTTGATACCAATTGTTAGGATTAATGACAGCCCCAAAGAATCTGATACGGGGGGGGGGGGGGGTGAATTAGTATCTAACCGATTAGTAGAATATTTAACCTTATTAAGACCTTTGCATCTCAAAACAGTGTACCGGTAAATGAGAATTACTACAGTAAATAAGAATAATAGAGACAGCATAGAGAACACACCATAATACAAGATATTTAATGAGGAAACCCGGTGTAGGAAAAACCTCGGTATGATTTGTGACCCACAATATTCACTCATTGGCCAATGAATAAATATTGCTTACAATGAGGGGCCTGCACATGTAGGAAGGCCAACTACCTAGAGCTCACTGCTTAATAAGAGTCATATTGACTACAAAAGTGGATTATGAAATCCAATACAATGTACTCCTTCAAATCAACATCAACTATGCCAGGTTCAATACCGGTTTAAGCTTGGTCCATTACCAAAACCTTTGCTGTCAACTATATCACCTTATACAAAATTTTCATACATCCATATATATAAAATAACCTATAAGATATCATAGATATATATGAGTCTTTTACAATATGCCATGTCAGCTTTACAAAAGATGATTACATTAAAATACAATAAACAAAAGTTTATTCCCTGTGGGTTGGGGTGTCGGTATGCATTGTTGCCGATGTCAGTGGAGTGCCTGTCACTATATGTAGATGTCTATTGTCAGTGCTAGTAATTACTGATGGCTTATTGGATGAACGCCAGAAGGTTGCTAGATGGTTTCCATCAATGACAACATCAACTATTCTCATAAGTGTGTAGAATGCTAATATATTAGTTTGTAAAGGATATTCTTAGAAGGAAGGAATTGATTATGGAGAGACTTTTGCACCAATAGCTAGGATTGAAGCTGTAAGACTATTTCTTGCCTATGCTTCTTATGAAAACTACAAGGTTTATCAAATGGATGTTAAATGTTCATTTTTTAAAGGGGGTCTTGATGAGGAATTTTATATTGAGCAACCTAATGGTTTTTCACTATCAGATGATATAAATATGTTTTGTAGGTTAAGGAAATCTTTATATGAAGTGAAACAAGCACCTAGAGCTTGGTATGCAAGGTTGGATAAATATATTTTGAAGCTTGGTTTTACTAAGGGTAGTGCTGATAGTAATCTATATTATAAAATCACTAATGATGATATACTAATTATTGAAGTATTTGTTGATGACATTTATTTTGCCAGTGAAGATAAGTTATGCATAGAATCTTCAAAAAATATGGAGAAAAAAATTGAGATGTCTATGATTGTTAAGATGGATTTTTTCCTAGGTTTGTAGATTACTCAAATTGACAAAGGAATTTTTATCTGTCAAACTAAATATGCTAAGGAATTCTTGAAGAAATTTGGTATGGGAGATTCTAAAGCGGTAAGTACACCTATGGTTACAAGTGAGAAATTGACAAGAAAAGATGTTTTTGCATCGGTAAATCCTACAAGATAAAAATCTATGATTGGAGGTCTTCTCTATTTTAGTCAGACTAGCTCTAACATTATGAATGTTGTTTGTATTGTTTCAAGATTTCAGAGTGATCCTAGAGAAAATAATGAGATGGTAATGAAAAGGATTTTAAGATACTTGCAAGGTACATCAGAATATGGCTTGTGGTACCCTAAGGATGATAAAAAAAAATTATGTGTATATATAGATATGTTGATTGGGATAGAGATATTAATGACCAGAAAAGTACTTCCAGTGGAGCTTTCTTTCTTGGAAAGAATTTGGTTTCATGGATCAGCAAGAAACACTCATGTACTTCTTTATCTACTACTGAAGCTAAGTATGTTGTTGTTGCTACTAATTGTACACATGTTTTATGGATGAAGAAAATATTGAAGGATATAAAAGTGGATTGTGATGCATCGATAGTTATTCACACTGATAACTCTACTGCTATTGATATATCAAAGAATCCAGTATTTCATTCCAAGATAAAGCACATATCTATCAAGTATAACTTTTTGAAGGAGAAGGTGGAAGAAAATGAAGTTAGACTAGTTTATGTGAATACTAAAGAATAGATTGCAGATATTTTCACTAAATCCTTATCCAAGGAATCATTTGAGTACCTTAGAGATAGATTAGGAGTTTCTGCCCCTCTGGTAGAGACTTGATTGATGCGGTTTGGCATCAGTCTAAAAAACACTATCTAAGATACTATTCATTTTGGCACTGATGTGGGATGCTATTGCTCAGGGGGAGTAGTTAGCTTTGACATTCAGAGGCTTATCTTTTTGCTTTGATATTTTTGTCAAATTTCTGGCATTGATGTCAAAGGGGGAGTGATATTGATGTGAAAAAGTAAAAGTCAAAGAGGGAGAGATATTGATATTCATAGCTATACGTAGGTGATTATTGGTTGTCTTCCACATGGGGAGACTTGTTTGGCATTTCTTGGTACTTAGATGTTTTTCACATCTATTGTTGCCATCAATGCTAAAGGGGGAGATTGTTGACCATTTGGTGGAATTGATTGTGTGTTGCATTGATGTTTTGTCATTGATGTCAACACTAGTTGTTTGGATGCTTTACTGACACCCTTTTAGTCGCAGTAGGTTAAGTGGTTTTTGGTTAACTTAGATCCGATATGATCTAGTAGGCTCTAGTATAATCTGGTGATGGAATTGGCTTGTTCATGATACTTATACTCATATTTGGTCAATTGGTTTTGGTCTGGTGATTGGATGCTATCCTTCTTTCTTAGAAGATTGGTTTCTGGTTCCGATAAGGGTTTCACCGATAGAGCTTTTTGTAATATCTTTGATGAATTGCATAAATGGTGTTGGCGCAGCTTCTGATGAAGTTTCAGGATGTTGTTGGTGATCATGTTTGATACTTGGTGCTTGGATATCATTGTTGAAGCATGTGGACCTATACTCTATCCCGGTTGATCTAGGTTATGGACCGACTTTAATTTAATGTGTGGATAGGACCTATTGATGTATTTTTGGGATGTCTCTTGTGTTGGTATTATTTTTTTGGTCTAAGGCTAACATGGTTTGTAATTATATAATTGGTTTATTGTCTGGTGGCCGACCTGATTGTTTATGGTCGAGTGTTTGTATAGATAGATGTAAGATCTCATTCTAGATCATCATGGTTAATGTAAGAAGTCATGGTCAAGGAATGTAATGTTGAAAATAATGTAATATCATTCAAGAAGAGTTGTTTGATCATTAGCAATCAAATTTGGTTTATGTAAGAGGATTTAGCCCTCCAGTATTGAGCTTAATCAAAACTGTACTCTGGCATAAGATATGCTATATTTTGTTGTTCAACACTTCTCCAAATTGTTGTATGGATTTATATGTACTCAGTGAGGCTCCTTCTATTATGAGCAATGTACTCTAGGGTATTGGCCTTCCTACAAGTGTAGGCCCCTTCATTGTAATTCACATACTTACTGCAAAAGTATTATCTGACTGTGGGTAGGCTTCCCATCATGGTTTTTCCCTTTACTGGGTTTTCTACATACAAATCTTGGTGTTGTGTTGATGGCTTTTATTCTATGATTATTTTTTATGCTTAACTGATTAACTGCTATTTCAATATTATTGTTTTGGGTTCTAGTATTAAATATTAATTATTGAATGTTTCTATAATTTGCAACAATTGATTCACCCGCCCCCCCTCTCAGTTGTCTTCCAGTAATCTGAACTGTCTAACAATTTTCCCATACTCTACTAAGCTTCATTTGGGACTAGGGCACCTAGCCATAGTGTCCATCTGGTTTCAACTCCATTTTCTATCACAACCACATTTTTGAGTCTTTTCTCCATTTTTTTACTATTTTGTACCTTTCAATTTATGTGCTTAATCATACATGCTTTAGGACCTATTTAATTCACACTTGAATCAATAAAGTAATGTTTCAAGCAAAAAAAGAAGAAAATTCAAAGATTACTTGACTCTCTTTGAGTAAGATGAAGTAAAGAATACACCCCTTTGCGGTCTTTGTTCCAATGTTTAATGAAAGAGGGTTTGGTCCTAGTTCAATTGATAGCTAGAGTTATCTATCACTTTTTCATCCTAAACAGTACGTAAGGTCAATTTTAAACAAATGTGTACACATGAGGGTATTAAAAATAATTTTTCAAATCATTGGAGTTTTAAAAAAAATAAATTTAACAACAATAATCTTGATGTCCCTCTATATTTTATTTGGAAATTACGTGTAAAGGTCTTTTAGACCACCATGTCAACTATTTTGACTTTAGATATTTTCAAGGAGTAGGTAGAGGAACACTTTAAAATAGACTTGAAGTCAAGTGACAAATGAAATCTCCTTTTATTCCCTTTCATATTCCTTCACCTCTAATAGAACACCTAGTCACTATTGTAGATGCAATAAAATAGGGCCTCCATGGTGTACACTCTTTGAATAGCCATTTGATTACATAGATTTTTTATCTTACACAACTACATGTTATTGATTCTCATAGTGGATCAATTTATATTTTTGGAGCTTTCTTATCCATACATATTTGTGTGCATCATCATCATTGCATTATATGTAATTAGTTGTGTTTAGGTCATCTCAAAGAGACTAGTGAACCACCTCTAAATACATATAAATATTATATCGATCATATGACACCTTAAGAAGGTGATCCAATAGATTCTAAAACACAAGTTGAGGCATTAGAGGCGAGAACACAAGTAGGTCTATTAGGGTTAGAGAATAGGAGAAAGGTCAATCTTTGTTAGAGGTAAAATTTAAGGTAATTTATTCTTCAAAATTATTTTTGGGTCCTATGGAGAATGATAAGCATCTTCGAAGAATCATGTAAGGGGAGGGTGTTAATATCAAATATGTAATGGGTCTATGGGGTTTTTTGGATAATGTCAAGTATATTCTGATAAGTTCTGTAATGAGAGGGTGATCAAACTCAGATATGTAATTGGGTATATGGGGATCTAAATTTTAGTTTTTTTCTCTTTTTTGGGCCACAACCAAAGGTTTTCTTGTGGGTTCTTTCCTGCCGGTATGCCCTTTGAACCCGTTATGTATTTTTAACTCTTAAATTTAATAAAATATAAGTTTAGTGGCTTGTCCACTTTTATCAAAAAAAAAAAATTTAAGGTAATTTTATAGTTTATTTCATTTAAAGTATATATAACAAATATTTGAAGTAATGTATATAAGAAGGAGAAGGATTAATGATAGAGGACGATCTTAGAGAAGTTCATCATGGTACTCGTTCAACCATTTTACTCAGCCTAGAATTAGGGATCTAATTTTTCTTAAATGTTTAATATTTTTTAATTTTAAATATAATTTATTTTTTGTAAAATTTAAATATTAATTTATATCTTGATCTTATTTTATTTTTCTATTCTATTTTAAATGTGAATGAGGTGGAACCTTTTCCAATATTTTTGGCTAAAACATCTAATCATCCCTAAGAATTATCATTTATAGAGCGACTCTTAGAGAAGAAGTAAATAATCGAGGTAATTGAACTAATTGTTAATTGAATAGATGGTTTTGTTAGGATTCCCAAAGATACTGAGAGGGGGGGGTGAATTAGTAGTTGACTGGTAAAAGAACTTTCTTAAATTATAACATGAAAAGAAATTCAAAACTGTGTATCGGTAAACCAAAATTAATGCAGTAAGTAAGAGCAACAACCACAACATAAAAGACAGACCATAACACAATATTTTAATGAGGAAACCCGGTGTGGGAAAAACCTCGGTGGGATTTGTGACCCACAATATTCGCTTACTGGCCAATAAGGGAATATTACTGTTTACAATAGGGGTCAGCACATGTAGGAAGGCCAAGTGCCTAGAGCTCACTACTCAATTACAAAAGAAGTCTCACTAACTTAAAAAACTAGATTATACAAATCCAATGTCTTGTACTACTTCAGACTAGCATCTACTATGCTAGATTCAGTATCGGTTTAAGCTCTATGGCATACATAAACCCTTATCCAATATTTGCCTTACAATTCGCATATTAGGTCTGCATTAATCCTTCCTTCTATCACACACTAAATCATCTACAATGGACTCATATAAGTATGAGTCATATTACAATCCGTCAAGTCGGCTTACAAAAGTTATTACAATTAAATACAAAATATATTTATACATAGTTCCTATCGGCCATGGTGTCGGTAATCTTCCTTTTTGGTGTAGTGTCTGCTAGTGTCGATGCCTGCTAGTATCACATGATTGTAAGGTTGCCATCAATGATAACACCTTCAATCACCTACAATTTCTCATTGGAGTATGTATTTTCCAAAAATCTCCCCCTTTGGCATTGATGACAACACTCATGAGAAAAATCAAAACTGTATATCAAAAAAGTGATTTGCCAAAATTGTCTTACCAAAACTGTTACCAAAACTGTGTGCTCCCCCTGAGCTGATGATGTCTTTCTTCTAATCATTTTTCTCATCTCCACCACTCCCCCTTTGGGATCAATGACAAAGGTTGTCATTCACTATCAATGGAGTGTAGTTCCTACCTAGATCCTTGTAACCAGTGGGTTACAATCTGATAGATGTCCACCAATGCAAAATTTTGACTGTCGCTGAACCTTTTGCTATCCTTTATTGTCGCTTCTATTCTTTGAACTATACTGGTGAGTATGTGCATTTTCTCTTCCAGTGTCTTAAGTCTGGGAACCAGAGCCTCAAAAATTTCTTTTCTCAAAGAAATGAGGTAATCTAGTTTAGGACCTACTTTGTATTTTAGATCCTTTGCCTTAACCTTTATCTTTTCTTTATCTTTTTCTAACTTCTCAATATTCTCCTCAAGATCTGCAATGTTCTTTCCAATTTCCAAAAATGGATCTAATGTTCCTATTAAATTGTCAGCAATATTGTTAATTTCATCTTGTGCTTTGCTAATCTCTGAATCTATGTCTTCTGTCAAAATATTAGTTTTGCAGGTATCTCTGTACAGTTTCTTGAAATCCAAAATTGTTTCTCCTAGTGCCGGTAATAAGATTTCCATTTGTTCCTTATTCTTCTTCACTATTTCCTCAAAGAATGTTTCTTTCTCCTTATTCATTCTCTCTTTGAATGTGTCTTCATTTATCTAGTCAATTGTCAAAATTTTACCGGTGATGTATTTAGACAATGTGTCTAGTTGACCTAAGGAATCTTTACTTCCCATAATGCACTTGGGTGCTACCAATTTAAGAATAGGAATTGTGTCATCAAGAGCTTTGTAGGCTTGTGCATTACACTCAGTGATTTTCTTAATAGAATGTAATAATACCTTTGTCATGTTAATTGGTCTGAATTCTATCATTGAAGTACCACATGTTTGCCCAACTGTTTTCACAATTTCCATGTTGTTGGTTGTAGTAATAACTTTTCTTGTTTCAACCTCTAGTAGGTTAGTTTGTGTTTGCATTTCTACTAGAAAAGGTTAGGCTTTTCAGCTATTGTCGGTGGCATTGTCTTAGTTTGAACCTGTATCTCAGCCTATTTGTGTTCTTGTTTCTTAATGTGTTCCTCAGAGGGTTTCTTTGTGCTCTCTACTGCTGGTTTTTATGATGACATCTCAATATGCACTGCCAATTTCTCTATATTCACCTCTGCATTGTCTATTTCTAGCGACTCAATTGGTTTCTCAGTTTCTGTAGTTGTCAATGGCTCAGTAGATGCGATAGTATGCACATCTATCTTTTTAGTTGATTCCTTATCTACCACAATATTTACCTCTTAGGTGTCTATGTTCATAGTGTACAAAATTTTAGACTCGGGATTTGTATACTCATGAGGAGTCTCCATACTTTTTGTTGTCGGTTGTGTTTCAATGGTTTCTATCAATGGAGCATCAAAAAGTGGTGGGGGTAAGTTATCAGTTATTTTTAGGCTTGGAGGTCCACCTACCTTACCTTTCCCCTTATCCTTGTTCTTTTGATAGACTCTGATAGTCTTAGGTCTTTTAAGTTCTTCTTGTTCCTCTTTTGCAACAAAGAATATATCCTATTGATCTGTAGTCTCTTTTGAAATTTCATTCACTCTTCTTGCTATAAGTGCAACATGCTGGTGACCAATTGAAAATACTGTCTGGTTGGCCTCACTGATTAATTGATCTATTTCTTCAGGTGAGTTTACTAGGTGCGCTGCAAGTAATTTTTCAATTTCAATCTTTTTATCTAACTCAACAATAGCTACCCTTCTGGCTTCTAGTATTCTGTATAAATTAGTGGGTATATCATCAACAATCTCCATCAAAAATTTCTTGTAAATGTCTAAGTCTAAGATTACACTATTCTCTACGCTTTCTTTATCAGCAATGGAAAGTGTGTTATATAGCTTGCTAATATTTCTCAACTTTCCATCTTTTGTTATTTCACTTAGAAGTTTGTCCAGTGGAGAAATATCTTGTTTTACCTTCTTCATCTTTGGAGTTAACTTCTTAACTGGAGGCCTAACTGCTTGTTGCTTTTGTCTTCTCTTTCTAGGTGTAGGTGAGGGTGTCAGTGAGGGTTTTCTTTTCCTTACTACCCTTTTGAATTCGGTTAGTATATCAATTTCCGAAGAAGTTGCAACCAGTGAAAGATGAGATTCCAGTTGAAGTCCTTCCAACTCACTTTCCTTGATACCAGTTTGCTTCAATACATCTTCCTTAATTTCTTTAGCTTGTCTAGTGCCCTTCCTCACCGTCTGTTCAATTTTCTTTACTCTTTTCTATGACTAAATACCACTTTCAATTGTCTCAGCATTGCCAAAGAATTTCTCACCTGGTTTTCTTGGTGCCTCAAGTAGAGCTTATGCATATGTTGTTGGTATTTTGGTATGGTTTTGTCATTGGTGTCAACACCTACTAAAAACAAGCACTTTGGAGATCCAGCAACATTCACCGGCAAGCAACTATTGCACAGTTACTAGTATATGGTTCACCGACAGGATATAATGTTCACCGACACTTGGAATGATATGGAAGACACTAGGTAATGTTGAAGACATCGTGTGGACACTTTGTTTTGATGAATTAATCATTGGTATATTCATATTTACATATTTTCTTTTACCGACAAATAGGTCCAGGTTATCTAGGGTTACATCGGTAAGTTTATCTTTTCTAGATCAGCATGGCACACTATGGAGATGATTTATCATTGATGTAAATGCATTAAACTGACATGTTTAATCGGTTATTGCATCGGATATTATATTGTATGTAAAATGTTTTTATTTTAATATCATGTAGAGCCAACCTACTAAAATTGGTCTTAGGGTATGGTATAAATATAAGATCTTATTTGTAAGATCAAGTGTGGAATGCGAAAAAGAATTGTGTGAAGGTATATGCAAGATTAAGCAGAGGTATACACGAAGACATCATTTGAAGGTGAAGCTAGGTTTTTGTAGAAGCATATCAGCATTACATCGGTACTAAATCTAGCATATGAAGATGCTATTTTGTGGAGTACATTCTTATTGGATTTAACCATCCAACTGTAGTCAGTGTGACTCCCATTTTGTGATTGAGCAGTGAGCTCTAGGCTATTGGCCTTTCTACATGTGCAGACCCCATTATGTACACTTACTATTTGCAGTAGTATCATCTGATTGTGGGTAAGTTTTCCCACCATGGTTTTTCCCTTTACAGGGTTTCCACATACAAATATTGGTGTTATGTGTTGTGGATGACTTTATGTTTATGTTTCATGCATTAATCCTTACCAGTATAGCAATTTACTGTTAACACTGTCTACCGACATACTTAACTAGTTTACCGATATTAAGCATTAAGTTGGTTAATTGGTTTTTGGTTTGAATTTATTATACAACTGATTCACACCCCACTCTCAATTGTATTTGGGACCTAACAATTGGTATCAGAGCTTAGTCCTCTTTTGCAGAAGTTTAACAACTTGAGGAGATCCAATGTCTACTAATTAATTCAGAAAGGATAGTCCTAAACTTGATGGAACCAACTATGGGATATGGAAGATCAGGATGGAGATACATCTAAATTGCATTGGTAAAGACATCTGGGAAGTTACTAAGAATGGTTATACTACTACTGTAGCTGGTCAGACTGCTCCAACTACCTTAGCTAAAGATGAAGAGAATGATTGCAAAACAAGAGAAGCACTTTTTAGTGCATTATCAAATCAACAAATCATGGGATTATCAGATAGGTCTACTGCTAAAGCTATTTGGGATCAATTGGAAACACTAAATGAAGGAGATTCCATAGTCAAGATTGCAAAACTTGAAAGCTTCCGAGTCAGGTATGAACATCTAAAAAATGGAAGAAGATGAAAGGATTTCTGCTTTTATGAAAAGAGTAAATGAAATTGTTTTGGGTATTAAATGTTATGGAGGAACTTTGAGTGAGGATGAAATTGTTTCAAAAACCTTAAGAGGTTTGCCACCAACATATAAAATGAAGGTTACTGCTATAAATGAGTTAAGAACAATGCCTAATACATCAATAACTAGGGATACATTAATTGGAAAACTTTCAGCCTTTGAAATTGAGGAATTTGGTCCTGTTGCTACTATAAAAACTGATTTGGCCTTTAAAGCATCAACATCATCTGCTCCATCATTTGACAAATCAGACTAGAAAGCCTTTTATGCAAGGGAACTTGAAGAAACCAGGAAGGAGAATGAAGAGATTGAAGAACTTGAAGCACTATTTGCAAGAAAAATGTCAAAAGGTCCAATTGGAAGTAAGTATGAAGGTAAAGCACCCTTTAAATGTTTTAACTACAATAAGATTGGTCATATGGCTTTGAGATGTCCTGATAGACATGCTAGACTAAGAGAAGAAGCTAGAAGAACATACAAGCCTAATCTTGAATATCATAGGTACAAAATTAAGAAGAATAGAGACAAATCTTGTTCCATTGCTGATGGAAGGTGTGACTGATGATTCTGATGAGGATCCAATAGACAATGGATGGGTTTTTGTTGCTATAAAAAAAGATCAACCGACACCTACTGCTCAACTAGTAGAACAAGCCCTAGCAGCCAAAGTTGAAGTAAAGGATGAATGGATCATTGATTCAGGATACTCACATCACATGACTGGAGACAAAGGTAAATTCTTGAACTTTCAAGAATACAATGGAGGTTTAGTAAGATTTGGAGATGACAAAGCCTGTTCAATCAAAGGTAAGGGTTCAATATCTGTTGATGGTAAGCATAACACTGATAATGTCTACTATGTTGAAGGATTAAAGCATAATCTTTTAAGTGTTGGCCAATTAGTTGAGAAGGGATTTCAGTTACAATTTAAAAATGGAAAATGCAAAATCATGAATAGAACTAGTTTGGAAATTGCAACCAGTAATCAGACTAGAGGTAATATCTTTCATTTGAACAACAGTGAAAAGGCATGCTTGATTGCACATATAGATGAAAGTTGGTTATGGCATAAGAGACTATGTCAGGTAAACTTTGATTGCATGGTAAAAATCAGTACTTCTAAGGTAGTTAGAGATCTACCTAAAATTGTGAAACCTCAGAATACAATTTGTAAGGAATGTCAATTTGGAAAACAAGTTAGAGCTAGTTTCAAAAGTATTCTAGAAAAATCTAATAATGCTCTTGATTTAATTCACACTGATGTATGTGGTCCAGCTAGAACTAGAAGCTTACAAGGTGATAGATATTTCATGCTAATTATTGATGATTATTCTAGAATGTGTTGGGTTACTTTTCTTAGAGAAAAATCAAAAGTACTCAGGAAGTTCAAACTATTCAAAGCAATGGTTGAAAATGAAACCGGTAAGAAAATCAAATGTTTAAGATCAGATCAAGGAGGAGAATTCACATCTAAGGACTTTAATACATTATGTGAAGTGAATGGAATCAAAAGATAGTTATCAGCATCTCAGATACCACAGCAGAATGGAGTTGTTGAAAGGAAAAACATAACTATCTTGGATGTAGCAAGAAGAATGTTATCAAAAGCAAATCTACCACATGTGTATTGGAGAGAAGCAGTTAGCACTGTTGTCTATACATTCAACAAAGTTCACATCAAAGGTGAAACTGGTAAGACCCCTCATGAACTATGGTTTGGCAATACTCCTACTCTTAAGTATTTCAGAATTTTTGGAAGTAAATGTTATATTAGAAGAGATGAGTATATAGGAAAATTTGATCCTAGAAGTGATGAAGGAAAATTTCTTGGTTATTCATCTAAGAGCAACGCATATAGATGTTTTAATAAGAGATTGCAGAAAATTATTGAGAGTACAAATGTAAAGATTGATGAACAATTCAAAGGAACTTCAAGGTATATAGACTCTGAACCAGCAACAGAAATTGTGACAAATGAACCTACACTGAATCCACCGGTACAGGATGAAGATCCAGTTACCTTGGTATCTTCAGAGGATTCCACAGTAATTGAAGAACAACAACAAACTAAGACACCCTGGTATGTAAGATTGAATCATTCCGAAGATTAGATAATTGGAAAAAAATTTAAAGGAGTTATGACAACAGGAAGATTGGCAAATGAAGAGGTATGTCTTATTTCTCAAATTGAGCCATCATCTATCAATGAGGCATGTGAAGATAAATTTTGGATTAAATCTATGGAAGAAGAATTAGGACAAATTGAGAAAAATAATACTTGGACATTAGTTCCCCGGCCTAAAGATAAAAATGTAATTGGAACAAAATGGGTATTTAGAAACAAACTTAATGAAGATGGTAAGGTTGTCAGAAATAAAGCAAGACTAGTGTGTAATGGATATTCTCAGAAAGAAGGAGTTGATTACAATGAAACCTTTGCACTGGTAGCCAGAATTGAGGCAGTTAGATTATTTTTGGCTTTTGCAGCTCACAGGGACTACAAAGTTTATCAAATGGATATTAAATGTGAATTTTTGAATGGAGATCTTGAAGAGGAAGTATATATTGAACAACCTGACAGATTTTCTCTAATAGATGACAATGATATGGTTTGCAAGTTAAGAAAAGCTTTGTATGGATTGAAACAAGCCCCAAGAGCTTGGTATGCAAGGTTGGATAAGTATCTTTTAAAGATTGGTTTTACTAAAGGAAATGCAGATAGCAATTTATATTACAAAATAACTAATGATGACATCTTGATTATTGAAGTATTTGTTGATGATATAATCTTTGGAGGAGAAGATGGATTATGCAAGGAATTTTCTATTAAAATGCAGCAAGAATTTGAAATGTCTATGATTGGAGTAATAAAATTCTTTTTAGGATTGCAGATTTCACAGTTTGATAAAGGTATATTTTTGAGTCAATCCAAGTACTTGAGAGAATTACTAAAGAAATTTGGGATGCCGAACTCTAAACTGGTAACCACACCTATGACTACAAATGACAAATTATCTCAAAGGGATGAATCTACACCTATTAATCCAACTAGATACAAATCTATGATAGGAGGTTTACTGTATTTGACACAAACCAAACCTGATATTATGAATGCAGTATGTATTGTTTCTAGATGTCAAAGTAATCCTAAGGAAAATCATGAATAGCAGTAAAAAGGATTTTCTGATACTTACAAGGGATAGGAAATCTTGGATTATGGTATCCTAGAGATGAAAATTTTGATCTATGTGCATACACAGATGCAAATTGGGTAGGAGATGTGGATGATAAAAAAAGCACCACTGGAGGAGCATTCCTTTCTTGGAAAGAGATTAGTTTCTTGGTTGAGTAAGAAACAGAGTTGTACATCTTTATCAATAGTAGAATCAAAATATGTTGCAGCAGCAACTAACTGTACATAGGTACTATGACTTAAACAAATGTTGAAAGACATAAAGGTAAAATGGAAGGAACCCATTACTATATATTGTGATAACACTGTAGCAATTGATATATCTAAGAATCCGGTATTACATTCTAAAACAAAACATGTTTCTATCAAACTAAATTTTCTAAGGGAAAAATTTGAAGAAAAGGAGATAAATTGAGATTGTTGGTTTTTGGTATTTGACATTTCAGTTTTGGCACTTTGATGGTTTTTCCATCTTGTGTTGCCATCAATGTCAAAGGGGGAGATTGTTGGTATTTTGGTATGGTTTTGTCATTGATGTCAACACCTACTAAAAACAAGCACTTTGGAGATCCAGCAACATTCATCGGCAAGCAAGTAACTATTGTACAGTTACTGGTATATGGTTCACCGACAGGATATAATGTTCACTGGCACTTGGAATGATATGGAAGACACTTGGTAATGTCGAAGACATCATGTGGACACTTTTTTTTGAGAATTAATCATTGGTATATTCATATTTGCATATTTTCTTTTACCGACAAATAGGTCCAGGTTATCTAGGGTTACACCAGCAGGTTTATCTTTTCTAGATCAGCATGGCACACTATGGAGATGATTTATCATTGATGTAAATGCATTAGGCCGACATGTTTAATCATTTATTGCATCAGATATTATATTCTATGTAAAAAAAATTTATTGTAATATCTTGTAGAGCCAACCTACTAAAATTGGTCTTAGGGTATGGTATAAATATAAGATCTTATTTGTAAGATCAAGTGTGGAATGCGAAAAAAGAATTGTGTGAAGGTATATGCAAGATTAAGTAGAGGTATACATGAAGACATCATTTGAAGGTGAAGCTAGGTTTTTGTAGAAGCATATCAGCATTACACTGGTACTGAATCTAGCATATGAAGATGTTATTTTGTATAGTACATTCTTATTGGATTTAACCATCCAACTATAGTCAGTGTGACTCCCATTTTGTGATTGAGCAGTGAGCTCTAGGCTATTGGCCTTTCTGCATGTGCAGACCCCATTATGTACACTTACTATCTGTAGTAGTATCATCTGATTGTGGGTAAGGTTTCCCACCATGGTTTTTCCCCTTACAGGGTTTCCACATACAAATATTGGTGTTATGTGTTGTGGATGACTTTATGTTTATGTTTCATGCATTAATCCTTACCGGTATAGCAATTTACTATTAACACTGTCTACCGACATACTTAACTAGTTTACCGGTATTAAGCATTAAGTTGGTTAATTGGTTTTTGGTTTGAATTTATTATACAACTGATTCCCCCCCCTCTCTTAGTTGTATCTGGGACCTAGCATATGTCTCAATTATGTTCTCATCAGCTTCATATCCCATTTTGGTTACCCAAATAGTCCTTGGGATAACTTTTTCCATCTAGATTTCATCTTTCTTTACCACAAAGCATATGTCATCTTTGTATTTGTCAACAATTGCTTGGGACAGTATTGTTCTAGATTTCATCTTTGCCTTAAATGCTTGGAAATATTCATTGATGTTCTTATCTTTGTTTTCTCCCATGTTGTTCAGTAGGTTCAATAGTTGTTTTCCTACCAGTATATCAAAGCCAAAGTCTTTCTTGCCAGTGTCGGGTATTTCCTTGGTAATGTAAAGAATTAAGCATACAAGAAGATTTCCAAATATGAAGGTTCCCTTCTTGTCACCTTTGATTTTCTTTAGGTTTTCTATTAGTTCATCTTTGAGCCATTCACAAATGTCAATCTTAGCATTGTTGTTCGCTAAGTCATAAGCACTTTTAATACATAAGCTAGAGACCGAGTTTAGTTTGCTTGTATGAGTAGCTTTGTAGTCAAGTACCATGTTGATGAATTTGACATTTTCATCCTTAACATCATTGACTCTAAGAGATCTCTTGTCAAATATCACACTGGTTAAGTTCATTACAGTGTCATTAGAGACCTTCTTAGTTTTGTTAGGCCTACTACCAGTGGAGGGTAAGCCTGTTACTACCCTAACTGCCTCTTTCATGATCTTATGAATTGAATCCAACCAAAATAATTCACCATGCACTCGGCTTAGCACAATCCTTATAACATCCTTGGGAAAATCCAGGATACTAAGGATTTCAGTAAAACCTAGGGTTTCCACTATCTTATGTTTTGCTTTGATGTTTCTAGATTCATCACATAAAATAGTTTGATACATATTCTTGATTTCTTCATCTCCTAGTTCTTATATGTGACAATGTATGTACATTCTAGGGTCTTCAACATATACTAATCCTTTACAAATTTGAGAGAATGCCCCTAGGGTATCATCTTTCTTTGCAATGTCAGGAATGATCTTAAACACAACTCTAGGGCATTTAACTTCTTCTACAATAATAGGGTTTGAAATGAATTTAGGAATAGAGGAGGATGCCATGGTTATAAATACCTTAATTTTCCTTTATGTATGTGTGCTTGAATGATTTTCTTCCTTCTCGCTATGGATGCCCTTGCTCAGAATATTCGCGCTCTCGAGAGATTTGAATGTTAAGTGAATGAAAAAGGAGCCAAAAAACTTACTTTATAATGTTATTTTCTTCAACTACCACATTTAATGCTTGTCAGTTAAGTCACAACTTAACTCATCTACCGATAAAGAAGTAATTCAACTTCTCACCATCAATTGAGGGTATATTAGCATGTTTTTAAATTAGTTGCCAAACCCCCAAAGGATTTTCCTTCAATTAGATGAAGAGTCTCTTGCCGGTGGAGTGATACTCTATTCTTTTGGTGGAGGAGTATTCCCATCAACATTCTGATCTGACTTTCTGATCCATTTTTTTGAGAATTCTTGCTTTATCTATTCAACTTTTTCTTTACCTTTCAAGCTTGGTCCTTTGTTATTTGTTGGTGATGCCTTACTTCTACAAAATTTTGCAATATGTCCAATCTTGTTACAAGCATAACAAGTCATATTGTTTTTTTGAATAGCTTTCCCATATCCTATGCCGATATGTGTTCTGCATTGATTAGATAGATGTCCAAATCTTCCACAAACATAACATCTTACATTCATTCTGCAATTTTCTAAATTATGACCAACTTTGTTGCATTTAGAACATTGACCGGTAGGTATATTAGTTTTCTGATAATTTCTAGATCTACACTAATTTTCTCTATGACCATACTTGTTATAGTTAAAGCATTTCCCATTAATTTTCGAAGCATTAGGTTGTCTTACCAGTTTGCTATGATCATGTTTGTTTGCAGTACCGGAGCTTTCACCAACTTCAAAGCCAAGGCCATTTGTATCACCATTAGGTTTTTGATTTTTTAGCATGTCAACAAGTTCTTCTGAACTTTTCTTGAATTTCTCCTTGTGTTGATTTGTAGCAGCCAGTTCACTCTCCAAGATTCCTTTCTGTCTCATGAGTTCATTTGTGTCATTTTGTGTATGCATCAAGTCTGTCTTCAACATATCATTTTCATGACTAAGTCTTGTGTTTTCATTTCCAACATCATTCAGTCTTCTAACCAAGTCCTCTTCATTCTTCTTCTGATTTTCAATTTCTTTACAAATTCTCATAGTCATATCTTGCATCTAATTCTTCATTGTACTATTTTCTTATCTTAGATTGTGTACCATATCATTAAGAGTTTCTTTTTCATCATCATTATTCTGCATCTTTTCACAAATTTCTCTTCTCTTATTCCTTGGAATAGTGAGATTTTCTTGAAGTCCTTGAATGATATCCTGTGCAACCTTCAGATCATCTTCAAGTTTGATATTCTTTACCTTTTCTGCATCATAGTCTGAAAGAATTGTTTCCAATTGCTTTCTCAAGTTTTCCATTTCTACCGGTGTCAAGATCTTCCTCAAGCTATTAGGCTTTTGAAAATAGAGGACCAAGCTCTGATACCAATTGTTAGGATTCCCAAAGATACTGGGGGGGGGGGGGTGTGAATCAGTATCTGACTGGTAAAATAACTTTCTTAAATTATAACATGAAAAGCAATTCAAAACTGTGTACCGGTAAACTGGAATTAATGCATTAAATAAGAACAACTACAACATGAAAGACACACCATAACACAATATTTTAACGAGGAAACCCGATGTGGGAAAAACCTCAATGGGATTTGTGACCCACAATATTCACTTACTGACCAGTTAGGGAATATTACTATTTACAATAGGGGCCTACACATGTAGGAAGGCCAAGCGCCTAGAGCTCATTGCTCAGTTACAAAAGAAGTCTCACTGACTTATAAAAATGGATTATACAAATCCAATATCTTCTACTACTTCAAATCAGCATCTACTATGCCAGATTCAGTACCGGTTTACTCTCTGCAGCATACATAAACCCTTATCCAATATCCGCCTTACAATTCACATATTAGGTCTGCATTAATCCTTTCTTCTATCATACACTAAATGATATTTAATGATCTCATACTTATATGAGTCATATTAGAATCTGCCAAGTCAACTTACAAAAGTTTTTACAATTAAATACAAAATACATTTATACAAAGTTCTTGTCAGCTATGGTGCCAGTAATCTTCCTTTTCGGTGTAGTGTCTATTAGTGTCGGTGCCTGCCAGTATCACATGATTGTAAGGTTTCCATCAATGACAATACCTTCAATCACCTACAATTTCTTATTGGAGTGTGCATTTGCCAACAGGTTTAGAGAACTTATAATTGATTTTAGTGATTTAAATGTTAATTTACAATTTAACATGATTATATGTTTAGAAATAATCTTACATTCTTATTATTTTTTATATGAGAAATTATATTTGGTCCATCTATGATGAGTTCTTCTCAAATAATGGAAGAAGCCACATCCATGGTTTATATTTTTTTTATATAGTAGATAAGTTTGTTTTTGGTAATCAATATTTAAATTTGCACATCTAATCTCATTTTATTGCATGCATTTCATCTTTCTCATTCATTACTTATTAATTTATATCAATTTTATTTTACTTGTTATAGTCTATTCTAAACTTGAATGATGTGGCTCCTCTACTATCATTCTTTTCTAGGACTCTTGATCATCCTAAGATACCTTCATTCATAGAATCTCTCTTGGAAAAATAATAAAGAGTTGAGGTAATTGAAATCAATTTTAAGGTAATCTATAGTTTAGACTCCAGATCCTCCTAAGAGACTCTCATTTGTAAAACCTCTCTTGGAAAAAGACTAAAGAGTTGAGCTGATTAAAATATTTTTTCTTTTATTTATAGTTTAGAGAGCTTATAGCTGCGTATAGTAATTTAGATATTAATTTTAAATTTCTAAATTATAGTAGACGAGTTTCTATTTACTAGTCCAACTTATTTATCATTGAACTAATTAACTAGATTTATTGATTAACTTGTTATTATGTTTCCAACTTTGTATTCATCAAGGGGCATGAAGATAATATATTTTGATGATCCTCTACATGTTAATGATTCTCCTAAGATATAGAGTCAATTGTACCCTTAGGATTTGATATATAACTATTCAACATGTACATTGTATATGGGCCTTGAGATAGCATATGCCAAATTTTGTAAAAGCTATTTTGGTTTGGAATATATGTCAAATTTATATGTGTACATGAATTATACAATTTTATCTATAAAAATTATACATACTATAATTCATTCCTTGCGTACATTTTTCACTGCTTTTCAACTTAAAATTCGAATGCATTTAATAAATTTTAGAATGGATGAGTTATTTACAATAACATGTTATAGATTGATTCCTTGTAATATTTATGATGGTAGTTATAGTTTGATATATGTTTTTTTTATAATAACATTTGATCATTTCTCTATTTAAAAATCCTAATTTGTTAGAATTAATAAAAAAAATGATGACAAACATATGAAATATGTGTGTGTGCGTATACATATATATGTACATATATATGCATATACATATATATGTACATATATATGCATATACATATATATGTAAACATATACTTGTATATACGTATGTATGTAAATATATATATATATATATATATATATACATGTGTACACACACATTTCATTTTAATTTATGTTAAATTTAGGGTGGAGATTGTCTTCAACATAAACAAAAATAAACAGTTTGAATATTGATAATTTCTATTTGGATTGTCCACCCCAACAATAAGAATAATAACTCTAATTGAAGTCTCAACCCGAAGTTTGGACATTCATCTAGTAAATTTACTATTTTCATGGCTAGTTCTCATTTGATTGTCAACCCAGGGAAATAATACTTGAAATGGGTTTGTACTATATATGCACTAAGTTCCTTCAATAGCTATTCTACATTACTGCAGCAACTAACATTATGTGAGAAAAGAAGGCAAGAATGGAAATTATGGAAAGGCTACATGAAAAACTTCTGCATAATATTCATAAAAGCAATGCTAGAAAGATCTAATATGGATAACAAAAATTACTCTGTTCTGGCTTGGCTGCAAGAACAGTCAGTGGATCTATTTCCAGTGGTTGTAGGAATAGTCTAAGGAAGAACTTCTACCATGACTAAAGAAAGAAAACTAATTTTAATGAACACACATAGGATCACTCACCAAGTGGACCCCCTTGGATGAGTGATACCAAGCTTCCAGAAAACTACTTTTAACAGATCAGAACAACATAATTTTATTCATTGTTTCTTGAAAAAGTGATTACATATTTTGAAAAGAAACTCAAGAATGACTATCAAAAATCCTTTGCTCTATTCTTTTCTATTCTATCTAACCTCTAAGAAAAAGAAGAGCTTATTATAAAAGAGAAGATCAACTACAATAGACAACACAAATCACGCCCAGAACAAGAGGCGGATGATTGACCGATAAAAAAGATAACTAGAGCTTGGCTGTAGGAAATGTGGATCTAAACCAAACCACAGTCTTTGCATGTTGTGGTGGTGTTTGCAAATTCAATGCCCACTTAAGTTAGACATTGGTAGTGTCGCTTGACTGCTCTACCTATGCCATACCTTGTGCTTGCTCAACTCCTCTTCAGTTTGATATTCAGTTATCTCTTACACAATCTTTCCTTCATCAGGCGCGATAGGAGAATATCCACTACGTCATCATTTATTACTTGCACTACAACAAAAACAAAATATAAGGACATAAATATGCATTTTATTTAATTAACATATCTATTAATTCACACATGATATTACCCTAAATAATCCGCATGACAACATGAACAAATCATATGGCTGCAAGAATAAATGGCATGGCTACAGGAATAGTCTGGCAAAGTTCAAACATAATTTCATAAGTTCAGGTTTAACACATGGAATATATAGTCAATTTACAATACATCACTACTATTATGCAAACCAAAAGATGTCAAAAACTTAAGAGTTCTGATGATAAAAACATGACAAAGTCTCAACTTATCATGCCCCCCAACTTTAAGAGCTTGATGATCCTACAACAAAAGGAAAATTTTTGACTCTTGCAGTAACTCTCAAATCACCAATGGTTCCTTGACCTGTCCCCTTGAAGCCAAGTTCCAATAAAATCCATTCATTTTTTCTAGCCTGGACCATCTAGTTGACTCTTTTGTGACTGCATCATAGTTATGTTATGTAGGTTGACATGCCAACAATGGCCACATGTGGATTGGGGGCTGAAAGATCAGTGGTAACCAGTTGTTGGCTTTCTCTCTACCTAACTATATATATCTGGGGGCTCTTTGCATAGCTACCTAAAAATTCTATAGTGAATAAGGTTCTCCTTGCTTTAACTATTCTGGTAAATTGTTCCAATGATGAGTTAACCCTTCTATTGTAGTTGTCCTATCAGTCTAAACCAAATGCTCATATGCGTGATAGATTTCTTCTCTCATTAGAAGCACTAATTTTCTAACATCATCTCTTGCCAGTAATTTCTGCCACTCATCATAAATAACTCTTGGTGCTTTTGATTCTCTCCTTAATGGTAATGGATAGTCAAACACTAATTTTTCATATGCCTTAGCTTGTTCCCCCATGCTGATCTCATTTTGGATCCATGACATTAAAGCTTTGATATGGATATCCCAAATATATAATAAAGGGTTCCACTCACTATCTGAGGGTATAACATAGTTATGTAAATACAATTCACATAGCAAATTCTTCACACTTGGTGGAGAGGTTTGGTAAGCATAAAAGAATTATTCAGGTGTTTCTAAGGAGGGGCTAAGGTCCTTAATAAAGTAGTTCAATTTGAAGTTCAAATACCACTCCTTCAAGTGAACTGCATAAACCCTTGGAGGTGACCTACATTGCATTAACTTGGGAACCATACCGGCAATTATTTCCACCTTAGCCTCTAATTCCTCAATTCTATTATCCCTCTTTTCAATTTATTTCTATTGTTTATCAATAATCCCTTGCAACCTAGCCCTCTCTATTTCCCATTGTCTATAAAATGTTAAAGCAATAGATAAACTATTTAGGGATGAAGGAGGTCTAATAGGTGTTACCTTAGGCCATGGGATTTCCTCAATAAAATCTTCAATCTATGCTAGCATCTCTCCAACATTTTCCTCAGGCTACTGTAAAGTGTCTCCAACAGTCTCTTCACGCTGTTGTGAAATATTTGCAATAGTCTGTTCAAATTGCTTAGGAATCTCCCCAACAATTTCTTCAGATCGCTATGAAATATTTCCATTAGTTTCTTCAAGTTGTGCCACAAAAGCAAGATTTTCTAGTCTATCCTCATCAATTTCTACTTGGAAATCATCATCCGCAGGGCTTCCTTTTTCTTGCATTTCAATATCTACAAGGCTTCCTTCTTCTTAAGTTTCCACCGTAATAACCTCTATTGGATCACTTGCAGGATGAGCCTTATGTGTCCTACTACGTGTTCTTCTAAGATAAACCTTTGGAATGGCTATAGGAGTTTCTTTAGTTGTTGTAGGAGTTTTTCTTTTTGTCCTATGCCTCTTGGCTGTAGGAGGAATTTGAACTACCTGCGGTTGGGCCATAGGTTCTTCATCTATTTCATCTCTTTCCAACTCCTTCCCTTTTCTTCTAGGAATTAGCAAATTTCTTTGAAGAGAAGTAGAGGGTTGCTCCATATTTTCTTCAGCCATCTCTTCCTCCGCAATAACGGTGGCTCCTTTAGTAACAAGAAAATCATCATCTACAGTAACTATGGGGGAAGAGGGTTCTGCAACATTTTCTTTTTCAATAGGCAGATTCTCTATAATAGGGGCATCTTCAACCCTAAACTGTAGTATATCCTCAAATACTCCCCATTCCATTTGTGAAACATCTCTCAGGGACTGTTGTATAAGTAGTTTATCCAATCCATGATGGCTAATGGAGTGATTTCCATTTTTTTGTGTCTCCTTAGCGCTTGTAGAAATGAGGTGGTATAGGAAATTAGGGACATTCACTCTTCGACCATGTTGTAAATGACTAAGTAATTTAAAATGCGGTGAATATAGAGTTGAAAATCGCCCCTCACATGTAATGTACTTCATAACATACAAAGCTACCTAAGGCCACTTTGCTAGTAGGGAAACCCTTCTAGTTCCTTGTTTGTCCACCATTAGGGGTCCATCCATGGGAACTGTGAACTCTGCCCTGGTGCTCCTTGCATCTTTTGATTCTAGGAATAATTCCCCTCCCTACGGCAACCCCGTTACTTCTGCTATTTTCTTCTTCGTAGAAATAACCCTCAAGCCTTTAACTGTAGCTTCTCCTTCATTGAAGAAATGCATAAATTCTGCAGCAATTTCTTCATTATAATCTCTGATTTTCAAGAAGTAATCCAACCAATCATGGTGTCTAAAATAATGCTCATAAAGAGCATCCTACAACAACACTTCATGAACTATTGTCTCATGGTGAATTGGATCACCACCCATCTCTTACTCTACTAGTATTGAACACTCTGTAGGTGAGAAACAAAAGACCAGAATATCTGACAGACTTACTAAATTGAAATTTCCATACATATCTCAATTCTAGCAGTAGAATTTATTATTCCCTTGCATAAAATAATAGCATGATAAACAATGATGGCAAGAAATCAATTCAAATTACCAAAAAGGATGGATAATCAATAACTTTGGAAACTGAACCATAAAGCACCCCCCCAACTTAACCTAGCACATGTCCACACAAGCACCTAATGAGATTTTGGTGAGTGGAGCGGATTTAAAAAGAGATATAATCATAATGAAATAATAAATGCATAATTAAAACAAAACACAATATATATACCTACAATTGTACAAAAAATGGTGGCAAAATGAAGTGAAATGACAAGTAAGAACATGGGATGGAATGACATGGATGGAATTTTATTTACAGAGAATAATATTCCCATAAGATATGGAAATATTTTATTTTGAAGTGGCAAGCATGTTCACTGTAGAGGCTGCCGGAACTTTACCTTTATTACCTTGCTCAGCTACAATAGGAAGCTGATGAGTTGCTGCCGGAAGCTTTGTTTCACCCTGTTGGGAAAATTGCTGCAGGAACTCCTCTTTAGTGGCCAACTTATGATATAGAGGTAGTCGGTGACCATTCACCAAGAGTTTAAATCAAACAGGATCAATTATGGACAAACGAACTGTAGCATCGGAATTAGGAATCATCAAAACAATAGAAACAAAACACTAGACATGATAACTCAATCATAAGATCACTCATTGCAAATAAACCTAATCCTAAGCACACTCAATAGAGATATGAAAACAAAGCATTCAAAGTGAAAGATTATGCAAACCAAATGCAGAATTGAATGCTCCTTCCATGCGGCTCCATTGTTCTTCTTTCCTCTTCAATGGATTTGTGGATCTCACCTACAAGTGCACATACAATTGAAAGCAAGATTGATGAAAAGCTCAAGAGTACTAGAAGCATAAGTTCATTAGTCTGATAGGAATTAGCTTTGATTGATGAAGATCATCCAATTTATAGAGAAATTGGAGAAATGGACAAATTAGCATGATAATGATTCGAATAGAAATTCAAATCAAGAATAGCAAAGTTATGACATGTTGCTATGCAAAGAGGCTTATGACAATTTTATGACAGATTCTATGACAAATTGCTATGTCAAGACAAATTCTATGACAAATTGCTATGTCAAGAGAAATTCTATGACAAATTGCTATGTCAAGAGTATGACGCATGAAGCACAAAAATAGGGAGAACTAGAGACAAGTTAATTAGGTGGAATTTGAATTAGAAAATTAGAAAATAGGTGGAAATTAGGAATTAGGAAAATAATGAAATTATAGGAAATTAGAAAATTAGAAATGAGGAAAAAAGGAACTTAGTGAATTAATTAATAATCTCTCATTTATCAATTAATTCAAAAAGAGGGAATGAAAAATTAGAAAATTAGGAGTTAGGAGAAATTAGGTAAATCAATTAATAAATTTTCATTTATTAATTAATTCACAAAAAGAGGAATAATTAATTAGCCAATCAAATGAAACATTTAATTGCGACATGAAGACCTAGGATAAATAAATAAATTATTTAATCCTAGAGGAAGAAATGACACACAAGGTTAAATGATTAAATCACAAAACCCTGGAAGACGAATTAGGTCTTGGAAGATAATTGACTTGATTTGATTTGATTTTGGATTTATAAATGACCAATGTGATAAATGCTTTGATTGATAAATGCGCCAATTGACGAGGAACAATGACAAATTGATCCAAATTGACATAATTGAGATAGATAACGATCGATGACAAATCGATCGCAAAATGACAAAATCGACAAGAGGACAAGAATCAATGACAAAATAGATTGCAAGATGACAAGATTGAAAATGACCATGATCAATGACAAATCGATCGCAAAATGACAAGATTGCACATGACAGCGATTGATGACAAATCAATCGTAAAATGACAAGACTGATAAACCGATCGCCAGATGATAAGATTGAAAAGAGGACAAAACCCTAATTAGGATTGACGATGTCCAAAATGATGACAAATGAATACGCACATTGATGCGACAGGATAAAATCGATCAAAATCATGACTGGATAATGTTGTCAACAAGACCAAATTTGAGGACAAGATGATTGAAGAATGTAGAGGAATGACTCGATGTTCGCAAATGATAAAGACCAAGTGCGAATCATAGGAGAAATGTTAATGCGACGCAAAAAACTGAAATGAGGCAATGCGCAAATGTTAAAGTATGACCTCGCAAGCGTTGACCATTTTCAGGTGTCTACATTTTGCCCCTCTTTGAGACAATGCGATTTTAAGCATTGTTTCAAAGAACAATAATGAAAATGCCCCAGACAATAATAATGACATATGCATGCCCCCTCGAGGAATTGGCCGGAAACAGGCGGAAAAGAGGCCAATTGATCGATAAGAATGATAGGATCAAACAGACTGACAATCGGAGATCGGATGCATGTAGGACAAGCAATTTAAGGTCCACAAGACCGCGACCAACATAAGATGGAGAGGATGCATGTCCATCTATGCAATGACAAAGAGCTATAAATGAGACCAAGAGGGTGAAAATGACTCATTTGCACTAGCTAAAGAGGAGGATTTGTTGCTCTGGACAAGGACACTTGTAGACAGATGGCGAACATTCCAATGGCGGATCACCTTGGGGAACATGTACGCACATTCAGATGATCAGAGGATGCAGGAGCAGCGGTATGTATCTTGAAAACCCATGTTTTGAATTTCATGAATTTTAATGGCTTACGAGACATTGCGGGGCCCACAGAGGATGCAAAAAGGGACATCTGCGCTTGTGTCATCTAATCCTGTGCTTGTGTAGGGAGTTATGCGCTTGTGTAGGAAGACACAAGCGCAGGTCACCTGACATAGGCGCAGGTTACAAGACACAGGCGCAAGTGTGCATAAATGACCCAATTTTGATTCAAAACTACATGCAAATGACCTGAAAAGGGGGGACAAGGGTGGGATAGGTCAATGTAGATGAAAAACACCCTGATTGGACATGAAAATGAGGAAATGCAACCCGTAGGAGCCAACCCGAAAACTGACAAAATGATGCCCCGATTGTAATGTAGAGTCGACAGTATCCGTTGATCACGTGGGAGAATCGACCTAACTGTTTCATGCTACGACACAGATTCAAGAGCACAGAGAGAGACACATTAGCTGGACTGGGGATATATTACATCACATACATGCCCGAGATTAGGGCAAACACAAGATTGCTTACCGCATTGGCAGAGCGATGGCACTCGGAGACCTCCTCATTCCATTTGGTGACTGGCGAGGCGATGGTGACTCTAGAGGATGTATGGCGCATCCTCCGCATTCTGATACATGGGGAGATGAAAGAGTATGACCCAGTGATAGGGAGAGACATGTTATGCAAACTGTTTGAGTGTGACGCAGATGATCTGGACATTGTCGAGAGGGAGATTCGCTGGGAGACTATGGCTGCCGAGTATGACCGATGATATGTGGTGATAGCAGTTGTGATAGCATGTCTTCTAGCAGGAGATAAACGAGGACATGGATTCCCTATTGGCTAGGGAAGGGTGCTAGAGCGGATGGCGACAGAGGGGACAGTGTACGCATGGGGACCATGTGTACTGGCTATGTTGTATTTCTAGCTGCATCAGATAGCGTATCAGGGAGTTCAGACTCTGAGCTGTGGAGTTACATTGCTTCAGGTATGGGCATTTGAGCATATTGCCATATGTCAGCTGATTACAGATAGACAGGTTGTACCACACTGACCATATGTGTATAGCTATGGTGGAGCACTAAGACAGGGTCCTTTTGGATACATATTGTACTGGCGACATGAGCTAGACAGACTGACATAGTTCATATGGAGGACATATCGAGATTGCCCCGGATGGTCAGATGATCATGATAAGTTACCATATTGTAGATAGGAGAGGTACCTGATTGGGCGACTAGTGAATCGCCAGAGATTAATTGAGTTGTTAGACGACAGTTTGGAGAGACACAGGATGTACCTTGGAGGACTGCATGCTTTGCCCGATCTCACTGAGAGATGAGTCAGTGCGGTAGTATGATTGAGCCACACATAGCATATGCCGACTTTGCATACTTACAACAGAGACAGTGGGATTGGATGTCAGATGTGGTAGATGCTGGGACTACAGAGGAGTATGAGACATGCTTTGCACGATGACAACTAGTGCCTTTGACTAATCCGGACATTCCAATACCGAGGAGACAGGAGGACTTCCCACTCACAGGAGAGGAGGGAGATGATGAGGATGAGGAGGATGGGGATGAGGACGGAGCTGATGGGGGTGATGAGAAGGATGAGGGAGATGATGGTGGAGAGGATGATGATGAGCCAGATGCAGTGGATCAGGAGACTTTGTAGGATATTCCCATAGAGTCGGAGACAGCTAGGACAGAGGAGATGGATACGTGCAGGGCTACCATAGCGAGCCAGTAGGATTACATTGCGACATTGGAGAGAAAGAATGCCATCTTGAGGATAGAATGAGATACAGCAATAGCTCAGGCACAGCGAGAGGGACAGAGAGTCACTGAGTTCATTGGGTCGATTAGGGATGCCAGTGCACGGGAGATGGCACAGATGCTGGTAGAGACCGGCAAGGAGAGACTGTATTGGAGGACACTATATGAGAGTATAGTTCCACCAGAGCGTAGAGCACCTTCATATCGGGCACGATCAAGGATAGAGAGCAGGTCACGCTCTCGGAGGTCATTGAGCAGCATGGGGGTGAGTGGACCGATGAGACCACCACAGCCAGGACCAGGAGGGACATCATCTGCGAGACATGGTAGGGATGAGGAGGATAGAGGGAGGACCCAGTGACAGAGGCACGTGCTCCTTATGACAGACAGTGGACATTATGTAGTTTAACATTTTGTAGTCAGCCTGCGGGCCATACTTAGGATAGACAGTCCGATTTTGTACTCCGACATTATTATGATATGTGATATGATATGCATCGATATGATGGATGCAATATGTTATGACTTATGCACTAGTTTATGAACATGTATGGATGCATTTTTATGTATTTTGGATGTATTTATGAAATGAAAGGGATCAAATGCTTGATGTAATGCTTGATGCAAATGCAAATGTACTAACCAAATGGATGCAGGATGCAGTATATGTGTTCGAATATCGGAGCACTAGACCAAACTGACTATCCGACCAGACGGAAGAAGTGTTAGTAAGAAATGAGATAGAAGATAGTTAGAGATGATGAAAAGTTGCTTTCAGTAATGCACTTTGTAGGTGAGAACCTTTATTTTTATTTAGCAAAATGGATGCGTAGCATCATGGCATTGAAGGCCAGAGCTGAAATGCAACCCTTTTTGCAAAAGAAAGACACATCATAGACAAACGACAATCACAACAAAAAGGAAAAGGACCATGAACCATCCCGGTTACTCTAAATCACTCAGTGACATCATCGAGCAACATAGGAACATGATCAAAGCCAAAGATAAATGCACAAATTCCAACAAATCAAACAAACATCTTGATCTTCATTGTCAAAAGTTGAAAGTGCTCATAAGATGATCATGTTGTCTGGTTTCAGGAAATACGGTACCCTATCTAAGACAGGACATAGTATGGTTTCGAGTATACCACACCCTGTATAAGACCCATGATAATGTGACAAGGATAGATGATTTTGATGTTGATGTGCAATTGATACGACAGTTTGGATCAGTTTGAATGTTTGGTTTGATTGAATAAGTTCATCTGGTTAAAGCATAATTTCATTAAAGCACAGTGTGAAATAGATGGCGAGTCATTGGAGGAATGCTCAGTGATCTGTCGATGCATAAAGGGAATACTTTATTGCAAAATGCGTGTTTTTGTTTTTTGAGTTTTACAATTTTTTTTTTGTTCATTTTTCAGGACTTTATATGATTTTTTTGGATTATTTTAGGACATTATTCAATTTTTAAACTTTTTTCAGGACATTTTTCAATTTTTATGATATTTTTCAGGACATTATTTGATTTTTATGAATTATTTCAGGACATTATTCGATTTTTTTGGATTTTTTCAGGACATTTTGAAATTTTTATGATCTTTTTCCAGGACTTTATTTAATTTTTATGACTTTCTTCAGGACTTTTTTCAATTTTTTTAAGACTTTTCTTAGGACTTTTTTCAATTTTTATGACTTTTTTCAGGACTTTTTGGATTTAAATGCTCCAGTGATTGATCATGACGAGGGAAAAGCACCCAATGCGCACTTGAAAGACACATAAACTAGGACCAAAACATATGTACAAGACACTGGAGTAAGCAAGACAGTGATGTTGACCAATAACAGGCCTAGAATAAAACATTGGGTTGAGACAAAGATAGGCATGATAACTGGCCGAGAGAAAGCATGGCTAGAAGTCATGATAGATGACGGAGCAATAATCTCATTACTCATGGCACTTGATTGCTAGGTTTTCACCATGGTACTTGCCCAAAGAACCTGTTTGCCAGGTTTTCACTAGAGGGCGAATCATTTTATTGCTCTTTACTTTTTTCTCTTTTTTTGCCTTTTTCATTTTTTTGTATTTTTTCATTTTTTTGTATTTTTTCAGGATCATATTTGGAGAAATATCTAACAGAGAACTATGCCCAGTACTTGCAAAGATGCATGCTATTAATAGGATCAGATAGAGGTTCACCTTCTGGAGTCACAAGCTGATATGCCCCTGAGCCATAGGCTATAGTTACTATGAAAGGCCCAACCCAATTAGGTTCAAACTTGCCCTTGACGATGTCAGTAGACTGTGCATTCTTGGGATTTTCCTTTAAAACTAGGTCTCCCACTTCGAAGTGTTGCCCTTTGACCTTCTTATTATAAGAGCGACGGAGACGATTTTGGTATGCTTGCAAATGTGTCAGAGTTGTCTGACGCTTCTCATCTAACATCTCAAGCTGATGCAGCCGAGAGACTCTGTGTGTCTCATCATCAATCAGGTGTTGCAAAGAAACTTGCAAGGAAGGAATCTCCACTTCCAAGGGTAAAATGGCTTCCACACCATACACCAAAGAATAAGGTGTTGTGCCAGTAGGTGTGCGGACAGAAGTACGATAGGCCCATAGTGCTGATTTAGCTGTACGTGCCAATCTCGACCAGTGTCATTGACAACTTTCTTTAGGATCTTGATAATGGTTTTATTTGATGCTTCAGCTTGACCGTTACCCTGTGGATAGTATGGGCTAGAAAAATGGTGTTGAATATGAAATTTTTCACAAAGCTCTTTAACATCTTTATTCTTGAAGGGTCGACCATTATCTGTGACTATGGCAAGGGGAACCCCATACCTGCATATGATATAATTTAGCAAGAATTTTGAAATTTGGACACCAGTGATATAGGTCATGGGGATGGCTTCAATCCATTTTGTAAGATATTCTGTAGCTGTAATAATGAACTTGTGTCCATTTGCAGATGTTGGGTGAATCTTGCCAATAAGATCCAATCCCCACTGGGAAAAGGGCCATGGAGATATAATAGAATGAAGCTCTTGAGCTGGTGCATGAATATAATCTCCATGAATCTGACACTTGTAGCACTTTTTAACAAAATCATGAACATCTTTTTCCAAAGTGGGCCAATAATACCCAACACGAATCAACTTTTTGGCTAAGCTTAGACCATTGAAATGGCCCCCACATATACCATCGTGAACCTCATGTAAAGTCATTTGTGCTTCATCAGAATCCAAACACCTAAGGAGGGTATGGTCAAAAGAACGGTGATAAAGGGTGTCAGCGATGATGACATATTTGGCTGCTTGTTGAATAAAGGCTCGGCATTGGTTAGCAGAGAGGTTAGGTGGTAAGGTTTGAGATTTCAAATACTGATATATGTCATTGTACCACGAGGAGTTGGGACAAACAAGAACACACATCACATCAGCTGTCAAAATATCAAAAGAAGGGACCAGCAATTGTTCAACCAAGAATTCACACTTGTCCATATTATGAGGCATATTTATCATAGAAGCAATCATAGCCATTGCATCTGCCAACTTGTTTTGCATTCTTGGCACTTGACTGAAATGGATAGCTGTGAATTTTGTCTTGAAGAAATCCACCATGTTCTTATAAGGAATAAGCTTTTCATCCTTTGTTTCGTAGTCATCATTGACTTGTCAGATGACTAGTTGAGAATCTCCATAGACTTACAAATGCTTGATGTTCCAATGGACTGCTACTCGGAGTCCTGTGACCAGTGCTTCATATTCGGCAATGTTATTGGTACAGTGGAAAGTTATTCTGTAGGACTTTGGAATAGCGTCACCTTGAGGGGTGACAAACAAGATGCCTGCTCCAGACCCAAACTTAGTATGGGACCCATCAAAATATAATTTCCATTCATTAGAAGATGTGAAAGCAAAGACTGATTCATCTGGAAAATCAGTCAACATGGGATGATCGTTAGAAATAGGAGCGTCTGCAAGTTGATCTGCTATGACTTGTCCTTTGATCGCCTTTCGCTCCGTATACACAATATCAAATTCACTGAGGATCATGACCCACTTTGCTAGGCGACCTGTCAAAGCTGCTCGACTAAGAAAAGACTTTAAGGGATCAATTTTTGCAACCAATAATGTTTGGTGGCTTAACATATAATGTCAGAGCTTTTGTGTCGCAAACACCACTGCTAAGCATGCCCTTTCAATAGTTGAATAATTTAGCTCATAGCCTACCAATGTCCGGCTGATATAGTAAATAGCTCTTTCTTTGCCATTCTCATCTTGTTGAGCCAAGAGAATTCCTAATGCTATGTCAGTTGCAGAGATATACAATAAAAATGGCTTGCCGTCAATAGGAGGCATTAGGATAGGCGGTGACAGCAAGTATTCTTTAAGAGCTTGAAAGGCTGATTGGCATTGCTCAGTCCATTTAAAAGCGACACCTTTGTGCAATAGATGTTGGAATGGATGACATTTGTCAGCCAACTGAGCTATGAAGCGATGAATTGACTGGAGCTTTCCTTGCAGACTTCTTAATTGCTGGAGGTTTGAAGGTGGAGGCATATCCATTATTGCTTTGACCTTTGCAGGGTCGACCTCAATGCCTCGGTGAGAAACAATGTATCCGAGCAATTTTCCAGCTGTAACACCAAAGACACACTTTTTTGGATTGAGCCTGAGTTTGTAGGTCTCCATTCTGTCAAATATTGAGCCCAAGATGGCTAGATGACTATCTTTGGTGATAGATTTACACAACAAGTCATCAACATAATCCTCCATCAAAGTATGCATGAAATCATGAAAAATTGTCGTCATTGCTCTTTGATATGTTGCACCAGCATTTTTGAGACCAAAGAGCATCACATTCCAACAATAGGTGCCCCAAGCATAGGTGAATGTGGTCTTATGCTGATCTTCAGGTGCAATGCAGATTTGATTGTAGCCGGAGAAACCATCCATTAGTGAAAGCATCTCATATCCAGCCGTCATGTCCACTATGATGTCTATGTTTGGTAATGGAAAATCATCCTTAGGGCATGCTTTATTCAGGTCCCTAAAATCTGTGTAGATGCAGATGCCCCCAGTTACTTTGCTAACTGGTACTAGATTTGAAATCCAGTCTGCATAATCAATGGGTCTGATGAAGCCCACATCTAGTAATTTTTTCAATTCCACTTTGACCAAAAGAGCCACTTGAGGATGCATCTTTCCAAGCTTTTGTTTGACGGGCTTAGCACCTGCTTTTAGTGGCAAATGATGAAGGACTAACTCTGGATTGAGGCCAGGCATATCTGCATAAGACCATGCAAAGCTGATCTTCTTTTCCAGAAAGAAATTGATAAAATCTATTATCTCTTGTTTTGATAAGGAGGCAGCAAAGTGAATGACCTTAGGATTATCAGGTGTTCCCAGATTGATTTCCTCGGTCATCTCCACCAGCAATGTTGATTTGTCCTGAATTAATAGGGGTATGTCCACTCTTCCACCTTTGGGCACCTCAGAAAGGTTTTCACCCGTAGGTACGTCTTTTATTTTTACTTTTGTACGATCAGAGAGCGCCTTACGGTTTTCACTCAAAGATCTATTCTTTTGATTTTTTTCTGTTTCTTTTTCTTTTTCATGACTGGAAGAGGGCATTGACTCCCCAAAATATTCCATTGAATCCAGGTCAATAGAAAATCCTACCTTATGATCGCCCTGTGGTATGCCTTCCCGTAGTCCCAGGAATTCTGCAATTGCCTCATCATTTTGAAAACAGTCCAATGTGAGTGGTTCTTGTTGGTCAGATTGGATAAGATGGGGATATATGAGGGGCATATCCTCATCAGTTGTAAGGATAGAGAGGGCTAATATGGTAAAAATGTGAACATCTGTGGTGTCACTATCCGAACTGCATGTGTCGGATTCAGAGCTTGGATCCCAGAATGATTCTATCCAAGCATGAGGACATGTTTTAGGAAGATGAGTTATTTCATGTTTGTCCTCTATAGGCAAGTTATCAGGGTCAATGAAGATATTGTCAAGGGCATAGGAGCTAGAAGAAAAAGAACTCCACTCCCATTCATTAGAATCAGTCTCGGGTCAGGTATCCTTAGGTGTTATTTCATCGTTAGAATCACGCCCTTTTCGACACGTGGACCTTTTGGTAGATGTGGATCCAATTCGTAATGGTACAAAACCTAACCCTAAAGTTGGGGGTCACCTCTCAGGTATGATGGGTTCTAGCCTTCCATTGTTGTTCAAACCTAAGCCACTGCAGCCATCATATCCTTTCTTCTATAGCATAGTAAATCCTTTGCCATACAATTCCATTGGCAGCTTGATAGGTGGGGTTTTAGTTGGATCTTTATAGAGCCAACCTATGACATCATCGTCTAAAGTTTCTTTGTCAAGTTCTCCCCATCTTGCAAATGTAGTAGGAGGCTGATACTGAATAATGACCTTGGGTTCCTTTTGCAATAAATGCAGTTTTCCATATGACTTTGGAGATATTGGCAAATTCCCAATGAGGAATGTTTGGTCCATTGAATATTCTCCACACCCTTGGTCCTGTATTTTTAGTTTTCCTTTGACAACATCTAACAATGCATTAGGATCCACATAACTATCTGATTTGGCCTCTCTATTGACTGGGACTTGCTGCCGAGGAGTATCCTTTAGGGTAGCACAAAACTGGAATGGATTAGGATCTCCTGGAATTGTTATCTCAGTTCCATTGTAAGGATATTTTAGGCATTGATGATAAGTGGATGGAACTGCTTTCATGGCATGGATCCATGGATGGCCAAGAATCATATTATAAGGGAGATCAAGGTCTAGGACTTGCAGGAAAGTGTTTTCCGTCACTGGACCAACTCTGATAGGCAATACAATTATCCCTTTGGATGGGTGCTCGACGTCATCATAGGCTTTGATTGTTATCCTTTTGGAAGCATCAATGTCATTTTCTGTATATCCAAGGCCAATGACCACTCTCAAGGTGCAGATATTAAGACCTGCTCCACCATTTATCAAGACTCGCTGAATTTTGCAATTGTGGACAAAGACTTCTAGGTGCAAAGGGTCATTATGGGGAAGCTTATCAGGTGAGATATCACTATCAGAAAATGCGACACTTTGGGAAATGGCTAAATGTCCAATCCGTACTTGAAATTGGTCAGCATCAATATCTATTGGGACAGTGGACTCAGTCAAAGCTTTATCTAGAACTACACGATGCATGGGAGACATTTTCAACAACTCTAGAATGGATATTTGTGCAGGTGTTTTTCCTAGATGATCCAAAAGATTATACTGACTTGCAGGAACTGGTTTGGGAGGAGTTGCTAGAGCTCCTTTCATGACTATTTTGGATCGACGAGTGGTGACTGCACAAGAAGGATCTTGTCCTTTTATTCGCAAGGTGGAAACATACTCATTTGATGCATGAAAACAATTAATGACATTGTGATAACCGGTATTTGCATAATTGGCCGTTTGAGCAGAATTGGAAGAAGACGCTTTACCCTTATCATGATCAAGCAAAGGAGTTTTTAAAATAGTATGATCAGTGTTAGAGGTCAGATGGGGTGGATCTGCCTCAATTACTCCTTGTTCTAATAAATCTTGAATCATATGTTTTAATTGAAAACATGAAGCAGTTTTATGTCCTTTGGACCGATGATATTCACAGTACGCATTATCGTAACACCAGTGCGGCTTTACCGCTGGTTCTGCTTTAATATCTAGTAGCTTGATAAATTTCACTTGTATTAATTGCTTCATTACGGATTCAATAGGCTCTCCCAATGGCGTAAACTGTCGAGGAGGCCCATCCCACGATCGGAAGGGTTTGCGTTGTTGATTTTGTTGTTGGCCTTATTGTTGATTATATTGTTGAGCATGCTATTGTTGAGCATTTTGCTTATATTGCAGCTGTTGAGCATGTTGTTGATACTATGGCTGTTGAGTAACATTGTTCCTGGGTGCTTGATTTTGTTCCATAGTCGACATATTAGGAACACTCAACTTCTTGATTCTGAATGGGGGTTGATTTGCATTCACCGCTCTCGCATCAACAACACCATCATTAGTGACGTTCTTGTTCTTATACCAAAATCTGTTTCTGTCCCCTGAATAATTTGTGTTGTCATTGTCCTTATTGAGCTTGATAATTCCTTTAGCTACAAGAGCTGTCTCAATACTCATTCCTTTCTTAATGAGTTTTTCTATAGTACTAGGACTTTTCAATTTTAGCTCATACATCATTTCTGGGACCAGATTCTGGATAAACAGATTCACTTGCTGTTCTTCAGGTATATCGAGAGAAGAACGACTATATAAGCTTTGCCATCGTTGAAAAAAGGTCACTAATGGTTCACCTTTCTTTTGTTTGGTATTGCATAAATCCGACATAGTCACATCACTGTCGATGTTGAATGCGAAATGAGATATAAACTTTTGCGCCAGTTCTGACCAAGTCTTTATATTTCCTGGCAGATGTGAATACCAATCCATAGCTTGTCTACTGAGACTTCATGCAAATAATCGCATTAAATATGTGTCCTCATAGCTTACTTCCATGCATGCCATGTAAAATGCTCGAATATGATCTTTTGGATTGCCATTCCCTCTATATTTCTCAAAGTTGGGTGCCTCAAAATGCTTAGGGAATGGAGGCATGTATACACTCTTGTCAAATGGATTAGGACATAAATCTTGATCTATATACAACTTCTTTGTTCCTTTAGTTTCTAATGCGTCAACTTTTTGTTGCAACTTCTCAAGTTGTTGCGCAATTGTATCAGATTGTAGAGGTCCATCATTAATCCCAGTTGGTATTCTTTGTTGATATATCGCATTTCCTATCGGTTGTTGATACTCTGCAATGGTCATTTTTGGTGTCTCCTGCATATAAAGGTCTTGGTACTTCTCTTGTTGTTGCGGTTGTGCTATGCCTTGATACTGACCTTGCTGTTGTGCTTCTTGGAGCCTAGGTTGATATTGCAATTGAGTAGGCTGTTGATATTGTATAGGCGCCAATTGCGGTTGTGAAGTAGGATAACTTGTTTGCCTTGGCACATATTGTGGCACATGTTGTTGGTGCTGACGAATCAGAATTTGTTGACTTTGTGCCAATTGTTGTCGCGGTGTATATCCCATCATTTGTAAAAAACTTTGTTTAGATGGTTTTCGTTGCTTCTCCTTAGGATGGGGTATAGCACTTGCATTAACTTGCTGTGTTGTTTGTCCAATCCATTGTGATGGTTGCAAGTTTGTGTTAACTTGTAATGGTGCCGAAGGCGCTGCAACTTGTTGTCGAATGCCATATGGTTGTTGTTGCACATCATTTGTTTGTACATTTGATTGTACCTTTTGTATATTACTCAATTGTTGCAACAATTCCTGGTGGTGCAAACCACTATCCGTAGTTCTTTGTGTCGCCATTATTGAAGGATCTATTGCAATAGTGTTTGACAAAGATATATAAGAACTTTGTTGCATCGTGGAATTGCTTTGGACATTATTGACATTAGGCATTCCAGTTGTGAAATGTTCTTGTATCTTAGATGTTGATCCAATTTTATGCACGTGAGGAACCACTTCTTGTTGAGGAACCATTGTCGATATTTGCGTGGTTTTCATTTGATCTTGTATTACAGGCATTGTATTGAATAATGGATTATTTATCGTCTCAAATGGTGACTTTTGAGGAATAGTCACTGTCAATGCCTTTAAAGCACGTTTACTCATCAAGGTAGGTTGAGTTGCTTGTTGTACATTTTCTTCATTTGGATGTGAGGAGAAACTTAACAGCCTACTGCCTTGTTGTGTTTGCACATTAATTTGATCATTTGAGGAAGCCACATTACTCATCATGTTAAGATACTTTTGTGGAAACATCTTAAAGACCTTATTCAAGAACTTATCCATTTTTTTTGTTATCTTTGGATCTTGAAGGAACATGTCAATATCATCTGAATCATCAGAATTGGATGAAGAGTCTGGTTGGATATTTGGATTCACTTCTTGTTGGATGCCTTGATCTGAACCAAATCCTTGCGAAAGAGTTTGTTCTTCATATAATGTTTGAGTTTGAATATCATGTTGCAAGTTTGGTTGATTCCAATTGAAAGGTGCACTTCCTCTTGGAGTTGGTGGGACACTCCCCTGTCCTGGTTTCATAGGTACAAACACTGGTTCATATAATGGTGGTGGTCCAAGTTGAACCATTCCATATGGTGGTAGAGATGTGTTTGATGAAGCTTCAACTTGCACTGGTTGACTAGTTTGAAACTGCGAATTTGCTATGTTGTCCATGGGTTGATACATTGGTTCTCCCATCTTCCTAGATTGTGATCTTGTTTCAACAGGCATGTCACTTATGCAAATACAATGTTTTTGGAATATTTTTGAAGACAATATATGGTATGCAACTAAATGCAAACTAAATAGATGAAAATGCAATCTATGTTTTTAGTTGTTTTTGAAGATTTTGACAAACTTTTGAAATGCAAATCTAAAAAGAGACCCTTAGGAAATTGAAATGATGTCTAGACCTCAAAGGACAAAAGGACTTAATTGACAAAGGACAAAATGACAATGTCTCCCCTATATGCTTGGATACTAAGCTAGGTTTGACGAAATGATATTGATGACAAAAGGACAAAGGACTTTGATACGATCTAGACTTCCTAATAATGACTTAGGGTTTATCAAAGATTTGGATTACTCAAGTATGACAAGACCTAGGTTTGACACTATATGCTAAGGGACAATCAATATGCAAATGATCTTAACATGATATGACAATGACTTAGGCTTAATGAAGAGAGTTGGGATATGCAAATGCAAATGTATGACAATGGTATGACTTTAATGCAAGAGGACACATGCAAATGGATGACTCTTATTGATATGCAAAGGAGTATGACTTAAGTGACACCTAACCTTGGTACTTGACAATGAATTTTTGCAAAATGCAACCTAGGATGAACCTAAATGCAAGTGACATGCATGTTGAGACAAGATTTTGAACAATGTTGGATAACCATGTTGGAAGATGTGCTTTGAACCTTGTTGAATGTTTGTTGGATGAATGTCTCTTGTGTTTAATCTTATGTTATATCAATGTATTTGTTCTTGAAATGGGATTCAACTTTTGACAATCAAAGAATACAAGATATTGCAACTTAGACTCAAGACAATCATGCTCATTTCCACATTCCTTATGGTAGGCAAAGACATCAGGTACTTGAGAGGTAGACTCATTATGGGATTCAAGGAGAATACATAGATGCTTGACCCCATGGGCTCCCCTCCACGGCACTCACTTCTCAGGGCAGCCAAGCATCAGTCCCCATGGAATCTCCCCATGGCGAACTTAGTATCTCTTCCAAGTATCCGAATTTGTCCTTCTCAAGCAACTAGAAGGGTTTTTGGCCTCTAAAAACAAGGTATGTAGTAAGGATTTATGTTAAGCGTTACTCCTTGATGTCATGCAAGCATGATTGAGACATTAAGCCCATCAAGATACCAAACAAATGTAGTCACGCAAGCATGATTTAGACCAAGAGGCCCTACTTAGATGTTGATATGAGAAAGAGTTCAAGGGTCATCACTTCCCAAGTAACTGCAATTCCCATGTAACACTTCCTTCAAATCTTTTGCTCATTGGGTATTTTTTTATAGTGAGTTAGAATGCCAAGGAATTCTAGCCATACTCACTTTGGGTCATTCCCTTCTCACGATTATCACTTGCTTGCTAAAGCAAAGTGGTCGGGAAGGCAGGCCCTCTAAGGGTGACAAACAATCAACAACACAAGCATGGTATCGAAGATCTGGATTTCTGATCACCCTATGAAGGATGAGAGCATACTCTCCTACTCCAATGTCACACTTAACAATCAAGGCAAGCAAATGTTCATTCCCACCTATTTATAAATCACTAAGTGCCTAATTCAAAATCTCAAACACAGAATTTGGTTGTTTCTCCAAGGCAACCTGCAAAACCCAAGTTAGAGGTTTGATTTGTTGTCTTTGACCATCGATTCTGCATAACACATGTTAGTACTTTGATTTGTAGTCTTTTTCATGCGTATGCCAAGATCCTGAACCAATAATTAGTACCAAAATCCAAAGAACAGAAAACAAAAAGAAAAAGCACTAAAATTTTCAATTAAAAACTGCATTTTTCACCTCTGTTCCAGAATTTACACAAGCGCAGAACTCATGACACAGGCGCAAGATGTCTGACACAAGCACAAAATGTTGCATACATAGGCACACGACGCATGACACAGGCGCAAGATGCTTCACACAAGCTCAGAAGTCTCCAGAATACCCTGCACGGCCCTGTTTTTGGGTTTTTGACCTGCAAAATCAACTTAGAAGCACTCCAAAACACAGTAAAGGGGTTAGAAGGTTAGTATTCATGTCGGGTTCACCAATTAATGTAGCATCAAAATTAGGAATCATCAAAACAATAGAAACAAAATACTAGACATGATAACACAATCATAAGATCACTCATTGCAAATAAACCTAATCCTAAGCACACTCAATAGAGATATGAAAACAAAGCATTCAAAGTGAAAGATTATGCAAACCAAATGCAGAATTGAATGCTCCTTCCATGCGGCTCCATTGTTCTTCTTTCCTCTTCAATGGATTTGTGGATCTCACCTACAAGTGCACATACAATTGAAAGCAAGATTGATGAAAAGCTCAAGAGTACTAGAAGCATAAGTTCATTAGTCTAATAGGAATTAGCTCTGATTGATGAAGATCATCCAATTTATAGAGAAATTGGAGAAATGGACAAATTAGCATGATAATGATTCGAATAGAAATTCAAATCAAGAATAGCAAAGTTATGACATGTTGCTATGCAAAGAGGCTTATGACAATTTTATGACAGATTCTATGACAAATTGCTATGTCAAGACAAATTCTATGACAAATTGCTATGTCAAGAGAAATTCTATGACAAATTGCTATGTCAAGAGTATGACGCATGAAGCACAAAAATAGGGAGAACTAGAGACAAGTTAATTAGGTGGAATTTGAATTAGAAAATTAGAAAATAGGTGGAAATTAGGAATTAGGAAAATAATGAAATTATAGGAAATTAGAAAATTAGAAATGAGGAAAAAAGGAACTTAGTGAATTAATTAATAATCTCTCATTTATCAATTAATTCAAAAAGAGGGAATGAAAAATTAGAAAATTAGGAGTTAGGAGAAATTAGGTAAATCAATTAATAAATTTTCATTTATTAATTAATTCACAAAAAGAGGAATAATTAATTAGCCAATCAAATGAAACATTTAATTGCGACACGAAGACCTAGGATAAATAAATAAATTATTTAATCCTAGAGGAAGAAATGACACACAAGGTTAAATGATTAAATCACAAAACCCTGGAAGACGAATTAGGTCTTGAAAGATAATTGACTTGATTTGATTTGATTTTGGATTTATAAATGACCAATGTGATAAATGCTTTGATTGATAAATGTGCCAATTGACGAGGAACAATGACAAATTGATCCAAATTGACATAATTGAGATAGATAACGATCGATGACAAATCGATCGCAAAATGACAAAATCGACAAGAGGACAAGAATCAATGACAAAATAGATTGCAAGATGACAAGATTGAAAATGACCATGATCAATGACAAATCGATCGCAAAATGACAAGATTGCACATGACAGCGATTGATGACAAATCAATCGTAAAACGACAAGACTGATAAACCGATCGCCAAATGATAAGATTGAAAAGAGGACAAAACCCTAATTAGGATTGACGATGTCCAAAATGATGACAAATGAATACGCACATTGATGTGATAGGATAAAATCGATCAAAATCATGACTGGATAATGTTGTCAACAAGACCAAATTTGAGGATGAGATGATTGAAGAATGTAGAGGAATGACTCGATGTTCACAAATGATAAAGACCAAGTGCGAATCATAGGAGAAATGTTAATGCGATGCAAAAACCTGAAATGAGGCAATGCACAAATGTTAAAGTATGACCTCGCAAGCGTTGACCATTTTCAGGTGTCTACATTTTGCCCCTCTTTGAGACAATGCGATTTTAAGCATTGTTTCAAAGAACAATAATGAAAATGCCCCAGACAATAATAATGACATATGCATGCCCCCTCGAGGAATTGGCCGGAAACAGGCGGAAAAGAGGCCAATTGATCGATAAGAATGATAGTATCGAACAGACTGACAATCAGAGATCGGATGCATGAAGGACAAGCAATTTAAAGTGCACAAGACTGCGACCAACATAAGATGGAGAGGATGCACGTCCATCTATGCAATGACAAAGAGCTATAAATGAGACCAAGAGGGTGAAAATGACTCATTTGCACTAGCTAAAGAGGAGGATTTGTTGCTCTGGACAAGGACACTTGCAGACAGATGGCGAACATTCCAATGGCGGATCACCTTGGGGAACGTGTACGCACATTCAGATGACCAGAGGATGTAGGAGTAGTGGTATGTATCTCAAAAACCCATGTTTTGAATTTCATGAATTTTAATGGCTTACAGGACATTGCGGGGCCCACAGAGGATGCAAAAAGGGACATCTGCGCTTGTGTCATCTAATCCTACGCTTGTGTAGGGAGTTCTGAGCTTGTGTAGGAAGACACAAGTGCAGGTCACCTCACACAGGCGCAGGTTACAAGACATAGGCGCAAGTGTGCATAAATGACCCAATTTTGATTCGAAACTGCATGCAAATGAACTGAAAAGGGGGCACCAGGGTGGGATAGGTCAATGTAGATGAAAAACACCCTGATTGGACATGAAAATGAGGAAATGAAACCCATAGGAGCGAACCCGAAAACTGACAAAATGATGCCTCGATTGTAATGCAGAGTCGTCAGTATCCGTTGATCACGTGGGAGAATCGACCTGACTGTTTCATGCTACAACACAGACTCAGGAGCATAGAGAGAGATAGATTAGCTGGACTGGGGATATATTACATCACATACATGCCCAAGATTAGGGCAAATGCAGGATTGCTTACCGCATTGGTAGAGCGATGGCACTTAGAGACCTCCTCATTCCATTTGGCGACTGGCGAGGCGACGGTGACTCTAGAGGATGTATGGCGCATCCTCTGCATTCTGATACATGGGGAGATGATAGAGTATGACCTAGTGACAGGGAGAGACATGTTATGTAGACTGTTTGAGTGTGACACAGATGATCTGGACATTGTCGAGAGGGAGATTCGCTGGGAGACTATGGCTGCCGAGTATGACCGACGATATGTGGTGATAGCAGTTGTGATAGCATGTCTTCTAGCAGGAGATAGACGAGGACATGGATTCCCTATTGGCTGGGGAAGGGTGCTAGAGTAGATGGCGACAGAGGGGACAGTGTACGCATGGGGACCATGTGTACTGGCTATGTTGTATTTCCAGCTGCATCAGATAGCGTATCAGGGAGTTTAGACTCTGAGCTGTGGAGTTACATTGCTTCAGGTATGGGCATTTGAGCATATTGCCATATGTCGGCTGATTATAGATAGATAGGTTGTACCACACCGACCATATGTGTATAGCTATGGTGGAGCACTGAGACAGGGTCCTTTTGGATACATATTGTACTGGCGACATGAGCTGGACAGACTGACAGAGTTCATATGGAAGCCATATCGAGATTGCCCTGGATGGTCAGATGATCATGATGAGTTACCATATTGTAGATAGGAGAGGTACCTGATTGGGCAACCAGTGAATCGCCAGAGAGTAATTGAGTTGTACCTGCCCGAGAGGGTCAGATGACAGTTTGGAGAGACACAGGATGTACCTTGGAGGACTGCATGCTTTGCCCGATCTCACCAAGAGACGAGTCAGTGGGGTAGTATGATTTAGCCACACATAGCATATGCCGACTTTGCACAGTTACAGCAGAGACAGTGGGATTGGATGTCAAATGTGGTAGATGTTGGGACTACAGAGGAGTATGAGACATGGTTTGCACGACAACGACCAGTGCCTTTGACTGATCCGGACATTCCAGTACCAAGGAGACAGGAGGACTTCCCACTCACAGGAGAGGAGGGAGATGATGAGGACGAGTAGGATGATGAGGGTGATGAGGATGAGGAGGATGGGGATGAGGACGGAGCTGATGGGGGTGATGAGGAGGATGAGGGAGATGATGGTGGAGAGGATGATGATGAGCCAGACGCAGTGGATCAGGAGACTTTGCAGGATATTCCCATAGAGTCGGAGATAGCTAGGACAAAGGAGATGGATACGTGCATGGCTACCATAGCGAGCCAGTAGGATTACATTGTGACATTGGAGAGACAGAATGCCATCTTGAGGATAGAATGAGATACAGCAATAGCTCAGGCATAGCGAGAGGGACAGAGAGTCACTAAGTTCATTGGGTCGATTAGGGATGCCAGTGCACGGGAGATGGCACAGATGCTGGTAGAGACTAGCGAGGAGAGACTGTATTGGAAGACACTATATGAGAGTGCAGTTCCACTGGAGTGGAGAGCACCTTCATATCAGGCACGATCGAGGACAGAGAACAGGTCACGCTCTCGGAGGTCATTGAGCAGCATGGGGGTGAGTGGACCGATGAGACCACCACAGCTAGGACCAGGAGGGACATCATCTGCGAGACATGGCAGGGATGAGGATGACAAAGGGAGCACCCAGTGACAGAGGCATGTGCTCCTTATGATAGACAGTGGACATTATGTAGTTTAACATTTTGTAGTTAGCCTACGGGCCATACTTAGGATAGACAGTCCGATTTTGTACTCTGACATTATTATGATATGTGATATGATATGCATCGATATGATGGATGCAATATGTTATGACTTATGTTTTTTTGCATGTATGGATGACTTATGCACTGGTTTATGAACATGTATGGATGCATTTTTATGTATTTTGGATGTATTTATGAAATGAAAGGGATCAAATGCTTGATGTAATGCTTGATGCAAATGCAAATGTACTAACCAAATGGATGCAGGATGCAGTATATGTGTTCGAATATCGGAGCACTAGACCAAACTGACTATCCGACTAGACGGAAGAAGTGTTAGTAAGAAATGAGATAGAAGACAGTTAGAGATGATGAAAACTTGCTTTCAGTAATGCACTTTGTAGGTGAGAACCTTTATTTTTATTTAGCAAAATGGATGCGTAGCATCATGGCATTGAAGGCCAGAGCTGAAATGAAACCCTTTTTGCAAAAGAAAGACACATCACAGATAAACGACAATCACAACAAAAACGAAAAGGACCATGAACCATCTCGGTTACTCTAAATCACTCAGTGACATCATCGAGCAACATAGGAACATGATCGAAGCCAAAGATAAATGCACAAATTCCAACAAATCAAACAAACATCTTGATCTTCATTGTCAAAAGTTGAAAGTGCTCATAAGATGATCATGCTGTTTGGTTTCAGGAAATACAGTACCCCGTCTAAGATAGGACATAGTCTGGTTTCGAGTATACCACACCCTGTATAAGACCCATGATAGTAGAAACAAGGACAAATGATTTTGAGGTTGATTGATATGACAAGTTTGATTAGTTTGAATGTTTGGTTTTGATTGAAAAAGTTCATCTTGTTAAAGCATGATTTCATTAAAGCACAGCATGCAATGGATTGCGAGTGTCGTTGGAGGAATGCTCAATGAGCTGTCGATACATAAAGGGAATACTTTATTGCAAAATGCGTGTTTTTGTGATTTTTATAATTTTTTTGTGTTTTCATTTTTTCAGGAGTTTATATGATTTTTTATGATTTTTTTTCAGGACTTTATTTAATTTTTTTGGATTATTTCAGGACATTATGCAATTTTTTATGAATTTTTTAAGGACATTTTTCAATTTTTATAATTTTTTTAAGGACATTATTTGATTTTTATGAATTATTTCAGGACATTATTCGATTTTTTTGGATTTTTTTAAGGACATTTTGAAATTTTTATGATCTTTTTTTAGGACTTTATTTAATTTTTATGACTTTCTTCAGGACTTTTTTCAATTTTTTTAAGACTTTTTTCAGGACTTTTTTCAATTTTTATGACTTTTTTCAGGACTTTTTGGATTTAAATGCTCCAGTGATTGATCATGACGAGGGAAAAGCACCCAATGCGCACTTGAAAGACACATAAACCAGGACCAAAACATATGTACAAGACACTGGAGTAAGCAAGACAGTGATGTTGACCAATAACAGGCCTGGAATAAAACATTGGGTTGAGATAAAGATAGGCATGATAACTGGCCGAGAGAAACCATGGCTAGAAGTCATGATAGATGACGGAGCAATAATCTCATTACTCATGGCGCCTGATTGCCAGTTTTTCACCATGGTACTTGCCCAAAGTGCCTGTTTGCCAGGTTTTCACTAGAGGGCGAATCATTTTTTTGCTCTACTTTTTTCTCCTTTTTTGCCTTTTTCATTTTTTTGTATTTTTTCAAGATCATATTTGGAGAAATATCTGACAAAGAACTATGCCCAGTACTTGCAAAGATGCATGCTATTAATAGGATCAGATAGAGGTTCACCTTCTGGAGTCGCAAGCTGATATGCCCCCGAGCCATAGGCTGCAGTTACTATGAAAGGCCCAACCCAATTAGGTTCAAACTTGCCCTTGACGATGTCAGTAGACTATGCATTCTTGGGATTTGCCTTTAAAACCAGGTCTCCCACTTTGAAGTGTCACCCTTTGACCTTCTTATTATAAGAGCGACGGAGATGGTTTTGGTATGTTTGCAAATGTGTCAAATCTGTCTGACGCTTCTCATCTAACATCTCAAGCTGATGCAGCCGAGAGACTCTGTGTGTCTCATCATCAATCAGGTGTTGCAAAGAAACTTGCAAGGAAGGAATCTCCACTTCCAATGGTAAAATGGCTTCCGCACCATACACCAAAGAATAAGGTGTTGCGCCAGTAGGTGTGCGGACAAAAGTACGATAGGCCCATAGTGCTGATTTAGCTGTACGTGCCAATCTCGACCAACATCATTGACAACTTAATGTAGCATCAGAATTAGGAATCATCAAAACAATAGAAACAAAACACTAGACATGATAACTCAATCATAAGATCACTCATTGCAAATAAACCTAATCCTAAGCACACTCAATAGAGATATGAAAACAAAGCATTCAAAGTGAAAGATTATGCAAACCAAATGCAGAATTGAATGCTCCTTCCATGCGGCTCCATTATTCTTCTTTCCTCTTCAATGGATTTGTGGATCTCACCTACAAGTGCACATACAATTGAAAGCAAGATTGATGAAAAGCTCAAGAGTACTAGAAGCATAAGTTCATTAGTCTGATAGGAATTAGTTTTAATTGATGAAGATCATCCAATTTATAGAGAAATTGGAGAAATGGACAAATTAGCATGATAATGATTCGAATAGAAATTCAAATCAAGAATAGCAAAGTTATGACATGTTGCTATGCAAAGAGGCTTATGACAATTTTATGACAGATTCTATGACAAATTGCTATGTCAAGACAAATTCTATGACAAATTGCTATGTCAAGAGAAATTCTATGACAAATTGCTATGTCAAGAGAAATTCTATGACAAATTGCGATGTCAAGAGTATGACGCATGAAGCACAAAAATAGGGAGAACTAGAGACAAGTTAATTAGGTGGAATTTGAATTAGAAAATTAGAAAATAGGTGGAAATAAGGAATTAGGAAAATAATGAAATTATAGGAAATTAGAAAATTAGAAATGAGGAAAAAAGGAACTTAGTGGATCTTTTTAGGACATACGGGTAATTCAGAGAGCATTGGAATTAGGAATCATCAAAACAATAGAAACAAAACACTAGACATGATAACTCAATCATAAGATCACTCATTGCAAATAAACCTAATCCTAAGCACACTCTGAATTATAATTACTAATAATGTAGAAATGAAAGAGATAGGATTATAATTCTTAGAATGTCCGATATTCCCATAAGATATGGAAATTCTTAGAATGTCTGATATTCCGACGTGAAAATGGTCAACGCTTGCTATTCAACGCTTCAATGCTTAAAATTATGGTGAACTCTGAATGAAAGAGTTCATCTGTTTATGCATGATTTCATTAAAGTGATAAATGCGCCAATTGACGAGGAACAATGACAAATTGATCCAAATTGACATAATTGAGACAGATAACGATCGATGACAAATCGATCGCCAAATGACAAAATCGACAAGAGGACAAGAATCGATGACAAAATAGATTGCAAGACGACAAGATTGAAAATGACCACGATCGATGACAAATCGATCGCAAAATGACAAGATTGCACATGACAGCGATTGATGACAAATCAATCGTAAAACAACAAGACTGATAAACCGATCACTAGATGATAAGATTGAAAAGAGGACAAAACCCTAATTAGGATTGACGATGTCCAAAATGATGACAAATGAATACGCACATTGATGCGATAGGATAAAATCGATCAAAATCATGACTGGATAATGTTGTCAACAAGACCAAATTTGAGGACGAGATGATTGAAGAATGTAGAGGAATGACTCGATGTTCACAAATGATAAAGACCAAGTGCGAATCATAGGAGAAATGTTAATGCGATGCAAAAACCTGAAATGAGGCAATGTGCAAATGTTAAAGTATGACCTCGCAAGCGTTGACCATTTTCAGGTGTCTACATTTTGCCCCTCTTTGAGACAATGTGATTTTAAGCATTGTTTCAAAGAACAATAATGAAAATGCCCCAGACAATAATAATGACATATGCATGCCCCCTCGAGGAATTGGCCGGAAATAGGCGGAAAAGAGGCCAATTGATCGATAAGAATGATAGGATCGAACAGACTGACAATCGGAGATCGGATGCATGAAGGAAAAGCAATTTAAGGTGCACAAGACCGCGACCAACATAAGATGGAGGGGACGCACGTCCATCTATGCAATGACAAAGAGCTATAAATGAGACCAAGAGGGTGAAAATGACTCATTTGCACTAGCTAAAGAGGAGGATTTGTTGCTCTGGACAAGGACACTTGCAGACAGATGGCAAACATTACAAGGGCGGATCACCTTGGGGAATGTGTACGCACATTCAGATGATCAGAGGATGCAGGAGCAGCGGTATGTATCTTGAAAACCCATGTTTTGAATTTCATGAATTTTAATGGCTTACGGGACATTGCGGGGCCCACAGAGGATGCAAAAAGGGACATCTGCACTTGTGTCATCTAATCCTGCGCTTGTGTAGGGAGTTCTGAGCTTGTGTAGGAAGACACAAGCGCAGGTCACCTGACACAGGCTCAGGTTACAAGACACAGGCACAAGTGTGCATAAATGACCCAATTTTGATTCAAAACTACATGCAAATGACCTGAAAAGGGGGGACAAGGGTGGGATAGGTCAATGTAGATGAAAAACACCCTGATTGGACATGAAAATGAGGAAATGCAACCCGTAGGAGCCAACCCAAAAACTGACAAAATGATGCCCCGATTGTAATGCAAAGTCGATAGTATCCGTTGATCATGCGGGAGAATCGACCTGACTGTTTCATGCTATGACACAGACTCAGGAGCACAGAGAGAGACACATTAGCTGGACTGGGGATATATTACATCACATACATGCCCGAGATTAGGGCAAACATAGGATTGCTTACCGCATTGGTAGAGCAATGGCACTCAGAGACCTCCTCATTCCATTTGGCGACTAGCGAACCTGATGTGAATACTAACCTTCTAACCCCTTTACTATGTTTTGGAGTGCTTCTAAGTTGATTTTGCAGGTCAAAAACCCAAAAAAAGGGTCGTGCAGGGTATTCTGGAGACTTATGCACTTGTGTGAAGCGTCTTGCACCTGTGTCATGCATCTTGCACCTGTGTATGCAACATTCTATGCTTGTGTCAGACAGCTTGCACCTGTGTCATGAGTTTTGCGCTTGTGTAAAGTCCAGAACAAAGGTGAAAAATACAGTTTTTACTTGAAAATTTTGGTGTTTTTGCTTTCTATTTTCTGTGCTTTGGATTTTGGTACTAATTATTGGTGCAGGATCTTGGCATACGCATGAAAAAGACTACAAATCAAACTACTAACATGTGTTATGCAGAATCGATGGTCAAAGACAACAAATCAAACCTCTAACTTGGGTTTTGCAGGTTGCCTTGGAGAAACAACCAAATTGTGTGTTTGAGGTTTTTAATTAGGCACTTAGTGATTTATAAATAGGTGGGAATGAACATTTTCTTGCTTTGATTGTTAAGTGTGACATTGGAGTAGGAGAGTATGCTCTCATCCTTCATAGGGTGATCAGAAATCCAGATCTTCGATACCATGCTTGTGTTGTTGATTGTTTGTCACCCTTAGAGGGCCTGCCTTCCCGACCACTTTGCTTTAGCAAGCAAGTGATAATCGTGAGAAGGGAATGACCCAAAGTGAGTACGGCTAGAATTCCTTGGCATTCTAACTCACTATAAAAAAATACCCGATGAGCAAAAGCTTTGAAGGAAGTGTTACGTGGGAATTGCAGTTACTTGGGAAGTGATGACCCTTGAACTCTTTCTCATATCAACATCTAAGTAGGGCCTCTTGGTCTAAATCGTGCTTGCACGACTACATTTGTTTGGTATCTTGATGGGCTTAATGTCTCAATCATGCTTGCATGACATCAAGGAGTAACGCTTAACATAAATCCTTACTACATACCTTGTTTTTAGAGGCCAAAAACCCTTCTAGTTGCTTGAGAAGGACAAATTCAGATACTTGGAAGAGATACTAAGTTCGCCATGGGGAGATTCCATGGGGACTGATGCTTGGCTGCCCTGAGAAGTGAGTGCCGTGGAGGGGAGCCCATGGGGTCAAGCATCTATGTATTCTCCTTGAATCCCATAATGAGTCTACCTGTCAAGTACCTAATGTCTTTGCCTACCATAAGGAATGTGGAAATGAGCATGATTGTCTTGAGTCTAAGTTGCAATATCTTGTATTATTTGATTGTCAAAAGTTGAATCCCATTTCAAGAACAAATACATTGATATAACATAAGATTAAACACAAGAGACATTCATCCAACAAACATTCAACAAGGTTCAAAGCACATCTTCCAACATGGTTATCCAACATTGTTCAAAATCTTGTCTCAACATGCATGTCACTTGCATTTAGGTTCATCCTAGGTTGCATTTTGCAAAAATTCATTGTCAAGTACCAAGATTAGGTGTCACCTAAGTCATACTCCTTTGCATATCAATAAGAGTCATCCATTTGCATGTGTCCTCTTGCATTAAAGTCATACCATTGTCATACATTTGCATTTGCATATCCCAAGTCTCTTCATTAAGCCTAAGTCATTGTCATATCATGTTAAGATCATTTGCATATTGATTGTCCCTTAGCATATAGTGTCAAACCTAGGTCTTGTCATACTTGAGTAATCCAAATCTTTGATAAACCCTAAGTCATTGTTAGGAAGTCTAGATCTTATCAAAGTCCTTTGTCCTTTTGTCATCAATATCATTTCGTCAAACCTAGCTTAGTATCCAAGCATATAGGGGAGACATTGTCATTTTGTCCTTTGTCAATTAAGTCCTTTTGTCCTTTGAGGTCTAGACATCATTTCAATTTCCTAAGGGTCTCTTTTTAGATTTGCATTTCAAAAGTTTGTCAAAATCTTCAAAAACAACTAAAAACATAGATTGCATTTTCATCTATTTAGTTTGCATTTAGTTGCATACCATATATTGTCTTCAAAAATATTCCAAAAACATTGCATTTGCATAAGTGACATGCCTGTTGAAACAAGATCACAATCTAGGAAGACGGGAGAACCAATGTATCAACCCATGGACAACATAGCAAATTCGCAGTTTCAAACTAGTCAACCAGTGCAAGTTGAAGCTTCATCAAACACATCTCTACCACCATATGGAACAGTTCAACTTGGACCACCACCATTATATGAACCAGTGTTTGTACCTATGAAACCAGGATAGGGGAGTGTCCCACCAACTCCAAGAGGAAGTGCACCTTTCAATTGCAATCAACCAAACTTGCAACATGATATTCAAACTCAAACATTATATGAAGAACAAACTTTTTCACAAGGATTTGGTTCAGATCAAGGCATCCAACAAGAAGTGAATCCAAATATCCAGCCAGACTCTTCATCTAATTCTGATGATTCAGATGATATTGACATGTTCCTTCAAGATCCAAAGATAACAAAAAAAATGGATAAGTTCTTGAATAAGGTCTTTAAGATGTTTCCACAAAAGTATCTTAACATGATGAGTAATGTGGCTTCCTCAAATGATCAAATTAATGTGCAAACACAACAAGGCAGTGGGCTGTTAAGTTTCTCCTCACATCCAAATGAAGAAAATGTACAACAAGCAACTCAACCTACCTTGATGAGTAAACGTGCTTTAAAGGCATTGACAGTGACTATTCCTCAAAAGTCACCATTTGAGACGATAAATAATCCATTATTCAATACAATGCCTGTAATACAAGATCAAATGAAGACCACGCAAATATCGACAATGGTTCCTCAACAAGAAGTGGTTCCTCACATGCATAAAATTGGATCAACATCTAAGATACAAGAACATTTCACAACTGGAATGCCTAATGTCAATAATGTCCAAAGCAATTCCACGATGCAACAAAGTTCTTATATATCTTTGTCAAACACTATTGCAACAGATCCTTCGATAATGGTGACACAAAGAACTATGGATAGTGGTTTGTACCACCAGCAATTGTCGCAACAATTGAGTAATATACAAAAGGTACAATCAAATGTGCAAACAAATGATGTGCAACAACAACCATATGGCATTCGACAACAAGTTGCAGTGCCTTCGGCACCATTACAAGTTAACACAAACTTGCAACCATCACAATGGATTGGACAAACAACACAGCAAGTTAATGCAAGTGCTATACCCCATCCTAAGGAGAAGCAACGAAAACCATCTAAACAAAGTTTTTTACAAATGATGGGATATACACCGCGACAACAATTGGCACAAAGTCAACAAATTCCGATTCGTCAGCACCAACAACATGTGCCACAATATGTGCCAAGGCAAACAAGTTATCCTACTTCACAACCGCAATTGGCGCCTATGCAATAACAACAGCCTACTCAATTGCAATATCAACCTAGGCTCCAAGAAGCACAACAGCAAGGTCAGTATCAAGGCATAGCACAACCGCAACAACAAGAGAAGTACCAAGAACTTTATATGCAGGAGACACCAAAAATGACCATTGTAGAGTATCAACAACCGATAGGAAATGCGATATGTCAACAAAGAATACCAACTGGGATTAATGATGGACCTCTACAATCTGATACAATTGCGCAACAACTTGAGAAGTTGCAACGAAAAGTTGATGCATTTGAAACTAAAGGAACAAAGAAGTTGTATACAGATCAAGATTTATGTCCTAATCCATTTGACAAGAGTGTATACATGCCTCCATTCCCTAAGCATTTTGAGGCACCCAACTTTGAGAAATATAGAGGGAATGGCAATCCAAAAGATCATATTCGAGCATTTTACGCAGCATGCATGGAAGTAAGCTATGAGGAGACATATTTAATGCGATTATTTACACGAAGTCTCACTGGACAAGCTATGGATTGGTATTCACATCTGCCAGGAAATATAAAGACTTGGTCAGAACTGGCGCAAAAGTTTATATCTCATTTCGCGTTCAACATCGACAGTGATGTGACTATGTCGGATTTATGCAATACCAAACAAAAGCAAGGTGAACCATTAGTGACCATTTTGAAATGATGGCGAAGCTTGTATAGTCATTCTTCTCTCGATATACCTGAAGAACAACAAGTGAATCTGTTTATCCAGAATCTGGTCCTAGAAATGATGTATGAGCTAAAATTGAAAAGTCCTAGTACTATAGAAAAAATCATTAAGAAAGGAATGAGTATTGAGACAACTCTTGTAGCTAAAGGAATTATCAAGCTCAATAAGGACAATGACAACACAAATTATTCAGGGGACAGAAATAGATTTTGGTATAAGAAAAAGAACGTCACTAATGATGGTGTTGTTGATGCGAGAGCGGTGAATGAAAATCAACCCCCATTCACAATCAAGAAGTTGAGTGTTCCTAATATGTCGACTATGGAACAAAATCAAGCACCCAGGAACAATGTTACTCAACAGCCACAGTATCAACAACATGCTCAACAGCTGCAATATCAGCAAAATGCTCAACAACAGCATGCTCAACAATATAATCAACAACAAGGCCAACAACAAAATCAGCAACGCAAACCCTTCTGATCGCGGGATGGGCCTCCTCGACAGTTTACACCATTGGGAGAGCCTATTGAATCCGTAATGAACCAATTAATACAAGCGAAATTTATCAAGCTACCAGATATTAAAGCAGAACCAGCGGTAAAGCCACACTGGTGGAACGATAATGCGTACTGTGAATATCATCGGTCCAAAGGACATAAAACTGCTTCATGTTTTCAATTAAAACATATGATTCAAGATTTATTAGAACAAGGAGTAATTGAGGTAGATCCACCCCATCCGACCTCTAACACTAATCATACTATTTTCAAAACTCCTTTGCTTGATCATGATAAGGGTAAAGCGTCTTCTTCCAATTTTGCTCAAACGGCCAATTATGCAAATACCGGTTATCACAATGTCATTAATTGTTTTCATGCGTCAAATGAGTATGTTTCCACCTTGCGAATAAAAGGAAAAGATCCTTCTTGTGCTGTCACCACTCGTCAATCCAAAATAGTCGTGAAAGGAGCTCCAGCAACTCCTCCCAAACCAGTTCCTGCAAGTCAGTATAATCTTTTGGATCATCTAGGAAAAACACCTACACAAATATCCATTCTAGAGTTGTTTAAAATGTCTCCCATGCATCGTGCAGTTCTAGATAAAGCTTTGACTGAGTCCACTGTCCCGACAGATATTGATGTTGACCAATTTCAAGTGCGGATTGGACATTTAGCCATTTCTTAAAGTGTCGCATTTTCTGATAGTGATATCTCACCTGATAAGCTTCCCCATAATGACCCTTTGCACCTAGAAGTCTTTGTCCACAATTGCAAAATCCGGCGAGTCTTGATAGATGGTGGAGCAGGTCTTAATATCTGCACCTTGAGAGTGGTCATTGGCCTCAGATATATAGAAAATGACATTGATGCTTCCAAAAGGATAACAATCAAAGCCTATGATGATGTCGAGCGCCCATCCAAAGGGATAATTGTATTGCCTATCAGAGTTGGTCCAGTGACGGAAAACACTTTCCTACAAGTCCTAGACCTTGATCTCCCTTATAATATGATTCTTGGCTGTCCATGGATCCATGCCATGAAAGCAATTCCATCCACTTATCATCAATGCCTAAAATATCCTTACAATGGAACTGAGATAACAATTCCACGAGATCCTAATCCGTTCCAGTTCTATGCTACCCTAAAGGATACTCCTCGGCAGCAAGTCCCAGTCAATAGAGAGGCCAAATCAGACAGTTATGTGGATCTTAATGCATTGTTAGATGCTGTCAAAGGCAAACTAAAAATATAGGACCAAGGGTGTGGAGAATATTCAATGGACCAAACATTCCTCATTGGGAATTTGCCAATATCTCCAAAGTCATATGGAAAACTGCATTTATTGCAAAAGGAACCCAAGGTCATTATTCAGTATCAGCCTCCTACTACATTTGCAAGATGGGGAGAACTTGACAAAGAAACTGTAGATGATGATGTCATAGGTTGGCTCTATAAAGATCCAACTAAAACCCCACCTGTCAAGCTGCCAGTGGAATTGTATGGCAAAGGATTTACTATGCTACAGAAGAAAGGATATGATGGCTGCAGTGGCTTAGGTTTGAACAACAATGGAAGGCTAGAACCCATCATACCTGAGAGGTGACCCCCAACTTTAGGGTTAGGTTTTGTACCATTACGAATTGGATCCACATCTACCAAAATGTCCACGTGTCAAAAAGGGCATGATTCTGATGATGAAATAACACCTGAGGATACCCGACCCGAGACTGATTCTAATGAATGGGAGTGGAGTTCTTTTTCTTCCAGCTCCTATGCCCTTGACAATATCTTCATTGACCCTGATAACTTTCCTATGGAGGACAAACATGAAATAACTCATCTTCCTAAAACATGTCCTCATGCTTGGATAGAATCATTCTGGGATCCAAGCTCTGAATCTGACACAAGTAGTTCGGATAGTGACACCATAGGTGTTCACATTTTTACCATATCAGCCCTCTCTATCCTTACAACTGATGAGGACATGCCCCTCATATATCCCCAACTTATCCAATCTGACCAACAAGAACCGCTCACATTGGACTGTTTTCAAAATGATGAGGCAATTGCAGAATTCCTGGGACTGCGGGAAGGCATACCACAGGGCGATCATAAGGTAGGATTTGCTATTGACCTGGATTCAATGGCATATTTTGGGGAGTCAATGCCCTCTTCCAGTCATGAAAAAGAAAAAGAAACAGAAAAAAATCAAAAGAATAGATCTTTGAGTGAAAACCGTAAGGCGCTCTCTGATCGTACAAAAGTAAAAATAAAAGACGTACCTACGGGTGAAAACCTTTCTGAGGCGCCCAAAGGTGGAAGAGTGGATGTACCCCTATCAATTCAGGACAAATCAACATTGCTGGTGGAGATGACCGAGGAAATCAATCTGGGAACACCTGATAATCCTAAGGTCATTCACTTTGCTGCCTCCTTGTCAAAATAAGAGAAAATAGATTTTATCAATTTCTTTCTGGAGAAGAAGATCAGCTTTACGTGGTCTTATGCAGATATGCCTGGCCTCGATCCAGAGTTAGTCCTTCATCATTTGCCACTGAAAGCAGGTGCTAAGCCCATCAAACAAAAGCTTAGAAAGATGCATCCTCAGGTGGCTCTTTTTGTCAAAGTGGAATTGAAAAAATTACTAGATGTGGGCTTCATCAGACCCATTGATTATGCAGACTGGATTTCAAATCTAGTACCAGTTAGCAAAGTAACTGGGGGCATCCGCATCTGCACAGATTTTAGGGACCTGAATAAAGCATGCCCTAAGGATGATTTTCCATTACCAAACATAGACATCATAGTGGACATGACGACTGGATATGAGATGCTTTCACTAATGGATGGTTTCTCCGGCTACAATCAAATCCGTATTGCACCTGAAGATCAGCATAAGACCGCATTCACCTGTGCTTGGGGCACCTATTGTTGGAATGTGATGCCCTTCGGTCTCAAAAATGCTGGTGCAACATATCAAAGAGCAATGACGACAATTTTTCATGATTTCATGCATACTTTGATGGAGGATTATGTTGATGACTTCTTGTGTAAATCTGTCACCAGAGATAGTCATCTAGCCATCTTGGGCCCAATCTTTGACAGAATGGAGACCTACAAACTCAGGCTCAATCCAAAAAAGTGTGTCTTTGGTGTTATAGCTGGAAAATAGCTCGGATACATTGTTTCTCACCAAGGCATTGAGGTCGACCCTGCAAAGGTCAAAGCAATAATGGATATGCCTCCACCTTCAAACCTTCGGCAATTAAGAAGTTTGCAAGGAAAGCTCCAGTCAATTCGTCGCTTCATAGCTCAGTTGGCTGACAAATGTCATCCATTCCAGCATCTATTGCATAAAGGTGTCACTTTTAAATGGACTGAGCAATGCCAATCAGCCTTTCAAGCTCTTAAAGAATACTTGTTGTCACCGCCTATCCTAATGCCTCCTATCGACGGCAAGCCATTTTTATTGTATATCTCTGCAACTGACACAGCATTAGGAATTCTCTTGGCTCAACAAGATGAGAATGGCAAAGAAAGAGCTATTTACTATATCAGCTGGACATTGGTAGGCTATGAGCTAAATTATTCAACTATTGAAAGGGCATGCTTAGCAATGGCGTTTGCGACACAAAATCTCTGACATTATATGTTAAGCCACCAAACATTGTTGGTTGCAAAAATTGATCCCTTAAAGTATTTGCTTAGTCGAGTAGCTTTGACGGGTCGCCTAGCAAAGTGGGTCATGATCCTCAGTGAATTTGATATTGTGTATACGGAGCGAAAGGCGATCAAAGGACAAGTCATAGCAGATCAACTTGTAGACGCTCCTATTTCTGACGATCATCCCATGTTGACCGATTTTCTAGATGAATCAGTCTTTGCTTTCACATCTTCTAATGAATGGAAATTATATTTTGATGGGTCCCATACTAAGTTTGGGTCTGGAGCAGGCATCTTGTTTGTCACCCCTCAAGGTGACGCTATTCCAAAGTCCTACAGAATAACATTGCCGAATATGAAGCACTGGTCACAAGACTCCGAGTAGCAGTCCACTGGAACATCAAGCATTTGCAAGTCTATGGAGATTCTCAACTAGTCATCCGACAAGTCAATGATGACTATGAAACAAAGGATGAAAAGCTTATTCCTTATAAGAACATGGTAGATTTCTTCAAGACAAAATTCAAAGCTATCCATTTCAATCAAGTGCCAAGAATGCAAAACAAGTTGGTAGATGCAATGGCTACGATTGCTTCTATGATAAATATGCCTCATAATATGGACAAGTGTGAATTCTTGGTTGAACAATTGCTGGTCCCTTCTTTTGACATTTCGACAGCTGATGTGATGTGCGTTCTTGTTGGTCCCAACTCCCCGTGGTACAATGACATATATCAGTATTTGAAATCTCAAACCTTACCACCTAACCTCTCCGCTAACCAATGTCGAGCCTTTATCCGACAAGCAGCCAAATATGTCATCATCGCTGACACCCTTTATCGCTGTTCTTTTGACCATACCCTCCTCAGGTGTTTGGATTCTGACGAAGCACAAACGGCTTTACACGAGGTTCATGATGGTATATGTGGGGGCCATTTCAATGGTCTAAGCTTAGCCAAAAAGTTGATTCGTGCTGGGTATTATTGGCCCACTTTGGAAAAAGATGTTCATGATTTTGTTAAAAAGTGCTACAAGTGTCAGATTCATGGAGATTATATTCATGCACCAGCTCAAGAGCTTCATTCTATTATATCTCCATGGCCCTTTTCCCAGTGGGGATTGGATCTTATTGGCAAGATTCACCCAACATCTGCAAATGGACACAAGTTCATTATTACAGCTACAGGATATCTTACAAAATGGATTGAAGCCATCCCCATGACCTATATCACTGGTGTCCAAATTTCAAAATTCTTGCTAAATTATATCATATGCAGATATGGGGTTCCCCTTGCCATAGTCACAGATAATGGTTGACCCTTCAAGAATAAAGATGTTAAAGAGCTTTGTGAAAAATTTCATATTCAACACCATTTTTCTAGCCCATACTATCCACAGGGTAACGGTCAAGCTGAAGCGTCAAATAAAACCATTATCAAGATCCTGAAGAAAGTTGTCAATGATGCTGGTCGAGATTGGCACGTACAGCTAAATCAGCACTATGGGCCTATCGTACTTCTATCTACACACCTACTGGCGCAACACCTTATTCTTTGGTGTATGGTGCAGAAGCCATTTTACCCTTGGAAGTGGAGATTCCTTCCTTGCGAGTTTCTTTGCAACACCTGATTGATGATGAGACACACAGAGTCTCTCGGCTGCATCAGCTTGAGATGTTAGATGAGAAGCGTCAGACAGCTCTGACACATTTGCAAGCATACCAAAATCATCTCCGTCGCTCTTATAATAAGAAGGTCAAAGGGCGACACTTCGAAGTGGGAGACCTGGTTTTAAAGGCAAATCCCAAGAATGCACAGTCTACTGACATCATCAAGGGCAAGTTTGAACCTAATTGGGTTGGGCCTTTCATAGTAACTACAGCCTATGGCTCGGGGGCATATTAGCTTGTGACTCCAGAAGGTGAACCTCTGTCTGATCCTATTAATAGCATGCATCTTCGCAAGTACTGGGCATAGTTCTCTGTCAGATATTTCTCCAAATATGATCCTGAAAAAATACAAAAAAATGAAAAAATACAAAAAAATGAAAAAGGCAAAAAAAGAGAAAAAAGTAAAGAGCAAAAAAATGATTCGCCCTCTAGTGAAAACCTGGCAAACAGGCGCTTTGGGCAAGTACCATGGTGAAAACCTGGCAATCAGGCGCCATGAGTAATGAGATTATTGCTCCATCATCTATCATGACTTCTAGCCATGTTTTCTCTCGGCCAATTATCATTCCTATCTTTGTCTCAACCCAATGTTTTATTCCAGGCCTGTTATTGGTCAACATCACTGTCTTGCTTACTCCAGTGTCTTGTACATATGTTTTGGTCCTAGTTTGTGTGTCTTTCAAGTGCGCATTGGGTGCTTTTCCCTCGTCATGATCAATCACTGGAGCATTTAAATCCAAAAAGTCCTGAAAAAAGTCTTGAAAAAAGTCTTAAAAAAATTGAAAAAAGTCCTGAAGAAAGTCATAAAAATTAAATAAAGTCCTGAAAAAAGATCATAAAAATTTCAAAATGTCCTGAAAAAAAATCCAAAAAAATTGAATAATGTCCTGAAATAATTCATAAAAATCAAATAATGTCCTGAAAAATATCATAAAAATTGAAAAATGTCCTGAAAAAAGTTTAAAAATTGAATAATGTCCTGAAATAATCCAAAAAAATCATATAAAGTCCTGAAAAATGAACAAAAAAAAAATTGTAAAACTCAAAAAACAAAAACACGCATTTTGCAATAAAGTATTCCCTTTATGCATCGACAGATCACTGAGCATTCCTCCAAGGAATCGCCATCTATTTCACACTGTGCTTTAATGAAATTATGCTTTAACGAGATGAACTTATTCAATCAAACCAAACATTCAAACTGATCCAAACTGTCGTATCAATCGCACATCAACATCAAAATCATCTGTCCTTGTCACATTATCATGGGTCTTATACAGGGTGTGGTATACTCGAAACCAGACTATGTCCTGTCTTAGACGGGGTACCGTATTTCCTGAAACCAGACAGCATGATCATCTTATGAGCACTTTCAACTTTTGACAATGAAGATCAAGATGTTTGTTTGATTTGTTGGAATTTGTGCATTTATCTTTGGCTTCGATCATGTTCCTATGTTGCTCGATGATGTCATTGAGTGATTTAGAGTAACCGTGATGGTTCATGGTCCTTTTCCTTTTTGTTGTGATTGTCGTTTGTCTGTGATGTGTCTATCTTTTGCAAAAAGGGTTGCATTTCAGCTCTGGCCTTCAATGCCATGATGCTACGCATCCATTTTGCTAAATAAAAATAAAGGTTCTCACCTACAAAGTGCATTACTGAAAGCAAGTTTTCATCATCTCTAACTGTCTTCTATCTCATTTCTTACTAACACTTCTTCCGTCTGGTCAGATAGTCAGTTTGGTCTAGTGCTCTGATATTCGAACACATATACTGCATCCTGCATCCATTTGGTTAGTACATTTACATTTGCATCAAGCATTACATCAAGCATTTGATCCCTTTCATTTCATAAATACATCCAAAATACATAAAAATGCATCCATACATGTTCATAAACTAGTGCATAAGTCATCCATACATGCAAAAAAACATAAGTCATAACATATTGCATCCATTATATCGATGCATATCATATCACATATCATAATAATGTCGGAGTACAAAATCAGACTGTCTGTCCTAAGTATGGCCCGCAGGCTGACTACAAAATGTTAAACTACATAATGTCCACTGTCTGTCATAAAGAGCATGTGCCTCTGTCACTGGGTGCTCCCTCTGTCCTCCTCATCCCTGCCATGTCTCATAGATGATGTCCCTCCTGGTCCTGGCTGTGGTGGTCTCATCGGTCCACTCACCCCCATGCTGCTCAATGACCTCCAAGAGCGTGACCTACTCTCTGTCCTCGATCGTGCCCGATATGAAGGTGCTCTCCGCTCCGGTGGAACTGCACTCTCATATAGTGTCCTCCAATATAGTCTCTCCTCGCCGGTCTCTACCAACATCTGTGCCATCTCCCATGCACTGGCATCCCTAATCGACCCAATGAACTCAGTGACTCTCTGTCCCTCTCGCTGTGCCTGAGTTATTGCTGTATCTCATTCTGTCCTCAAGATGGCATTCTGTCTCTCCAATGTCGCAATGTAATCCTACTGGCTCGCTATGGTAGCCCTACATGTATCCATCTCCTCTGTCCTAGCTGTCTCTGACTCTATGGGAATATCCTACAAAGTCTCCTGATCCACTGCGTCTGGCTCATCATCATCCTCTCCACCATCATCTCCCTCATCCTCCTCATCACTTCATTTATCTGTTTATGCTTAAAATGATAAACGTATAATTCTTAGAATTATAATTGCAAATAAACCTAATTGAGAGATTTTAAGCATTGAAGCGTTGAATAGCAAGCGTTGACCATTTTCACGTTGGGTTCACCAATTAATGTAGCATCGGAATTAGGAATCATCAAAACAATAGAAACAAAACACTAGACATGATAACTCAATCATAAGATCACTCATTGTAAATAAACCTAATTGAGAGATTTTAAGCATTGAAGCGTTGAATAGCAAGCGTTGACCATTTTCACGTCGGGTTCACCAATTAATGTAGCATCAGAATTAGGAATCATCAAAACAATAGAAACAAAACACTAGACATGATAACTCAATCATAAGATCACTCATTGCAAATAAACCTAATCCTATTTTTGGGTTTTTGACCTGCAAAATCAACTTAGAAGCACTCCAAAACACAGTAAAGGGGTTAGAAGGTTAGTATTCACGTCAGGTTCACCAATTAATGTAGCATCGGAATTAGGAATCATCAAAACAATAGAAACAAAACACTAGACATGATAACTCAATCATAAGATCACTCATTGCAAATAAACCTAATCCTAGACAATGGGAGAATAATATTCCCATAAGATATGGAAATATTTTATTTTGAAGTGGCAAGCATGTTCACTGTAGAGGCTGCAGGAACTTTACCTTTATTACCTTGCTCAGCTACAACAGGAAGCTGATGAGTTGCTGTAGGAAGCTTTGTTTCACCCTGTTGGGCAAATTGCTGCAGGAACTCCTCTTTAGTGGCCAACTTATGATATAGAGGTAGTTGGTGACCATTCACCAAGAGTTTAAATCAAATAGGATCAATTATGGACAAACGAACAACTCCATTATTGAAAACTTCTTCTATCTCATACAAACCTAACCGCCTAGTTTATAGTTTCCCCATAGAATCTTTATATCTAGAATCATACAGTAGTGCCCAGTCACCAGATTTGAATTTATTTTCCTTGATATATTTATCATGCCACTTTCCTATTCAATTTTTAATCAGTTTTGTCTATTGAACATCTAATTTTCTTCATTCATCTAGAGCATTCAATTGTTGAATACGTTCTTTTTGTGCTTCAAATAATGTCATATTTAATTGCAAAGCTATCCTCAGAGTTTTATGCTCAAATTCAATAGGCATCATTGTTGTTTTGCCATAAACCATCTCAAAAGGTGTAAAACCAATTGGTGTTTTCCAAGTTGTTCTATATGCCCAAATTGCTTCTTTTGAAAGTCTATGAGACCAGTCTTTTTTATGAACAGATTGTTACTACTTATCAAGTTGCCATTAGTTTTATGTTCAAAGTTATTCTATATACTCTAGTCGGTTATCGCTACCGAGATATTTAGTCAGTATGCACAGTCTAGTTGGTTATTGAAGAAAGTAGTCTCAAAACGTAGTTTACACCGAGCTGTCTACCGAGTATCATTTTATGTCTACTGAGCAGCAAGATGACACACTGAGTTGTTATACACCGAGTTAAACATGTTACCAGATTCATTGAACCTAGACAAACATATGAAAAAATGTTACAAGATTGAGGAACATCTAACCGTTATCACATTGGAAATTACACTTAAAGATTGTGTATGATTTTGAGGTCATCTAACCAATGAAATATTTTACATGGTTATTCGTTTGATAAAACATGTTTGTAAGATCGAAGCAATGAATGGATCACCGTCATAAGAGATCTATTTATATAGCATGAGTTAATAATTAAAAAGGGTGTGTGTCCATGAGTGTAAGAAGACTATTACAGAGAAACAGAGGTCACCGAGAAGGATTTCAGAGAATAGTCGAAGAACAAAGTAAAAAGAAGGGTTTATCGAGTTAATATATGGGTTATCGAGGTATGCTATAAGCAAGGTAATCTATTCTAAGCACATATAATCTTCTATAACATTCTAGATGTAAAGTTGCAGATATTTGTAATGATTTATTGTAATATTTTTAAGTTGTAAGAGAAACCTTTAACAGGGTAAAAGACTCTAAACAAGTCTATAAATTGTAAAGCCTCTAACCAAGTGCAACATTTAGTTTAAGTGTTGTAAAATCTTTTAGTAAGGTAGATCTAACATATCTTGTTACTCCTAATAGGGTAAGCTATCAGAAATAGCTAAACATGCAGCTCTAACCGAGCACTCTTTATTATTGCAGTAGTGAAGTTGTGGGTGCCATCCCCATCGTAGTTTTTCTCTCTAACCAAGAGTTTCTCCATAACCAAAATATATGTGTTATGGAGTGAATCATGTATGATTGTTATCTATTTGTTTTAGCTTTATATTATGTTACTGCACTATTTAGTTTATGCATAATAGTAAAGTTATTGTTGAAGAAAAGTTTTGAAGTACTGATTCACCCCTCCCCTCTCAGTACATTAGCTTTCCATATTGGGCCTAACAATTGGTATCAGAGCCTCAATCTTGGAAAAGGGTTTAACTGCCTAAAGAGAAAGATCTTATCAATGGAAGGCTATAAACAATCTTGGAGGATTGTATACCTGCAAGAAGAGTTGGATCATGCTAATCAAGTGATTGTAGACATGCAAAGGCAAATGCAAAAATCTCTGAAAGTAAGAAGAAGATTATCTCATGATTTGTAGGACTCTCAAGAGTTAGTGGAACAAATTGAGACATCATCTAAGAATAGCATATCTGAAGAAACTGAAGAATTGATTGGAGTATTGAAAGAAAGAACAAAGCACTGGCTGATCAACTAAAAATAATGAAAAGAGAACATGAACATTTCAGCACACAGATGACTAAAAATCTTAATGCATTGAGGATAGTCGAGGATAAAGTAAGAGATCTACAAAGAGAGAAACAACAACTTGAAGTCTTAGTATTTGATAAGAATGATGAAATCACAAGGTTGACTGGAATTCAACAAAATATGTTAGATCAAATAGGTTATGCACATCATGAAGCAATTTTGAAGGATAATGAGAATCAAGCATTGAAACTTAAAGTATCAAGGTTAACCAATGAACTTGAATTAGAAAAGAAATCCAAAGAAATATTGAAGAAGAATTATGAAGCATCAAAGATGTTGGATGAGCAACTGAATACAAGGAGACCCAACAAAGATGCATGACTCGGTTACAAAGGAAAAGACTCTACCGAAAAGGGAATTCATACTACCAAGAGAGGAGAATCATCAAAGCAAGCTGGAAACAAGAAGAACATCAAAAGAAAGAAGCCTATTTGCAACTCCTATGGAAATCAAGGTCACACTACCAGCTTGTGCCAAATTAGAAAAGGTAAGCAACCAAATGTCACTAAGTCTAATGGTTATTGTTACAATTGCAATAAATATGGTCACAAATTTAAACAATGTAGGACAAAGTCTGTAAACAATTATCGAAAGGCAAAATTCAAAGGGTTTTGTAAAAACTACAATAGATATGGAAATAGTACCGAGAAGTGTTGGTTTAAGAAAAATAACTATATGTGGTATGCACATTGAGCAAATGCTAGAGGTTACCAAACTCACACAAATCCTTACCGACAATATTCTACAGTACCATGGGATTATAGTAAAAGGATATGGTGTGAATGCTGTGGAAGATATGGACATATAAGTGCCAACTATTTTATAAGGTTTGCAATGTACAACCAAAGGTCATGGAGAAATCCTGGTATGGCATCTTTTCATTGTCACAAAGTTGGACACTTAGCTAGAGATTGTAGAGATCAACCTAGAAAAGACACTAAGGAAATAAAAGACAAATTAAAGATGATTTGGAAAAAGAAGGAAATTGTGTCAAATGAAAAAAGCACCTTACCTACCAAGTTAGGTGCACCTATTCCAAATTAATCCGCAAAGGTATGAACAGACTGCATTCTATCAAGGTTAAATCTTAACACTTCCTATTTTTTCATGTACTTAATTCAAATCTACATAATTAAGATGTAATAGTAAGTTTGAAAATTTATCAAAGTCTTTTGAAGTACTTTACAAGAAACTTGTCAAGTCGGTGAATATATGAAGCCTGTCAAGTCAGTGAATGAAGGAAGTTTGGTTACTCGGTTAAAGTGGAAAAAGGAAAGAAAGTTAAGTGGAACCGAGTGCATTTATGTTTTTGACCTAACCCACACAGAGCCTGATAAGGCATAATGTGTACTTAAAAGCATTTTCGCAGTCATTTTCAACTCACCAAGTTTTTGAGAAAGTAGAGTAAAGTGAATCAAAGGTGATCAAACATCCTACATAGAAAATTCAAGGTATCTACATCAATCTCAACACATTGTTAAGCTGATTTACGAATCGTATCTAGTTGCCATTATCTGCTAAGTATAAAGCGTCAATCATTTGAAATCCTAAAACCCTAAGGATCCTTTGTTAGCTTTAATCTGAAATCTAAAATGGTGCCTAAGATCCAAGATCCCATCATTGTCAAGAATGTAGAGAAGCCCTCACTAAAATACTCTTTGACTCCCAAAGTTGCATCTGAATCGAATGATAAAACCGCTTTTTTACTCATCCCGGATAGAGTGTTGTTAGTTGAGGATGTGAGATTCTTCACCAAATGTCATGTTGAAGAACTCAGTCATGTTGAAATTAAAGACACCTATGATGAATTATGCATAGATGGTAAATTAAATAGCAAGTATGAGTACATCAAGATCAAGGGATTGACTGAAGCCCTAACCTATCCCCGTGTGTTCAAACCCCAGTGGGTCAAGTTTGTTCTGAGTAGAGTTCATGATGATTTCATGTGGCTAGAAGAGAAACCATTTAAGATTACCAAGGAAAGCATTCATTTGATTACTGGTTACCCTATTTATGATCATGCTCGAGCCCAAAAGATGATATCACAGAAGGAATTGATCTGTTTAACTGGAGTGGAATAGGATTACAGAGGATTAAAATTGAACAATGTCATAGATGAAGAACTAAAATTTGCCATTAGAGTTATAGGTTACTATTTCTTCCAATCAGCAAGGGAAAACAATGTACCCTATGCAACAGTAGACCTGGCATACAAAATTGTGAAAAAGGTAATGAAAAAGGGAATGAAAATTCTAAAGAACCTATTTAAGAATCTGAACACCATTAGAAAGCCGAAGAAGAACAAGTCAGCAAATACACTAAAGTTTGGAACATTACTTGTATGCATGTTTTTCTATTTTGAAAAATCCTTTCCATCAATCGATAAAGTTGTTTGGGAACTACATCGACCAATCATCCATCAGATCAATGACTTCATTAAGAAGTTAGGTGATAATTTCAATGATATTATGGATGATTACTTCAGTAAGTTCCAAGAGAAAATGCATAACAAGTATAGGATTCCACCCCAACTAGTGGAGAAATACAAAAATGACATATGTTTTGAAGTTGACACTGATTACCGTTATGTGAATGCTATGGAACCAAGAACTCAATCTTTGTCACCGATGGGTTACGAAATTGATTTTGACATCACACAATAGAAAATTGATGCATTTCTTACATTGCTAAGACATGCTACTGAGCTAAGGTATGGAACCTATGAGGAAGTAAAGGAAAAAGTAAAAATGAGCATTGTAGTACCCAAAGCTACAAGAAAGGAAACAAAGATGATAAAGGCATTATCAGAGAAATTCAGAGAAGACTCTTCCTACACACCTATCAAAGGCACCATTTCCATTACCGAAGAGGAATCTGAATCCCAAGAGGTAGCTATAACATTGAGCACCAAATTGCCTAAGGGAAAAGTGTTGAAGAGAAAGAAACAGGACACATCAAAGGCCTCACTGACTCCACCTCCAAAGCGACCTAACACAAGAGCATCAACAGCTTCACCAAGTAAGAAAACAAAGAGTGTTATTGTTCCCAAGGTAACAAAGACCTACAAGAAATCTACTCGGAGACTCATTTTGGCAAAAGAGTCTAGTGATACCGAATCAGAGGATGCAAGAAAATTTCAGATTGTCAAAAGAAAGAAGGTAAATGTACATAGTGTTGAAAATTTTTGTGCTAATCTGAAAGAATATGGAGGATTTGGATCATTTAGATATGTTAAGTATGAAACCAGAAATAATGATGAGAAGAAAAAAATTGAAGAAGTTGTCATCTACACACTTCTAAAATTCCAGTTAGCTCCATTGGAACTAGCTAAGTCACTTCCGAATGAACTTTATTTGCATATTGATAATAGGTGAAAGTATGCAATGGACTTGAAGAAATAGATCAGAGAAAGAAGTCTGGTTTGTCTCTTTCTTGACATGTCAGTAGCTGAAATAAAAGAACATCTAACAACCTACAACTCAAAGTTTCTTGTCAAACAAAGAGCCTTAAAACTAATGAATGCGCTGTATATTGAAGTGGAAAATGAGACAAAAGCAAAATGGTAGGAAATCTTTAAAATCAAGGATGCTAGTGAGCAAGCTATAGTTGAAATTGTTGATGTCACTGAGAAATATCCTGATGTTACCAAGAAAGACCCTACTGACACCATTCAAATAGATGAAGATGTCATGGATACAGAGGCACCAGAACAGGAAATGATAGAAGGCAATGCATATGCAAAACTTGTATCTAGTGAATCAGTCTTGGAACAAGTTCATCCTTATGCACTGGTCAAGCAACTTGTCTCAACTGAAACCCCTCATGACATGGATCAAGGCACCAAAGGTCACAAGTCTACAACAAGAGAAGGTACTAAACAAGAATAGACATCTCAAGAACCTTCTAGCACTGAGAATGTTGCAACCGAGACACTAAGTACCAAGACACCAAAGGACTCTACAGAGGCTAAAGAAACTGATCAAAGTGTTGCCTCTATCGAGCAACCTATCGAGGGTCATCAAGCCTCACAAGCCACTTTCTTAGTTCCATCGATAAAAGGTAAAGGTGTAAAGCGGAAAAAAATCAAACCCTAGTTGCTCTCCCCTCTCCAACTCTGAGGAGAGAGAAGGGAGGTCACTAGGATTGACGGTTTTCACTTAGGGGAGACTTTACATTCAAAAGAGGGGTTGAAACCCACAAGATCCAATCCCATGCAATGCAAGATTGGATTCTAAATGAGTTTCAAGGGTTAAGACAGCAAGGCTACCCTCTTTTGTAAAGAATGTAGATAGAAGAATTAAGCTAGGAATGCATGAAAAGTGAGAAAGATTCACTTATAAATAGAGATAGGAATATAGGATGAAGTTGCAGACCTCGAATTAGTAGTAAAATGTCAACACAGTGTTGTCCTGCAAATTTGAGCAAAAGTTGACAGGACGATGGCGCCCGGCATGCACACGGTCCTCCGAAAAATCCGCAAAACGAAGGGGGATCTGTTCGTCTCTGCACAAGGGTTCCAGATCTTCAATTTCAGCCGCGTACCTGCAACCTACACACAGAAAAGTGAAGACGATTTGGGGGTTAGGGATTAGGGGTTTGCCCTTAGGTCAAACCCCGGTTTTGGAATTAACCAAGAAATGAGAAATGCTCTAAATGTAAATGTTTGTAATGTAAAACAAGTACTAGTACCTTGTTGTAAGAATGTTTGTATTCTTACATGCGAAGGTGTAGATGTTGTTGTATGTTGTATGTTGTATGTTGTATGTGGTATGTGATCTCCTCTTCAATGGTTGAATCCTTGTCTTGAATGCAACACTTAGCCTTGAATGGAGACTTAGAATGCTCAATTGCTTGAAGGAATGCTTGAATGCTTGAATGCTTGAATGTTTGGATGCTTGAATGGTTGAATGTTTGAATGCTTGAATGTTTGAGTATCGCTTCTGCCTTTTTTCTCATCCCTCCCAAAATGGGAGAGGAAATGTAGTTTATATACTTGCCAATTAGGGTTGATAGACTGATTTTTCTGACCTTGGGCCGACAAGGAAAGAGTATTTTCCAATTTGCAAACATAAAGACTCGAAGGCCCATAGGAGACCGGGCCCAAAAATAGGGCCAGGGACTAGGGCGCTGGGCGCCATGGTCCTAGGGGACCAGGGTGCTGGGCACCCTAGTCCTAAAGGACCAGGGTGCTGGGCACTCTGGTCCCACCTCCCAGGACAGCAGGGTGCAAGGAGGGATCAGGCAGGGTGCTGGAAAAATGCAGTTTTTGATGTCGTGGACGAGTTTCGGGGTCTCGATTCATGTTCTGTGTTGCATCACCATCATGAAGACCTAAATGCAGTTGAAATTGCAAGTGTCACACTTTTAGGATGCTACATTTAGCCCCCACTTTAGCGGGAGTATAGGCGTACGCTCATACTTCCAGTAAAGTACAAGGAAACAACATTGAAAGACTTTCACCACGTCAAGGAGGCAAGACACACCAAGCCCCCAGTGGACTAAGGATCTTATGACTTCGATTGACAAAGTAAAAGGGAAGATCATGAGGGAGAACCATGACTGTCAGTAGTAAGGTTCCCTCACTATGAGTCATGTAAGAGAAATACCAAAAATTTTCAAGGCAAGGCTAAGTTTGCCAAGAAATTTTCAAGTATCCTGAAGGGATAGATGGGGTGCATGCCCCCCTACATTAAAGTGATTGCACATGCCTCAACGGGGGTGATTGCTTTAAGGTAGTGATACACATAAGAAATGAGAAGGAAAAGGAGCACGTTATCGCAAAGATTTAGCCCCCAAGTATGAGATAAACCCAAGGATAATAGACACAAAACACAAAGCACGAGGTGACTTCGCTTTCCTCGGGGTCAGTATGCTATATGATAAGTCATGTATATATATCATATGTATGTATGCATAATTGTTCTTCATTCCCCAATCAAGGAAGGTCACCTAGAAGAAGGGAACACATGTGTCTTTTGAGTCAACATGAGAGAGACCAAAAGAGATCTCAATGCTTTGCATCGTCCTCAAGTAGACAAGACTAAGGACAACAAATAGAAGAATGAGAATAACACATAGAAGAAGTAACAAAAGAGAGGAGGAGAGAATCTGCTATGCTAATGAAACTAGTCTAGCACGTCATCTACCCCCCGATCTTGCTGATCAATGTTTCGGGAAGGCAGGAAACACGCTAGAGGAGGAACATTTAACACAACAGATGGAGCTATCACAAGATCCAAACAAGGGCTATGTTCATGTTCCAAGCCATGTTGTTCTTGTCTAGGAGCTAGGATAAGTGCTTTAGAAAATTCGTTAGATAAATGGTTATCACTATCAACAAGTTCATATTCACTGTCAGAAGTGAGAGGAGTAACATTTTCATCTATATCATCATCAAGATTTATAAAAATAGGATCTTTAACTCGCACAGGATAAAGACCATCATGCATCTTATGTTTAGGAGATTTTGGCTCAATTTCTGGCTAAGGAGAAAATGGAATAATACTTGTTGAGGTGTTTTTGGAGATTGCAAAGTTTGAGAAGCAGCTACTTGAGCTCTAAGATGATGCTTTCGTCGGTGTTCATGTGCAGAATGGTTTTGTCTAGTCTTAGTAGGAAGTTGAGAAGATTGAGGAGGAGGAATGTTCTCATCCTTATCACTTGGGTGTTTAGGTTGTGGTCTCTTAGGCTGGATAATAGGAGAAGATGAAGGTCTCTTCTCTCTATAAAAGGAAGGAGGAGGAACTGCTCCATATAGAGGAAGAATATTTGGTTTAGGAAGGAGACAAAGTCCATCATGACGAGGAGGTATAGGTCTGCTTTTAGAAAGTTTATTAGGCATAGATATAGTCACATCTATAGGAATGGGTTGGGAATCTTCTTGAGGAAAGAAATTAGTTTTATCTTTCAAAGGAAGAACTTCCTTCTCAAGAATGATAGGAATATCAAGTTTGGGTGTTCTAGGTTCACTTAGAGATAGGATCATATCTGTTTTCCACTTTTGATAAGATTTGAACAGATGATCACTTCGCGGAGGAAGAGATTGGAATTGTTTAGGCCAAAAATAATCAATAGGAATGCTAGAAGTTCTTTCAGCTGGTTTAAAGAGACTATGATTGACAGTAACAACTTCACCATTATGGGGAAATTTCAAACATTTGTGAATAGGAGAAGCAATAGCTTTCATGGAAGATAGCCAAGGATAGCCAAGCTTTACACGAAATTGTTCGGATGAAGGAATAATAGCAAAGTTTACATCAAGGGATTTGTTATGGACCTCAATAGGTAATGTAATAGAACCAATTGCAGGAGAAGAAAATGCATCAAATAATTTCACAATCACATCTGTTTTGTCATAGATCACTTGATTCAATTGCAAAGTAAAAAGAAATTCTTCAGTAACAACATTAACCATGCAAGAAGGATCAATAAGCACTCCACGACAAGGTGTATTCTTGATTTTTACAACTATGTATAAAGGACCATCAGGTGCCCTGATAGTTTCACTAGAATCAAATGTGATGGAAGGTTCTTTAGGGTTTTCTTGCTGCTCTACAAAGTTAATCACATTCGGAGTCATAGACACAAGACCATCAGATGAGAGAGAGGAATCATTAGCCTCAATTGCATTAGAGGTATGAAAAGGTAATGGATCAGTAAAAATCTGAAGATTTTGGTTAGGAGGAGCTACAGATGTGTTGCCTTTATGATTCACTCCAGAAACAGAGATAGTATTATTATCAATCAAATCTTGAATTTTACCCTTTAAAGAAAAACATTTTTTAGTATCATGCCCAGGTTGACGATGAAATTGACAAAAAGCTTTGTTATCAAAATAGGGTGAATTAATCTTTGCAGGATCTATTTGCCTTATAGGAGGGAGAGTAAGCACATTTTGTTCCAATAACTTATTCATAATACTATGCAATGATTCATTCAAAGGAGTAAACTTTCTTTCTTTCTTGAAAAACTTAGAAATGGGAGGCACATCTGATGCTGCATTCACATTGTTGTTGATGATGTTTTCATTGAATTTGATGGAATCTCTATTTGGTTTAAACTTTCCAAATGGTTGTTGACTGCTATCACCCTTATCACTCGGAGCCATAGGATTTGCTTGTTCCATTTGACTCACAGTCAATTCATAATTGTGAAGAGTTGCACACAACTGTTGGAAAGAAGTAAACTCAGAAAATAGAAGTTTGTCTTGAATATCTTTTTGTAAATTACAAATAAAGATTCTTTGAATATCATTGTCAGGCACTGGAAAAGAAATTTGAGCATACAAATGCTTATATCTACCAATGAAATCAGTCACTTTTTCTTGAACACCTTGTTTACAATGCATTAAATCAATCAAAGTAACTTTAGGACTTATATTGTTTTGAAATTGTTGAATGAAAGCATTTGCAAGTTGTTCGAAAGAAGTAATGGAATAAGAAGGCAACGAGCAATACCATTGTAGGGCTTTATCTCTTAATGTTCTAGTAAACAGTTTTGCAAGCAACCTTTGGTCATAAGTAAAATCGGTACAGATTGTTTGAAAAGTCTTAACATGTGTTAGAGGATCACCTTTACCATTATAAAGCTCCAAATGTGGGATTTCAACATGTTTAGGAGGGATAGCTTAGACAATGTCAAGAGAAAGTGGGCTCGCAACATCAAATGTGGGCACACTAAACTTAGATTGATTCATAGAGGCAATTTGTTGCTGTAAAGAAGAGACAGTTTGTGCAAGATTGTTAATGGTCGCTTCAGTCGAAGAATTCATATTAGATGTGTTAGATTGAGATGGAGGTGTTATGTTATTGAAAGAAGGTAAAGAGTAAGGTGGCAGGACACTATGATAGTTAGTCATAGGAGATGATTGGAAAGGAGGAACACTACAAGGAGGAATGGAATGGTTAAATGAATTGCCCCCTTGCACCAGGTTCATTTGTGGAGATATAATAGGAACACTCATTGAAGGAATGAATGAAGAAGTCGGATTGAATGAAGGAAGAGGGTTAATTGAAGAGGAAGGATTGCCCCCATGACTGGTGATCATAGGCGGAATGTCTTGTATAGAAGTAGTCATTATGTTTGATGTAAAGGTAGGTATGCTAGCAATAGAATTTGTTAAAGGAACAGAATGATTGACTTGAGTGGGAGGTTGTGTATAACCTAATGTTTTAGCGCAACTCTTCATAGGCATCACATTCGAATCCACAATGTGTGCAATACCATGCAAAATATCAATTCCATCCTTATCACTTTGAACCATATGTTTTAGACCCTTAATTAATGAAAGAGCTCGACTATCAGGGTATTCTTGAGACATCCATTGCTGAAAATCACCAAATTGGTTATCCAATTTTGAAAGTTGTTCTACAGAAACCTCATGGAGAGCTTCTTCATCATTAGGAGGATTAAAGGAATTACCCATGTCCTCGTTAAAAAGGCCATTCAAATTAGGTTCCATCTCCTCAATAATTAAACCTTGGAAAGACTTAATTCTAAGGCTTCGTCTAATAGGAATAGTGTAAGTAGGGCTTATTGTTGTAAAACTCATGCACTAGAGAGGGAGAGAAGATTTTGAATTTAGAGGTAGCAAATTTTAGTAAAATCAGCCAATCTCCTAGATTTAAGCTGTTAAATGCAATCACAACAATCTCCCGAAATTTCAGAAAAAATGTTAAGGACCGTGGCGCTCGGGGTGCACACGGTCCTCGCAACTTTTTTCAAAATTTGCAGGGATGACAGTTATGATGATTTTAAAGCTAATCTGAAAAATTGAGTGATTTTACGATCTATAGATAGGCCAAATTAAAGTTGCAATCTCAAAATTGAACCCGACCAAGATTGTCGAAAAATGCAAAATTTGAATTTTGAAAAAGAGAGGGAAACTGAAATTTTGAATTTTATGATTTTAGAGGGAATACCAAAAGCAATGTAAGTTTCGAATTTTAAAAGTTGACTCAATTTCACGCAAAATTCAATTTTGATAGCGAAAATCGAAGTTGGTGTAATTAAGCACTTAATTTCAAAAGTCACAAATTGCAAGAATTTAAATAAAGCACTGAAATTTCGAATGAATACCAACACACTTTTCAGATTTAGGACAGTAAAAACACAATTTTGACACAAAATTTCAATTTCAACAATTTTTTGAATGATTAGGAGCCTTAATCCAAGCAATCCCTAGGCCAACTTTGACTTTAATTTTGAAAGTTGTAGTTGATAAAATCAGCCAAAATTCTGGATTTTAGCAGAAAAATACAGTAAGATCTAACTCCTGAAATTTTGGAAAAAATGTCGGGGAAGATGGCGCCCGAAGTGCACACGGTCCACTTATAGCTGAAAATTTTTAGGGATGGAAGATATTATGATTTTGTTGTAGAATCCAAAGTTACAGCTGATTTGGAGATGTTTTGATCAGTGAAATTGTTAGTCAAAGGTTGAACCAAGAGGGTTTTAAAAATTAGGGTTTTGACACTTAACCACTTAATTTTCAGAATTAAAGCACAAATATGAATTGATAATTTGCAATGGAAGGGTAGATCTGAAACAAGTATTAATAATTAAACATTTCGCAAGCCCAATTACTAAAAAGAAAATTTAGGGTTTTTATGTAATTAACCTCTAAAATTTGCAAAAGATCAAACATGGAAATGTAATCAAGGAAGCCAATTTTCGGATCTAACCATGAATAATTAGAAAGAATGTTCATGTCGGGTTCACCAAAATGTAAAGCGGAAAAAAATCGAACCCTAGTTGCTCTCCCCTCTCCAACTCCAAGGAGAGAGAAGGGAGGTCACTAGGATTGACGGTTTTCACTTAGGGGAGACTTTACATTCAAAAGAGGGGTTGAAACCCACAAGATCCAATCCCACGCAATGCAAGATTGGATTCTAAATGAGTTTCAAGGGTTAAGACAGCAAGGCTACCCTCTTTTGTAAAGAATGTAGATAGAAGAATTAAGCTAGGAATGCATGAAAAGTGAGAAAGATTCGCTTATAAACAGAGATAGGAATATAGGATGAAGCTGCGGACCTGGAATTAGTAGTAAAATGTTGAGACGGCGCTGTCCTGCAAATTTGAGCAAAAGTTGACGGGACGATGGCACCCGGCGTGCACACGGTCCTCCGAAAAATCCGCGAAACGAAGGGGGATTTGTTCGTCTCTGCACAAGGGTTCCAGATCTTCAATTTCAGCCGCGTACCTGCAACCTACACACAGAAAAGCAAAGACGATTGGGGGGTTAGGGATTAGGGGTTTGCCCTTAGGTCAAACCCTGGTTTTGGAATTAACCAAGAAATGAGAAATGCTGTAAATGTAAATGTTTGTAATGTAAAACAAGTACTAGTACCTTGTTGTAAGAATGTTTGTATTCTTACATGCAAAGGTGTAGATGTTGTTGTATGTTGTATGTTGTATGTTGTATGTGGTATGTGATCTCCTCTTCAATGGTTGAATCCTTGTCTTGAATGCAACACTTAGCCTTGAATGGAGACTTAGAATGCTCAATTGCTTGAAGGAATGCTTGAATGCTTGAATGCTTGAATGCTTGAATGTTTGAATGCTTGAATGTTTGAGTATCGCTTCTGCCTTTTTTCTCATCCCTCCAAAAATGGGAGAGGAAATGTAGTTTATATACTTGCCAATTAGGGTTGATAGACTGATTTTTCCGACCTTGGGCCGACAAGGAAAGAGTATTTTCCAATTTTCAAACATAAAGACCCAAAGCCCCATAGGAGACCGGGCCCAAAAATAGGGCCAGGGACCAGGGTGCTGGGCGCCATGGTCCTAGGGGACCAGGGCGCTAGGTGCTCTGGTCCCACCTCCCGGGACAGCAAGGTGCAAGGAGGGATCAGGCAGGGTGCTGGAAAAATGCAGTTTTTGATGTCATGGATGAGTTTCGGGGTCTTCATTCAGGTTCCGTGTTGCGTCGCCATTGTGAAGACCTAAATGCAGTCGAAATTGCAAGTGTCACAATTTTAGGATGCTACAAAAGGAAAGAAGATGAAAAAGCATAGTTTTAAAGTTGATTTGTCAAAACCAATAGTGTTGCCCAATATAGATATATCAAAATTAAAGGGGCAAGCACTCATTGATTTAGATGAACTATGCAAAGCAAAGGCTGAACAAGAAAAATAAATGGCAATTCAAAAGAAAAATAAGGTACTTCAGAAAGTGAAAGCACTCTTAATAGATATGCTACCTGAAGCTATAGTATCAATAGATGCAACCATCCACATTCAACTAGATGAACTCCTAACAAAGATAAAGACATCTGGAGTAGATGCATCAAAGTATTTGAGCAAGCTAAAAGACAAAGAGCTCACTGCAAAAATGATAGAAGAGGTACATAAAGCTCTAGCTATTGGCAAAGTTAAACTTGTCAAATTTATTGCTGAGTTGACTCCTCAACTCAAGCACATTCTTTATTTATATCAGAAACTCTGCACATTTTCTTTATTCATTAAAGACATTAAGAATAAAATAGAGGCAATTGAGAAAGAGATCACCGATCTCTCAAATAAGTTGACCACAGAGCCAAATTCAGTTCAGAATTTCTATACAAGGTTACAATAGCTCATGGCTCAAAAATTGGACCTAAGAAATGAAGAACACAAGATCAGGATGGACATAATGACACTTCAGACATTCTTCCTTCCTCATCTTTCATCCGTCCAAGAACAGATCAACAGAGCCAACTCCTTATCTACTACACAAGAGGGAAGCACTCTAGGTGGCTTAATATCATTATTGCCTGATATTCAAGCACAAATTTTTTAAATGGATAGTGTAAAGATTGCACTCTCTATTGCTCTCACCGAAGAAAGGAACCAAGTACAAATCCATTTTTGACCAGTTACCACCCTCGAATGGAAATTAAGTTTTGATGTTTGTCAAAAAGGGGGAGTGATATAGTATTGGGGGAGTGTAGTATTCAAAGTATCAAACAAAAGGAGTATAGTATACAGGGGGAGTATATCGAGCAGAGCAAGCAGAGTATCCAAGAGTAGTGAACTGAGTAGTAAACATGACAATAAGCAAAGATCAAGAGCAACATACAAAACATTGATCTTCGAGCATGCAAAATCAAAGTTTTGTACAAGTATATCGATAAGGGGAGTATATCTGGATTTACTATTTCATTGACTATTGTATATACTGTTAGTATAGTCAAATTTTGCAAGTATATAGATTATTGATTTATAACTTTGAAAGAAGTTTTTGTCAAACATCTCAACTAATGTCAAAAGGGGAGATTGTTACTACTTATCAAGTTGCCATTAGTTTTATGTTCAAAGTTATTCTATATACTCTAGTCAGTTATCTCTACCGAGATATTCAGTCGATATGCATAGTCTAGTCGGTTATTGAAGAAAGTAGTCTCAGAATGTAGTTTACACCGAGCTATCTACTGAGTATCATTTCATGTCTAACGAGCAGCAAGATGACACACCGAGTTGTTATATACCGAGTGAAACATGTTACTAGATTCATTGAACCTGGACATACATATGAAAACGTGTTACAAGATCGAGGAACATCTAATCGTTATCACATTGGAAATTGCACTTAAAGATTGTGTATGATTTTGAGGTCATCTAACCAATGGAATATTTTGCAGGCTTATTCATTCAATAAAACATGTTTGTAAGATTGAAGTACTGAATGGATTACCATCATAAGAGATCTATTTATACAGCATGAGTTAAGAATTAAAAAGGGTGTGTGTGCATGAGTGTAAGAAGTCTGTTATAGAGGCATAGAGGTCACCGAGAAGGATTTCAGAGGACAGTCGAAGAACAGAGTAAACAGAAGGGTTTACCAAGTTAATATATGGGTTATCGAGGTATGCTATAAGCAAGATAATCTATTTTGAGCACATAGAATCTTCTATAACATTCTAGATGTAAAGTTGCAGATATTTGTAATGATTTATTGTAATATTTTGAAGTTGTAAGAGAAACCTTTAACAGGGTAAAAGACTCTAAACAAGTCTATAAATTGTAAATCCTCTAACCAAGTGCAACATTTAGTTTAAGTGTTATAAAATCCTTTAGAAAGGTAGATCTAATAGATCTTGTTACTCCTAACAGTGTAAGCTATCAGAAATAGCTAAACATGTAGCTCTAACCGAGCACTCTTTATTATTGCAGTAGTGAACTTGTGGGTGCCATCCCCATCGTAGTTTTTCTCTCTAACCAAGGGTTTCTGCATAACCAAAATATATGTGTTATGGAGTGAATCATGTATGATTTTTATCTATTTGTTTTAGCTTTATATTATGTTACTGCACTATTTGGTTTATGCATAATAGTAAAGTTATTGTTGAAGAAAAGTTTTGAAGTACTGATTCACCCCTCCCCTCTCTGTACATTAGCTTTCCATATTGGGCCTAACATAAATATTATTTTTGTAAGAATAGCCTCAAGCTCTCTATTTGCAACTTCTATTTGTCCATTAGCTTGTGGATGATATGGAGTAGATTTTATATGCCTTATAATGTATTCATTGACCAAAGCTGTTATCAATGTTGAAGTAAATTGAGGTCCCTGGTCGGAGACAATTTCCCTTGGTAATCCATATCTTGTAAATATCTCTTCATAAAGAAACTTAGCTACCTTATTATATCTTGCATGTGTCATGGCACGGGCTTCCACCCATTTTGTTACATAGTATTTACATACCAAAATATAGGATTTTCCATTAGAAGGTGGATCAATTGGGCTAACATAATCTAATCCCCACTTATCAAATGGTACAACTGATATTTGTGGATATAGTGGCATCTCATCAGATTTTGTAGGTCTTCCCATTTGCTGGCACCTAGCACATTTCTATTTGTACTATGTTGCATCCTTATGTAATGTGGGCCAATAGTATCTTGTATTGAGTATTTTCAGTGTTGTTCTTTTTGCAGAAAAATGGCTTCCACATGGCTCATCATGACATGCATGCAGGATGTCATATGTTTCATCTTCTCTGACACATCTTCTCATGACTTGGTTAGGTTCAGTGTAAAGTGGACAATCAACAATCCATGATAAGTTAAAACTTTTTTCAACTAGCAACCTTCTTTCCTTAGGAGAGAAATAAATTGGCATCTTAGCAGTAGCTAAATAGTTGGCAATATCAGCATACCAAGGAGTGTGAGCTTGGATGAGAAATAAATGTTCATCTGGAAAAGCATCATCTATCACTATAGAATCTTCTTGTAATTGAAGTCTTGAAAGATAATCTACAACCACATTAGACTTCCTTGGTTTATCAACAACTATGATATCAAATTCCTGCATCAACAATAAGATATATGATTGCAGTATGATCTGTATCCACAAATATGGGATATCCCATGATATAATGCCTAAATTTGTTAAGTGCATATATAACAGCTAGCATTTCCTTTTCAGTGACTGTGTAATTCAACTTAGGTCCCTATAAGTTCTTGCTAATATAATATATTGCATTTTCCATTTTGTCAATTTTCTATCCTAACATTGCTCGTATTGCATAATCAAATGCACCTGTATGGATTTGGAATGGTAGAGACCAATTTGGGCCTTTAAGAACTAGCGCTTGAGTCAAAGCATGCTTAAGCTTTAAGACAGCTTTATTGCATATTGGGGTCCATTTAAACTCCATATCTTTGGTAAGCAGTGAATATAAGGGACTTGTAATTTTACTGAAATCTTTGATAAACCGTTTGTAGTATCCAGCATGACCAAGAAAATTTCTTACATCTTTTTGCTTCATAGGGTCATTGATATGCTGAATGACCTCAATTTTTGCTAGATCCACCTAGATGCCTTCTACAGAGATATGATGACCAAGGACATTCCTTCTTGCATCATGATGAAACATTTCTCACTATTTAATGACAATTTGTGGTCTTCACATCACTGCAATTTTTTTTTTAGATTACCCAATGCTTGCTCAAATTCAGAACCATAAGTTATAAATTCATCCATATAGATTTCCATAATGTCTTGAGAAATATCAAAAAAGATAGTGATCACTACTCTTTGGAAAGTGGCTGGAGCATTACACAACCCAAAAGGAAGAACAAAATATGCATACGTGCCCCATGGACAAGTAAAAGTTGTCTTCTCTTGATCCTTCGAGGCTATCTAGATCTAATTGTAACCACTAAATCCATCAAGGAATGAAAAGTATCTTTTACCAGCCAAGGAATCCAATACTTGATCCACAAATGGTAATGGAAAATGATCTTTTCTTGTTGCTAAGTTCAGAGCTCTATAATCAACACATACCCTCCATTTTCCTCCTTTCTTAGGGACTATGACCAGAGGTGTTACCCATTGGCTATCAGAGATAGGATAGATAAACCCAACTTTAAACAACTTCTACAACTCTTCTTTAACTATCTCTTTTTAAGGCAATATTGATTCTTCTTTGAGGCTTTCTGAGTGGGCAACACTCTTCCTTTATATAAATACAGTGGGTGCAAATTGCTGGATCTATCCCATGTATATCCTTGTAATCCCATGCAAAAGCATTTTTATGAAATTTTAGCAAGCCCACAAGGGCCTCTTTTTGAGTATCTGATAGATCTCTATTGATATTCAAACATTTATTCAACTCCACTTCTATCTTAATAGTAAGATCAATCTGGTTCATATCAAAAAAATGAGAAGAAGATATTTCCTATGGCAACAGAGTATGCAATATATCAGTAGCTGTAGGAAAGTCCAAACTTGCAATATTCGGAACCAATTCTAGCAATTCTTGCTCTTCTATTAATTCATTTATTAGGATTTTATAAATAATTGATTCCTCATCATGTAATTGCATGAATGGCCCTCGATTAATCATCATAAGGTGATTAATAGAGTCAACTCCCTTAGATTCTTCTCCCAAAATAGGCCAAATGGCTTGTTGTTGTTCAAGCTAGGGTTGTGCTAGAGAATACAAGGCTAATGTTTTTGTAGAACTCCCATCTCAAATAGTCATATTCCCTAATCTAGAGTTAATATATGCATCAGCTATGGCAAGCCAAGGTCTACCCAAAATCACCTGATATCCTGCCAATGTTGCTTTTGGAGATAAAATCATAAAGTCTCCAGGGTATTCCCAGGAATCCAAAATAACTACTACATCCTCAATGATACGATCAGGTCTCACTGTAGAGCTATCAACAAGTTGTAGAACTGTGGGTGTAAGCCTTAAACTATTCACCTCAAGCTATTTCATTACTTCCCTTGTCATCACATTAATGGCTACCCCTAAATCAATCATAACATTTTTTATTTGACTGCCATTAATGACTATACTCACAACAGGACTACCTGGATCCGAATATTTTTGAATGACAATATTTCCTAACATAATATATGCCAGATGACCCATAACATGCACTGTTTGTGGATCCTTTTTCTTCCTGCCAGGTTTTTTCAGACATGCTTCTCTCAGTGCCTTACCATATATGGGAACATCTTTTATTGCTTGCAACAATGGAATTTTAACACAAATATGCTTCAGTTGATCTATAATATCAAAGGTTTGTTGTTGTTCTATGGTAACTTCCTTTTCTTGCAATCTATGGGGAAATGGTGGCAATATTTGGTTCTGAGGTATTGTATCTATTAGATTAGAGATTTCTTGCTCCTCTTGTACCTTAGTGATAATTGGATGAGAGGGATTAGGCAGAGTTTGTTGGGAAATGCACACTCCAATGAGACATTGTAGGTGATTGAATATATTGTCATTGATGGCAACCTTACAATCATGTGGCACCGACACCGACAGACTCTACACTGACATACAGTTCACCAGCACCCAAAATATTGATTACTGGCACCTTGGCCGACAACAATTTTATATAAATGTATTTTGTAATTAATTGTAAAAATCTTTTGTAATCTGACATGGCGGATTGTAATATGACTCATATATGTATGAGATCATTGTAGATCATTTAGAATATGTTATAATGTGAAGTATGAAAAGAAGATAGTAGACCTAATATGTGAATTATTGGATAAGGGTTTATATATATTGTAGAGCTTAAACCAGTACTGAATCTAGCATAGCAGTTGCTGATCTGAAGTAGTACAAGACATTAGATTTGTATAATCCATTTTTGTAAGTCAGTGTGACCTCTTTTGTAATTGAGCAGTGAGCTCTAGGAACTTTACCTTCTTGCATGTGTAGGCCCCTATTGTAAGCAGTAATATTCTCTTATTGGCTAGTAAGTGAATATTGTGGGTCACAAATCCCACCGAGGTTTTTTCCACACCGGGTTTCCTCGTTAAAATATTGTGTTATGGTGTGCTTTTCATGTTGTGGTTGTTATTCTTATTTTTTGCATTATTTCTGGTTTACTGGTACATAGTTTTAATATGCTTTTCATGTTATAATTTAAGCAAATTATTATATGAGTCAGATACTAATTCACCCCCCTCTCTTAGTATCTTTGGGAGTCATAACATTTGGTATCAGAGCCTAGTCCTCTATTTTCAAAAGCCTAATAGCTTGAGGAAGATCTTGACATTGATAGAGATGGAAAATTTGACAAAGCAATTGGAAACAACTCTTTCAGACTATGATGCAGAAAAAGTAAAGAATATCAAACTTGAGGATGATCTGAAGGCTACTCAGGATATTATTCGAGGACTTCAAGAAAATTTGACCATAGAAAGAAATAAAAGAAGAGAACTTTGTGAGAAGATGCACAATGAGGAAGATGAAAGGGAAACTCTTAATGATCAGGTGAACCAACTGAGACAAGATAATTATATAATGAAGAATGAGATGCAAGATATTACTATGAGATTTTCTAAAGAAATTGAAGATAGAAAGAAGAATGAAGATGATTTGACTAGAAGACTAAATGATGTTGGAAATGTAAACACAAGACTCAGTCATGAAAATGATATGTTGAAGACAGACTTGATCCATACACATAATGACAGAACGGAACTCATGGGACAAAAAGGAATCTTGGAGAATGAACTAATTGTTGCAAATCAACACAAGGAGAAATTCAAGAAAAGTTTAGAAGAACTTGTTGACATGCTGAAGAATCAGAAACCAAATGGTGATACAAATGGCCTTGGCTTTGAAGCTAGTGAAAGCTCCGGTACTGCAAACAATCATGATCACAGCAAACCGGTAAGACAACCTAATGCTTACAAATTTAATGGGAAATGCTTTAACTATAATAAGTATGGTCATAGAGCAAATCAGTGTAGATCTAGAAATTATCAAAACACTAATACACCCACCGGTCAATGTTCTAAATGCAACAAAGTTGGTCATAACTTAGAAAATTACAGAATGAATGTAAGATGTTATGTTTGTGGAAGATTTGGACACCTATATAATCAATGCAGAACACATACTAGCATAGGATATGTGAAAGCTATTCAAAAAAAATAATGTGACTTGTTATGCTTGTAACAAAATTGGACATATTGCAAAATTTTGTAAAAGCAAGTCCCCACCGACAAATAACAAAGCTCCTAGTTTGAAAGGTAAAGAAAAGGTTGAAGAGGTAAAGCAAGAATTCTCAAAACAATGGATCCAAAAGTTAGATCAAAATGTTGATAGGAATACTCCTCCACTAGTAGAATAGAGTAACACTCCACTAGCAAGAGACTCTACATCTAACTGAAGAAAATTCCTTTGGGGGTTTAGCAAAAAACTGAAAAATATGCTATTATACCCTTGGTTGATGGTGAGAAGTTGAATTACTTCTTTATCGGAAGATGAGTTAAGTTGTGACTTAACCGAAAATCATTAAATGTGGTAGTTGGAGAAAAGAACATTATAAAGTGAGTGTTTTGGCTCTTTCTTATTCACCGAGCATTCAAATCTTTGAGAGTGCAAAAATTCCTGAGCGGAGGCATTCTTAGCAAAGAAGAGAAGTTGTTCATCCAAGCACTCATCCCTAAGGAAAATTGAGGTATTTATAAACATGGCATCCTCCTCTGTTCCTGAATTTATAGCAAACCCTACTCTAATTAAGGTTATCAAGCACCCTAGACCCGTATTCAAGCTTGTTTCCGAAATAGCTAAGAAAGATGATAACATAGGTGCATTCTCTCAAATTCCTAAAGGAGTAGTATATGTTGAAGATCCTAGAATATACAGACACTATCATATAGAGGAATTAAGAGATGATGAAATTAAGAAAATGTATAGGACTATGATTTGTGATAAAAATGGAAATGTCAAGTCGGAACACAAGGTAGTAGAAACCCTAGGTTTTTTGGATATTCTTAGCATTCCTGATTTTCCTGAAGATGTGACAAGAATAGTCCTAAGAAGAGTCCATGGTAAATTCTTCTGGTTGGATTCAATTCATAAAATCACAAAAGAAGTCATCAAAGCAGTAACAGGGTTACCTTCCACTGGTAGCAGACCTGACAGAACAAAAAGAGTCTCAAATGAGATAGTGATGGATCTAACTGGTGCAACATTTGACAAAAGGTCTCTAAGGGTAAATGATGTGAAGGAAATCAATGTCAGATTTATCAGTATGATCTTAGGCTACAAAGCTACATATGCAAATACATTGAACTCGATATCTAGCCTATGTATTAAAAGCGCATATGACATGGTTAATGATAATGCTAGAATAGATGTGTGTGAATGGCTCAAAGATGAATTGATAGACAATTTGAAAAAGATCAAAGGAGATAAGAAAGGAACCTTTAGATTTGGAAATTTGCTTGTATGTTTAATGTTTTATGTTACTAAACAAGTACCTGGTATTGGTAGAAAAGATTTTGGCTTCGATATACCAGTAGGTAGGAAAGCAACTATTGGATCTATTAAACAATATGGGAGAAAACGGAGAGAAAAACATAAACGAACATTTTTAAGCACTGAAGGCTCGAATGAAGACAAGAATAAGACTATCAAAGGCAATTGTAGATAAATATCAGAAGGAAATATGCTTTGTAATTAAAAAGGATGAAATCTAATTGGAGGCAGTTGTCTCTAGGACAATCTGAGTAACTGAAATGGGCTATGAGATAGATGATAACATTATTGAAACTTATGCAAAATCCCTCATTGAAGCACCAAAAGAACCATTTGAGAAAGTCTTTGATAGTGCTGAAACAATAGAAAGTGGTATTCAGGCTAGGAAAAGAGTCAAGAAAGTTGAACAAATAGTAAGGAAAGGTACCAGACAAGCAAAAGCACTTAAGGAAGATGTATTGAAGTAAACTGGTATCAAAGAAAGTGAGCTGGAAGGACTTCAACCAGAAACTCATCTTTCACTGGTTGCAACTTCCTCTAAGAGTGATATGCCAGCAGTATTCAAAAGGATAGAAAGGAAAAGAAAACCCTCACTGATACCCTCACCCACTCCTTGAAAAAAAAGACAAAAGCAATAGGCAGTGAGGCCTCCAGTTAAGAAGTTAACTCCTAAGAAGAAGAAGGTAAAACAACATATTTCTCCACTAGATAAACTCCTTAGTGAAATAACAGAAGATGGAAAGTTGAAAAACATTAGCAAACTGTACAACACACTTTCTACTGATGACAAAGAGAGCATTGAAAATAGTGTAATTTTACACTTAGATATTTACAAGAAATTTTTTATGGAAATTGTTGATGAAATACCCAATGATTTGTATAGAAGACTAGGAGCTAGAAGGGTAGCCATTGTTGAGCTGGACAAGATAAAAATTGAAAAATTACTTGCAGTGCATCCAGTAAACTCACTTGATGAGATAGACAAATTAATGAGTGAAGCTAACCAGACAGTATTTTCAACTGCTCATTGACATGTAGCACTGATGGCAGGAAGAGTGAATGAAGTCTCTAAAGAAATAGCAGATGCATGGGACATATTCTTTGTACAAAAAGAGAAACAAGAAGAGCTACTAAGACCTAAAACCATTAGGGTATACCAAAAGGACAAGGATAAGGGGAAATGTAAGGTAGGTGGACCTCCAAGCCTAAAAATAACCGACAACTTAACCCCACCTCATTTGGATAGTCCACCGATAGAAACTAAAGACAATCAACCGACTACTGAGAGTATGGAGACTCCACTAGAGGATACAAATCCTAAGTCCGAAATCTTGTACACTATGAATATAGACACACAAGAAGTAAATGTTGTGGTTGATAGAGAAACCACTGAGGATAAAAGGAAAGATGTGGCTATTGAGCCACTGACTGTAGATGTTGAGGTTGAGGCTAATAATACTGTAAACATAAGCACAAAAAAACCTACTCAAACAAAGCAACTGACAGAAGACACCACTAGTAAAACATTAGAAGAATTGGTAGATAAAAATGAAAAACAATCAGGAGAACAGGAAATGGACAGTACAGAGGTACAAACTGAGAAACTGGACGTGTATACAAAGACTACATTTGAGAAACCAGTTGTTGAGAGCTCAAAAAAACCTTCTGAGACATAGATGGAGGAATCAGAACAAAAACAGGTTGAGACACAGGTTTAGACTGAGACAGTGCCACCGACTAAAACTGAAAAGCTTAAACCTTTGCTAATAGAAATGAAAACACAAACTAACCTACCAGAGGTCAAAACAAGCAAGGTTATCACTACAACCGACAACATGGATATTGTGAAAATAGTTGGGTAGACATCAAGTACTTCAATAGCAGAATTTCGGCCTACAAATATGACAGAGGTCTTACTAGATTCAATAAAGAAAACCACAGAGTGTAATGCACAAGCCTATAAGGATATCGATGACACAATACCTATTCTCAAATTGGAAGCACCCAAGTGCATTGTGGATAATACAGATTCTTTAGGTCAACTAGACACATTGTCTAAATTCATCACTGGCAACATTTTGATAGTTGATCAAATAAATGAAGACACATTCAAAGAAAGGATGATTAAGGAGAAAGAGAAATTCTTTGAGGAAATAGTAAAGCAAAATAAGGATCAAATAGAAACCTTATTACCAGCATTAGGAGAGACAATTTTGGATTTCAAGAAACTGTATAGAGATACTTGTAAAATAAATATTCTGACAGAAGACCAAGATAAGGAAATCAATAAAGCACAAGATGAGTCTGATAGGCACATCATATTCATTTTTGGAGATAGAAAATAAAATTACAGATCTTGAAGAGAAAATAGAGAAGTTAGAAAAGGACAAAGAAAGAATAAAGGATAAGGTAAAGAGCTTAAAATGTAAACTTGGTCCTAAACTAGATTACCTCATTTCTTTGAGAAAAGAAATTTATGAGGCTCTGGTTCCTGGACTTAAGACACCAGAAGAGAAAATGCATATACTCACCAGTATAGTTCAGAGAACACAAGATACATTACAAGGAAGAAAAAGATTCAATGACAGTTTAAATCTAGTTTTGGCATATATATTCCAGATTGTAACCCATCGGTTACAAAAATCTAGACAAGAACCACACTCCATTGACAATGAATGACCTTTGCCGTTAATATCAAAGGGGGAGTAGTATGATGAGAAAAATTATCAGAATAGGACATCATCAGCTCAGGGGGAGCATACATATTTGGGCACACAGTTTTGGTAAGACAGATTTTGGCAGATTCTTTTTTGACTTATTTTTGTACACTTTTTGATTTTTCTCATGAGTGTTGCCATCAACGCCAAAGGGGGAGATTGTTGGAAAATGCACACTCCAATGAGACATTGTAGGTGATTGAAGGTATTGTCATTGATGGCAACCTTAAAATCATATGGAACCGGCACCGGTAGACTCTACATTGACATACGGTTCACCAACACCCAAAATATTGATTACCGACACCTTGCCCGACAACAATTTTATATAAATGTATTTTGTAATTAATTGTAAAATATATTGTAATCCGACATGGTCAACTATATTTCGACTCATTTATGTATGAGATCATTTTAGATCATTTAGAATATGTTATAATGCGAAGTATGAAAAGAAGGTAGTAGACCTAATATGCAAATTATTGGATAAGGGTTTATGTATATTGGAGAGCTTAAACTAGTACTGAATCTAGCATAGCATATGTTGATATGAAGAAATACAAGACATTGGATTAGTATAATCCATTTTTGTAAGTCAGTGTGACTTGTTTTGTAATTGAGCAGTAAGCTCTAGGCACTTGGCCTTCCTACATGTGTAGACCCCTATTGTAAGCAGTAATATTCTCTTATTGGCTAGTAAGTGCATATTGTGGGTCACAAATCCCACCAAGGTTTTTTCCCACACTGGGTGTCCTTGTTTAAATATTGTGTTATGCTGTTCTCTTCATGTTGTGGTTGTTATTCTTATTTGCTACATTATTTATGGTTTACCAGTACACAGTTTTAATATGCTTTTCATGTTATAAGTTAAGAAAATTATTATACCAGTCAGATACTAATTCACCCCCCCTCTCAGTATCTTTGGGAATCCTAACAGAGTTGTCCCATATTGGAGGTGAATGTCATTTAAAGATAAATAATAGGTTGGGTATTGATTAAGATCAGCTGAATAAGCTTGTGGTTGTTGCTGAGACTTAATATTAGGATTTGGTAGTGGTTGAGTAGGTAACTGCATTGGTTTAGGTGGTATAGCAGTGGCTACAAGAGGAGGCATTATTACAAGAGGTTGTGGCTGTTGGATAGGGAGCTGATAATCATAAGATTGGGCATTCCATGGCTGACTCCCCCTCCATTGAGAAGTAGGTTGCCAATTCCCTTGAAACTGGTGTCCTTGGCCTTGAGGTGGGTACCAGTTCCCTTGTGGCTACTACCATTGTGGCATTTGATTACCAAAATGCTTCCCTTGGCCTTGAGAACCATACCAATTTTGATAATTACCAAAATTTTGAGAATATGGTGATTGCCATTGGTTATTTGGTGCATAAGAATTTTCACTATAACCAAAAAAAGAAAGTGGATCTGGAGGCATACCTTATCTTTGGAGATTTGGTCTTCTTTTAGCAACATAGAAGACTTGCTTGTCCTCACCTTGAATTGGCTTGAAGTCAGGTACCTCCACATTTGCAACCATTTTACATCTGCAATCCTTCTTTTGTTGTTTACAATGAGGGTAGAATTATGCAAGAAATGCATCAGCTTCTTCAAACTTCTTCTTAGCTGCAAGTGTATCAAACTGGGTAGCCATATTATTTATAATATCCTCCTTAAAGTCCTTTAACAAATGGCTAAGTTCCAATCTAGAAAATCCAGTTCCAGATGCTAATGATGGTGCTCCTAGTTTAAAATGCATGTTCTTCTTAGAAGCAAATCTGGAATACTTCTTGCAAATTTGTCCTATTTCAGCCCAAGTGGGCTGTGTAATGTCACCTCCTCCCATAAGATCCAAAGAATCAATGCATTCATCATTGATTCCCCTCAAAAATATCAACTTGAGGGAATCTTCATTAAGAGTACTATGCTTGGAGTTTTTGACACTAAACAGGAACCTTTCCAGATAATCTTCAAGACTCTCATCTTCAGTTTGTGTCATTCTAAAGATATCATCCCCATGATGATCAGTAACTCTACAATAATCTTTGTATTTTGCATGAAACAACCATTTCATCTCATCCCATGTATTGATTGTGCTACTACCCAAGCTCATAAACCATCTCAAGGATGACTCCTTCAAGGTGGTAAGAAATATTTTGAGTCTATGGGCATCTGTAGTATAGTCAAAACTCCTACAGAGAACATCAAACTCAAATCGAAATGTATCTGGATCCTCTGTCACCAATCCATAGAATTTAGGGAGTGAAGATGTTGGAATGTTCTTGAGATTAGCATTATCATGCTGATCAGATATGGGGAACTCAAATGTTGGGCCTGGTGGTGGTGGTGAGTTATTTCCACCAGGAGGTGGGTTCCCTTACATTGGACTTGTGGGGGTTATTACTACAGGAAATTCTTCTTCTTGAAGACCAACTGGAAATTCAGATTCAGGGTGGTTCAAATTCTGTGGGGTTTGACAAAGTTCAACAAAAGGATTTATATATGGGAAATTATCTTCTGCATGATTAGAATGAGTGGGCAAAAATCTACCTCTGGCATCTCTTCTTCTTCTATAAATGCAGATTCATAAATTTTTTTGAACAATCAGGTATACCAAAAAAAATAAAAAATTAACTGAAAGCTGAAAAGAGTAATAACCATAGGAGGTTCTTAATTTGACACCATCCCCAGCAATGGCACCAAAAATGTCCACCCCAACAATAAGAATAATAACTCTAATTGAAGTCTCAACCTGAAGTTTGGACATTCATCTAGTAAAGTTACTATTTTCATGGCTAGTGCTCATTTGATTGTCAACCCAGGGATGTAATACTTGAAATGGGTCTGCACTATATATGCACTAAGTTCCTTCAATAGCTATTCTGCATTACTGCAGCAACTAACATTATGAAAGAAAGGAAGGAAAGAATGGAAATTATGGAAAGGCTACAGGAAAAACTTCTGCATAATATTCATAAAAGCAATGCTGGAAAGATCTAATATGGATAACAGAAATTACTCTATTCTGGCTTGGCTGTAATGCCCCGCCAGGAAACCCCGAAGGGATAAGCTAAAATAACAAGAATAGAGTGCAAATTTTTTTTTTTTTTTTTTAAAAGTTACAACACATCAGATGCAACAAGATAACAAAGATTCAGGTTACATAGCGGAAGACTTCAACTAACTCCTAAAGAGTTTCCCAACGAGATTACTTAAATTTCACAATCCATTTAACTCACACAATTAAACCAAAAGCTGAATATCTTAAAAACTAGATAATTCATAATCAGGCTAATTTCTTTCAAAGATGGAAATATAAATCACAAGCAAGATTCATCCATTAAGATCCATTCATCAACCTCATTCAAGCTTTTCAATCTAAAATTACAAACCATACATCTACATTTTCTAATACACTAGGATTTCATCATAATATAAGAGATCTTTCCAAGCATATTAAATTCCTTAACAACAACTGAGTATAATTCATTACTCTAAGATACATTATTCCATATTCCAACTTATTGCATTTAAAGGACGATTACACACATGCATTTGCGATAAATCGCATCTCAACCAATTATGCATTCGAACGACATGGCATTCAAGATAGAACTGAATATAAGCATTAATAGTTAATTCCAATTATCCACTTAACCATTTTACATAAGCTAAACATACATGATAAAGCTGAGTAAAGAGACATAAGAGAATACACCACATAACACCATAATGATCTCGGAGTTCACCCCTAATGGGCTACATCTCCGGGTCTGCGCAACTGCAAGACCCCCTCTGATAGATAATAAAGTTACAAATACAAGAGGTTACACTATACAATCCAGCCATCAAGGCGATACATAAGCAATATACAACGACCACAACGGTCAATAATACATAAACGATCCTTAAAAAGAACAGGATCCAGCTGAACATAATCAAAGCTAAAACAAGAGGTCCAAGAGAGCATCCATAACACTGAGCCATCACCGCCCAAGGGTCTAATATGAAACCGACACTCACAAGAGCAGAGACAAGGGACGACTCTCAAAGGAACTCAAAACAGGACAAAACAACAACACACTAGCGAACGTAGGGACAAGTGTCATCACACAACCTGGTATGGATACCATGGCAAGTCTTCATAGGTCCCGGCCCATACACTGGTAACCCTGGCAACCTAATCCGAACTTCCGGCCCATCCAAGCCTCATGTGGACCCACACATCCTCTTGTGAAGACAAGGAAGATGGTTTGCCATTTCAGGCCTTCTCATAGCATGCCGAATCTATGATAGCATTCGTCCCATGTGTGAGGCACATTATCTTATTTAGAGATTATTTTCTAATCTACTTAGGTTATCACTTATTAGACTCACTTTCGACGGGTTATCCAGCAGCCACTTTGGGCGCGGCCCCCAATCGAAAGCCACTTTCCCATACGACACTAGACTAACTCAGACGAACTCAAACCACGGAATACACATGGTAAGACGAACAGGGTTCAAGAAGGAGAACAATCATCTGGTCAAACACGACTCAACGGTAATCACTTACTGACGGTACTCTAACTAGAGACCTGACAACTGAGGTTAACCACGAATCATTATTCGACTCACTCAAAGAGGATTTAACCAACTAAGACAACATCACAATACAACAGTCAACTCGAAAATCGAGGACTAAAACAGGAACACCAAATCATCCATACGACAGGGTCCTTTTACACAAAGCAAAACATGCCATTTCATAATTAAAGGCGAATACAGAAAATTAAACTCGCACGGCAATAATCAGAAAGGACAATATTCCTCAAATTGATTTAATCATTAAAATCGATCAAGTTCTCTACATGTTCTAAAAACAAGTTACAGTTATCTATCTCATCAAGGGTTAAGTTGTTCTTGGTTTTCTAACTCCTAAGGTTCAAGCATTGAACAGGCAATTTAAGCCGTAAGGAGTTTTAACCAAATCATATTATTAAAATTCAGACAACCGTTTAAACGATTAAAATAAGATATTTAATCTCCATCCCAAACGTCATAAACATACTGGACTAAAAATCAATCTCTACAGATTCATAATTTCACTTCCAGATGCATTATGCGAATAACGGAAATAAAAATGTAGAAGGAGAAACTAAAGAAGCTAATCATTCCCAAAAGCACATCGTTCAATTCAAACACCCAACGATAAAGGTTTCACCACTTTTCAATTACTCAAATGATAAGAATAAAAACACAATATTCAATTGCGAAATAACAGTTGTAAAACTTAATTAGAAAGGGGCAAAGTCACGAAATGAAGTTTGAATAATTAATCCACCTATAAACTCCATTACCAAGTTAATCCATACCCAATTAGGTTTATCATTTTTATGCCCCTTAATCATCATTAAGCATCTAATTAAAGCTTAGCCTTTAAATAATATTTAAAAATATTATAAGCTTCTTTATTTTTTTTTGAATACTAATTAAATACATTAATAAAATTAAAAAAAAAAACGATTTTAAAAAGAAACTTTGCCTTAAGCAAAGAAAAACACATTTTAAAAGAAAACCCTAGCGAGGGCGGGCTATGCCCTAGCCGCAACGCAGAGGGAGAGGCTTCGTGGGCGGCGCCACGGTGGTGCCCGCAGGTGCCGCGGCGCCCTGCGGCCACCGCGGCCCCTGCGGCCACCGCCGTGGGCCGCAGCCACAGCCGCACATTAATGCAAGAAACAGGGGAAACGGGGAAGCATGCGGGGGGAAACGTGCGGGGGAGAAGGGGGGAGGAGCGGGTGGAGCTCCGCTCCCCGCCCTCCAACCCCAAACAAAAAGGGTTTTCCAACGCCAACACGCCCAGGCCCGAACTCATTAAAAAAATAACGCCCCCTACTAAAATTTGCTAATAATTTTTGGATTAACAACGCCCAGGTTCAATTGAAAGTTCGTTTTAAACGATCTGCGCTTAACACAGCGCTTAAAAAAAAAAGACATATAAAACACAGTTCGAAGTGTCTCTCATTCATTTATTTTTTTTATTCAATAAAGAGAAAACTAATCAAGGCAAAACAATCCATTTTGACATAATGATACAGCCATGCATTTTCTTGAAGAACACAGCCAAAACATGGATTTAAACCCACAATCCAAATTAAAACTGAAAGCAATCAAGATTGGATTTGGCAACCAGATAAGCAGTTCAGAATCCTACCTTAACACGCAATCCTGGAATGGCTGAAGGAGAGCCCACCTGTCAGGTTCCCCAAAATCTCCTCCAAAATTGTCCATCCTCTCCAAATTTCCCAAATTGGGTTATATGGAAGAGTTGACCCAAAAATTTCTATTTTTGGAATTTAAAACTTTATTTACAGTTAATTCCTCAAAATTTTATCCTTTTCTACTAGCAACAATATAACTTGCTTTCTCAATTAAAAAAATTCGATTTCTTCAATCAGTTCAATTTAACCTTTCAAATTAATAATCCAACGAAATACAGTCAATCCATTGCGATAATAAAAACAAACTTTCTTTTCGACAATATATATAATAATGCATTTAATATTCAAAAACAGTCATTTGATCGAATTCACTCCCAACTTAAAATAAGCAATTCATTAACAACGAAATCGCATAACGAATTCTCAATCAATTTAATCCATTAATCTTCAATGCACAAACGCATATATTTAATCAAGAATTTACTAAGGACTAATTCATCAATTTACCAAACACACCAGGCACGCAAACCGAGGAAGTCAACCAAACAGACGACTCGCAAACCCAAACAAGAAGGGATTACCGATGACGACTGGCGATGCTCACTAGAGCACGACGAAGGTCAACTAGGGTCTTACAACCACCTAATCCGACTCTAGGGATTAAAAAGGTAAGCTCAAACCTGTAAAACCAGGTGACGACGAACCTCGCACTCATGCGACTTCGTACCTGAAATCTCCTGCAACCAACGATCATACATGCATACATTTATAATAACTTAATGAATGTGTTAGCTCGATGAATACCATGAAATAAGAACACTAAACAACTAGCATAAGACTAGTGAGAAAACCACATCAATAGCTATGCGTAAAATCAACATCTGATTATAATCATAATATCACGATAAACTGATCAAGATTAAACCAAGGTTAGAGATCGATTACGGTAGGGGTACTACATTCTCCCCCCCTAGGTTCCGACTTACTCCTGGAAGTCGTAAGGCTAGATGGAGAACATGTCGTACGCATCAGCCCTGAAACTCATTCAACAAAGATCAAATTGCACATAGAAAACTTTCCATAATCAAATGAAATATTATTGCTAAATCTTTTACAAACGCCATAATCCATTGGCGAGATACAACTAAAACCATACATTCCATAAAATATTCCAGGAATTATCCACAATCATAACAGAGAAACAAGTATTTTCTTCCTTTCATTGTACCAAATTAAAACATTACAAAGAGGTAAACAGCTCTTACCATAATCCTCGATCAAAAACGACAGAAACATGCCATCATGATCAATTTCCTTTACCAATCCATCTTAATCATAAACTTTAAATCATAGAACTAGCTCAAAATATCAATCTCTACAACCAAATTAACTTTCATGAAATACGAGCAACATAAATAACTCAATTGGTCACACTTGCCAGGCATAAGAAAACCTTTCCAAAGACTATGTCCCATAACATAGTGACAAGCTAACACAATCTACTCCATGATACAAAGAATAACCATCCACATAACTGGAATGCATAACATAAAAGGCCACATGTGAGCATGTCTAATGCTCGGTCAATGATAACATGCACGATCAGCATCTCTATGCCTGATCTCAGAATAACAATATGATCATAAAAAAAATCCAATATCTCACTAAGCATTCATAATTAAATTACTAGCTAAGCAAATTCATTTCTAAAGCTTAAGACTTCATCTATCACTATGAAGCCAAAAGCAAACACATAACTTCACATGTTTTATAAACATTATATTTAAATCAATGCACTCTTTAATACCATTTCTAAAAATCTCATGATTAGGCAAAGAGAAGGGAAAAAGAGTTTGATAACCAACCATTTCCTACAAAAACGCAAGATCAACAGATCACGCTACATTATGCATTTTCTCACTATAAGCCTATCATTTAATTACATGGTTTTCATTTCGCTACCGTTTAGAAGGATGACAATCAGTCTAACAAAAACATTTCCAATAGTTATGGTTGCAACAGGAGGTTCTAGTTTACAAACAAAGCAGAGATCAAGAGAGGCAATATTTCCGATAATGCAAGACCTCATAAGAACACTCACTTAATAATAATGCAATATAGACACAAGTCATAATTGCAACCGATTAGGAAAGATCACCTTACGATCGAAGATAAGCAAAGAGCTATTACCCAAATAGAACATATTAATGCATACACATCAAACAAGCTTTTCCATTCGCACTTTCTAAACACATTAAGGTAATTCCACATACCCAAAAGCGAGTTCAATGGAGCATTTGCTAAAATAATCTTCAATCAATCTGGTTTAATACAACACATAAGACAATCTTTCGGAAAACACATAAAACAATCTTTCAGGGAACACATTAATACTCTCTCAAAGCTACAATAACATGCTCTTTATAATACTTTTTCTACCAACCAAGCAGTTTCACATAATTCATCTATTCGCATATCAATGCACCTTACTAAGGTATAATTTAATCATGCTACTCCTACCATCATACATATGGAGAATTCTTTAAACATACACATGCAGTTTTCTCCCATCACCCCAAAATAAATTTTTAAACCCATAGCCCTTTTGATAATCTAAAAACATAAACGACATAAGGCTCACACAAGGGTACAAGAAATCACAACCTTTTCTCTTTCGCAATCAAGAAAACTCGAATCAAAGATAATTACACATATCTTAATCATTTAATTTCCAGAAAGAAAGAGAGGAATGGTGATGATCATTTAATTTTCTACAAATTAAGCATTCAATAATTTCCATACTAGTCCTTCAAGTGGACAACATTAAGCTAGATCATAATCTTTAAACACACACAATTCGCACTTTCAGATTCAAGACAAGCACGGTCCAATCCAAATGGATTAGTCTAAAGAGTACAACACTCAAAAAGGGAAGGTACATACGACTCTCTATCAAAATTAGAGTAATCGTAGACCAAGACATCAATCAGCACAATGCACATATAAGCACTCAACACCAACATCAAGAAGGCGAAAACAAAGTGTGAACACACACGTTACACACAAGCTAAGGTCTGCTCAATCACTCACACGCAAAGGAGGACAAGCATACACATAAGGTCGATACACCTCACACAAATAGAGGGCACACGCGACACCAGAGATCCCAATGTTTGCAACATGGGCTCTGATACCAAATGTAATGCCCCGCCAGGAAACCCCGAAGGGATAAGCTAAAATAACAAGAATAGAGTGCAAATTTTTTTATTTTTTTTTTAAAAGTTACAACACATCAGATGCAACAAGATAACAAAGATTCAGGTTACATAGCGGAAGACTTCAACTAACTCCTAAAGAGTTTCCCAACGAGATTACTTAAATTTCACAATCCATTTAACTCACACAATTAAACCAAAAGCTGAATATCTTAAAAACGAGATAATTCATAATCAGGCTAATTTCTTTCAAATATGGAAATATAAATCACAAGCAAGATTCATCCATTAAGATCCATTCATCAACCTCATTCAAGCTTTTCAATCTAAAATTACAAACCATACATCTACATTTTCTAATACACTAGGATTTCATCATAATATAAGAGATCTTTCCAAGCATATTAAATTCCTTAACAACAACTAAGTATAATTCATTACTCTAAGATACATTATTCCATATTCCAACTTATTGCATTTAAAGGATGATTACACACATGCATTTGCGATAAATCGCATCTCAACCAATTATGCATTCGAACGACATGGCATTCAAGATAGAACTGAATATAAGCATTAATAGTTAATTCCAATTATCCACTTAACCATTTTACATAAGCTAAACATACATGATAAAGCTGAGTAAAGAGACATAAGAGAATACACCACATAACACCATAATGATCTCGGAGTTCACCCCTAATGGGCTACATCTCCGGGTCTGCGCAACTGCAAGACCCCCTCTGATAGATAATAAAGTTACAAATACAAGAGGTTACACTATACAATCCAGCCATCAAGGCGATACATAAGCAATATACAACGACCACAACGGTCAATAATACATAAACGATCCTTAAAAAGAACAGGATCCAGCTGAACATAATCAAAGCTAAAACAAGAGGTCCAAGAGAGCATCCATAACACTGAGCCATCACCGCCCAAGGGTCTAATACGAAACTGACACTCACAAGAGCAGAGACAAGGGACGACTCTCAAAGGAACTCAAAACAGGACAAAACAACAACACACTAGCGAACGTAGGGACAAGTGTCATCACACAACCTGGTATGGATACCATGGCAAGTCTTCATAGGTCCCGGCCCATACACTGGTAACCCTGGCAACCTAATCCGAACTTCTGGCCCATCCAAGCCTCATGTGGACCCACACATCCTCTCGTGAAGACAAGGAAGATGGTTTGCCATTTCAGGCCTTCTCACAGCATGCCGAATCTATGATAGCATTCGTCCCATGTGTGAGGCACATTATCTTATTTAGAGATTATTTTCTAATCTACTTAGGTTATCACTTATTAGACTCACTTTCGACGGGTTATCCAGTAGCCACTTTGGGCGCGGCCCCCAATCGAAAGCCACTTTCCCATACGACACTAGACTAACTCAGACAAACTCAAACCACGGAATACACATGGTAAGACGAACAGGGTTCAAGAAGGAGAACAATCATCTGGTCAAACACGACTCAACGGTAATCACTTACTGACGGTACTCTAACTAGAGACCTGACAACTAAGGTTAACCACGAATCATTATTCGACTCACTCAAAGAGGATTTAACCAACTAAGACAACATCACAATACAATAGTCAACTCGAAAATCGAGGACTAAAACAGGAACACCAAATCATCCATACGACAGGGTCCTTTTACACAAAGCAAAACATGCCATTTCATAATTAAAGGCGAATACAGAAAATTAAACTCGCACGGCAATAATCAGAAAGGACAATATTCCTCAAATTGATTTAATCATTAAAATCGATCAAGTTCTCTACATGTTCTAAAAACAGGTTACAGTTATCTATCTCATCAAGGGTTAAGTTGTTCTTGGTTTTCTAACTCCTAAGGTTCAAGCATTGAACAGGCAATTTAAGCCGTAAGGAGTTTTAACCAAATCATATTATTAAAATTCAGACAACCATTTAAATGATTAAAATAAGATATTTAATCTCCATCCCAAACGTCATAAACATACTGGACTAAAAATCAATCTCTACAGATTCATAATTTCACTTCCAGATGCATTATGCGAATAACGGAAATAAAAATGTAGAAGGAGAAACTAAAGAAGCTAATCATTCCCAAAAGCACATCGTTCAATTCAAACACCCAACGATAAAGGTTTCACCACTTTTCAATTACTCAAATGATAAGAATAAAAACACAATATTCAATTGCGAAATAACAGTTGTAAAACTTAATTAGAAAGGGGCAAAGTCACGAAATGAAGTTTGAATAATTAATCCACCTATAAACTCCATTACCAAGTTAATCCATACCCAATTACGTTTATCATTTTTATGCCCCTTAATCATCATTAAGCATCTAATTAAAGCTTAGCCTTTAAATAATATTTAAAAATATTATAAGCTTCTTTATTTTTTTTTGAATACTAATTAAATACATTAATAAAATTTAAAAAAAAAACGATTTTAAAAAGAAACTTTGCCTTAAGCAAAGAAAAACACATTTTAAAAGAAAACCCTAGCGAGGGCGGGCTATGCCCTAGCCGCAACGCAGAGGGAGAGGCTTCGTGGGCGGCGCCACGGTGGTGCCCGCAGGTGCCGCGGCGCCCTGCGGCCACCGCGGCCCCTGCGGCCACCGCCGTGGGCCGCAGCCACAGCCGCACATTAATGCAAGAAACAGGGGAAACGGGGAAGCATGCGGGGGGAAATGTGCGGGGGAGAAGGGGGGAGGCGCGGGTGGAGCTCCGCTCCCCGCCCTCCAACCCCAAACAAAAAGGGTTTTCCAACGCCAACACGCCCAGGCCCGAACTCATTAAAAAAATAACGCCCCCTACTAAAATTTGCTAATAATTTTTGGATTAACAACGCCCAGGTTCAATTGAAAGTTCGTTTTAAACGATCTGCGCTTAACACAACGCTTAAAAAAAAAAGACATATAAAACACAGTTCGAAGTGTCTCTCATTCATTTATTTTTTTTATTCAATAAAGAGAAAACTAATCAAGGCAAAACAATCCATTTTGACATAATGATACAGCCATGCATTTTCTTGAAGAACACAGCCAAAACATGGATTTAAACCCACAATCCAAATTAAAACTGAAAGCAATCAAGATTGGATTTGGCAACCAGATAAGCAGTTCAGAATCCTACCTTAACATGCAATCCTGGAATGGCTGAAGGAGAGCCCACCTGTCAGGTTCCCCAAAATCTCCTCCAAAATTGTCCATCCTCTCCAAATTTCCCAAATTGGGTTATATGGAAGAGTTGACCCAAAAATTTCTATTTTTGGAATTTAAAACTTTATTTACAGTTAATTCCTCAAAATTTTATCCTTTTCTACTAGCAACAATATAACTTGCTTTCTCAATTAAAAAAATTCGATTTCTTCAATCAGTTCAATTTAACCTTTCAAATTAATAATCCAACGAAATACAGTCAATCCATTGCGATAATAAAAACAAACTTTCTTTTCGACAACATATATAATAATGCATTTAATATTCAAAAACAGTCATTTGATCGAATTCACTCCCAACTTAAAATAAGCAATTCATTAACAACGAAATCGCATAACGAATTCTCAATCAATTTAATCCATTAATCTTCAATGCACAAACACATATATTTAATCAAGAATTTACTAAGGACTAATTCATCAATTTACCAAACACACCAGGCACGCAAACCGAGGAAGTCAACCAAACAGACGACTCGCAAACCCAAACAAGAAGGGATTACCGACGAAGACTGGCGATGCTCACTAGAGCACGACGAAGGTCAACTAGGGTCTTACGACCACCTAATCCGACTCTAGGGATTAAAAAGGTAAGGTCAAACCTGTAAAACCAGGTGACGACGAACCTCGCACTCATGCGACTTCGTACCTGAAATCTCCTGCAACCAACGATCATACATGCATACATTTATAATAACTTAATGAATGCGTTAGCTCGATGAATACCATGAAATAAGAACACTAAACAACTAGCATAAGACTAGTGAGAAAACCACATCAATAGCTATGCATAAAATCAACATCTGATTATAATCATAATATCACGATAAACTGATCAAGATTAAACCAAGGTTAGAGATCGATTACGGTAGGGGTACTACATTGGCTGTAGGAATAGTCAGTGGATCTATTTCTAGTGGCTGCAAGAATAGTCTAAGAAAGAACTTCTACCGTGACTAAAGAAAGAAAACTAATTTTAACGAACACACACAAGATCACTCACCAAGTGGGCCCCCTTGGATGAGTGATACCAAGCTTCTAGAAAACTACTTTTAATAGATTAGAACAAATAATCTTATTCATTGCTTCCCAAAAAAGTGATTACATATTTTGAAAAGAAACTAAAGAATGACTATGAAAAATCCTCTTCTCTATTATTTTCTATTATGTCTAACCTCTGACAAAAAGAAGAGCTTATTATAAAAGAGAAGATGAACTACAATAGACAACACAAATCATGCCCAGAAGAAGAGGTGGATGATTGACCAATAAAGAAGATAACTAGAGCTTGCCTGCACGAAATGTGGAACTAAACCAACCCACAATCTTTGCATGTCTTGGAGGTGTTTGAAAATTCAATGCCCACTAAAGTTAGACATTGGTAGTGTCTCTTGACTACTCTACCTATGCCATACCTTGCACTTGCTCAGCTCCTCTTCAGTTTGATCTTCAGTTATCTCTTACGTAATCTTTCCTTCATCAGGCGCGATAGGAGAATATCCACCACCACGTCATTTATTACCTGCACTACAAAAAAAAAGCATACAAGGGCATACATACACATTTTATTTAGTTAACACATATGTTAATTCAGATATGATATTACCCTAAATAATCCGCATGTCAACAGGAACAAATCACATGGTTGTAGGAATAAATGGCATGGTTGCAGGAATAGATCGGCAAAGTTCAAATATGATTTCATAAGTTCAGGTTTAACACATGGAATATATAGTCAATTTACAATACATCACTACTATTATGCAAACCAAAAGATGTCAAAAATGTAAGATATCTAATGATAAAAATATGACAAAGTCTCAACTTATCATGGATCAACATATTTCTTTTTCCCTTTAATATAATTATTTACTTTAATGTGTTACTATAGATCTAGGTGCAAGATAATAATGTTACATTGGAAGTAAATAACCTATAGGCACGTCTCAACTACTAGGGAAAATTCCTTTTATTCTATGGCCAAAGTTCCCACGTCTCCCTCCTCTTGTAATCACTAACCTTCTCATGAGCATTGATGAAGATGAAACCTTTTTACTCATGGAAATTGTGTTCATCACTTAGAAGATTATCCTAGGTTCAGTAGCATATTTGTCATTAGTGGTGTGAATATCCACCCACCATTGGAGGAACTACTAGGTGGCCTTGTAGTAGACCCTCTAGGTAGTGTGATTCCAACAAGTTTCTTAGGATGGATCATGCAATGCCTCTAGCCTTTGAAGAATATAAAGATAAAGATAATGATGAAGAGAGTTGGGACTCTCTTATGGATAATTTATTCTTTGCCAATATATGTGGTAAATTGATAAATCGAGACCCACACATTTCACTTGTTGCTATAGTAGCTACCACTCAGTGACCTTCTTTTTTATGTTTTATGATTTAGTTGTTGGTTGGCATTCTAGTTGATAAGAATTTTGAGAATGGGTTTGAAAAGAATATGATTTTTTATTTACTTAAACATGCAATAATTTTATCATTTTGCACTTACAAAGTATTAGATGTTTAACCATATTTTCTAATTCTTATATTCATTTGAAAATTATATTTTCAAGGCTTTACTCTAACAAATTCTTCTAGACCGTGTCACTATCTTCTTAGTCATAGATAATACCAAGGAAAAACAAACATATCTTTGTTCCAACAATGTAACATAAATAAATGAATAATATATGCTACCATTATTTTATTAAATTTTATATAATAATTATGAACACTACTTACACACACACACATTTTATTTTAATTTATGTTAAATATAGGTTGGAGATTTTCTTCAACATATACAAAAATAAAAAATTGGAATATTGACAATTCTCTTTCGATCAACGTATTTGTCTTTTTCTCTAATACAATTGTTTACTTTAATGTGCTACTATAGATCTAGGTGCAAGATAATAAAGTGAAAAGTGGAAATTGGATCCTAGTGACTCCCCACCTAGGAGAGAGAAAGGAAGCCACTAGGATTATTTTCACTTGGAAAGGACTTTACATTCAAAAGAGAGGTTGAATCCACTAGATCCAAATCTAAGGGAAATAAGGATGTGAATTCTAAGTGGATTGCAAGTGGTTGAAGTGTGCCTTACCCTCATTTGTAAATGAGAAAGTTGACTTGTTGACTATGTGGATAAGAGAGAGAAAATGAGTGAAATGAGGTGCTACCAGTTCGAGATCATGCTATAACTTTAGATCTGAGCTAATTAGACTGGCGTGGATCTACCCTGCAAATTTGGAGAAAATTCATCACGACTGTGGCAGGAATGTACATGGTCCACCACAAAATCTACAAAACAAAAAGGGTTCTTTTATCTCTGCAAATAATACCCAAACCTACAATTACATCTACACAACTATAACCTACACACAAAAAAGAGAAGAAAGGGGGGGTTTGTGGATAGGGGTTTGCCTCAGTTAAACCATGATTGAGGAATCATCCTAGAAAGAAAGTAATTGCAAATGCTTGAATGTAAACAATGGAGATGTATACCTTGTAGATCTGTAACTTGTTGATGATGATTGCTTTTCTTCTTGAATGTAATCACAAATGTTGTATGAAATGGCATGTAACATGACAAAACCCTAACACACATACACACACTTGTAAATGAATGTTGTAATGTTGCTCTAGTGGATGAATGAAGAAGACTTAAATGCTTGAATGCTTGAAAATGACCTTGAAATCTTGTATCTTCACCTTATGCTCTCTATCCGTCTATGCACTACTCATTTGTTGTCCTCCTTGAATGAGGGTATTGAATTCCCTTTTATACATGCCTCAAGGATTAACTTTCAACTATTGAAGGCCGACAAAGTAGAATAACAAACCTTGAAGTCAAGAAGTGCATAGGAGATCGAGCAACCCACAAATAGGGAAACCCTAAGAGGTGGGTATAGGGCCACCACACCACTATACTAGGGGGACAAGGGTGCCACACCCCTTTCCTAAGGGGGATAGGGGAACCTTTCCTCTGTCCTAAGGGGGATAGGGGCACCATGCCCTGAACCTACCCTATTTTGGGCCCTAGACAAGATACAGAGTAGCCATAAGACATAAAGGAGGAAGGGAGAAGGTTTAGAAATGCATAAATATGTCTCGGTTAAGTAAGGAGATGATGTCACCAAGGTAAGGACCCCAAATATGGTTGAAATTGTAGGGGTCTCAATTTTATGGCACTACATTTAGCCCCCACTTAACGAGAGTATGGCTTATGTCACCACTACCGATAAAGTAGAAAAAAAGAGAGATGAAGATGAGAAATGCAGAGCAAAACCACAAGGAGTATAAGACATCACTAATGTTGAGGAACAGAAATCCCTCAATCTTAGGGTCTTAACTCATGCTAGCATATGCAAGAGCACACAAAACAAAAAGGCACAAAACACACAAAATCAAAGACAAAGCGCAATAAGACAGTCAACAAGAACAAGACACAAAATGGCAAAATAACTAGCCAGAGAGATCTCGAGCTTAGATATCTCAACAACTAATCAAAGAACAAAGACCAGTGCTATCACATAAAGACAAGTGATCACATCAAATAGAAAAGCTAACATCATCCATTAACTATCAATAGTAAAGATATGAGTTCATGAGAGGAAGAAGAGAGAGAACATGAATACACACTTTGGTGATCCATGAGGAGAAAAGCAGAGAAGAAAAATATCATGGATGTCTTGCCCCTAAAAATCGGTGATCCATGGAGAGAAGAACATGGAAAATCTCACCCCTAGAGCTTGCTTAGGTGATCCATGTAAAGAGAGAGAGTGAGAACTCTATTAGTTCCACTCAATCTCATGTGCCTGTGTGCAAGTGAGGTTCGAAGCACCACATAGGAGTCTATTCCTGAGTATGTTATAACCTATATAGAATGTATAGTAGAAGTGTCAAGAAAGGTGTGATATGTCTCTCTAAGAGAAAATAATCTAGTCCTGAGAATACTCACCCCACATAAGTGAAAAATTAGTGCCATCTCACTCCAAGAGACCATGCTCTAGTTCCAAGAATGACCCACTATACAAGAGAAAAGTAATGACATATTTCTGTATGAGGTTTCCTTTGGTTCCAAGAATGTCTTATTGTACAAATCAAGAAGAAATGAAGACATCTCTCTCTAAGAGATTGTGCTCTGGTTCCAAGAATGAGCCATTGTACAAAAAGTGGCAACGTCTTTCTCTAAGAGGTTTCCCTCTAGTTCCAAGAATGTCCCACTGTTCAAGAAAAGTGATGAGATCTTGCTCTAAGAGGTTTCCCTCTAGTTCCAAGAATGTCCCACTGTACAATGCATGAGAGAAGTATAGTACAAAGGAGCAGTGTGGGTGACCCCCCCTTAAGATGTCAACATAGGGTGATGTCAATATCTTAAGGAAACAAGAACAAGGATACCTACCTTCATCACAAAGAAGATATCCTCTATGCAACAATGTCATAAATCCAAGTAAGAGAGGGAATACTCTTCAAGCAAGGATAAGATAGTTGACAAGAGATTTCATGCTGTAAGTGTAAAGGTGATCCTTGGAGGACAAGAGATCTTTGTTTAAAAGACATATATTGCCAAGAGGAGTTGTCTAAGACAAATATAACATCTGAAAGAACAAGAAAAGTAAAGAACAAGAATGCAATCCTTCCTCTTCTTTCTAGGTGAAAGGGGTTCTTGATGAGGGATGACTCACATTTAGCCCCCAAAGGGATGGTTAGTTTTATTATATATGTACATAACTAAGTGTAAAAGAGGTCATAGTCAAGGATTAACACTTCTTGTATAAGAGAAAATCCTTCAGCCAATAACCAACAATTCTGTACAAGGAAGGACATCAAGTAATATAACTCATACCATCCACTTAAACTACCAAAGTGGATATTGAGAGAAAGAGAGAGAGAAGGATTATTGCCCCCCAATCTAAGGGAAAATGAGAAGACCTTACAATTTACAAAACCTACTAGAGAGAGATTAAACATAAGCAATGTTAGACACAATGCACCACTGAGACGGGGGTGAATCAGTGGTTCTCAACTTTTTATTTTTAACTAATCTATGTGTGTATACCAGTTATGAAATCTAGCTCAATGCACACTTATTTTTTAGAGGAGAGACTAGAACAAATGAAAACACACACAAAGAGGCATCACATAAAACCAGTATGTATGAGGAAAACCCTAGATGGGAAAAACCTCAGTGAGCAATGCTGCTGGAGTCTACTGCTCCAATCCAGCCTCACAATAAAAATAGTTACAATATTTAAGGATACAACCCAAGGAGGTACAACCCCTAATTTAGGGCACCAACCCAGGGAGAACCAACCCCTGATTTAGGGCACCAACCCCTGATTTAGGGAACCAACCCACATAGAACCAACCCATAACTTGTTTATGGGCTACAACCCCTACACCAAGATACAACTTAGTGATCTCAAAGATAACTTCACATACAAAATTAATCATATCGTTACAAGTGAATCTTGTAACCATTTCATAGACCTCACTCTGCCAATGAGACACCTTCTCTGCTACGCCGATACAACTCTCTCTTTGTTGTTTCTTCTTTACCAGTTCTCCTCTCTCTTTGTTGGTTCTCACTTCCTTCTGTTTCTCTCCACTCATACTCCACTCAGCCAGTTCCATGCCCACCTTCTCTACAATTACCTTTTCTTCTTGTCTATCGGTATAAACACTACTAGTTCTGCACTTCTATTGGTTTAACTCTTCAACTTGGCTCTTCCTCATGCTTAGTTTCTTCTCTATCTCCTTGATGAGTGCTTGACTAATCTTCTCTCATGTGCAACACTCAATCACTATGCTGGAGTCCTATCTTCCTCTCTTCAACAACATTTAACAATATATTTGGCTCACATATTTATAACCTAATTTTTCCACCAAAAGCCAATTCAAATCTCAAGCAGTTAGGGTTTTGTCATTAGCCTTGAGGAAAACCAAAAGATCTTGTCCGATCAAATCGCCCACACAGTTGTTTTCTCATCTCTGCCATTAATTCACCTTCCAATACATGCTTTCTAATCTTAGCAACCACATTTGTGCATCTCAACTTGCCTATGTCAAAACACCATTAATATTTTTGTTGCTTCAATCCAAGTGCCAACAACTTCTTGATTTTTTGCTATCATTCATTCTTTCTCAAGTCACACTCCTCTGATCTAATCCACAAATCATGGGATCCATATTAAATGCACACCTATAGAAACACATATCTCTACACAACACTCCACCAACCTCTCCAAGCTTGCCACTTCATGTCTGCATGACATCCACATCGACCAACTACTAGCTTGGATTTTCATGTCAGTCTAGATAATATCACTACCCAAACACTCTACCAGTTCTTCTTTTCTGCTAGTTTACTAACCTTGCTTGTATCTTACACTGTACCAGTTAACTCCACATGTCTCCTCTTGTTGAACTCCTGGTGAAAATCCTCAATGAGTTTACCAGGAATGTCTATCCCTAGCATGTTCATCTCCACTAGATGGGAGTCACAACTCTTAGCCTCTTCGCTTCCTTACCAGTTCACATGCTTACCAGTAGTCATCATGATGACATCATGCCATCAACCTTCAGTGAATTCTATCTAAGGCATCTACATGTTGGTTTTATTCTCTATTTCTAGCTGCTCCACTTTGCCTTCTGCATCACCAACCTAAATAACTTCTTTGCCCGTTTGTCAAGGTGACAATCTCATCATACTTCATCTATTTCAGCATCCCAATATGCCTTCTCTATTGGTCTAGTGCATAACCCTGATTTCATGCACTCAAGGCATTCCTTCGATTCACCATTAGATTTAGTATGAGCCTTCAAACACTTGGCTTTGCCTCATCTACCTTCTCTCACAAAACTATGATGCACACTATGCATAATAGGAGATAATATCCACTTAGTAGTGGAGTGATATTTTATCATCTGCATCTTGCAATGCACTCATGTGACTTCCCTATTTGTGCAAGACATCTTCAAATAGGCATATGTGATCCAGTGTATGCACATTCACTGTCACTCATCACTACATATGGTGACTGCATCTTCATCCGCTGGGAGTCTTGCTGATCTATAACCTCATAGCATATCGGTGACCTATTCATTCTTCTCCTTCGGTGTTGATGTGATTTAGGAAACATTTTGCCTCCTCATCACAAACAACAGCTCAAGCACCTTGCTCATCCTACTTGTTCACTAGTCATAATCTTGTCGGTTGACAACCACTCACTTGGTTGATTTTTCTTCTCCATGTCAACACATCACTTACTAGTGGACATCCTTTCCTTATTGGTAATAGATTATACCGGTAACTTATCCATCTCATCTACACAAGTCAGGAACTAACTTATGTATCATTGACTCCAGTGGTCATTCCTTTGAATGACATTCTCTTTCTTACCTTACCGGTGTCCTACAATACAAGGTGATATCAAAGATATCTCAACCTGTACTCCTCCATGACAGTGTTACACAAACATCTCTTCTATCAGTAGTCGCCCTATACTGGTTGACATCAATGAAAACACAATGCCAACAATCTCCCCCTTTGGCACTGATGTCAACTCATGTAGTATCAGCATACGACATAATCTCTCTCTTCCTTTGTATGATCCAAATAATATTTTCACTCATGTAGTATGCAGTATACTACATAATCTCTCTCTTCCTTTATATGATCCAAAAAATATTTTCACTCATGTAGTATGTAGTATACTACATAATCTCTCTCCCCCTTTGAAAAAAATGGCAAAGGGCACTGTTAGGATATTATTCCTCCTTGTATTTACCAGTCACTAGCAGAATTATTTCTCCCCCTTTACCTTCATTGGATGCATCTCCTCCTTTGATACCACTTGTTACATTTTCTCAAGTCACTGCCAGTCAACCTGCATAACCTCCCGTTTTATCCCAAATTTCTTTAGAATCAAATGTGATTGTACTATGAATACAACCAACCAAATGACAAGCAGATACCCATTACCATAAAATTCTCCTAGGTATACCTACCACAATTTCTATCATCTATAGTTTGGGTAGTCAGTATCTTTATAAGTTCAATCATGCTAGCTCTGCATCATGAGCACTTGAACTCCCCATGAGTCATACATTTGAGGTCCTCATTTCCAATCAAGTCTAATATCGGGATTCCAATCACCTCCATATACTGGTTTAGTTGTGCATATGTGATCATCTAATGATCTTTAGCTCCATCATATCCACCACAACCTATGACATGATCCCGAATCCACACAATATCATACAATGACCTCACCATGCCATAAATCAAACTAGTTAGGCCAAAAATATGCATGCCTACATGATTAACCATCGGGCCAACATATGTCATTCAGGTTTTCATCAATACCACCTAAGACATAACTTCACATTCCATGCTACTGGGGCTATTGCAATGATCTTCAATCTCATTGTCTTACATAACCTTCAAGTACCTATTAGCATTCATGTGGGTAACATCCTACACATACCAATTTCCCAGTACCAGTCCACTATCACTACCGGAGCACCCTCTTGTGACTCTTGACATTTTGTGTCACTTTGTATCTAATTCTAATTGTTATCTTCTCATACATTGACACAATGGTAGTGATCTAACTTTCATCTATAGGTGTGTAGTCAAGGCAGCCTCTACACACACTTATTATCTCATTTTATGCCTTCATACTGACAACACCTTGTTCTTCCAAGTATCCTTCTTTACTGAGGGGGTGAATGATATAGTTCAATATACTACTCCCCCTAAGGTCTTGCATCTCCTTTAGGCCTTAGGAGATATCACTTGTGCATTAAATGCATAGTGTCGGTCCATGGTCTTCTTCCTCCATACTTCTTGGTCACAATCTTCTTCTCATCTTCAAGCTTAGGAGTAGATCTTACCACCTTCTACTAATGGGCCCTTTCATTTCTTGATTCTTCTTCATATCCAAAAGTAGTTCTATAGTATCACACAACATCCATCCCAACTTCATGATTGGGGACTCTCTTGACATACTGGTTTGACTATTTGCTTCTAGTCATGTTGCTATGACTGGAAACCGAAACCAGTGGACCTCTTACTCCTGCAGGGACATTTCTCCTTTGGTTCCATGTAGGTCTCTGACTTCCATATGCTCTGTATCCACCTTTTTGTAGAGAAAAGTTTCTTTACTAGCCTCCATGTGATTGTAGGTTCCTCTTCCTGCATTCAAACTGTCTATGGCCAGAACCATTGTAGTAATAACATACAACATTTATATTATTAGGAATAGAAAATGGATTCTTTCTAGCATAACCAAGAGACATACATGTATCTACTCTTGGATACATTTTTCTCATATGCATGATGTCTATGAGATCCTAGATTATTCATTCTTGATCTCTTTCTACATTATTCTTCCTTATGGCCATAAGCATTACATGCAAAGAAATAACCAGTAAAGGATGGCATATGACTTACAAATTTATTCTACCATGCATGGGGAGATCTTACCAGTTTAGCATCTCCATTTCTTCTTCTTTGAGAATGGATCCTTGGTTGTCCATTCTGTGTAGCTCTTCCATATTATCTCTTCTTCTCCCACACTTCTTTTGTCCTGTGAGTGGTGGAATTCCTTTGTTCTCTGCCAGTAGGAGGTCTTCTTTGTTGTCTTCTCATGTTCCTACTTTCGGTGAAGTTGTCTTCTCCCATCTTCCCTTTTCCTTTGGGATCTGCATCTTTCCTCCTTCTTGCAGCACCGGTATTAATTCTTGTCTGCAAGTCTTCATACATTGTATTTAGGTCAACCTTCTTCTGGGGAGTATTTTTAACTATAAAGGTTTGTCCCTTGTTTTCTCCATTTGAGGAGACAAACAAAATGTCATTGTGGGTGACATTCTTGCTGGTGGAGCATTCATCGGAACCACTTCCTAAACCTTCAATGTCCCTGGCATGCTTTTGCTTCTTCAACATCTTGTCCAAGGCATCACTACTACCATCAAACCAAATTCTTACCTTGAGCTCATCCTGACATTTCTCAAGATCATTTCGAAGAATCTCCATTTCTCCAACCAGGTACATATATTCTTTATCTTTAACTTATAGCATAGATTCTAGATCATTACACCGACACACCTTGGTGTCTGCTTCTTGAGTCCTCAACTATGAGATGCATCATATTCTTCAAGGCATTTTGTCAGCCAGTTCTTCTCCACTATAGAAGCATCCTTGACTAGCTTTTATTCTTTTCTTACTCTGTTGAGTTCTTCAAATGCATTTACAAGCTCTCCTTCAAGATCAACTTTTGCTTCATCTTCTTCTTCACCTTCACTATCAAATAGATCTTGATGGCTAGATCTATCTGCCTTGCCTCCTTCTTCTTCATCATCACTGCCAAACACATTATATCAGTGGGATCCCTTTGTCTTATCACTTTCAGATGTGCACACTTCATCTTCAGATTCTTGTGCCATGAAGAGATGAGTTCCTTGTTCATCATTGCTACTGCAACAATCTTATCTACCTCTATGATTTTTGCATGTGTCTTCTACCTTGTTCTTCTCACTCTCACAAACTGATCCAGTGGTGCAGGTTTTATTTCCATAAAGATTCTTTAGTCTATCCAATAGACTCTTTGTCAATCTACACTTATCCACCCGTGAGGGAACATCACCAGTGATCCCATTGAATATAGCCTTCATGGCTTTTTCATTGCACATGCATCTTATTTCTTCTTCAGAGGTGGTGGGAGGATAGACATTCCTATGGAGACCATTAACAATCGACATCCATACATCAAACCCTATAGAGGACAAGTAGACTTCCATTCTACAACTCCAAAAAGAATAGTTTGAACCATCAAAAACTAAAGCAGGGATTGACACTAAACATAAAATTGTGTCATTAAGCCAAAATCTACCCAAGTGAGAGAAAACTTGATAAACAAGGTACCTAGGCTCTGATACCAATTTTTAGACACAATGCACCACTGAGAGGGGGGTGAATCAGTCATTTTCAACTTTTTCTCTTTAACTAATCTATGTGTGTATACCGGTTACAGAATCTAACTCAATGTGCACTTATCCGTTAGAGGAGAGACTACCACAAATGCAAACACATACAAAGAGGCATCACATAGCACTAGTATGTACAAGGAAAACCCAAGATGGGAAAAACCTCGGTGAGAAATGTTGCTAGATTCTACTACTCCAATCCAGCCTCACAATAAAAATTGTTACAATATTTAGGGATACAACCTAAGGAGCTACAACCCCTAATTTAGGGCACCAACCCAAGGAGCACCAACCCCTAACTTGTTGATGGGCTACAACCCAAAGGAGATACAACCCCTCCACCAAGCTACAACTCAGAGATTTCAAATATAACTTCACATACAAAATTAATCATACTGTTACAAGGAATCTTGTAACCATTTCATATACCTCACTCTGTCGGTGAGACACCTTCTCTTCTACATTGGTATAACTCTCTCTCTAATGTTGTTTCTTTATGAGTTTACCTCTCTCTATTGGTTCTCACTTCCTTTTGTTGCTTTGCTTCTCTCCACCGATACTCCACTCAGCCGGTTCTATGCCTGCCTTCTTTACAGTTACCTTTTCTTCTTCTCTTCCTGTATAAACACTACAACATCTATACTTCTATCGGTTGAACTCTTCAACCTGGTTCTCGCTCACACTTAGTCTCTTCTCTATCTCCTTTATGAGTACTTTACTAATCTACTCTTACATGCAACACTCAATCACTACATTGAAAACCTATCTTCCTCTCTTCAGTAGAATTTAACAATATCCTTGGCTCACATATTTATAACTTACTTTTCCTTCCAAAAGCCAATTTAAATCTTAGGCAGTTAGGGTTTCCTCATCAACCTCAAGGTAAACCAAATCCAATTAGATCTTGTCCGATCTGATCGCCCAGACACCTATTTTCTCATCTCTGCCATTAATGCGCCTTCCAATACACACTTTTTAATCTTAACAACCATAGCCTTGCATCTCAACCTACCTATGTCAAAACGCTATTAATATTTATGTTATTTCCTTCTTGAGGTCATCTCACAATCTGATTTCCTTGCTTCAATCTAAGCACCAACAACTTCCTAATTTTTTGTGGTCATTCATTCTTCCTCGAGTCACACTCGTCTGATCCGATCTATAAATCATGGGATCCATATTAAATGCACACCTGTAGAAACACCTATATCTACATGGTAGTACACCAACCTCTCCAAGCTTGCCACTTCATCTCAACATGACATCTACATTGACCAACTGCTAGCTTGGATCTTCATGTCAGTCCAAATAGGATCACCGACCAAACACTCTACCATTTCTTATTTTCTGTCAGTTTACTAACCCTGCCAGTATCTTACACTATACCAGTTAACTCCTCGTGTCTTCTCTTTCTAAACTCCTAGTGAAACTCCTCAACCAGTTTACGAGGCATGTATATCCATAGCATGTTCATCTCCATCAGATGGGAGTCACAACTCTTAGCCTCTTTGCTTCCTTACTAGTTTACATGCTTATCGGTAGTCACCCTGATGACATCATGTTAGCAACCTTCAGTGTATTCCATCTAAGGCATCTGCATGTTGGTTTCATTCTTTATTTCTAGCTGCTCCACTTTGCCTTCTTCATCATTAGCCTAATTAACTTGTCTTCCAATTTGTCAAGGTGACAAACTCATCACACTTCATCTATTCTGGCATCCCAATATTCCTTCTATGTCGGTCCAGTGTATAACCTTGATTTCATGTACTCAAGGTATTCCTTCGATTCACCAGTAGATCTGGTGTGATCCTTCAAACACCTACCTTTTCCTCATCTACCTTATGTCATGGAACTATGATGCACACTATACATAATAGAAGATAAGCTCCACTTACTGATGGAGTGATACTTTGTCATTTGCATCTTGTAATGCACTCATGTGACTTCCCTGTTTGTGCAGTACATCTTCAAATAGACACATGTGATCTGGTGTAGACACATTCACTATCATCCATCACTACATATGGTGACTGCATCTTCATCTGGTGGGAGTCCTGCAAATCTACAACCTAACAGCATATCGGTGACCTGTTCATTCTTCTCCTTTGGTGTTGGCATGATTTAGGAAAAAAAATTCCTCTTCATCACAAACAACAACTCAAGCATCTTTCTCATCCTTCTTGTTCACTGGTCATAATCTTGTCAGTTGACAACCACTCACTTGGTTGATTTGTCTTCTCCATGTCAACACATCACTTACCAGTGGACATCCTTTACTTACTGGTGATACACTATACTGGTAACCTATCCATCTCATCCACAGAAGTTTGGTACTAACTTGTGTACTAGTGACTCCAGTGGTCATTCCTTTGAATGGCATTCTCTTATTTACCTTACCAGTGTCCTGCAATAGATGGTGATATCAAAGATATCTCAACCTATACTCCTCCATGATAGTGTTGCACAAACATGTCTTCTATCGATAGTCATCCCATATCGGTTGACATGAATGACAACACAATGCCAGCAAGCAAATGTGCAATGAACTTACATTAACACATGCAAGAAAAGACATCAGTAAATGTAAAATACACATCTCAAGGAGTGGTAATCTTGAAAAAGAAGAGAGAAAAAGGATCATACATTCCTCAAGGGAGATTTGTCATAAAAGCATACCATTGTAAGAAATGATAATCACATATGAAAAATGCAGCCCCTAGAGGAAATAATGATAGAAGGGAAAGGAGCGAAGATCCTTGCCCCCCAAGTGAGGAGAACAAGGAGAAATATGACACATTTTCTAATGGTGATTAGTTTCAAGTGATATGTTGTCCTAGTGGAACAAATCCTCTCAAGGAAAGGAGACATACCTCCCAAGAGATCATTCCTCGCTAAGGGGCATATCATACTTGCAAATAATCAAAACCATAGAAGAGGTAATATTTCCAAGAGAATAAAGGTAAGAGAAGAAGTGTAGTACTCATTAAAGATTCCCCTCTCCAAGTAAAGAGGAAAACCAAAGAACAATTATATGCTCACATAAGAATAGCCCTATGGAAGAAAAGAGATCTAATAATGAATAATGCACAAAAGAGAGATAAATTAATAGAAAGAAGAGAAACATAGACTTTTTGTTGCTGCCCCAAAGTATGTTAAAGTAAAACAATACCACCACTAATGAAAAAGAGCCCCTAGTAAATGGGCTAATTATGCCATAGGGTGAAGAGCCACATGAAGGGAAAGGAAGTGTTAAGGAACAATTTTTTTACCAAGAAAGATAGCTAGATCTTTTGTGAGACAAATGTGTGCAAGATCATATTGTAGTTGAATAAATTTATTAAATGCATAACATTTTCCAATAGAATGTGAATATAAATCATGAAAAATGCAATATGCAGTACCTTTCACTTGCTTAAGGTTTTTGTTTTTATTTTGATGAGGAAAGGAAATGTTCTTGTCATATTTCAATCTCCAATAGATTCTTGTAGCTAATCTATCAGGATGGTAAATATCATCTTCCCATGAAGAAGAAGGAGTTTCATTATCCACAATTATAATTTTGCCACTATCTTTGCCACTTTGAATAGATTTTTGAAAATTAGGGCAATCATCACCATTATGGTCATGGGTTTGATGAAATGAACAAAAAGGATACTTTGAAGAAGGAGCATTCTTGTGGGCTCTCTTGATTTGTTATTTTTGAAGGTAATCTTGAAAGTTTTGAAGTATAAGGATTTCATCCATAGAAAGAGGGGTAGCACTTCCTAGGCCTCTTGTAGTAGTTTGTGTAAGAGGATTTATAGGGACATGAATTCCATACTCAAATTTTGCAATTCCATGTCCTTTAAAACCTTGTTTTGTAATTATATGAAAGCCATGACTATAAGAATGTTGCAATTGACTAGATGGAGGAAGAAGATCATAAATATCTTTGAAATCTGATGTGTAAGGAGGTAGAAAAGGATTTGTAGATGAAAGAGGAGTATCCTGTGTAATGAGAATCTCTTTGCCTTTATCAAACTTATCCTTTTTGGAAGATTGGGGAAGAACATCTTCATCATCTAAAAGCTCATTATTAGGGATTTCTATGAGAGGATAAAGGTCATGAATAAAATGCATGACATCTTCCTCTCTACATAGAATTTGATGTTGAAGATAGGTCTTGGGAGAATAAGGAGGATCTAAAGATGTAAGAATGTTGATGTTTGCATATTGCCCCCTTTGCTGAAGGGTGTGTGTAGAAGAAGAAGATGGATCCACATTACTTTTCAATGCTTTCTCTCTTGTAGAAAGATCATTGGGTAAAGCATTAGATCTCATTTCTTTCAGATGAGATACCCTAGGAGAGGTACAAAAACTAGGATCTCTAGGTTTAGGATATACAAAAGCTTTAAGGTGATTAACATAGGTAATGCATTTTGTTAACAACATCACCATAATGCAACATAAATGATACATGAAAGCTTTGAGATCTAATATTTTGGAAATCCTAACAACACAATATGACCAAGCGGTATGAAGAAAGAGAAGCAACACGAAATGGAAGAAAACCTTATCTGACACAAGATAAATATATGCAAAAATTAATGTAATCACATGTGAAAGAGAAAGTAAATCCAATTTATTAATTGCCATTAAAAGTCTCTTAAGTGAAATCTGAATTTGCTGGAAAAGTAAATATAAAATTAGGACCTTTTTATGAAATTTAATTTTAAGATGTGAATTTGATGAAATTTGAATTTGTGTTCAACCTTAGAGAGTATTAAAATTGACAAAGTACACTGATTTTCTGGATCTGAGTAGAAAAATACAGTGAATTCTGTCTCCCAAAATTTCAAGAAAAAAGTCGAGGACCGTGGTGGGAACGCACACGGTCCGCCCAACTTTTTTTGAAAATTTTCAAGGATGATAGAGATTATGATTTTAATGTGGAATCCAAAAAAAAAAGCCGATTTGGAGATGTCTAGATCAGTCAAAATTGCAGTCAAAGGTTGAAATTGAAAAGATCTTAAAAATTAGGGTTTAATGATTTAACCACTGAATTTTTAGAATAAAGTGAGATTTTGCTAAGATCTAGAGGGAATGGAAATAACAAATAAGAGAGAACAAAATAGATGATAGGAATAAATTGTATTCTATCAAGATGCAAAATATGATCGACTAGATCATTACAAGATGTTCAATGATTGTCCCTACAAACAATGTAGATGAGCCTGCTTATATAGGCCATGCTATATGGATATGTGAGCATAGAAACATGACATGTGGCTCAATAAGAAACAAGGGTAGGTAGGAAATAGGTGTGGGTAGGTAGGAGAAACAATATAATATTCTACATAAGGTGGAATGTAACAACAAGATAAGATCAACACTATAAAAGGTGGAAATTCTCCTACACACACTATCCCAATGTGGCACAAACACTCAAGTGTCTCATACCCAAACTACTATTAAATGCATGTACCTAAGTAAACTTAAGTATAGTGTAATAATATAAATGATGAATAATTATTTACACCAACATAAAGAAATAGATTTGAATTCCAATTTTAAAATAGAAATTAGATTTGTAACAAGCAATTAAAATTTTACTCTTCACAAGCTTAATTTTCTCAAAATGAAAAATTAGGGTTTTTATGCAATTAACCTCTAAAATTTGCAAATAGATCAAACTTAAAAAAGAAAATTTTAAATTCAAATCACAATTAATTAGATTTAATAATGATAAATTATAATTAATGTGTAAGACGTCAGGTTCACCAAAATGTAAAGTGGAAAATTGGATCCTAGTGACTCCCTACCTAGGAGGGAGAAAGGAAGCCACTAGGATGATTTTCACTTGGAAAGGACTTTACATTCAAAAGAGAGGTTGAATCCACTAGATCCAAATTTGAGGGAAATAAGGATGTGAATTCTAAGTGGATTACAAGTGGTTGAAGTGTGACTTACCCTCTTTTGTAAATATGAAAGTTGACTTGTTGACTATGTGGAAAAGATAGAAAATAAGAGAAATGAGGTGCTACCAGTTCGATATCATGTTGTAACTTCATATCTAAACTAATTAGACTAACACAGCTCTTCTCTGCAAATTTGGAGAAAATTATTTGGGACTATGGTGGGATTGTACATGGTCCGTCACAAAATCCACGAAACAAAAATCATTCTTTCATCTCTACAAATGAAGCCCAAACCTGCAATTACAATTGCACACCTGCAACCTACACACAAAAAAGAGATGAAAGGGGGGGTTGTGGATAGGGGTTTGGCTCATTCAAACCCCAATTGAGAAATCAACCTAGAAAGAAAGTAATTGCAAATGCTTGAATGTAAACAATGGAGATGTATACCTTGTAGATTTGCAACTTGTTGATGATGATTGCTTTGCTTCTTGAATGTAATCACAAATGTTGTATGAAATGAAATGTAACATGACAAAACCCTAACACACACATACTTGCAAATGAATATTGTAATGCTGCTCCAAATGATGAATGAAGAAGACTTGAATTCTTGAATGCTTGAAAATGACCTTGAAATCTTGTATCTTCTCCTTATGCTCTTTATCTATCCATGCACTACTCATTTGTTTTCCTCCTTGAATAAGGATATTGAATTCCCTTTTATACATGCCTCAAGGATTAACTTTCAACCACCGAAGGCCAAAAAAGTGGAATAACAAACCACAAAGACAAGAACTGCATAGGAGATCAAGTAACCTGCAAATAGGGCCACCCTAGGAGGTGGGGATAGGGGCACCATGCCACTATCCTAGGGGGAAAAGGGTGCCACAGCCCTATCCCAGGGGGGACAGGGGTACAATGTTGGCATATGCACACTCCAATGAGAAATTGTAGGTGATTGAAGGTATTGTCATTGATGGCAACCTTACAATCCTATGGCACCGGCAAGCACTGACACCGATAGAATCTACATCGGCATACAGTTCACCAGTAGCAAAAAGATGTTCATCGACACCTTGGCCAACAATATTTTGTTTATTGTAATTTGTATTTAATTTTAAATTTTTTTTGAAAGCCGACAAGGAGAATTGTAATAAGGCTCATATATAAGTATGAGATCTTAGAGAACATTTGTAATGAGGATATGTGAGATAGATAATATGTGCGAGTATTAAGGCAGATTGAGGAATAAGGTTTATGATTGTTGCATGAGCTTAAACTGGTACTGAACCTGGTATAGTAGATAATGATCCGAAGCAGTACATGATATTGGATTTACTTAATCCATTTTCATAAGTCAGTGAGACTTCTCTCTTGTATTTAAGCAGTGACCTTTAGGCAGTTGGCCTTCCTGCATGTGTAGGCCCCTATTGTATCAGTAATATTCACTTATTCGCCAGTAAGAAAATATTGTGGGTCACAAATCCCACTGAGGTTTTTCCTACACCGGGTTTCCTTGTTAAAAATATTGTGTTATGGTGTGCTTTCTATGTTGTGGTTGTTGTTCTTATTTACTACATTAATTCTTATTTACCAGTATACTGTTTTGAGATGCAATTCATTTAATAAGTTAAGAAAATCCATTAACCAGCAAGATACTGATTCACCCTCCCCTCTCAGTATCTTTGGGAATCCTAACAATTGGTATCAAAGCCTCGTCCTCTATTTTCAAAATCCTAACAGCTTGAGGAAGATTCTGACACTGGTACAGATGGATAATCTGATAAAGCAACTAGAAACATCTCTTGCAGATTATGATGTAGAAAAGTTGAAAAATATGAAACTTGAAGATGATCTGAAGGCTGCACAAGAAATCATTCAAGGACTTCAAGAGAATCTTACTATTACTAGGAACAAAAAAAGAGAACTTCATGAGAAGATATAGAGTGATGATGATGAAAAATAGACTCTTAATGATCTGGTGAGCAAACTGAAACAAGAGAATAAGTCTTTGAGAAATGAGATGCAAGACATGACCATGAGATTTTGTAAAGACACTGAAAATAGAAAGAAGAATGAAGATGATTTGGCTAGAAGAATCAATGATGCTGCAAATGAAAATATAAGACTCAGTCATGAGAATGATATGTTAAAAACATATATGATTCACTTGGAACATGATAAAACTGAACTCATGAGATAAAAGGATTTCATGGAAAATGCATTGGCTACTACAAATCAACACAAGGAGAAATTCAAGAAAAGTTCAGAAGAACTTGATGACATGCTGAAAAATCAAAAAGCTAATGGAGACACTAATGGACTTGGCTTTGAAGTTGGTGAAAGCTCTGGCACTGCAAACAAACATGATCACAACAAACCAGTAAACAACCTAATGCTTATAAATTTAATGGAAAATGCTTTAACTGTAACAAGTATGGTCATAGATAAAATCAGTGTAGATCTAGAAACTATTAGAACACCAGTGCACCAATCGGTCAATGTTCTAAATGCAACAAACTTGGACATAATTCAGAAAATTGCAGAATGAATGTAAGATGTTATGTTTGTGGAAGATTTGGACACTTATATAATCAATGCAGAACACATACTAGCATAGGCTATGGAAAAGCTATTCAGAAAAATAATGTGACTTGTTATGCTTGTAACAAAATTGGACATATTGAAAAATTGTGTAGAAGTAAGGCATCACTAGAAAATAACAAAGGATCCATCCTGAAAGGTAAAGAGAAGGTTGAAGAACTAAAACAAGAATTTTCAAAACAATGGATCAGAAAATCAGATATGAATGTTGATGTGAATACTTCTCTACCGGCAGAGTAGAGTACCACTCCACCGACAACATATTCTTCATCTAACTAAGAAATAATGCTTTGGGGGTATGGCAACAAATTGAAAAATATGTTAATTTACCCTCGGTTGATGATAAGAAGATGAAATGCTTCTTTACCGATAGATGATTTAAGTTTCACTTAATTGACAGACATTAAATGTGACAGTTGAAGGAAATGACACTATAAAACAAGTGTTTTGGCTCTTTTTTTAGTCACCGAGCATTCAAACTTCCTGAGAGGGCAAAAATCCCAAATGAAGGCATCCATAGCGAGAAGTGAAGCAAATAATTCAAGAACTCATATCTAAAGGCGGAATAAGGTATTTATAACTATGGCTTCCTCCTCTACACTTGAATTCATTACAAACCCTACTGTAGTTGAAGTTGTTAAGTGCCCTAGGCCCATTTTAAAATCATTCTTGAAATTGCAAACAAAGATGATACCCTAGGAGTATTATCACAAATACGTAAAGGAGCTGCTTATGCTGAGGATCCTAGAATATACATACATTGTCATATAGATGAACTAGGAGATGATGAGATTAAGAACATGTATAGGATGGTTATATGTGATGAAAATGGAAATGTTAAACTGGAACACAAGATAATTGAAACCCTAGGTTTTATGGAAATTCTTAGTATCCCTAATTTTCCAAAGGATGTTATAAGGATTGTGCTAAGCAAAGTTCATGGAGAGTTCTTTTGGTTAGATTCAATTCATAAGATAACCAAAGAAACAGTTAGGGCGGTAACAAGATTACCTTCCACCGGTAGTAGGCCTAACTAGACTAAAAAGGTTCCAAATGACACTATAATAACCCTAACTTGTGCAACCTTTGATAAGAGATTCCTAAGAGTAAATGATGTTAAGGATATCAACTTAAGGTTCATAAGCATGATTCTTGGATACAAGGTTACTCATGCCAATAGATTAAACTCCGTTTCCAGCTTATGTATCAAAAGTGCCTATGACATGGTAAAGAACAATGCAAAAATTGATATTTGTGAATGGTTGAAAGATAAACTGATAGACAATCTGGGGAAGATAAAAGGTGATAAGAAAGGTACATTCAGATTTGGCAACCTACTTGTATGTTTAATGTTATATATTACCAAGCAAGTTCTCAGTATTAGAAGAAAGGATTTTGGTTTTGACATACTGGTAGGAAAATAACTTCTAGACATACTCAACAACATGGTAAATGACAAAGAAAAGTATATTAATGAAAATTTTCAAACACTAAAAGCTAGAATGAAAACTAGGATAAGGCTATCTCAAGCTATTGTTGACAAATATCAAAAGGAGATATGCTTTGTAATTAAGAAAGATGAAATCTAGATGGAGGTAGTGGTCCCAAGGACTATTTGGGTTACATAAATGGGATATGAGGCAAATGAGAATATAATTGAAACTTATGCAAAAGCTCTCTTAGAAGCCCCTAAAGAACCGACATAAAAAGTATTTGGCAATGCTGAAACAATTGAAAGTGGTATTCAATCTCAGAAAAGAATAAAGAAAACTGAGTAGATAGTTAGGAAAGGAACAAGGAAGGCTAAAGCTATCAAAGAGGATGTATTAAATAAAATTGGTATTAAGGAGAGTGATTTAGAAGGACTACAACCGGAAACACATCTTTCACTGGTTGCTACCTCCTCTAATAGTGAGATACCAACAAAATTCAAAAGGGTAGAGAGAAAAAGAAAACCCTCACCGATACCTACTCCTACACCAAAAAGAACAAGACAGAAACAACAGGCAGTTAGGCCTCTGGCAAGGAAGTTGACACCAAAGAAGAGGAAACAAAAACAAGTTATTCCTCTACTTGACAAACTTTTGAGTGAGATAACTGAAGATGGCAAATTGACTAATATCAGTAAGTTGTATAAGACACTATCGAATGATGAAAAAGAAAGTATAGAAAATAGTGTTATTTTACGTCTTAATATTTATAAGAAATTTTTGATGGAAGTTGTAGATGATATACCCAATTACTTGTACAAAAGATTAGAAGCTAGAAGGGTAGCAATTGTGGAATTAGATAAAAAGGTCAAAATAAAAAAACTACTTGTAGTTCACCCTATGAAATCAACTCAAGAGATTGATGAGTTAATCAGTGAGGCTAACTGGATAGTATTCTCAACTGGTCATCAACGTGTAGCACCAATGGCAGGCAAAGTAAATGAAATATCAGAAGAAATTGCAGACAAGTGGGATATATTCTTTGTTGAAAAAGAGAAACAAGAAGAGCTTAAGAGACCAAAGACTTTTAAAGTCTATCAAAAAGAAAAGGACAAGGATAAGGGTAAAGGCAAGGTAGGTGGACCTCCGAGCATAAAGGTGACATATAACTTACACCCACCTTCCTCTAATACTCCATCGACACAAACTACTAATACTCCACCAACAACAGAGAGTATAGAGACAACACATGAAGATACAAATCCTGATTCAGAAGTGTTGTATACAATGAATCTCGACACACATGAAGTAAACATTATGGTTGATAAGGAATCAAGTGAGAAAAGAGATGTGGCAACTGATCCACCGATAGAAGATACAATAGTTGAAACAAATGTTGAAGATATAGTTGAAGACATTGAATTTGGGAATGAGAAACAAATTGAAACATCAAATGATCCCCTAGATACAGGAAAGGCAGATACCACAGGTGTACATATTGATGTATCTACTAGGCAACCGACAACCAATGAGATAAAAAAACCTACTGAGTCATCGACAGTAGACAGTACAGAGGCACCATCAGATAAGCCATCATTAGAGAGCACAAAGAAACCAACAGAGACACACACAGAGAAATAGGTAGAGCAACTGGCTTCTTCACAGGTACATACATAGACAATGCCACCGACTACATCTGATAAACCTAAACCTTTGCTAGTGGAAATGCAGACACAATCTGACCCTCCAAAGAAAGAGGAAAGTAAAGCTATTACTACCACCGACAGATTACAAATTGTGAAGGTAGTTGGATAGTCATCTGGAACCTCTATGACTGAATTTAGACCAACCAATGTGATAGAGGTACTACTAGATTCTATCAAGAAAATAATAGACTGTAATGCACTAGCATATAAGGCTATAGATGACACTTTATCAATTTTTGAAATTGATAGCACCTAAGTGTAATATAGAAAATAAATATTTGTTGAGCCAATTAGACACATTGTCTAAGTACATAACTGGCAACCTACTAACAATTGATCAAATCAATGAAGAGACATTCAAAGAGAAAGTGAACAAAGAGAAGGAAAAATTCTTTGAGGAGACAGTCAAGAAAAATAAGGAACATATGGATACCTTATTACCAGTACTAGGCAAGACAATTTTGGACTTCAAGAAACTGTACATAGATACATGCAAAACAAACATTTTGACAAAAGATATAGATAAAGATATCAACATAGCTCAAAAGGAAATCAATGATATTGCTTACAACTTGATAGGTTCATCAGATTCAATATTGGTAGTAGAACAAGAAATTACCAGATTTGAAGAGAAAATAGAAAAACTTGAAAAAGATAAGGAAAGGTTAAAATTTAAGGCAAAACAACTGAAGTGCGGACTAAGTCCTAAACTAGATATCCTCATCTCTTTGAGAAAATATATATCTGAGGCTCTTGTTCTAGGACTTAAGACACTGGAAGAACAAATGCACTTTCTCACTAGTACAATTCAGAGGGCTGAAGCAGCACTAAAGGACACTGAGAGATTCTACAACAGTCTAAATTTTGCCTTAGTAGATTTATATCAGATCGTAACCAACCGGTTACAAGGATCCAGATAGGAACTACACTCAATTGACATTGAATGACAACCTTTTTCATTGATGCAAAAGGGGGACTAGTAGAGGATGAGAAAAAGAAATAAGGGTAAGAGAAATGAATGATAGAAGAGATCATCTTCTCAGGGGGAGCACACAGTTTTGACAGTTTTGGACAATAATTTTTGATACACTCTTGGCTTTTTCTCATGAGTGTTGCCATCAATACCAAAGGGGGAGATTGTTGGCATATGCACACTCCAATGATAAATTATAGGCGATTTAAGGTATTGTCATTGATGGCAACCTTACAATCCTATGGCACCGATAGGCACTGACATCGGTAGACTCTACATCTGCATACAGTTCATCAGCAGTGAAAAGATGTTCACCGGCACCCTGGCCAACAAGATTTTATTTATTGTATTTTTTATTTAATTGTAAAATATTTTTGAAAGTCGACAAGGCAAATTGTGATAAGTCTCATATATAAGTATGAGATCTTAGAGAATATTTGTAATGAGGATATGCAAGATAGATAATATGTGTGAGTATTAAGGCAGAATGAGGAATAAGGTTTATGATTGTTGCATGAGCTTAAACCGGTATTGAACCTAGCATAGCAGATGCTGATCCAAAGCAGTACATGATATTGGATTTACTTAATCCATTTTTGTAAGTCAGTGAGAATTCACTTTTATATTTAAGCAGTGAGCTTTAGGCAGTTGGCCTTCCTGCATGTGCAAGCCCCTATTGTATCAGTAATATTCACTTATTAGCTAGTAAGAGAATATTGTGGGTCACAAATCCCACCGAGGTTTTTTCCATACCAAGTTTCCTCATTAAAAATATTATGTTATGGTGTGCTTTCTATGTTGTGGTTGTTGTTCTTATTTACTGCATTAATTCTTATTTACCGATATATTGTTTTGAGATGCAATTCATTTAATAAGTTAAGAAAATCGATTAACCAACAAGATACTGATTCACCCCCCCCCCCCCCCCCTCAGTATCTTTGGGAATCCTAACATGCAAAACTTCAGTCCTGCGCTATTTTTGGCCCTAGACAAGATACAGAGTAGCCACAAGACATAAAGATGGAAGGGAGAAGGTTTAGAAATACAAAAATATGTCTCGGTTAAGGAAGGAGATGTTGTCACCAAGATGGGGACCCCAAATATGGTTAAAATTGCAAGGGTCAAAATTTTATGACAGTACATAAAGTTACACTAGAAGTGGCTTACCTATAGATGCATCTCAACTACTAGAGAAAATTCCTTTTGTTCTATAGCCAAAGTTCGCATGTCTCCCTCCTTTTGGAATAACTCATCTTCTCATGAACATTGATGAATATGAAACATTTTATCTCGTGGCATTTGTGTTGCTCACTCAAAAAATTCTCATGGGCTTCATTGCATCTTTCTCAACAATGTTGTGGCTCTCCATGCACCATTGGAGGAACTACTAGGTGGCCTTGTAGTAGATATTCTAGCTAGTTTGATTCCAACAAGTTTCTTAGGATGGCTCTTGCAATCTCTCTAGCCTCTTAATAAGAATATAAAGATAAAGATAAAGATAAAGATGAAGAGGGTTTGGACCCTCCTATGGATACTTTAGTCTTTGCTAATTTATATAGGGTAAATTGAGAAATTGGGACCCACATCTTTCCCTTGTTGCTACAATTGCAACCACTTAGTGAATTGTTTTATAATTTAGGTGTTGGTTGGCATTTGAGTTGAAAGGAATATTTTTAGAATGGGTTGGAAAATGATGTGATGATTGATTTACCTAGACATGTAATAATGTTATCATTTTACACTTATGAAGTTTTAGATGTTTAAACATACTTTCCAATTCTTATATTCATTTGAAAATTGAAATTTCAAGACTTTACTCAACAAATTCTTGTCGATTGTTCCACTATCTTAGTCATAGATAATACCAAAGACAAACAAAGATATCTTCTACTGACTAAAATAGATAAACCAACAAATCCAACTATATAATATAAATAAAAGAATACAATATACTACCAATATTATAATAAATTCTATATAATAATTATGAAAAATACTTGTACATATTTTCTTTATGATTTAACAACATTTAATATATTAATATTTATTAAATAACTTAATTCCTTTTACACCTTCATAGTTATTTCAATTAAAAAAAAATTCTAGATAAACTCATAACTATTCAAATTCAAATAAAGACATCAAAAGAGACATCCCTGGCAATCTAAGAATAACCTCAAGATCCAGAGCAGTAAATTGATATTATTTGAATTCATTGTTTTGTATGTGTGCATCCCAATCAATCTCTTTTGATTAAGATAAAACATGAGACAAACTATGATATTATTGTGAATTTCTGATCTTTTGTATGTTAAATCAAAATTAAATTCTCTATCAATTTGTTGCCAACTTTAGAAATAACTATAGAAAATTTGTATTATAAATTAAAGAATACAATATACTACCAATATTATAATAATTATGAAAACTACTCATACATATTTTCTTTATGATTTAACAACATTTAATATATTAATATTTATTAAATAACTTAATTCCTTTTACAGTCTTCATAATTATTTCAATTAAAAAATGAATCCTAGATAAACTCACAACTATTCAAATTCAAACAAAGACGTCAAAAGAGTCCTCCCTGGCAATCTAAGGATTAAGATCAATCGCTTCTGATTAAGATAAAACATGAGACAAACTATAGTATTATTGTGAATTCCTGATCTTTTCTAGATTAATTTTTTCCATAAATTTGTTACCAACTTTGGAAATAACTAATGTTTAAGCAATCCGTCGACGTCGTTTAGGAAAATCTGCATTATAATCCAAAATGAACGTTATTATCGTTTTAATAAGTAGAAAATCATTATCTTCAGTTATTGGTTTAATAAAATTTCTCGTCCCTGTTGTTTTACTTCACATTATAGTTGTATGATCTCAAATTTCCAAAAGTGGCCGATTTTTATTGATTGAATTTTATCTGTATTGCAATGTTATCAACGTCAAACATCATCATCTCATAGTGTTTAGGTCAAACAAGTATTTCAAGTGTTTGTTTTTTATATTGGATTGAGATGAAGATTACAGATAAGAGAAACGACTAAAATCACACCATAACAAAGTTTGAAGGCGAATATAACTTAAGTTAGTGTAGTTTTTATGTATCTCTATTGAAGTTAAGCAAAAAGGATATGCTCTTTTGGGAGAAAATAATCAATTTTGTTGTGAGAAAATAATTTCTTTTGTAATTGCATTAAATTGATCACACTTGTATATGTAAGTATTTAATATTTTAATTATTATGTTTATTTAAGGGCTGCTAGGAGGCATGATATTTTTTTAATTCGATAATGTTAATTACAATAAAATTAGTGAAAAGGGTTGTGAATAAGTGAAGTCATAAGAGAATATTATGTAAGGATAAGTATATAAATAATATTATTATAACATGAATAATAAATATAGAGCTATATAAGTATAAATACAAAATTGTATGGGAGTCGATTAATCACAAATATATTCAAAATAATAGTTAGAGTATTTATAAGTATATTCATATTCTATAATTTAGTAGGTCGTGTGCTTGCAATGCCAACAATGTGCTCTTGTATGATCTTGTTTGATTGTATGCAGAATCACCTTGACTTGCCTACATTTGGGGCAATTAATTATTGCAACAAGATTATCTTTGAAAATGTATAGTTACTTTAACGAAATTGATACTCATTGGTGTATACAATTACTTTAAGGTGGGGCATGTTGGAAATTTGAGTTATGGTGATTTGTGTTGTCCTTGGTGTCAAACTTGTCTGGTGTTTGTCATCGATGCCACAATTAGTTGTGTGTAGAAGTGCAGAGGTTCTAGTGGATGCTCATTTGTTGTTTACTTGTGTGAATGTTGCATATGGTCTAGATATAAGTATATAGATGTTGATATGTTGTCTAGTAGTGATGTTGAGTTAGTATGAGATGTTTTCAGAAGACTATAATAGTGGAAGTTAAAAAATATAGAAAAGAGTATTAAATGTCCCAGTGGAATAATTATTTGCATTTATTTTCTTTGTGAAGATTAGGGCTTGCATTTCTAGATATAATATGTTTATGACTTGTGTATATTGCACTATTAGGTTTTTAGGTCCTATGTTGCTGAGACGGTAGAGTTGGTTCTTATTGTCTCTGATAGTGAGGTTGTATATTAGAACTTGTCTAAATAATGCTCGGTAGTTCTCAGATTTGTGGATTCAAGTGTTGCAACTTGGAGGACATGTTTGTATGGTTTGTGCAGTCTTCCAATTCAAATTTTAGATGTTGATTTGATTGGTAAGTGAAGTTATATTGTTCTATGTTAAGTGTTGTTAGCAATGTTGGTGTCTAGCTAGCTTAGGTTGTGTATCTTATTTGGATCATTCTCTTTTGGTCTGGATATGCATTGGAGGTTGACTTTGGATGTTGATACGGGTCTCACTATGGTGCGTGTAGATTTACATTATGTATTTTGCACTGAAGGATATTTTTGGGTTGACTAACCTAAGCGTTCTTTATTGATCATTTACATATTTCATTTGATGTCGACTTTGGTGGATGTGTTAGTGCATACAGTTTGTTGGGATCATTTTAGAAAAATATGTTGTTATGTGTTTGGGTCCCCTATAAGGAAACTTGCAACCAACTTTATGATAGTTTTCACATAACCTAATTTGATTTGAATAAAATAATCACATAAAATCCACATGCAAATAATAGACAACATGCCCATCAAAGATGACACAAGATATATCCTAGGAAAATTTTCATGAGGGAAAAACCCAACCTCCAAAAGCATCCACCACCATGTATTATTCAACAATGCAACATTACAATACAACTTTGAAAGGTTTTGAAACCTAGCCACCAACAAGCACTCCATGTGAACAAGCATGTCACAACACATTGTTCAAATCGGGAAACACTGAGAGGGGGGGTGAATCAGTGATTTGCTAGAAATTGAAAATTCACAAACTTATTCTTTATCCATTGGTTAGCAATGTGTAACAGTAAAGAGCATAAATAGGCAATAAATAAACTACATATGCACAACACTGGAATTCTTATGTGGAAAACCGAAAAGGGAAAAACCACGGCGGGGCTACAACCCACAACATTCATATACTATGGCTAGGAGTACATAAATATTACATAGATGGGGAATGCACTTGCATCCAGGCACATTGCCTAGAGTTCACTACTTAATTAATATTTTCCTAGAAGGCTACAACCTCGAGGGAAGTCTCACTAACCTACAATTCAATTGCAATGAAGAAATATAGTGAAATGAACTCTGAAATAGCATCTGACAATGCATGAATGAGTTTTGGTTAAGCACTAGATCTCTAATTGTACTTGCTCTATAAATACTCTATTCTATCTCAGTCATCTATCAGATTAACTATGAACCAAATGCGCACGTGAAACTACGCTCAATCGCACCAAAACTAATCGCCACAATAGTATGTTGGCAATATAGATGAAATGATTATGTGTTGCATTGATTTTTTGTCATTGATGTCAACACTAGCTATTATGGTTGGTTACCAATAGATAGGTTTTGGTTATCGGTAGAAGATCTAGTGTTATTGACAGAAAGGACTATTTGTTGGACACTTTTGACATGTTTGGATCAATGGAGTATGTTTTGGTCAGTTGGTATTTATTTGGTAATCAGATTCTATCATACACTGTTGTAAACCCTTAACGACATGGGTTTAAGGTTTAACTGATAGAATGAATAAGTGGTGTTGGTGCGGCTTGTAGATGGATTTCAGGATGCTAAAGATGTTCTTTGATCATGCCTCAACTAATTATAGACATTGCTTTGGCATGGTGGACCCATATTAGGTCTGGTGCCTATCTAGGTCATGGACCGATATCATGTTAATGAGTTCTCTACACGTTACCAAGATGATTTATGGATCGGTTATTGTTGTTTTGCTCTCAAGCTGACATGGCATATCATTGTAATATGAATGTATGTAATGATCTTATTGTAATATCTTTTAGGTGGCTGACCTAATTGGTTTAGGCCTTAGGGTTGGTAAAAATTGATGTAAGATCTCATTGTAGATCATGGTATGTGAATGGAAATGTAAGACTCTTTTGTTATGAGCAATATGCTCTAGGTAGTGTGCCTTCCTGCATGTGCAGTCTCCTCATTACATATCACATACTTTATGCAGAAGTATCATTTGACTGTGGGTAGGTTTCCCACCGTGGTTTTTCCCTTTCTGGGTTTTTCACATACAAATCATGGTCTTATGTGGTATGGTTGCATTGTGTTGATTATATGTTTTATTGTTAAGTTTTATTTCTTACCGGTATTTGTTTTTGCTATTTTGGTACTTAATGTTTATGTGATATGGTTAAAGGTTATTAAGTGGTTTGGTTGATATAATCTATTAACAACTAATTCAACCCCCCCCTCTTAGTTGTTCACCGGTTATCCTAAAAATTGGTATCAGAGCTTTGGTCCTCCTTTTACAGAAGAATAATCACTTGAGGTAGTTCCTATGGAAGCTAACACTTCAAATCCACCAACAACTATTTTTTAGAAGAGAAATCCCTAATCTTGTTGGAATAAATTATGGGATATGGAAAATTCGAATTGAGACTCATCTTAGATGTCTTGGAAAGGATATTTGGGAGATCGCTAAGAAAGGATACACACCTTATTATCCGGCATCTGCAAACCTGGACAAGAATATTGAAAATGATTGCAGAGCTAAAGAAGCCCTCTTGTGTGCACTTACTAATCAACAAATCATGGGATTGACTGATAAAGCATTGGCAAAGGTTATGTGGGATAAATTGAAAACTCTGAATGAAGGTGATCCTACTGTCAAAATTACTAAACTTGATGGTTACTGGGTAAGGTTTGAAAACTTGAAGATGGAAGATAATGAAAGAATTGTTGTGTTTATTGAAAAAGTAAATGAGATTGTTATGGGAATTCAATGTTGTGAAGGATCTCTGAGGGAAGATGAAATAGTTTCCAAAGTCTTGAGAGCCTTTCCACCAACTTACAAGATGAAGGCAATTGCAATTAATGATTGAGAAATTATTTGCTTTTGAGCTTGAGGAATTTGGACCTTTTGGAGCTACAAATACTGAACCTTCTTTTTATGCATCATCATCATCTACCAAAAAAAGTGAATGGAAAGCCTTATATGCAAAAGAACTAGAAGATATGAGGAAAGAAGATGAAGAATTTGAGCAACTTGAAGCCTTATTTTCTAGAAGAGTACCTAAAGGATGGACAGGAAGTAAGTATTAAGAAAAAGCACCTTTTCAATGTTTTGCATGTAATGAGATTGGTCATTTTGTATCTATATGTCCTGAAAGGAATGCAAGATTTGAAGAGAGAGTTAAGAAATAATTTAAGCCTAATCAAAACATATATAGATTCAAGAAAAGAAAGTAGTGCTACATAGCGGATGAGGAAGGAGTAAGTGATGACTTTGAGGATGAACCAACAATAGACTCTTCTAGTGGATCCGACAATGGAAAGGAATGGGTGTTTTATGCTTTAAAGGAAGATGAACTGGAACCGGCTAACAAGAATGAAGAAAAGGCCCTAGTAGAAAAAGTTGAAGATAAGGATGAATGGGTAGTTGATAGTGGATGCTCACATCATATGATTGGAAATAAAAGGAAATTTCTATCCTTGCAAGAATACAATGGTGGTCAAGTCATATTTGGAGATGACAAAGTATGTATGATCAAAGGTAGATGTATTAATTTTCTGGATGGTAAGCATAATACTGATAATGTCTACTATGTAGAAGGTTTAAAAAATAATCTTTTGAGTGTTGGTCAATCGGTGGACAAGGGATTCCAACTTCAATTTAAAGATAGAAAATGCAAAATCATTAACAAAACTGGTTTGGAGATTGCAACCAGTACTTAGACAAGAGGTAATATCTTTCACTTGAACACTGGTAATAAGACATGTTTGATTGCTTATATTAATGAGAGTTGGTTATGGCATAAAAGGTTGTGTTATGTTATTTTTGATTGTATTGTTAAGATCAGTTCAACAAAGACAATTAGATATATACCTAAGATTATGAAGCCTCATAATCCAGTATGTGAGGAATGTCAATTGGGAAAGAAAGTTAGAACTTCTTTTAAGAGAATACATGATAAATATAATGATGTGCTTGATTTGATTCACACTGACTTATGTTGTCCAGCAAGGACTAGAAGCTTTCAAGGTGATAGGTATTTCATGCTAATAATTGATGATTATTCTAGAATGATGTGGGTGACTTTTCTTTAGGAGAAGTCTAAAGCCTTTGAGAAGTTCAATATCTTTAAAGAAAAGGTTGAAACAAAAACTGGATTGAAAATTAAATGTCTAAGATCAGATGAAGGCGGTGAGTTCACTTCTCATGAATTTAATAGTTATTGTGAGACAAGTGGAATTAGAAGACTGACAAATGAAGAAGTATATCTTATTTCTCAAATTGAACTGACATCTGTTATTGAAGCTTGTAAAGATAAACATTGGTTAAAGGCTATGGAAGATGAATTAGATCAGACAAAGAAGAATGAAACTTGGACTTTAGTTCCCCGTCCTAAAAATAAGAATGTTATTGGAACTAAATAGATTTTTAGGAACAAGCTGAATGAGGATGGTCAAGTTGTAAGAGACAAGGCTAGATTGGTTTGTAAAGGATATTGTCAAATGGAAGGAATTGATTATGGTGAGACATTTGTACCTATAGCTAGAATTGAAGTTGTTAGACTATTTCTTGCCTATGCAACTTATAAGAACTATAAGGTCTAGCAAATGGATGTTAAATGTGCATTTTTGAATGGTGAAATTGATGAAGAAGTATACATGGAACAACCTAATGGATTTTCACTAATAGATGATAAAGATATGGTTTGTAGATTAAGGAAAGCTTTATAAAGATTCAAACAAGCTCCTAGAGCTTGGTATGCAAGGTTGGAAAATAATCTTTTGAAGCTTGGTTTTACTAAAGAAAGTGTTGATAGTAATTTGTATTATAAGATCACTGATGATGATAATCTGATTATTGAAGTATTTGTTGATGATATCATTTTTGGAGGAGAAGATAAATTGTGCATAGAATTTTCTAATAATATGAAGAATGAATGTGAAATGTCCATGATCAGGGAGATGAGATTTTTCTTAGGTTTGCAGATTAATCAAACTGATAAAGGCATTTTTATTTGTCAAAATAAGTATCTGAGGGAATTATTGAAGAAGTTTGGTATGGATCATTCCAAATCGGTAGGTACTCCTATACTCCTATGGTGACAAGTAAGAAATTATCTATCAAAGATACATCTACACTGGTAAATCCGACAAGGTATAAGTCTATGATTGGTGGCTTGTTATATCTAACTCAGACTAGACTAGATATTATGAATGTAGTAAGTATTGTTTCAATATATCAAATTAATCCTAAAGAAAATAATGAATGTGCAGTAAAGAGGATATTTCGATATTTGCAAGGAACAACATAATATGGCTCATGATAATCTAGAGATGATGATTTTCACTTTATGTGCATATACTAATTCAGATTGGGCAGGAGATACTAATGACATGAAGAGTGCTTCTGGTGGAGCTTTCTTTCTTGGAAAGAAATTGGTTTCATGGATCAACAAAAAACAGTCATGCCTTTATCTATTGCATAAGCTGTGTATGTTGCAGTAGCAACTAATTGCACTCAAGTCTTATGGATGAAGCCAATGTTGGAGGATATAAAGGTAAATTGTAGTGAATCGGTAGTTATCTACTATGATAACTCTGTAGCTATTGACATGTCTAAGAATCTGGTATTCACTCTAAAACTAAGCATATATCAATAAAGTATAACTTTTTGAAGGACAAGGTAGAAGAAAATAAAGTCAAATTGGTTTATGTGAGCACTAAAGAGAAGATTGCAGATATATTCACTAAACTGCTATCTAAGGAATCATTTGAGTATTTGAGAGACAGGTTAGGAGTTTTTGCACCTCTAAAAGAGACTTGATTGATGTAGTTTGTCATCAGTCTGGCATGCATTATCAGAGATACTATTCATTCTGGCATTGATGAGTGGTGTTACTACTCAAGGGAGTAGTTAGTTTTGAGATTCAAAGGTCTATATTCTTGCTGTGATATTTTTGTAAGATTTCTAGCATTGATGTCAAAGAGGGAGAGATAATGATGTGAAAAATAAATTCAAAACTTTACAGAGATATTATTCACAGGGGAAGAGTTATTGATATTCAGGAGATTGTTGGTTCTCTCCCATAGGGGGAGAGTTGTATGGCATTTTTTTAGTGCTTAGATGTTTTTCACATCTAGTGTTGCTATCAATGCCAAAGGGGAAGATTGTTGGCAATATGGATGAACTGATTATGTTTTACATTGATGTTTTATCATTGATGTCAACACTAGCTATTATTGTTGGTTACCAATAGATAGGTTTTGGTTATCGATAGAAGATCTAGTGTTACTGATAGAAAGGACCATCTGTTGGACACATCCAACATGTCTGGATCAATGGAGAATGTTTGATTTTGTGTGTTACAATCTTTTGGAGCATGTGTTTTTGTCAGTTGGTATTGACTTGGTAATCAGATGCTATCATACACTCTTGTAAACCCTTACTGACATGGGTTAATGCTTTAACCAACAAAGATTTCATTGAGAAATCTTGATAGAATGAATAAGTGGTGTTGGTGCAACTTGTAGATGGATTTTAGGATGCTGAAGATGTTCTTTGATCATGCCTCAATTGATTGAAGATGGTGCAGTAGGAGACAGTTTATGACTGTCCCGAACAAGGATTTACTGATTTCTTTTTGAAAACTAATGATGTTTTTGCAGGTGATAGGTGGAAGGCTTACTCATTAAATGAGTTATTGTTGTAGAAGATGCCCCATGCAGAGAAGAGATGTAGATAATTGTGGAGAGTGCTAATGTCAAGATGGATGAGGAGTGATCAGAGGTTTGGAAAGAATTCAGAAGAGCATCAACATTGTATTGATGACAACAAAAGGAAGGTGCAGACATATCTATAGTATAAAGTGGTCCAATATAGTGTGAAGGTGGGGACCATTGAGTTTCCTATTAGTGGGCAGCCCAAGGAAATAGATATTCCTTAAAGGGTGAATAGATTTAGGGATGATTTGGGCCTCCAAATGACCTAAGAGATGGTGTAGCAACAAACAATATATGACTATCCTGAACAGGGATGTATTGATTTCTTTTTGAAAACTAATGATGTTTTTGTAGGTGATAGGTGGAAAGATAACTCATTAAATGAGTTGCTTTTGTAGAAAATTCAACATCCAGAGATGAGTTGCAGAAGACCATCTAGAAGGATGGGAGGTGCAAATTCAAGACCCCTATTCTTTTGGGACAAGAGATGTTTCATAGGGGGGAGTATGGTGTAGGAGCACCAAATTGACAAAGGAAGGTTACCAAGACATTTTGGAATGAAGGATGTAATAGAAGGTCCAATGGACATAAAAATGGTGTATTTAAACCTTTTAATGCACAAGGTATTATTAGGTTGGGTGCAAGAGTTATAGGTCCCAAGAATCCTAATTTGTGCTATGTGAGCAATGGGACCTAAATTTCATATATAAGCATGTATGAGCATAAGAGTTTGGGATTGGGTGTTTTTTAATATAAAAGGTAATAATAAAGGCCTTTGGGAGCCTTTGAAGTTATTAGTTATGGCTAAATAGGAAAAGGAGGGAAAATACATAGTTTGAATTTAAACTCTAACGACTAGTTAGTTTGGAATGTAGTTTGGTAGTTGTAGTTGGTTGGGAGCCTCAAAATGAGTTTAAAACCTCTTTCCCATGTGTGGGAAAGGGTTTTTCTTTAAGGAAGGAAATACATATATGTAATGACAAACATTTGGTAATTAAAGATACATGGTTTCCTGCAAATTAGATCAAAATATGAAATTGTATGCATTGAACACTTACATTTTGTGAATGGATGTTTTGTTTAGATGATTTGAGAACATCTTTACATTAATTTGCAGAGGCTCTAAAATTTTAATACATCATTTTGGTGTATATATAGTTGATTGTCCCAGAACTAGTGTTGTAGGTGCTTGTTTGTGTTGATTTGGGAGTCAAAATGAAGTTTTAGGGCTCATTCATTTTTATGTATTTATTGTTTCTTGAGGAATGAGTCCCAAATTGTGTATTATAGACTAACATTTAGGTAGAAGTGCAGGGATAGACTTGGCATGACTAGTGATCACCTTTTGAGTGCAAGTTTGTGTGTGAAAGATGCATGGGAAAGGTGGCATAGGTGTAGCAGCAAGAGTTTGGCCTTAATGAGGGCACTATTTGAGTATGGAATAGGTGATTACATGCCAAATATATGGTGAATCATGAAGGAGAAGTTTTGGTAGTGACTGGAGAGGGTATTTTGAAGAGGCCCTAGTTTTTAGGACCTAGAAGTGAGGGTTTGGTGTCTCAAGGGGTAGATGAGTGTGGAAACCCCTAAAACATTGAAAATACTTTGTTTTGGAACATTTCCTAAGACATTTTGAAGGTCTGGAGATTTCGAGTCAATTTTTCAAAAGGGTTCCTTCGTAAAAATGGCCTAATTAGGCCTAAAAGTGTTGTAGCGGGGTATTGGTCCGTTCTGTTAGTCCAAAGGAGTCATAACTAAGTTTGATATATGGTATTTTAATCCTAAAAGGGTACCCTAAAATGTAATGTATTTGACAAGTGTTTTGGGAAAGTTTGGAGTAAACATCAAATTACTCGCTGAATAGGGCTACTAGGATTAAGCCTAGATAGTACCCAGGTAAAGGGTTGTTGATGAACCAGTCAAGTAGGTGGATGAAACCTGTTGAGGCACTAGAAGGTGTAGACTTAAACCTTTTAAGTTGAGGCCTAAGTTTGAGTACGTTGGTGAAGCCAAGAGAAGGAAGAAGGTTAGTAAAACTTATTGGTAAGAAGCCATAGCTGATTGAATCCATTTGGTTTTGATTATTTCTTGGGTGGACCAGATACCTCTGCATCATAGTGGTATGAGAGCCACTAGTAGGTTCTTTTGGGAAGTAAGGAAGAGGGAGAATTTGTGTAGCAAGTTAGGGTATAGACAAGATGCCTCCAAAACAACAAATAGCAAGGGAGAACCAAGAGTTGAAAGAGACCTTGGAAATGGAAAGAAGAGAAAAGGGAGAGCTGGAAGAAGCAAGGGATAGAGAGATTTGACAAATGAGAAGGGAGAATGCAACATTGCAGGAAGGGTTGGAAACCTTGGATAGAGGATTTAGAAGAGGGCCACAAAGAGAGGAGGAAGAAGATGCTGAAGCAAATAATGGAGCAAATGAGAATCAAAATGAAGGAAATGGAGAAGGGGAAGTAGACCCTGAAGAGAGAAGGATGGTGAGGCTATTGTAGGTAGTACAATGAGGTGGAAGTAAGACAACCATTGATTTACCTATATATCATGGCAAGATGGATAGTGAATAGGTATTGGGGTGGGCTGATGCCATAAAAAACTACTTTGAGTATGAATACATGAATGAGCACAAGAAAGTAAAGTTTGCCAAGACCAAGTTAAGAGGAATTGGTCTAACATGGTGGAGTAGTGTGCAAACAAAGAGAGTGGGAAGAGAAATGACTAAGATCTCAACATGGAGTAGGATGAAGGCCATGTTGAAGGATCAATTCCTTCCAACTAATTATGCAATTCAGACAAAGAGGGTGAGACAAAATTTGAAGCAAAATGATATGGATGTGATGACCTATAATGAGTGATTTCACAAATTGAGTATAAGAGGTGGTTTGGAAGATGAAGATGAGAAAGTGGCAAGATACCTTAATGGGATAAGGTATAATCTTCAAGATGAAATTGGGTTGAGTATACCAAAGACACTTCGGGAGTGTTTTCAGTTGGCTATAAGCGCTGAAGAAAGGGTAAAGAGGAAGCAAGAGAGGTAAGGAGGAAGTGGTAGAGGTAATGCAAATATAGGATGGGGTAGTAGACCTAACAATCAAGTACAAGGACAAGGAAACAATGACAAGGGAAAGGAGTTTACAGGGTGTTGTGTATGTGGTTCCCATGACATGTTTCTAGTTTCTCTTGGGAAGACCTTGGCAGTACTTGAGGAGGACGTTGCATGATGGTTACAACAACACATATGGTGTTCATAAGGATAATTAAATTTTTACCCTAACCCCTTTGCAAAACAAAGTATTTGAGTTTGGAGGTTCCTAAGGTGAAGGGAACACAATGCAGTGATAAGAGGTGTGGAAAGAAGTCAAAAGAGCAACAACATTCTGTTGATGATAGCAAAAGGAAGGTGTAGGCATATCTCTAGTATAAAGTAGTACAACAATAGTGTGAAGGTGGGGACCATTGAGTGTCCTATGGTGTGCAACCTGAAAATAGAGATAGTCTTTCAAGGGTGAATGGATTTGGGGGTGATTTGGGCCTCCAAATGATAGGAAAGATGGTGTAGTAGCAGACAGTTTATGACTGTCCCAAACTAATGATGTACTAATTTATTTTGGAAAACTAATGATGTTTTTATAGGTGATAGGTGGAAGGCTAACTCATTAAATGAGTTGTTATTGCAGAAGATGCCCCATGCAGAAATGAGTTGCAAAAGACCATCTAGAAGGATGGGAGGTGCAAAGTCAAGACCCATATTCTCTTGGGACAAGAGATTTTTCATAGGGGGGGAGTATGGTGCAAGAGCACCAAATGGAACAAGGAAGGTCGCTAAGCCATTTTGGCATGAATGATGTAATCAAAGGTCCAATGGACCTAAAAATGATGTATTTAAGCCTTTTGAGGCACAAGGCAGTATTAGGTTGGGTGCAAGAGTCATAGGTGGTGCTATGTGAGCAACGGGACCTAAATTTGAAATATAAGCATGTATGAGCATAAGAGTTTGGGATTGGTTGTTTTTTTAATCTTAAAGGTAGTAATCAAGGCCTTTGGGAGCCTTTCAAGTTATTAGTTAGGTCTAAATAGGACAAGGAGGGAAAATGCATAGTTTGAATTTAAACTCTAATGACTAGTTAGTTTGGAAGGGAGTTTGGTAGTTGTAGTTGGTTGGGAGCCTCAAAATGAGTTTAAAAGCTCTTTCCCATATGTAGGAGAGGTTTTTTCTTGAAGGAATGAAATACATATATGTATTGACAAACATTTGGCAATAAAAGATACACAATTTCCTGTAAATTAGATCAAAATATGAACTTGTATGGATTGAATACTTGCATTTTGTGAATAGATCTTTTGTCTAGATGATTTGAGAATCTCTTTACATTCATTTGAATTTTTAATCCATCATTTTGGTGCATATAGAGTTGATTGTCCCAAACCTAGTGTTGTAGGTGCTTGTTTGTGTTGATTAGGGAGTCAAAATGAAGTTTTATGGCTCATTCCTCTTTATGTATTAGCTATTTTTTGAGGAATGAGTCCGTAATGGTTTATTATAGACTAACATGTAGGTAAAAGTGTATGGATAGAGTTGGCATGAAAGGTGATCACCTTTTGAGTGCAAGTTTGTGTGTGAAAGGCTCATGGGAAAGGTAGCATAGGTGTAGTAGTCAGAGTTTGGCCTTAATGAGGGCACTATTTGAGTATGGAATATGTGAGTACATGCCAAATATATGGTAAATCCTGAAGGAGAAGTTCTGGAAGTGACTGGAGAGGGTATTTTGAAGAAGCCCTAGTTTTTAGGACCTAGAAATGAGGGTTTGGTGTCTCAAGGGGTAGATGAGTGTGGGAACCCCTAAAACCTTGAAAATCCTTTGTTTTGGAATATTTCCCAAGAATTTTTGAGGGTTTGTAGTTTTTGGAGTTGATTTTGCAATAGGGTTCCTTTGTAAAAGTGGCCTAATTAGGCCTAAAAGTGTAGTAGCAGGGTATTGGTCTATACTGTTGGTCCAAAGGAGTCATACCTAAGTTTGATATATGTTAATTTAATCCTATAAGGGTATCCTAGAATGTAATGTAATTGACATTATTTTAGGGAAAGTTTGGAGTAAATATAAAATTACTCACTGAACATGGGTACTAAGATTAAGCCTAGATACTACCCGAGTAAAGGATTATTGATGAACAAGTCAAGTAGGTTAATGAAACCTATTGGAAAATGTTGAATAGAGAATTTTGAGACCCTATAATGTTTAGGATTAAACCTTTGAAGTTGATGCCTAAGTTTGGGTACCTTGGTGAAGCCTAGAGAAGGAAGAAGGTTAGTAAACCTTATTGGTAAGAAGCCATAGTTGATTGAATCCATTTAGTTTTGATTTTGCTTGGGTGGACCAAATACCTCTGCATCATAGTGGTATCAGAGCTACTAGTAGGTTGTTGTGGGAAGTAAGGAAGAGGGAGAAGTTGTGTAGTGAGTTGAGGTATAAACAAGATGCCTCCAAAACAATAAATAGCAAGAGAGAACTAAAAGTTGAAAGAGACCTTGGAAATGGAAAAAAGAGAAAGTGCAAAGCAGGAAGTAGAAAAGAATAAAGAGATGAGACATATGAGAAGGGAGAATGTAGCATTGCAGGCAAGGTTGGAAGCCTTGGAGAGAGGATCAAGAAGAGGCCCACAAGGAGAGAAGGAGGAAGAAGATGTTGAAGCAAATGATGGAGGAGATGAGAATCAGAATGAAGGAAATGGAGAAGGGGAACTAGACCCTGAAGAGAGAAGGACGGTGAGGCTATTGAAGGCAGTACAAGGAGCTGGAAGTAAGAAAACCATTGATTTTCCTATCTATCATGGCAAGATGGATAGTGAAGAGGTATTGGCATGGTTTGATGCCCTACAAAAATACTTTGAGTATGAAGACATGAATGAGGACAAGAAGGAAAAGTTTTCCAAGACCAAGCTAAGAGGAACTACTCTAACATGGTGGAGTAGTGTGTAGACAGAGAGAGTGTAAAGAGGAATGACTAAGATCTCAACATGGAGTAGGATGAAGGCCATGATGAAGGATCATTTCCTTCCAACTGATTACGCCATTTAGATGAAGAGGTTGAGAAAAAATCTAAAGAAAAAGGACATGGATGTGATGACCTATACTGAGCAATTTCACAAATTGAGTATAAGAGGTGGTTTGGAAGATGAAGATGAGAAAGTGGCAAGATACCTTAATGGGCTAAGGTATAATCTTCAAGCTGAAATTGGGTTGACTATACTAAAGACACTTGGGAGTGTTTTGAGTTGGCTATAAGGGCTGAAGAAAAGTTAAAGAGGAAGCAAGAGAGGAAATGAGGAAGTGGTAGAGGTAATGCAAACAGAGGAAGGGGCAATAGACCTAACAATGAAGGACAAGGACAAGGCAACAATGACAAGGGAAAGGAGTTTGCATCTGATCAAATAGAAGGTCATAGAGGTGGAGGCAGATTTTGATCAGGTAGAGGATCAAGAGTGTTTATAGGAAGGTGTTTTACATGTAATGAGGCGGGGAACCCTTCTCTCAATTATCCTGCGAATGAGAAAGACAATAAGAGGTTAGAAAAGAGAGTTCAGTTGGTTCAAGAAGAGGTGGAAGAAGTGAAGGTTGGCAAAGTTGATCCAGTGCTTGAAAGAAACTTCTAGATGTTTAGGAGAGGTTAAATATTATAGAAAACACAACCAAATGTATCTATCTCTAAAACCCAATGCAAAAGCCATGGTAAAATTTGCAAAATGATTATTGATTCAGATTCTTTTGATAATCTTGTTTATCAATAGATGGCTTAAAAGTTAAATTTGCAGAGAATGTCCCATAGAAGACCATACAAGGCAACTTGGGTAACAGATGAACAAAATCTTGTAGTCCAAGAACAATGCTATGTAGAGTTTTCTATAGGTGATTATCATGACAGGGTGTTGTGTGATGTGGTTCCCATGACATGTTTCCATTTCCTCTTGGGAAGACCTTGGTAGTACTTGAGGAGGATGTTGCATGATGGGTACAATGACACATATGTTGTTCATAAGGATGGTAAAAATTTTACTCTAACCCCTTTGTAAAACAATTAGATTTTTGAACCAAGAGTAATATGCTTTGGTAGGACAAAGTATTTGAGTTTCTTGCAGGTTCCTAGGGTGAAGGGAACACAAGGCAGTGGCCAAAGGTGTGGAAAGAATTTAGAAGAGCAACAACATTCTGTTGATGACAGCAAAAGGAAGGTGCACACAAATCTACAATATAAAGTGGTGAAACATAGTGTGAAGGTGGGGACCATTGAGTACCCTATTGGTGGGAAGCCTTAGAAAAGAGATAGTCCTTCAAGGGTGAATGAATTTGGGGGTGATTTGGACCTCCAAATGACATGAAAGTTGGTGTAGAAACAAATAGTGTATGACTATCCCAAACAAGGATGTACTGATTTCTTTTTGAAAACTAATGATGTTTTTGTAGGTGATAGGTGGAAGGCTAACTCATTAAATGAGTTGTTGTTGTAGAAGATGCCCCATGCAGAGATGAGTTGTAGAAGAACATATAGAAGGATGGGAGGTGCAAATTCAAGACCCGTATTCTCTTGGGATAAGATATTTTTTATATGGGGGGGGTATGGTGCAGGAGCACCAAATGGACCAAGGAAGGTCACTAAGCCATTTTGGTAGGTAGTTAGTTTGGAAGGTAGTTTGGTAGTTGTAGCTGGTTGGGAGCCTCAAAATTAGTTTAAAACCTCTTTACCATGTGTGGGAGAGGTTTTCTCTTGAAGGAAGGAAATACACATATGTAATGACAAACATTTGACAATAAAAGATACACGGTTTCCTAGAAATTAAATCAAAATATGAACTTGTATGCATTGAATACTTGCATTTTGTGAATGGATATTTTATTTGGATTATTTGAGAATGCCTTTACATTCATTTGTAGAGGATTTGAAGGTTTAATCCATCATTTTGGTGCATATATAGTTGATTGTCCCAAAACTAGTGTTGTAGGTGCTTGTTTGTGTTGATATGAGAGTCAAAATGAAGTTTTAGGGCTCATTCCTCTTTATGTATTTGTTGTTTCTTGAGGAATGAGTCCCTAATGGTGTATTATAGACTAAAATGTAGGTAAAAGTGCAGGGATAGAGTTGGCATGAAGGGTGATCACCTTTTGAGTGCAAGTTTGTGTGTGAAAGGTGCATGGGAAAGGTGGCATAGGTGTAGAAGCAAGAGTTTGGCCTTGATGAGGGAACTATTTTAGTATTAAATATGTGAGTACATGCCAAATTTATGGTGAATCCTTAAGGAGAAGTTCTGGAAGTGACTGTAGAGGGTATTTTGAAGAAGCCAAATTTATGTAGAGGCTACTTTGAGGACCTACAAGTGAGGGTTTGGTGTCTCAAGGGGTAGATGAGTGTGGAAACTCCTAAAACCTTTAGAATACTTTGTTTTGGAACATTTCCTAAGACTTTTTTATGGTATGGAGTTTTGGAGTTGAGTTTGCAATAGGGTTCCTTTGTAAAAGTGGCCTAATTAGGCCTAAAAGTGAAGTAGCGGGGAATTGGTCTGTACTGTTGGTCGAAATGAGTCATACTTGACTTTGATATATATTATTTTAATCCCAAAAGGGTATCCTAAAATGTAATTTATTTGACAAGTGTTTTGGGAAAGTATGGAGTAAAGATCAAATTATTCGCTGAACAAGGCTACTGGGATTAAGCCTAGATAGTACCTGGGTAATTGATTGTTGATGAACCATTCAAGTAGGTGGATGAAACCTATTGGAACATGTTGAACAGGGCACATTGAGACCCTAGAAGGTGTAGGATTAAACCTTTGAAGTTGAGGCCTAAGTTTGAGTACCTTGGTGAAGCCTATAGAAGGAAGAATGTTAGTAAACCTTATTGGTAAGAAGCCATAGTTGATTGAATCCATTTGGTTTTGATTATTGCTTGGGTGGACCATATATCTCTGCATTAACAATTTACTTGAAAAGAATATTTTTGGAATGGGTTTGAAAACGATGTGGTTGTTGATTCACTCAAACATGTTATATGATGTTATCCTTTTGCAGTTATGAAGAATTAGATATTTAACTATATTTTCTATTTCTTATATTTATTTTAAAATTTTGATTTTAAAGTTTTATTCTAACAAATTATTATAAGGTCACCGTCTTCTTAATTTTAGATAATGTCATAAACAAACAAAAATATCTTCTATCCCCTGAAACAAATAAACCAACAAATCAAACAATACAATATAAATAGAAAAAGAAGATCTGCTCTTAATATTATAATAAATTCTATATAATAATTATGAAAATCTCCTATACATGTTTTCTTTATAAATTTATAAAAATATCTTATAAATTAATATTAATTTTATATCCTAATTCCTCTTAAAGCCTTCATAATTATTTGAGTTAAAAAATGAGCTCTAAATAAAATCACAACTACTCAAAGTCAAACAAAGACGTTAAAAGAGACCTCCTTGGCAATCTAAGGATAATCTCACAAGAATATTTGGTGCAGTTTGGAAGTATCTCAGGCATTTCATAATCTCAAGATCAACTACCATTATTTGAATTCATTGTTTTGTATGCGTGCATCACAATCAACCTGTTTTGATTAAGATAAGACCAACTATGATATATATTATTCTCAATTAATGTTAAATCAAAATTAAATTCTCCATCAAATCTGTTACAACTTTGGAATTAACCAGTGTTTTAAGCAATCCATTGACGTCGTTTAGGAAAAAATCTGTACTATAATCCAAAATGAACGTTATTATCGTTTTAATAAGGAGAAAATCGTTTTATCTGTATTGCAAAGTTATCACCGTCAAACTAGATTTTAAGTAAAACTAGATTTTCAAGGTTTTGTTTATATATTGGAATGAGATGAAGATTACAGACAAGAAACAAGACTGATTAAAGTTTGAAGGCGAATATAAGTTATTTAAAGTAGACTTTGTATTTCTCTTTTGAAGTTATGTCAAAAAAGGATATGCTGTCTTAGAAGAAAATAATCAATCTTCTTGTGAGAAAATATTCTCTTTTGTAATTATATTAAATTGGCTTGGCTCGTATATGCAATTTTTAAATATTTTAATTATTTTGGGCCATGATGAGTCATGATAGTTTTTATTGAATAAGGGTTGTCAAGAATTGAGGAAACAAGAAATATTATGTTGGAAAAAGCATATCAATAATATTATATTATAAATAGATAATAAATATAAAATTATAAAAGGATAAGTATAAGATTATATAGAGTATAGATTAATCACACTTTTATTTATTATAGTAATTAATGTATTTATAAGTATATCTTTTTATAGTTTGGTAGGCTTTGTGTTTGCAATGACAATGATGTTTTATTTTAAATTTTTTGATTAATTTGAAGTTGGTTGATTTGCTTTAGCTGATAAGAAATTTATCTATTCATCTTTAGTATCATTTAAGATTGAGAAGTTAGTGATGCGGGTTGGTAGAATGTCTTAGAATACAGTTTTGAAATTATTGTTTTTAGGTGAAAAGAACTATAAAACACTATTGAACATATGAATTTCATAAGCACAAGAGGATAACATGTCTAACTAAATTAATATCTATATTATTTTTTCGATTCAATTTAAATAATGCTTCAAAGTCCCATTTCAAATGATCACTATAGCATAGAAAAATCTTTAAAAACTATATATGTATGTATGTGTATGTGTATGTGTATGTGTATGTGTATGTGTATGTGTATGTGTATGTGTATGTGTATGTGTATGTGCATGTGCATGTGCATGTGTATGTGTATGTGTATGTGTATGTGTATGTGTATGTTTATGTGTATACATATAGACATACATATATAGATACACATATATACGTACATATTTACTTGTATATACATGCATACATACATATTTCCGTATATGTGTACATGTATGTATGTATGTATGTATACACACATATATGCATATAGAAACAAAAATATAGTCTTAAGATAAAATTCTCATAGTTTCATTTAAATGACAAAATGGAAATTGAGTTAGTTGAACAAGAAATCATTTTAGTCTATAAAAAATATATAATATTATTAAAATATGGATGATAAATATAGAATTATTAAAGGATAACTACAAGATTATATAGAGAGTGGATTAATCACAAATCTATTCATTATAATAATTAAATTATTAATAAGTATAATCTTTCATAATTGAGTATAGTTTGCGTTTGCAATTACACTAATTCTTTATTTTAGATTTGTTGGCTAACTTGGAGTTGATTGATTTGATTTACCTCAGAAGAAATCTCTATATTTTTCTTTAATATAATTTGACATTGAGAAGATAGTGATGAAATTTGAAAAAATGTTAAAATAAATCTTTGAAATTTTAGTTTTTAGATGAAAATAAGAACTATAAAGTACTATTGAACACATGAATCTCATAAGTGCAAGAGGATAACACGTCTTGTAATAACCCACTCTACTTAACCCAAAAAATTTGATTAATTTTTTTCATTCTTAATTATATTTGGTTCAATCGCATACTTAGGTACATCCATCCAAACGAGTTAGGAATCCATCCAGCCAAGATAGGAATCCAACCATACAGGATAGGCATCTGTCCATATGGGATAGGATGTTTCATCTATCCAATTCGGGAAAGGCATCTACCCAAACGGGGTAGGCATCTATCCAATTTGAGATAGGAAGTGCTTTGGCCAGAGAGTTTGACTCATCGGGACAATCTAGGTCTTGAGTCACTCTCTAAGAACTACACTCCTCTACTAGGGGTGCACCAAGGTCGTTGTCCTTAGGAGTAAATAAAATAAATTAATATAAGCTTGAGTTTTGCCTCAAAATTTGGCCTAAAGCCTTGGGAAGTCAAGCGAATCCATACGAGGTTCCTTCTGAGTATGTGTTGAAGTATTTTTATTCTTCCAATTAGTAATTCTATACCCTTTGATTTAGAGATGAAGCAGTCACCGGTAAGGAGGGACCTCAAGGAGATCAATCTGTACTAGTCAACAAGAGTAAACACAACAGAAACACGAAGATATGATGGAGGCAATGAAGAACAGATTATTTTATTGCATGAAATTTGATTACATACAATCTGTTGTTCTCAAAAAATGAGAAACCCAAGTTTACCTACAATTTATCTATGGAATAGCTAATTTAAATCTATCAAGAACTTCAAGACTTAGACAACATGAGAAGGATCAAAATCCTTCTACTCTTCAGGCTCTACAAAACCTAGGCAGGTATACATTTTATGCATTGAATCAGACCCATTACATACAAGACAACATCAATAGAAAGCAGATGAATCTCAAAAGGCTCAACAACAAGGAGGTTACTACAGATGGGCTAGATCTACATTGACATCTCAACTAAATTGGAGCATGAGATAGGTGGAACCAATTATAAATGCAAACATAAAAGTAAATGTATATTTGATTTGAATTTAAAATTGATGTTCTGACAATCCTTCAACATTACAAAAGACCAATGCCTTATCCTAGCCATAGAGTCATGCATTAAACTAGAAGAGAAATCTCAGATGCAAGTTACTTTTGACATTGAATTTTCATGTATTAATGCATTACATTAACACAATCCTCAACTCTATCACAAAATCATACTTATATATACATCCAATATACACATTCAAAATCATTAATGTTGAGTTTCAGGATTTAAATTCTTCCTTAAAGAATACCCAAAAGACAAACATTACACTCTCAGAGAAGACTGAAAGAGACACCTCAAATTATCCTTGATAAGATGAAACTGTATAAATTCAAATGGTATTTTGGAGACAATTTTGTGGAAACTCACACATGCCTTGCATATGTGTAAACCTGCAAACTAAAACAAAACCTACAACAAAGACAACACTGAAAACCCAACAGAAACACACTGCTATTTGCAAAGAATGAAAAATGCCATCACTCGAACCTGCAATTTTGGATTTCTCCCTTGGAGAAAATTTCCAAAAAACTGGGACCAGGAACCCTTACAAATGAGAAGAAGTGAGAATAAGAAGAATAGGGAAAAGGATCAGATCTGCATCACCATTTGCCAAGTGTCCTATATCCTCAATGAAAAATTTTCCTTGCATCATTCTGGTGGAAACTTCTCTCAAAATATCTGATATTTGTTGAAATTGATTGCAGAAATGAATTCCCTACTCCGAGAGCTTTCCAATGACATATAATACTTGCTATTTTGGGTAAAACATACCCCTCAAGCGAATTAATCTCTCATGTAGACCAATCATTTAAATTTTTTGAATTTCCACTATAGTCGGAACTATATTAATTAACTTTGATTTTTGCCTATTTTCCATTTGCGCTCCGCCACGTGGCACCTCTTGATTTGCTCAAAATCCACCTGGACACCACCTCACCTGCCACTAGACTTCCACTTCACCATTGTCGGACCCACCACCGGACTGGAACTCTCCTTTGTCACTGATCCGTGATAGATAACTGGCGTGCATCTTCATCTTGTGGATCAACGACCACCATTGATCTTCCTCAGACCTACTCAACCTTTAACACACCTGAACCTTTAACACCTAAGCTGCTCATCTGTTAGGCCCACCATTTAGTCGCTGAGTCATGATGGTTAATTGGCATGCAACTTCATCTTGCAGATCAGCGACCACTGTCAGATCATGTCCCACTTTCTCGGCCTTTAATTCACCTTTCTACTGCAAAATTTGGTTGCCTTAGGATGTGTGCACGCATGTGGGGTCCTCTGGGTCGCTGAGCTAGCTCCTTGTCAAAAACCTTTAAGCTTTGACACTATGGATGTGTGAGACTTTGTATTTAAATATATAAAATTTCCTCCTCACCACCAATGTGGGATAAATGTTTTACACATTCCCTTTCTTTGCATTTGCCTGAAACTTTCTGAGGATATTGCTTTACCCATACTACTCCATGCAACTCACAGTAGGGAGGAGCAAAATGCCTAGCCAATTTCATGCACAATAGGGAGGAAGTGGAAAGGATGCAAGCAAAGATCAGGGACATTGGTTTACACCTGCCAATGGCATTTTCTGAAAACTACCATGGCACTGCTCAAACATGGGAGGGGGTTTGAGGATTTGAGCCTACCAAGTGCATCTGCCAATGCATTTTCTTGAGCCTTTTGGAAAATTCCGTTTTCCATACTACACATGGAAGGGGATTTGTTTGCAATGTTTCCATTGCCTTTTCCATCACCTACCAATGCATTTGTTGGAGTTTCATTACCCTCCACCATGCCACACTTCCATGCACCCACCATTTGCATTTGGTTAAAAGTTATAAATGCCTCCAAAAACCAGGCAAGGGAAATTGGCCAAGCACCTGCCAATCACATTTGCTTGAAGATTATAAAGTCTATTGATAGGGAGGACCCTAGATTGCTTGAGTCAGCTTGACTCACTCCAAGGCCTTTTTCCTAGGATAACCTGGGAATACTCCTCTCTATTCCCCTAATCCCTTCTAGGTCCTCACTACTAAGGTTTATTACTCTTCTCTTTGTGAATTCACTTTCGTAAATCCACCAACTCACTATTCCACTGAATCTAACCAAACACCTTGCAGGGTTTTCTCTACCATTAGCTATACCTTTGACTTCTCCTAAGTCTTTTTCCTCTCATGCTTAGATCTTTTCTCCTATTGATCTCATCTTCCTTTGGTCTAAGGCTAGTAGCCTAAACTCCAGTTTACCCCACAAGTGTTTCCTCTTAGGTCATTGATACCTAGCCAAGTTATCATCAAGCTCACCTAGGGCAAATTTGTTGAAACATCCAATGCCATTCCCTGGTCTTCTACATATAAAACTCTATTGTACATGACTGGCTCTTCTTGACAACCTCCAATGGATGCATGGATCCCATGATGGAGAATCAAGACAAAGCCATGCTTATGACTTCTTGTCACCAACAAAAAACAAGAAACAGAAAGACAACTTTATCTACAGAGTCAAGCTTGGCATGACTCCAAAATTGGAACTCACAAAAAATAGAAAAGTAACATCTACTCTATCTACACTAGCATTTAAATATTTAAGCCATTATTTATAGTTACAAACAAAATTGAACTCTGAGAAAAGAAACTAGAAAATGATCTTCACATTGCTATTCAAAAGATGTTTGTTCCTATGGAATCAACACATCTGACAATCACAATCCAACCTTCTTATAGAATGCCCATTGGGTCTTTTATAGCCTCCTAGACATGTCTTGAATCATCCCTAATAGACGAGATTCAACTTGACACAATTCAGTTTCTGACTAAAACTGTCTTTCTATTTCCATCAGGTCAATGAGATAGCATCAAAACATTTTCCCCGATGACAGTTTACAACTCGTGCATCTTCTTATCGGGTTATCAGCATAGCGTCAAAACGCTCCCGCCAATATCCAATGGCACAGTCCTGATAGTATGTTATTCCATCGAGTCTTCGGTGTAGCTCCCAAACAAGTTGTGTCGATAGTCGAATGCGTGCTCAAAACGGTATGCTTTCCCATTGGGTCATTGGGTGGTACGAAAACTAATCTTGTCGATTCCTGATGGCTCCACTCTAAACTCACTCCACTCACTCCAATCTATTGGTGACCTCATTGGGTTATTGGGGTAGGTGGAAAACACTCCCGCCAATATCTGATGGTTCCACTTTGGTCTGATGCATACTCATCGGGCATCAGGGTAGGGTAAAACTGGTTGTTCCAATAGCTGATGGTAGCACTCATACACTGGCGGTTTCATCGGGATGAGTCTTGCTAAAACACAAACTTTCACAAAGAATAAAAAATGCACCCCAAGCTCCAAATAAACAACGTAATGGACTAGAACCAGTCCTTATGCCAAAATTGCCAAAATTGAAAAGAGTATTTTCTCACCCTTAGGTGCTCCTACACCATACTCCCCACACAAAAAAAAAATCAAGTTCCCCTTGGGGACGACAAGGCAACATCAATGCCCAGTCATTTGAAATCAGATTCTGCAACCCAAGTGGCTTCAGCTTTAGGTAAATTGCACCACTTGATTTAGTGTTCCACGTACATGCCATGCCTTGTTTGCTTCTTCACCCTGGAATCTAAAATTTGTTCTGCCCGTGGTTTAGAAATGGGTGGTATAGGAAGATCACTGAGAGTAGTCTCCACTTCTAGATTTGGTCCATCTGTCACTACTACGAGACCTTTAAACTGAATCAGTTCTTTGACATTAAACACAAGGGACAATGCCAAATTTTTGGGTAAGTCCACCTTATAGGCATTTGAGCCATATTTAGCCAAATTTTTGCAAGGATCCATTCTCCACATCTGAAGCTTACTAGGGACTCCCTTCTTCAATCTTGCCTTGTTCAAATGTACCATAACCATGTCTCCAATCGCAAATTGAACATCCTTTCTCCCCTCATCTGCTTTATCCTTAATCCTCTGCGTAGCATCGATCACTGTGTTTTGCACTTGTCCATGCACCTCTTTCATAGACTAAGTGAAATCATAGACTGACTGAAATCCTCGACATGTCTACTTCTTCCTTCTAGGCTTCCTAAATCTCTAAGTTCATAAACACCATGTGGGTGGAGTCCATAAACAATCTCAAAATGACTCTTACCTGTAGTTCTGTTGACACTATCATTATAGGAAAATTCTGCCTGTGGTAGTACTTGATCCCACATCTATCCATACTATTTTTTTAGACACCTTTGAAGATTACCCAATACTTGGTTAATGACCTCAGTTTGACCATCTATCTATGGATGATAAGAAGAACCAAAAGAAAGGTTAGTTCCCAGTTTTGTCCATAGAGTTTTCCAGAAGTGTCCCATAAACTTCACATCCCTGTCTGAAACTATACTGAGAGGTAGCCCATGAATTCGTACCACCTCTTTAAAAAATAAATGTGCAATGTAACTAGCATCATGCGTAGTTTTGCAGGGAACAAAATGACTCATTTTACTAAACCGGTAAACAATGACAAAAATACTAAACAGGCCAGTCTTGTTTTTTGGCAAACCCACAATAAAATCCATGCTAATGCACTCCCACTGTCTTTTGGCAATAGGTAAAGGCTGGTATAGTCAAGCATTTGAGCTAGTACCCTTGGCTCTCTGACACACAATACACTACTCAACATACTTCCTGATATCTTTATGCATTTTCGGCCAATAATAAAATATTTGCACCAACTAAAGTGTTTTGTTCAGACCAAAATGTCCACTAAGACTTCCATTATGTTTTTCCTGTATGATATTTTCCCTCATAGATCCCCTTGGCACACATAACTGACATCCCTTAGACAAAAGACCACTCTACAATGTGTAATCTGCATACTGGCTATTGAAATGATTACTAAACTCACTGCATACCTTGTATACCTCAGAGAAGTCTTCATCTTCCCTATAAAGCTCCTTGAAACTCTCCACACCTATGCTCTACAAATTCACTTCTTGGATAGTGAGAAGTTTTCTACTTAAGGCATCTGCTATCTTTTTCAACTGTCCCTTGTTGTGCTTGATAGTGAAAGTGTATGCCTACAGGTATTCTATCCATTTGATGTGTCTATTGCTCAACTTTTCTTGAGAATTGATAAAACTTAGGGCTTGGTTATTTGTAAACACTACATATTCTTTGGGAAAAAGATAATGCCTCCACTTCCTAAGATCTTTCAATAAGGCATAAAATGAGTATCTCTTCTTGGCGTAATTCAATTTCTCACTATAGAATGCTACTAGTCTTCCCTCTTGGTTCAAAACACCTCCTACTGCTATATGACTAACATCACATTCTAGGGTAAGCAACTTATCAGAACTTGGTAAAACTAGAATGGGTTGGGTAGCTATCCTCTTTTTGAGCAACTCAAACCCCTGGTCAGCTTCTTTAGTCAACCTAAACTTAGTTTTCAACCCACCCTTAATTGTATCAAGAAAAGGAGCACAAATTTCACTAAAATCTCGAATGAACTTCCTATAAAACTAGGCAAGTCGATGGAAACTTCTTACCTCAGTAGCAGTTTTTCAGTGTAGGCCAACTCTATATTTCTTCTACCTTGTTAGGATCCATTTCCAAAATACCTTGGGATACAACAAAACCCAGATAAATGAGTTCTTGTTTCATAAATTCACATTTTTCGAGATTGATTGCCAACTATTCTTCATGTAGTTTCCTTAATACAATCTGCAAGTGATCAAGATGCTCTTCCTTTGTTTTGTTGAATATGAGGATATCATCAAGGTATACCACTACAAATCTACCTATGTAATCCTTCAACACCTCATTCATCAACCTCATGAAGGTACTAGGGGCATTAGTAAGCCTAAATGACATAACTAACCACTCATATAATCCCTCTGTAGTCTTAAAAGTTGTTTTCCATTCATCCCCTTCTTTAATCTGGATCTGGTGATATCCACTCTTTAAATCCATCCTAGTAAAATACTTTGCTTCTCTAAGACAATCCATTAAATCCTCAATTCTAGGGATAGGAAATCTGTACCTTATGATGATTATGTTTATTGCCTGAGAGTCAATACATAGTCTCCATTTACTTCCTTTCTTGGTTGCTAACACCACTCGCACAACACATGGGCTTATAATTTTTCTTATTAGACCTTGGTCAAGTATCTCTTATACTTGTCTTGCCACTTCTTTGTTTTGTTCAGGAGTCATCTTATATGCAGCCTTATTAGGTAGTGATGCTCTGGGTATAAGGTCTATCTGGTGACTTTTTGTTTTGGGAGGAGGTAGTCTTGTAGGTGTTCCATCACTCACAATGTCCTTAAACTGTTCTAACAACTGTTGAGCCTCTTTAGGTAAAACTTCTTGTTTATTCTTCTATGCTTGACTAGGTTTCACTAAGAGAGCATAATGTTCTCCATCTCCTTTCTTGAGAACTCCCAAAAATTCTTTGCCTCTAGTCAACAACACATTAGGACCACTAGTCTTGGTTCCTTCATCCTCTACCAAAGATTGAATCTTGTATGTCACCCCTTCCTTTGTGAATGCATAAGAGTTCTTTTCTCCATCATGGATAGATTTTATGTCAAATTGCCACAGTCTGCCTAGCAACAAATGACAGGCATCCATGGGTAGAACATCACATAAAACTCTATCAGAATATTTCCCAATTGCAAATTCAACCATACTTGTTCATTTAATAACACATGTTGTCCTTTATTCAACCATGTGAACTTGTAAGGATGACTATGTGGCATGCTACTCAACCCAAGTTTACTTACTGCTTCTTCGGAGATGATATTGTCAGTTGATCCTAAGTCAATGATCACTTTACTCTAAAAAGAGACCTCCTCTGTTTAGGCTCTTCCTTAACTATTTCCCTGATTAGTACCCTTCTAACCATCAGATTCTCACCATTCTCTGAGTCAAGATTTACTTTGGGAGACTTCACACTACGATAATCCTCTTGCACATAATTGATTCTTTTCTTTGAATATGATTAGGTTGCCTTCTCCAGACACCTATATGCAGGATGACCAAAATTACCACAATGGTAACACTTCATGTTTACAAAGTATGAACCTCTACTAGAACTTCCAGATCTACCTCTGTTATTGTTGTTATGACCTCTTCCTCTACCATAGTTTCCTTTTCCACTAGATTGATTAGACTACTCAGTCAATTTTGACTCTCCTTGTGATCTTAATTCACTTCCTCTGCCACTGTAGCTTCCTCTATAACCTTTTGAATCTCAGCCTCTACCTCTGCCTCTACTGGTGCCTTCATGTTTCTTCTTATTCTTTTCTTCTACTTTCAGGGCCAACTGACAACATTTGTGAATTGTAGTTGGACTCGACAAACTTATTTCCTCTTGTATGTTCCATCTTAGACTGTTAAGATATCTTTCTACTCTAATACTTTCATCCTCCATCACTTTTGATCATAGACACAGCTTCTGGAACTCTTCAGTGTAGGTACTTACATATAACTCCTTCTGCCTTAGGTTTTGTCTTTTCCTATGCAACTACACGTCATAATCCTTAGGAAGATAAGTCTCTCTAATTTTGTTTACCATCCCTTTCCAAGTAGAGATGGGGATCTTAAGGTTCTCTCTCTCTATCTCATTTTGTATAAACTTCCACCAAGTAATGGCAACACCTCTCATTCTTGACTTAGCCACTTTAACCTTTTGGGCCTCAGTCACACCTTCACACTCAAAATGATTTTCCATTCCCTCTATCCATTCTATTACCAACTCTACTTCCATCTTGCCACTAAATAGTGGTACTCCTTCCAAATATTTTCCACTCATTGCCTTCAAAGCCTTTAAGAATGGTTCTTGATCAACAAAAGGGTCTGGTGAAGGGACTTCATCCTCTATTGCCACCATTTTACTCTTCTCATCTATCTTCCCACTCACTTCTGTTGTCTTGACTTCCACTACACCTAGTTTCTACTCCAACTGCTCCAACATTTCCTTGAGCAATCGGTTTTCATCTTCTTGGTCTTCAACCTTCTTAGCCAATTCTGCATTGGTCACCATCTTTACTCCTCCTTCTGATACTAGATCAGTCTTGCACTCTTCACCCCAAGTCTTTAACTTGCTCTAATAACAATATGATAGGGAGGACCCTAGATTTCTTGAGTCAACTTGACTCACTCCAAGGCCTTTTTCCTATCCTAACCTGGGAATACTCCTCTCTATTCCCCTGATCCACTCTAGGTCCTCACTACCGAGGTTTATTACTCTGCTCTTTGTGAATTCACTTTCATAAATCCACCAACTCACTATTCCACTAAATCTAACCAAATACCTTACAGGGTTTTCTCTACCATTAGCTATACCTTCAACTTCTCCTAAGACATTTTCCTCTCAAGCTTGGATGTTTTCTCCTATTGATCCCATCTTTCTCTGGTCTAAGGCTAGTAGCCTAAAATCTAGTTTACCCCACAAGTGTTTCCTCTTAGGTCACTGATACCTAGCTAGGCTATCATCAAGCTCACCTAGGGCCAGTCTATTGAAATGGCCAATGCCATTCCCTGGTCTTCTACATATAGAACTCTATTGTATATGACTGGCTCTTCTTGACAACCTCCAATGGTTGCATGGATCCCATGATGGAGAATCAAGATAGAGCCATGCTTATGACTACTTGTCACCAACAAAAAACAAGAAATAGAAAGACAAATTTATCTATAGAGCTGAGCTTGGCACAACTTCAAAATTGGAACTCACAAAACACAAAAAAGTAACATCTACTCTATCTACACTGGAATTTAAAGATTTAATCCATTATTTACAGTTACAAATAAAATTGAACTCTTAAGAAAAGAAACCAGAAAATGATCTTCACATTGCTATTCAAAAGATGTTTGTTCCTGTGGAATCAACACATCCGACAATCCCAATCCAACCTTCTCACAGAATGCCTATTGGTTCTTTTATAGCCTCCTAGAAATGTCTTGAATCATCCCTAATAGACAAGATTCAAATCAACACAATTCAATTTCTAACTATAACTATCTTTCTATTTGCATTGGGTCATTGGGATAGCATCAAAACATTTGCTCTGATAACCGATGACAGTTTACAACTCGTGCACCTTCTTATTAGGTTATCAGCATAGTGTCAAAACACTCCCACCAATATCTAATGGCATGCTCCCAACAGTATGTTGTTCCATAGGGTCTTTGGTGTAGCTCCCAAACAAGTTGTGCCGATAGCCGAACGCGTGCTCAAAACAGTATGCTTTCCCATCGGGTCATTGGGCAGCACGAAAACAAGTCTTGCTGATACCTGATGGCTCCACTCCAAACTCACTCCACTCGCTCCAATCCACTGGCTACTTCATCGGGTTATCAGGGTAGGTGGAAAACACTCCCGCTAATATCTGATGGTTCCACTTTGATCTGATGCATACTCATCGAGCATTAGGGTAGGGTAAAACCGGTTGTTCTGATGGCCGATGGTAGAACTCCATACGCTAGCGATTTCATCAAGATAAGTCTTGCCGAAACATAGACTTTCACAAAGAAGACAAAATGCACCGCAACCTCCAAATTGACAACCTAATGGACTAGAACTAGGCCTTATGCCAAAATTGCCAAATTTGAAAAGGGCATTTTCTCACACTTAGGTGCTCCTACACCATCTTCTCAAAGCTAAACTTCACGCAGGGAGGAGGCTGGAAAGGGTCATGGAGTTTGGTTTACACCTGCCAGGCAATTTCTTGGAAGATTTATTGTCTCTTCAACCACCATGCCACAACAGGGAAGGCTGATTTCATTTGTTGAAACTTTGTTTTTTTTAAAAACCTTCACCACTATTTTCAACAGGTGTGCCATGCAAGGGGCTTTTGGTGACACACCTGCTAATTGCATTTGTAGAAATTTTAATAGGTTTTACCCATTCCAAACCATGCAAGGGGAAGAAAAAATACACCTGTCAAGGAAGATCTGAGGAGGTACGTGAGGGAAGGAGAATTTGGTTTTACACATGCTGATTGCATTCACATGAAAGTTTCTAAACATTTTTAGCAGCCACACAAGGAAATTGGTTTAATTCCATGCAAGGAAGAGGTCACGGGTTATGGAATTTGGCTTGCACCTGAAAATGGAATTTACTTGAAGGTTTAAAACACCTTTTACCCATTCCACTCCATGCAGGGAGCATGATGGCTTTGGGTCTGCCAAACTACATTTTCTTGGAAACTTCTATGCCTACACCACATACTCCATCTCAATGATCAAAGATCAAGTCTACTGCAGTCCATCAAGCTCTCAATAAACCAAATTGCCGATGTGCATTCAAGCTGATTTTGGTATACATTGTTATGAATTAAGACCACTTCACCATAAAATTAATGCATGGGCATGAGCCAAGTCGGGCCCCAAAGTGGGTCTGGCTAAAAAAAAATTTGTTTTCATGCCACTAACCCTCAAAAACTTTAAGGCATCTTGAACATGCCTCTAGAGTTGATTTGCACAATTTTCTGATCATTAAAACTCAACATGCAACTTTCAGGTGCTTGTGTCACATTTTCACATTTAAACCCAAAGATGCATTTTAAAAATTGGTCAGAACAACTTCCTAGACTTCACAAACTGATAGGCATGTACTTTGATATGTTAACTTTCATCTTGCAAAACTACTCCTGAAGACGAATCCTAGGTGAGATATTAATGCACAAAGTTGATTAATTGTCTCTGTCAATAAATGAACTTGATAAAATCAATGTGCAGGGACCACAAAATGCCTTTACTAAAAATATCAAATGATCTCCACAGATCCCCAAATTTGGGGCATAGATACCTTGAAGTATAGGGAAGACCATGGAATGCTCAGTTTGATTGGGAAGCTGATAGTGTGCAAATAGTGAGCTCATGAAAATAGCCACTTTAATAGATGAAATAATGAAAATGCAGAAAACTGAACAAAATGGCTCAAGAAACCTCTTGGAAAACTGATCAAACGGATTGGTAGGAGCATCAAACTGGAAACATAGCTTGTCTTTCATACTCTAAGTAGCTCAAAATAAAGATTCTTATATGACACTCATCAGGGCATCTTTTACACATGTTCAAAGTAGTGCTCTAACTAGCTGTTGAAATAGGGAATTATGCAAACAATACAAACTGTAAATGGATTCATAAGGACTTGAAATTTGGCATGTGGACTCACCTATATGCATACAGTTTAGGGGCATACTCCTTTTAACATGGAAATTAACTAGACATGAAATGAAAATCCTCAAAGTAGGCCACTTGATAAAATCTACATTTGCACCTATGAGCAACTTTCTGGCCACCCCTTGAAATGGGTACTTGATAAACTGATCCAAATTGAATTTTGAAAGTTGTAGAGTACTGCATAAACTAAATGAAAGGTGTAGGACACATTTCCCAAGCCTTACCCCTTGATAATCAACTGGCTCCATTTTACCCTTCTTCCAAAATAGGCCTATCAGGTTGACTCATTAGGTGATCCTTTGAAAGTGCAGGAGCAAAATTTTGAAACGGGCCTCTCAAAATACTCAAATTTTAATGAGTCCCAACACAATCAATAGCAACTGGGTTACAACATACCAACACATGGGCCTGGTAGAATAGGTCACAATCGGGACCTTGAATCAAAATATCTATATTCTATGCATAGTCTAGCTATCTAATTATCTGATTGATTGCATTCTAAATCATAATTAAAAATATATATATTGATCCAAAGGATCTAATCTTCCCAAAAGGGATAAAAACTCGAAGAACAAGACCTAACATGAAAATAACAAAGGTTGGCCTCCGCCAAGAGATTCCTCTGAAAAATGCAAAGAATGAAACATAGAAGGTCATCTACACACCAAGGAACATCGAGATCAATTTCCAAGGCTCCACAAGCTTCAGAATGGGTTTTGATAGATCACCAGAATAGGTCTTAGGCATCCGGTAACAAAGGAACAACTGGTAACAAGAAACTATCATGGAAACCGGTAGCGATATCTTGCCAAAAAGTGATCCAAATATGATGGTGTCTGAAAGAAAGAAAGATGATCAAGTCTTCAAGTAGAAACCAACTCCATAAGATCTAGTGAGCCAAAATCAAGACACACAGAAAGGAAAACTGAAACTGCACATAGAAAACAAAAGAGAAAGGAAATGTTTTTTGGTTGATGCAAGATTGTTGTGAACTGGGGATGCTTCTGCATCAGACTTTTGGGGTTAATAAAAAAGTGAGCCTGTCACTTTGCTAGGGTAAGAGGGAATTCAAGGTGGTCTACCTCTACCTGAGAAATCCAAGATGAATCTTCAACTGTTTTGCCCTTCCACTTCACAAGATATTCCTTATACTGACTGTTTCGGGTATGTAGTGTCATAAATTGTACGCACTTGCTAGGGTGGTACAATTTCACACCTAGTTTAGCACCTGCCTTAGTGCATTTTACATTTTGCATTGCATTTCTCCTTTAGCACTTAATTAATCAAATTAGTTAGGTCTAAGGTCCTATTTCATCATCCTTTGCATCATAAAGTTGGGCCCTTTCGCTAAAGCGTGCCCTTTGCATTTTATTCCTCCAATACATCACTCAATCAAAAACCCTAATTAAGTCCTATTTCAAACTTGGGGGCTCAGTTTTGGGGTCAAAACATCTTGAAATCACCTGTAACTTCAGGATTCTCTCTAAAATCATCATATCTGACGGCCCTGAGAATTTGGTGAAAAGTTGACGGGATCGTGGCGCTCGGAGTGCACATGGTCCCGGACATTTTTCCCGAAATTTTAGGAACACAATCCAATCATAAAATAAAGCTTAACCCCAAGAAATTGGCGGGATATTCAATCTCTAGGTCAGCCAAAAGACGAATTTATGATCTAGGGTTTCCTACATAAGAGCTCTCTTTCTTCATTTGAAGGGATCCGATTTTTGTTTTCAGGAACCTCATATGCAACGAAAGAGCAGATCTTTGAAGACTTCAAAAACATTCAACATCCTTCTGTAAAGCGGAAAATCGCGGTCGAACCCTAGTTGTTCTCCCCTCTTCTTACTTCGAGGAGAGAGAAGGGAGGTTCGCTAGGATTCAATGGGTTTTCACTTAGGGGGAAGACTTTACATTCAAAAGAGGGGTTGAAACTCATAAGATTCAATCCTACACAATGTAAGATTGGATGCTAAATGAATTTCAAGGGTTAGGAAAGCAAGGCTACCCTCTTTTGTAAAGAATGTGCATAGAAGAATTAAGCTAAGCATGCATAGAAAGTCATAAAGATTTGCTTATAAACTGAGTTTAGGTTATAGGATGAAGCTGCGGACCTGGAATTAGCAGTAAAATGTCGATACGGCGTTGTCCTGCAAATTTGAGCAAAAGTTGTCGGGACGATGGCGCCCGGCGCCACGGTCCTCCGAAAAATCCGTCAAACGAAGGGGGATCAGTTCGTCTCTGCACAAGGATTCCAGATCTTCAATCTCAACCGCGTACCTACAACCTACACACAGAAAAGTGAAGACGATTGGGGGGTTAGGGATTAGGGGTTTGCCTTTAGGTCAAACCCCGGTTTTGGAATTAACCAAGAAATGAGAAAGTGCTGTAAATGTAAATGACTGTAATGTAAAACAAGTACTAATACCTTGTTCTAAGGATGTTGGTATCCTTATGTGCAAAGGTTTAGATGTTGTATGTTGTAGTATGTAGTATGTTGTAGGTAGCATGTAGTAAGTGATCTCCTCTTCAATGGTTGAATCCTTGTCTTGAATGCAACACTTAGCCTTGAATGGAGACTTAGAAGGAATGCTTGAATGCTTGAATGCTTGAATGCTTGAATCTTGCTTTCTCCCTTTTTTCCATCTACCCCAATGAGAGAGGAAAATGTAGTTTATATACTTGTCAATTAGGGCTGATAGACTGATTTTCCCGACCTTAGGCCGACCAGGGAAGTATATTCCCAAATTGCAATCAAAAAGACCCGATATCACTTAGGAAACCGGGCCCAAAATAGGACCCAGGGACCAGGGCGCTGGGCGCCATGGTCCTGGAGGACCAGGGTGCTGGGCGCTCTGGTCCTGAGGGACCAGGGCGCTGGGCGCTCTGGTCCCACCTCCGGGACAGCGGGGTGCAAGGAGGTTCAGGCCAATGGTGCTTGAAAAATGCAGTTTTTGGTGTCGTGAGCAAGTTTTGGGGTCTCCATTCAGGTTGCGTGTTGCGTCGCCATCGTGAAGACCGAAATGCAGTCGAAATTGCAAGTGTCGCAATTTTAGGACGCTACATTTAGCCCCCACTTTAGCGGGAGTATGTATGCTCATACTTCCGGTAAAGTACAAGGAAACAACATTGAAAGACTTTCACCACGTCAAGGAGGCAAGATACACCAAGCCCCCAGTGGACTAAGGATCTTACGACTTCGATTGACAAAGTAAAAGGGAAGATCACGAGGGAGAACCATGACTGTCAGTAGTAAGGTTCCCTCACTATGAGTCATGTAAGAGAAATACCGAAAATTTTCAAGGCAAAGCTAAGTTCTCCAAGAAATTTTCAAGTATCGTGAAGGGATAGTCAGGGTGTATGCCCCCCTACGTTAAAGCGATCGCACGCGCCTCAACGGGGGTGATTGTTTTAACGTAGTGATACACATAAGAAATGAGAAAGGAAAGGAGCGCGTTATCGCAAGGATTTAGCCCCCAAGTGTGAGATAAACCCAAGGATAATAGACACAAAACACAAAGCACAAGGTGACTTCGCTTTCCTCGGGGTCAGTATGCTGTATGATAATTCATGTATATCATATGTATGTATGCATAATTGTTCTTCATTCCCCAATCAAGGAAGGTCACCTAGAAGAAGGGAACACATGTGTCTTTTGAGTCAACATGAGAGAGACCAAAGAGATCTCAATGCTTTGCATCGTCCTCAAGTAGACAACACTAAGGACGACAAATAGAAGAATGAGAATAACATATAGAAGAAGTAACAAAAGGGAGGGGGAGAGAATCTGCCATGCTAATGTAGCTAGTCTAGCATGTCATCTACCCCCCGATCTTGCTGATCAATGTTTCGGGAAGGCAGGGAACACGCTAGAGGAGGAACATCCAACACAGCAGATGGAGCTATCACAAGGTCCAAACAAGGGCTGTGTTCATGTTCCAAGCCACGTTGTTCTTGTCTAGGAGCTAGGATAAGTGCTTTAGAAAATTCATTAGATAAATGGTTATCAACATCAACAAGTTCATATTCACTATCAGAAGCAAGAGGAGTAACATTTTCATCATGAATAACATTTTCATCTATATCAGCATCAAGATTTATAAAAATAGGATCTTTAACTCGCACAGGATCAAGACCATCATGCATCTTATGTTTAGGAGATTTAGGCTCAATATCCGGCTGAGGAGAAAATGGAATAATGCTTGTTGAAGGTGTTTTTGGAGATTGTAAATTTTGAGAAGCGGCTGCTTGAGCCCTAAGACGACGTTTTCATCGGCGTTCGCGTGCAGAACGATTACGTCTAGTCTTAGTAGGAAGTGTAGAAGATAGAGGAGGAATGTTTTCATCCTTATCATTTGGGTGTTTAGGTTGTGGTCTCTTAGGCTGGATAATAGGAGAAGAAAAAGGTCTCTTTTCTCTATAAAAGGCACAAGGAGGAACTGCTCCATATAAAGGAGGAATTTTTGGTTTAGGGAGAAGACAAAGTCCATCATGACGAGGAGGTATAGATCTACTCTTAGAAGATTTATCAGGCATAGACATAGTCACATCCATGGGGACGGGTTGGGAATCTTCTTGAGGAAAGACATTAGTTTTATCTTTCAAAGGAAGAATTTCCTTCTCAAGAATGATAGGAATGTCAAGTTTAGGTGTTCTAGGTTCACTTAGAGATAGGATCATATCTATTTTCCACTTTTGATAAGATTTGAAAAGATGATCACTTCGCGGGGGAAGAGATTGGAATTGTTTAGGCCAAAAGTAATCAATAGGAACACTAGAGGTTCTTTCAGCTGGTTTAAAGAGACTATGATTGACAGTAACAACTTCACCATTATGGGGAAATTTCAAACACTTATGTATAGGAGAAGCAATAGCCTTCATGGAAGATAGCCAAGGATAGCCAAGCTTCACACGAAATTGTTCGGAAGAAGGAATAATAGAAAAGTTCACATCAAGAGATTTATTATGGACCTCAATAGGCAATGTAATAGAACCAATTGCAGGAGAAGAAAATGCATCAAATAGTTTCACAATCACATCTGTTTTGTCATAGATCACTTGATTCAATTGCAAAGTAAAAAGAAATTCTTCAGTAATAACATTAATCATGCACGAAGGATCAATAAGCACTCCACGGCAAGGTGTATTTTTGACTTTTGCAACTATGTATAAAGGACCATCAGGTGCTCTAATGGTTTCACTAGAATCAAATGTGATGGAAGGTTCTTTAGGGATTTCTTGCTGCTCTACAAAGTTAATCACATTCGGAGTCATAGACACAAGACCATCAGATGAAAGAGAGGAATCATTAGCCTCAATTGCATTAGAGGTATGAGAAGGCAATGGATCAGTGAAAATCTGAAGATTTTGGTTAGGAGGAGCTACAAATGTGTTGCCTTTATCATTCACTCCAGAAACAGAAATAGTATTATTATCAATCAAATCCTGAATTTTACCCTTTAAAGAAAAACATTTTTCAGTATCATGACCAGGCTGACGATGAAAATGACAAAAAGCTTTGTGATCAAAATAAGGTGAAGTAATCTTTGCAGGATCAATTTGTCGTATAGGAGGAAGAGTAAGCACATTTTGTCCCAATAACTTATTCATAATATCATGCAATGATTCATTCAAAGGAGTATACTTTCTTTCTTTCCTGAAAAATTTAGAAATAGGAGGCACACCTGATGCTGCATTCACATTGTTGCTGATGATGTTTTCATTGAATTTGATGGAATCTCTGTTCGGTTTAATCTTCCCAAATGGTTGTTGACTGCTATCACCCTTATCACTCGGAGCCATAGGATGTGATTGTTCCATTTGACTCACAGTCAGTTGATAATTGTGAAGAGTGGCACACAACTGTTGGAAAGAAGTAAACTCAGAAAACAGAAGTTTGTCTCAAATATCTTTTTGTAAATTAGAAATAAAGATTCTTTGAATATCATTATCAGGCACTGGAAAAGAAATTTGAGCATACAAATGCTTATATCTACCAATAAAATCAGTCACTTTTTCTTTAACACCTTGTTTACAATGCATTAAATCAATCAAAGTAACTTTAGGACTTATATTGTTTTGAAATTGTTGAATGAAAGCATTTGCAAGTTGTTCGAAAGAAGTAATAGAATAAGAAGGCAACGAGCAATACCATTGTAGGGCTTTGTCTCTTAATGTTCTAGTGAATAGTTTTGCAAGCAACCTTTGGTCATAAGCAAAATCGGTACATATTGTTTGAAAAGTCTTAACATGTGTTAGAGGATCTCCTTTACCATTATAAAGCTCCAAATGCGGAATTTCAACATGTTTAGGGGGAATAGCTCGAACAATATCAAGAGAAAGTGGGCTCACAACGTCAAATGTGGGCACACTAAACTTAGATTGATTCATAGAGGCAATTTGTTGCTGTAAAGAAGAGACAGTTTGTGCAAGATTGTTAATGGTCGCTTCAGTCGAATAATTCATATTAGGTGTGTTAGATTGAGATGGAGGTGTGATGTTATTGAAAGAAGGTAAAGAGTAAGGTGGTGGGACCCTATGATAGTCAACCATAGGGGATGATTGGATAGGAGGAACACTACAAGGAGGAATGGAATGGTTAAATGAATTGCCCCCTTGCGTTATGTTCATTTGTGAAGATGTAATAGGAACATTCATTGAAGGAATGTACGAAGAAGTTGGATTGAATGAAGGAAGAGGATTAATTGAAGAAGAGGGAGGATTGCCCCCATGACTAGTGATCACAGGAGGAATGTCTTGTATAGAGGTAGCCATGATGTTTGATGTAAAGGTAGGTATACTAGCAATAGTAGTTGTCAAAGGAATAGAATGATTGACTTGTGTAGGAGGTTGTGTATAACCTAAAGATTCAGCACAACTCTTCATAGGCATCATATTCGAATCCACAATATGTGCGATACCACGTAAAACATCAATTCCATTCTTATCACTTTGAAGCATGCGTTTTAGACCCTCAATTAAAGGAAGAGCTTGACTATCGGGATACTCATGAGACATCCATTGGTGAAAATCGTCAAATTGGTTATCCAATTTGGAAAGTTGTTCAACGGAAACTTCATGGGGAGCTTCTTTATCATTAGGAGGATTAGAGGAATTACCCATATCCTCGTTAAAAAGGCTACTCAAATTAGGTTCCATCTCCTCGGTAGTTAAACCTCGGAAGGACTTAATTCTACGGCTTCGTCTAACGGGAATAGTGTAAGTAGGGCTTACTGTTGTAAAACTCATGCACTAGAGAGAGAGAAAAGATTTTGATCTTAGAGGTAGCAATTTTCAGTAAAACCAGCCAATCTTCCAGATTTAAGCTGTTAAATACAATCACAACAGTCTCCCGAAATTTCGAAAAAAATGTCCGGGACCGTGGCGCTCGGAGTGCAACACGGTCCTTGCAACTTTTTTCGAAATTTGCAGGGATGAAAGGTATGATGATTTTAGAGCTAATCTGAAAAAATTGAGGGATTTTACGATCTGTAGATAGGCCAAATTAAAGTTGCAAATTCAAAATTGAACCCTATCAAGATTGTCGAAAAATGCAAAATTTGAATTTTGAAAAAGAGAGGGAAACTGAAATTTTGAATTTTATGATTTTAGAGGGAATGTCAAAAGCAATGCAAATTTTGAAAATTAAAAATTGACTCAATTTCACGCAAAATTCAATTTTGAAAGCGGAAATCAAAGTTGTTGTAATTAAGCACTTAATTTCAAAAGTCACAAAATGCAAGAATTTGAATAAAGCACTGAAATTTCGAATGAATGTAGACACACTTTTCAGATTTATGATAATAAAAACGCAATTTTGACACAAAATTTTAATTTCGACAATTTTTGAATGATTAGGAGCCTTAGACCAAGCAATCGCAAGACCAACTTTGACTATAATTTTGAAGGTGTTATAATTGATAAAATCAGCCAAAATTCTGGATTTTAGCAGAAAAACACAGTAAGATGTCGCTCCCGAAATTTCGAAAAAAATGTCGGGGACGATGGTGCTCGGAGTGCAACACGGTCCTCGCAACTTTTTTCCAAATTTTCAGGGATGAAGGATAATGTGATTTTATTGCAGAATCCAAAGTTACAGCTGATTTGGAGATGTTTTGATCAGTGAAATTGTCGGACAAAGGTTGAATCAAGAGGGTTTCAAAAATTAGGGTTTTGACTTTTAACCACTTAATTTTCAAAATTAAAGTACAGACATGAATTGATAATTTGTAATAGAAGGGCAGATCTGAAACAAACATTAACAATTAAACATTTCGCAAGTTCAATGTTCAAAAAGAAAATTTAGGGTTTTTATGCAATCACCTCTAAAATTTTGCAAAAGATCAAACATGGAAATGTAATCAACTTTTCAGATCTAAGCATGAAAAATCAGAAAGGATGTTCATGTCGGGTTCACCAAAATGTAAAGCGGAAAATCGCGGTTGAACCCTAGTTGTTCTCCCCTCTTCTGACTCTGAGGAGAGAGAAGGGAGGTTCGCTAGGATTCGATGGGTTTTCACTTAGGGGGAAGACTTTACATTCAAAAGAGGGGTTGAAACTCATAAGATTCAATCCTACACAATGTAAGATTGGATGCTAAATGAATTTCAAGGGTTAGGAAAGCAAGGCTACCCTCTTTTGTAAAGAATGTGCATAGAAGAATTAAGCTAAGCATGCATAGAAAGTCATAAAGATTCGCTTATAAACTGAGTTTAGGTTATAGGATGAAGCTGCGGACCTGGAATTAGCAGTAAAATGTCGATACGGCGTTGTCCTGCAAATTTGAGCAAAAGTTGTCAGGACGATGGCGCCCGGCGCCACGGTCCTCCGAAAAATCTGTCAAACGAAGGGGGATCGGTTCGTCTCTGCACAAGGATTCCAGATCTTCAATCTCAGCCGCGTACCTGCAACCTACACACAGAAAAGCGAAGATGATTAGGGGGTTAGGGATTAGGGGTTTGCCTTTAGGTCAAACCCCGATTTTGGAATTAACCAAGAAATGAGCAAGTGCTGTAAATGTAAATGACTGTAATGTAAAACAAGTACTAATACCTTGTTCTAAGGATGTTGGTATCCTTATGTGCGAAGGTTTAGATGTTGTATGTTGTAGTATGTAGTATGTTGTAGGTAGCATGTAGTAAGTGATCTCCTCTTCAATGGTTGAATCCTTGTCTTGAATGCAACACTTAGCCTTGAATGGAGACTTAGAAGGAATGCTTGAATGCTTGAATGCTTGAATGCTTGAATGCTTGAATCTTGCTTTCTGCCTTTTTTCCATCTACCCCAATGAGAGAGGAAAATGTAGTTTATATACTTGTCAATTAGGGCTGATAGACTGATTTTCCCGACCTTAGGCCGACCAGGGAAGTATATTCCCAAATTGCAATCAAAAAGACCCGATATCACTTAGGAAACCGGGCCCAAAATAGGACCCAGGGACCAGGGCGCTGGGCGCCATGGTCTTGGAGGACCAGGGCGCTGGGCGCTCTGGTCCCACCTCCGGGACAGCGGGGTGCAAGGAGGTTCAGGCCAATGGTGCTTGAAAAATACAGTTTTTGGTGTCGTGAGCAAGTTTTGGGGTCTCCATTCAGGTTGCGTGTTGTGTCGCCATCGTGAAGACCGAAATGCAGTCGAAATTGCAAGTGTCACAATTTTAGGACGCTACACCTTCTATCAAGCATCTATCAATTTCATTCCTTCACTTAGGGCTTGGAAGACATTGAAGAACAATAGGAGATTATCGACTGAAGATTGGCTTGTACTCCTCCCTTGAGGGTTGGGTATGATTTCATGTTGTTTTCATGTCTTTACATAAGCTTTGATATATTATTTATTCATGCTTTAGATCACTTTGCATCTTCATTTAGAGCATTTACATTGTCATTTACAAGCAATTAGGGTTTACTTTCTAGGTTGCTCTAGTTTGCTTTCTTGCATTTTTAGGACCTTGCACACACACTAGGTCTGCACACACAATACATTTTACAAAACAACTTGGCTATTCGTGGAGGTGGAAATCACCAAAGCGAGGGTTTGACTAAGGCAAAACCCTATATAGCCGCCCATCCCATTTTCAGATATCAGTGCAGGTTTGGGACTCGGACGACGCCGCAGGATACAGATTTAGAGAGAACAGGTCGAGACAGCACTCTGTATCAAATTGCAGAGCAGAAGACTAGGACAAGGGTGCTGGGCACCCTGGTCCTACCAGGATAGGGGCGCTAGGCACCCTGGTCCCTGGGATAGAGGCGCTGGGCACCCTGGTCCTTTGGACAAACAACTTTCAGATAGCTTTCTGATAGTGTTTCAGAGTGCAGAACGACAGTTTCCGGTGCAGTTTTCAGGATAGTGGCACCCGCGCTCCCGTCCTGAACATTTTCAGTCCGATTTTGACTCTGGGTACACATCTGCATTCTTATTTCATCCTTGTATTTATAGTTGTTCATTGTTTAATCTCAATTATGCAATCTTGTTATTAGTTCATACTTGCATTTTGGGATTAGGGTTTGAACTTGCATTACTTGATCTTACAATTTCAACAAGGGAATAGAAATCCTAATAGATATCCCTTGGCTCTCTCTTTCACAAAAAGGAGTAGCCAATTGTGCGATATCTCTAGGCTCTTTCGTATTCCGTATTGTGTGTTGAAAGGTAGGATTAGGGTGTGTTAACCTAGTCTCGCTTTTTCCCCTACACATTTTGGTGAACCCGACGTGAAATCTATCATTGCTTCCTCTTGCATTGCATTTGTTAGATCTAGATCTAGATTTAGTGTGTTTTCATTTCATTTTCATTAAAAAGAAAAAAAAAAGGGGGGGGAAGTGTGTTTCTTTACATTGTGTGTTTAAATTTTATGCAATCTTTTCTAAATGTCAGATTTTTATTTGCAAAATGTTCATGCTTTTGATGATTATTATGAGTATAGCCAAGATGAATTAGATGAAGCTTTAGATGAGTTTTTAAACCCTAAGGATGCTAAACCTTCATTTTACCAAAAACTCATAAACCTTGTTACTATGCCATTTAGGTGTGATGAGAAAGATAAGTCGAATGATTCCTCCCAAGGATACATTCCTATCAACTCTTCCCTTGAATCTAGTAACATGGTTGTCTTCAATAATCCCCTCTATGAGGAGATGTCCCCTTTTGAATCAAAAGACAAACCTTTTAACCGATATGATCATGCTTTGTTGGATGATGCTCTTGATGACTTTGTGGCTTTATCGAAATCTTTAAACAAGAACAAGACTTCCAAATTGGTTAACATGATAAACTTGAATGAACATAACAAGCCTCTTCTTGAAGTCCAAGGTGCTTATCCTTCTCCCACCTTTCAAGCTCCTAAGTCACCTCTCCTTACTGTCCAAGGAGGGTATGATCATGATTCCTTTCGTACTCCGAATAAACCAATTATCACCGTACAAGGAAGAAAACCTATGAGTCCTTATAGTTATGCCAAGCAAATAACTAGAGAGAGTTATCATGCGGTTGTCCACACTTATCACACCAGAAATAATAGGCAACCTATTCCTCCTCTTGTTATCCTAGTTTCTCTTCCTAATCCTCAACCAATTCTTCCACAACCTCCTTGTATCTCGCAAGTCATGGGTAAGGAATATGATCTCATAGAACAACTTAAAGCTACCCCTGCTAAGATATCCCTTTGGGATTTGATTCAAACTTCTTCCGCTCATCATGGAATGTTACAAGATGCCTTGAAAGATTTGAATGTTCCTCCACCGAATACATCTAATAATATAGCATCTTTGGTTAACTCTGTGATGAATCCTAAAGCTCAAATTGTGTTTACCCAAGATGAGTTCCCTACTAGTGAAATTCAACAACAATATGATCCCTTGATGATTGTGGTTATCATGAAAGACACTGCTATAAGATGAACACTAGTAGATAATGGCTCTGGCCTTAATGTATGTAGCATTAATCTATTACATAAGATTAATGTGGATACGTCTCTTATTGAGCCTGACTCTCGTCCCATTCGAGGCTTTGACAATGTGGCTAAGACTTCATTGGGTATCATCACCTTACCTCTCATAGTAGGACCTGTTACTTTGCCTACTCCTATCCATGTTATGTCAGGAAATTTAACCTATAAGTTGTTATTAGGGAGGCCTTGGATTCACAGCATGCAAGTTGTCCCCTCTACATTGCATAGACAAGTTAAATTTGTCTATAACAATAAGACATATACTTTGATAGGTGATACTAATTTTCAAGCTTGTCTACAAACATCTAATTCCAAAGGAGATTCTTCTAAGCCATCCTCGTCTAGTGATGACTCTTTAAACAAGATACCTATCGATGAGTCCTCGCTCTCTGATGATCAAAATTCTTTGGATGAGTCTGGAGCTCCTGAAGAAGATCCTTCTCGACTTGAAACCACACATAAGAAGGATTTTGATCCTGAGAAGATCCTCGAAGAAGATGATTGGGGATCTCTTGATTTTAATCCCACTTTTGTAGGTGAATATAAGGTTCCTTCTAGAGAGCTTAAAGTTGAAAAGAAGGAAGAAGCTAAAAATCAATCAACCTTACCTGAATCTATGAGTAATAATTTTGTGGCCGCTTCTCAAACTTCTTCTCCTCACATCTTTAATTATGAAGAGTTTGATTCTTTGTCTTATGAAAAACCACCTTCTCTTCCTAAAATGGCTGATCGTTATGGTCGTGGTTTTCGCATTTTTGCTAAGCATGGGTATCATGGAAAAGGTTGTGGTGCTCATGAACAAGGGATAAGAGTTCCTCTAGAGACTAATTTTCACAATTATGCCTTTGGACTTGGCTATAATCCCTGCAAACGTACTAAAGCTTCTAAAAGACCATGCATTAGTGTTAATGCTATCTCTACATCTTTATCAATACAACACCCTGAGTATATTGATGGGGATCCTTCAGGTGACTATGCTTTGGATATCTTCCCTACTGACGATGCTTTAGCTGAGTTCTTGGGAGCCTATGACACTCTTCCTCGTTATCATCACAATAGGGGACTCCCTTATTGTTTGAACACTGAAGCCTATTTTGGAAAAGAGATTGATAATGATGAGATTGTGAAAGAATTCCCTCAGTTAAAGGATACTCCTCAACAAAGTAATCTTCTCATAAGTGAAACCACTGATGTTAAGATGGACCCTTGCAATAAAGAGAAAGTTATTAAAATTGGGAAATGTTTGGATGAAGAGGAACAAAAACAATATGAAGATTTATTGCATGAATTCCCTGAGATCTTTGCTTGGACATACTCTGACATGCCTGGTATAGATCCTAAGATTGTTACTCATAATGTTGTCTTAGTTCCCGATGCTAAGCCCGTGAAACAAAAGATTCAAAAAATGAATCCTAAGGTGGCTCTGCTTGTTAAGGCTGAGATTGAAAAATTATTGGAGGCTGGATTTATCCACCCTATTGACTATTCCCCATGGATTTCAAATATTGTCGCTGTGGCTAAACCAGACAACAAAATAAGAATGTGTACCGACTTTCAGGATCTAAATAAGGCTTCTTTAAAAGATGACTTCCCTCTTCCAAACATTGACATGATAGTGGATTCTACGGCAGGACATGCCTTGTTATCCTTCATGGATGGTTTCTCAGGATACAATCAAATTTTTATTAACCCTCAAGATCAATTCAAAACCGCTTTCACCACTCCTTGGGGTACGTTTTGTTGGATAATGATGCCTTTTGGACTTAAAAATGCCGGTGCAACTTATCAACGAGCGATGACCCTTATCTTTCATGATTATATGCATAAGATTTTAGAGGATTATGTTGATGATATTTTAGCCAAATCCTTTCTTCGCATGGATCATGTTAAAATCCTTCATCAAATCTTTGAAAGAATTCATAAATATCACATGCGCTTGAATCCTCAAAAATGTGTTTTTGGTGTGGATAGTGGAAAACTATTAGGATTCGTAGTTTCGCATCGTGGGATTGAGGTGGACACTAAGAAAATAGATGCTATTGTCAACATGCCACCTCCTAGAAATGTGTCTCAACTTAAAAGCTTACAAGGAAAGATTCAAGCCATTCGTAGGTTCGTGTCTCAGCTTGCGGATCATACCTTTCCTTTTACTCAACTCCCTAAAAAGGATATCACTTTTCAATGGAATGAGGATTGTCAGCAAGCATTTGAAGATTTAAAAGTGTATTTGGCTAGTCCTCCTATTCTTCAACCTGCCGAACCTTCTAAACCTTTCCTTCTGTATACAGTTGCTTCCTCTCATGCTCTCGTAGCATTGTTGGCACAACATGATAAAGATGGTAAGGAATGTCTAGTTTATTACATAAGTCGTACCTTACTCGATTATGAGACCCGATATTCTACGATAGAAAGACAATGCTTGGCCTTGGTGTTTGCGACTTAGAAATTGAGACATTATCTTTTAAATTCAGAAGTCCACGTCATGGTAAAGTTTGATCCTTTGAAGCACTGTTTCTCTAAAACTGATTTATCAGGACGCCTAGCTAAGTGGGTTATGATGTTAACTGAATTTGACCTTAAATTTGTTTCACAAAGAGCAATTAAAGGACAAGCATTGATCGATCACTTAGTTGAGGCCCCTTCACCTTTCTCCTTTCCTAACCCTGAGTCTTTTCCCGATGACTTCATTCTTTCTATAGAGAAAGATGAAACTTGGGAGTTATACTTTGATGGCTCTAAGTGTCGTACGGGATCGGGGGCAGGTGTTGTTCTGATTTCTCCTACAAGGAAATCTATTCCCTTATCTTATCGTCTAAATTTCCTGTGCACCAATAACATTGCTGAGTATGAGGCTCTTATAGCAGGAATAAAAGCAGCCTTAGCTCTGAACATAAAACACATACATATCTATGGAGATTCACAATTGATTATAAGACAAGTAATAGGAATGTATCAAGCAAAACAAGACAAATTATCAAAATATAAAGACCTTGCCATCTCTTTATTACAAAAATTCGAGTCTTATACCATGGAGCCGGTTCCTCGAAAAGATAATCCACATGCAGACGCAATGGCATGTGTGGCTTCTCTTGTATCTTTAGAGGACCCTGTGGTTGATCTTAAATTTGTTATTCATAACCTTATTTCTCCAGCTATTGTAGATGATTCTAGCTTGGTAACATGTTGTGACTTTGTAGATTCAGATGAATGGTTCTCCCATATCGTAAGATATTTGACTGATGGTACCTTTCCTGATTCCGCTACTAGGAACACTAGGGCTAGAATCCGCAAGCTGTCTGCTAGATATATCATTCTTTCTAATGTTCTTTACCGAAGGGGTTATGATGGTCTTCTCCTTCGCTGTCTTAACAAATCAGAAATCCCCGTTGCTCTTGAAGAGGCACATTTAGGTGCCTGTGGGGGGCATTTTGGGGGCAAATCCTTGGTTCATAGATTGCTTCGTATGAGATATTATTGGCAAACTATGTAGAAGGATTCTTTTTCATTTGTTAAGAAATGTCATCAATGTCAACAACACAATAATCTGATTCATGCTCCTGCCCAAGAACTTCATTCTCAAGTAGCTTCTCGGCCTTTCTCCGCATGGGGTTTGGATCTTATTGGTAAAATCTCTCCTCCTTCATCTCAAGGACACACCTTCATTATAACCGCAATAGATTACTTTACGAAGTGGGTAGAAGCTATTCCCCTTCGCTCTACCACTACTGAAGTGATTTGTCAATTTCTTCTAGAAAACATCATTTCTCGATTTGGGATACCTTCCACTATAATCTCAGATAATGGTACATCATTTAAGAACAAGGACGTGAAGAAATTCCTTGAGAAGTATCATATCAAACATCAATTTTCTACACCATACTATCCTCAGTCAAATGGTCAAGCCGAGTCATCCAATAAAATAATTGAACAAATCCTTCGCAAAACTGTGAATAAGCATGGTAAGGATTGGAGTAACTAGCTAATCTATGCTCTTTGGGCCTACCGAATGAGTGTATGAATTGCTACGGGAACTACTCCTTATAATCTTGTTTATGGTGCTGATGCTATTATGCCCTTAGAGTTAGAGATTCCATCACTTAGGGTTTCTCTCAAAGGTATAGTAGATGATGACTCTTATAGAGAACAACGACTTCAACAGCTTGAGATGCTTGATGAACAGTGTATAAACGCTCTTGAGCATATTCAAGCGTATCACAAAACTCTACAACGAAGCTATAATGATAAGGTTATTCAACGTTCCTTCTCAGTAGGTGACTTAGTCCTTTATGAGAATCAGCGCAATGTGAATGCCTTACCTGCAGAAAAGGGAAAATTTAGTCCTAATTGGCTTGAACCATATATCGTTATTGAGGATTATGGATCTTACAAAATAGTGGATGTAGACGGTACGCCTCTTAAAGAACCTATCAATGCTATGCACTTGTGTAGATATTATGCTTAATTCTTCATTCCTCATCTATCTTCTTTTCAATTCTTCAACATTGGATAATATGTTAGTATCTCCTAATTAGAGCAAAATAGAATTAAATGTTATGGTGTTTAATCTATATTGCTTCATTCTTGACAAGCGTGTCTTCTTATTTTATAGTTTGTCTTGAATTCATTTATTTAAATTGTAAAAGATTTACATTTCCATTATGCTAGCATATTATACAGTGTCTTTATGTGTTAAGTAGAATCGTATCATGTTGTGTTTAAGTTCAAAATTAAATCACATTAGTTATATGATTCTTAGACTTAATGCATATTACTTCCTTATCATCAATGTAGTACTTGATTAAATATTTTAATTAAGTCACACATGTATCAATTTAATCATGGAGCATTGAGAAAACAATCACATGGAAATTAAATTCTGAACATACATGTACATTTACCAAATGTATTAGATTTAATCAAAACAAAATATACATTGTTTTAAGAATTAAAGATAACATATTTGAGAGAAAAGAGAAGCATGTATATATACATATATATATGTGTGGATCGTATACAAATATAGGTCACTGTACATCCAAAATGTCACCTCTCTTACATCATAAAATCATCTCCTATCCCTAGGGCTAGTGGCCGGAGAGTGTCAACTGGACCCTCCCTCCTGATCTGGCCGTGAAGGCAGACCCATGGGTGTGTAGCGTGATACAGACCATGAGTGACTCCGAGAGGAACTCCTACGATCCCTATCCATAAGGATCATGCGATAGGTGGTAGCCTCGGCCTGAGCTGCTGCTAGATCTCACCGCGCCTGCTGAAGGTCCTTTGATAGGACTCTCTCTCTCTCCCTCCATATGTCTACCTGTACTTGGAATGGGGATAACAAGTCCTCATGCCGACCCGCGTTCCCCTGAGGCCTATAAGCAATCTGTGAGGAACTGGGGATCTGTGCTATCGTGGAAATGTCTGTCCCTGCCTGCTGAATCAGGGAACGCAACTCCTGCACATTAGTTGTGGCAGTAGAACAGATTTTTGTTAGTACCATTCTATATCATCAAAACATTAATCAATCAATATAAACCTACTATACCTGGGTCTCCCTCACGCCAATAGGGATCGTGATACGGTAGTATCTATGACTGAGATCTACTGGACTCCCCTCGCTGGACTAATCTGTGCACGACGGGTGTAGGCTAGACGGTACTAGGAATAGGTCTCCATATCGCCTCATGTTCCCCCTGTTGGGGAATAAGAGGAGGATCCAGAGCTATGGTATCATCTCCTGAATGGTGGGGAGCTACATCTGACTCCTCCTCATCATCTCTATCCTCCTCCTCGTCATCCTCATCCTTGTCCTCATCCGCATCATCACCCACATCCTCCTCTTCCTCATCTCTATCTGTGTCCTCCTCCTCCTCCTCGGCACTGGGCTGATCACCTATAGGTGGATCAGGATCTCCTGCCTCCTCATGACCCTCTCCCTCCTCTAGCTCCTCTGACCTGGATCCCTGGTCCTCATCTCGGTCTCCATGTCTCCATGGGCCTGGATGGCCTGTCGGATGATCTGGTGGAAAGATAGGACCTGGATATGATCTCATAAACCATGAGATGTACCTGCGTTGTGCTCTAGGCTCTGCAAAGTAATCAGTGACTACATCCTGATCAGATCCCTCTATATCTGTAGTCTCGATGTCATCTATCGTCAGTCTCGCTACTGCTCTTGGTCTGGGAAGGACCCGTGAGTGTCGAGTATAGATGGGCACATCGGCTGGAACATAGTGCTCTAGCCTAAACTGCCTCCATACTCAGTCAAAGTGGAATGGGACTATGATGTGTGAATATCGTCCCTGCAGTAGGCGGTTCCTCTGTAGACATGCTAACTGTCTCTCCATCCCATCCCATCTATGCATCCGTAGGTAGGGTCTCCACACTATCACCTCGGCTGTCAGTCTATCAAAAATCACTCTCCAATATAAAAAATCTCCAAATCTCCACTCACTGGTAAGTGGATAAGAAAACACCCTAGGTCGCTCGCTAGCCATACTCAGCGAAAAGCTGACAGGCCTAGTGCATGTGAAGTGCTCTAAAATCCACACCTGCAGAAGTGTGCATGTCATCAAACTGAAACCCTGTCCAAATACATACTCCTCAAGGTCGTGATAGAGATGTGCAAGCATACTCCGACCCCAAGCATACACTCTCCTGTGTCTCTCCATCGCTCTGATACACCATGTGAGACCCCCATGCATGTGTGTCCCTCGCCCATTAGGGCAGACGGCTAGTGCTATGATGGCAATCATAAGGCGTCTAAGAAGGGGTACCTCCCCTATAGGATGTAAGAGCCAGCTGACCATAATGGGGCCTCTCATCTCGCTCAGCATGACTCTCCCTATGCAATACACCTGCTCTCTCTGATGATCCTCCGTTGACCGATCGGTCACGTATGTAACAGTTGCTCCTCTGATAGGAAGATGAAGTATACGGTACACATCCTCGAGTGTAACTGTCAGCTCCCCTACTGGAAGGTGAAAAGTGCATATGTCAGGATCCCATCGCTCCATCAATGCCATCAGCATCACAGGATGGAACCGAATGGCTGGCATGAGGATCACATACCACAATCCCACAATCGACAATTTGTCTCTCTCTGCCTAAGTCAGCCGCAGAATCTGATCTCGCAAACTGCAAAGAATATGTCCCGCTGTATGCTCTCTCATGTATGGGAGACCCTGCAACACAAAAACATAACCATAATCAGTACTCGATCATCAAAATTGCTCATGCAAACTGTCGCATATCATATGCCAACCCTGAAACCCCTCGCCAAACCCTGATTGGGACCATGGCGCCCTGTCAGGGACCATGGCGCCCCTGTCAGGGACCATGGCGCCTTGGGGAGACCAGGGCACCCCATAGGGACCATGGCGCCCTGGGTGGGCCCCGGGTCAGCCTTCAAGGCCCGCATATGATCACAGAAAAGTCAAAATGCGAAAAAATCAAAAAGTCAAATGTTCAGTCAACTCACCTCGTCCAGTGGCTCGTCGTCGATCACGGCCTGGCGCAAGATCTCAATCCTTGTGGGAGGCTCCGGTCATCGTGAAGGCATGATGATGGCTATGTGGGCTCCGCTGCAATGAATAGTATTCTGAAATCAACAAAGTGACAAATGAAAATATCACTTTCAAAGTATATACTTTCATTTCTTTATCTTTTACTTTCGAAACCCTAATTTTCCTCTATCATTCATTTTATCATAACTTGGGTTTGGGAGATGCGATTTTTGAGCCATTTGCTACGTTGGAATCGTATTTTCCTTCCCCTACTCTCGGGATGTTCCAAAAAGTGCTCTGATGAAGCCTATTTAGTGAACACCCCTCATCAGTACTCTCTTACACAATTTGTTGTAAGTAAACATGCTACCCTGTTTCACCTCCCTAATAAGCAAGTCGAAACAGGGGGGGGCATATAGCTACTCACAGATTTCATCACCTTCCTTAGTAAGCATTAGGTGATTTTGTGATCTAACGTGTGTTTTGTAGGGTGCGGTTCCTAACTGTGTACTACAGATACCGCTGGGGGCTTGGTCCGACAACTTATGGATATATCCTTTTTTGAATAATGTTTACTTTTCTGTACTTTAGCTTGCATATGCACGTAGTACTCATATGACCGCTAAAGTGGGGGCTAAATGTAGTGTCATAAATTGTACGCACTTGCTAGGGTGGTACAATTTCACACCTAGTTTAGCACCCACCTTAGTGCATTTTACATTTTGCATTGCATTTCTCCTTTAGCACTTAATTAATCAAATTAATTAGGTCTAAGGTCCTATTTCATCATCCTTTGCATCATAAAGTTGGGCCCTTTCGCTAAAGCATGCCCTTTGCATTTTATTCCTCCAATACATCACTCAATCAAAAACCCTAATTAAGTCCTATTTCGAACTTGGGGGCTCGGTTTCGGGGTCAAAACATCTCGAAATCACCTGTAACTTCGGGATTCTCTCTAAAATCATCATATCCGACGCCCCTGAGAATTTGGTGAAAAGTTGACGGGATCGTGGCGCTCGGAGTGCACATGGTCCCAGACATTTTTCCCAAAATTTTAGGAGCACAATCCAATCATAAAATAAAGCTTAACCCCAAGAAATTGGCGGGATATTCAATCTCTAGGTCGGCCAAAAGACGAATTTACGATCTAGGGTTTCCTACGTAAGAGCTCTCTTTCTTCATTTGAAGGGATCCGATTTTTATTTTCAGGAACCTCATATGCAGCGAAAGAGCAGATCTTTGAAGACTTCAACAACATTCAACATCCTTCTATCAAGCATCTATCAATTTCATTCCTTCACTTAGGGCTTGGAAGACATTGAAGAACAATAGGAGATTACCGACTGAAGATTGGCTTGTACTCCTCCCTTGAGGGTTGGGTATGATTTCATGTTGTTTTCATGTCTTTGCATAAGCTTTGATATATTATTTATTCATGCTTTAGATCACTTTACATCTTGATTTAGAGCATTTACATTGTCATTTACAAGCACTTAGGGTTTACTTTCTAGGTTGCTCTAGTTTGCTTTCTTGCATTTTTAGGACCTTGCACACACACTAGGTCTGCACACACAATACATTTTACAAAACAACTTGGCTATTCGTGGAGGTGGAAATCACCAAAGTGGGGGTTTGACTAAGGCGAAACCCTATATAGCCACCCATCCCATTTTCAGATATTAGTGCAGGTTCGGGACTCGGACGACGCCGCAGGATACAGATTCGGAGAGAACAGGTCGAGACAGCACTCTATATCAAATTGCAGAGCAGAAGACTGGGACAGGGGCACTGGGTGCCCTGGTCCTACCAGGACAGAGGCCCTGGGTGCCCTGTTCCTCCGGACAGACAGCTTTCAGACAACTTTCCGATAGTGTTTCAGAGTGCAGAATGACAGTTTCCGGTGCAGTTTTCAGGACAGTGGTGCCCGCGCTTCCGTCCTGAACATTTTCAGTCCGATTTTGACTCTCGGTACACATCTACATTCTTATTTCATCCTTGTATTTACAGCTATTCATTGTTTAATCTCAATTCTGCAATCTTGTTATTAGTTCATACTTGCATTTTGGGATTAGGGTTTGAACTTGCATTACTTGATCTTACAATTTCAACAAGGGAATAGAAATCATAATAGATATCCCGTGGCTCTCTCTTTCACAAAAATGAGTAGCCAATTGTGTGATATCTCTAGGCTCTTTCATATTCCGTAATGTGTGTCAAGAGGTAGGATTAGGGTATGTTAACCTAGTCTCGCTTTTTCCCCTACACAGGGTACTATGTCCAATCCTACTATCCAAAATCTCTTCAATCTAATCTAGTTCCTTCCAGGGCAATTGTTCCTCCAAGTCTGCAAATTTGTCCTCACTGAATTCTAGTTCATGGTACTCATGAAGATCTGCAATGTTGGATATAGGTGAAATACTTAGACTATATATGCATTTCAAAGACTGAACTTCTTGAAAATCTTACAGGGTCCAAACTTCTTCATCTGTAACTTATTATAAGTACCAACCAGGAATCTCTCTTTTCTCAGATATACCATCACTTCATTGCCAACTTAAAATTTCTTGTGTCTCCTCTTCTCATCTTCCTTCTCCTTATATTTGTTGTTCATATCTTTCAAATGTTGTTTAACCTAAATATGCAATGCTACCATGTGATCTGTGAAATCTTCTACTTTCGAACTCTTCCGATCTTCACTGCTAATGTCTCTTAATTCTAATATTCCTCTAAGGTGCACTCTAGTAATAATCTCAAAATGTGTTTTTCTGGTAATTATATTCATTGAATTGTTACAGGGTCCAAACTTCTTCATCTGTAACTTATTATAAGTACCAACCAGGAATCTCTCTTTTCTCAGATATACCATCACTTCATTGCCAACTTAAAATTTCTTGTGTCTCCTCTTCTCATCTTCCTTCTCCTTATATTTCTTATTCATGTCTTTCAAATGTTGTTTAACTTGAATATGCAATGCTACCATGTGATCTATGAAATCTTCTACTTCCGAACTCTTCTGTTCTTCACTGCTAATGTCTCTTAATTCTGATATTCCTCTAGGGTGCACTCTAGTAATAATCTCAAAATGTGTTTTTCTAGTACTTCTATTCATTCAATTGTTGTAGGAAAACTCTTCTTGTGGAAGGATCAAATCCCAACTTCCTATTTTATCTCCCACTAAACATCTCAACAAATTTAACCAAACTTTGGCTAACAACTTTTGTCTGTGCATCAATCTATGGATGAAAATTACAACTAAACTTCAAATCTATCTTCATCTTCGTCAAAGTGTTCTCCAAAAACAACCAACAAACTTAGTGTCTTTGTCTGTGTAGGATTTTGCCAAGATCAAGGGCACAATGAAAAGCATAAAAAGAGAGACAATAGAATGATAAGAACAAACTGTATTCTCATCAATATGCAAAATGATCAACTGGATTAACCAATACAATGAATATAGGCCTGCTTATATAGGCATGGCCATATGGATGTACAAGCACACAATTATGACATTTGGCTCAATGAGAAACAAGGGTAGGTAAGAAATACTAGGGGTAGGTAGGAGAAATAATATAATATTCCACAAGAGGTGGATGACCCACCGAATGTGGAGTGTAATAGCAAAATAAGGCCACAAAGCATGGAATTTCTCCTACAAGCTCTATCCCTATGTGCACACTTCCCTAAGTGTCTTAAATCCAAACTACGAAGAGATGCATTATCCTAAGTTAACTTAAGTAAAGTGTAATAATATCCAAAATGAATATTTATTTACACCAACACCCCCCCTTAAGTGCAACTTAGGGGAATGAAGACTCAAGTCAACAATGCAAGATGGGTCCCGACTACTAGGCCATGATAGGTACCCATGTACAATATGAAAATGCAAGCAAAACTATGCAATGCAATCTCTCACAAATGGAGAAAGGGAGAAAACCGAATGGGAAAAAAAACTCCCCCCCTAAAGAGAGATGAATGTACAAAAGACTCTCAAAGAAGAAGGACAAAACCTCAAAGAGGAAAAAGTCCCTCCCATAAGAGAGGAAGGAGAAGTCAGCTGACCCCCCCTAATGACACATCCCACACCCCCAAGAGAGCTCGCAACTACTAGAACTTACTCTCGATGAAAGGTTTGGTGAATATGTTAGCAACTTGCTCTGCTGTAGGACAATACTGCAACTCAATGACCTGCTCCTGAATGAGCTCTCAGATACAGTGCATATGAATCTCGATGTGTTTGGTACCCTAGATGTAATGAAGGATGTGTTTTGCAGCTTTCCAATGAAGCTCATGTGGTTCCTGCATGAAGCAGGAAACCATGCCAACTGCAAATGAAATATCAGGGTGTGTATGGGTCAAGTAGATGAGACTACCCACAAGCTGACGATACAAAGTGGCATCAACTAATGGAGAAGAACATTGAGCCTCAAGCTTGACTCCTGAAAGAAAGGGAGTCGAGGCAGGCTTACAATCAGCCATCTGAAAGCGTGCAAGTAGATCAAGAGAATACTTGGGCTGTGATAGTGTAATCCCAGAAGGTGACTGTGAAATCTCTATCCGAAAAAAGTAGTGCAAAAGACCCAAGTCAGTCATAGCAAATCTATCATGCAGAGTAGATTTAACCTTGCTAATGATGGATGAAGTACTCCCTGTAATGATCAAGTCATCAACATAGAGCACAAGTATCAAGTGAGAGTCATCCTATTGCAAAATGTAGACATTCGGATTGGAATGACACCTAGTGAACCCTATGGAGAGAAGAAAGGAATCCATCTTGGCATACCAAGCCCTGGGGGCCTGCTTAAGGCCATAGAGAGATTTTCCTAGTCTACAAACCAAGGAAGTATCCTGGATGAAACCCTGTGGCTGCTCCATATAAATCTCCTCATCAAGATCACCATGAAGAAAAGCACTCTTCACATCCATCTGATGTACAACCCAACCATGAGCTGCAGCAATAGCAAGTGTCAAACGAATGGAGTTCATCTTGGCTATGGGTGCAAAGGTCTCAGTATAGTAGACACCTACAACCTGAGAGAAACCTTTCACAACAAGCCAAACCTTATACTTATCCACACTACCATCCGCTACAAACTTGGTCCGATAGATCCACTTACATTGAACCATCTTTCTCCCCTTAGGGAGATGGACTAAATCCCATGTGTTGTTCCTCATCAAGGAACTATACTCTTCCTCCATAGCTTGGTCCCATTCAGGAACCCCTAATGCTTCCCTAAATGTCTGTGGATCAGAAGTTGTAGCAATGAATGCATGTGGTAGATCCTAATGTTGTGATCAAGTTCTCCATGTATTTGAAGGATCCCCAACAAGAGAACCCGCAGACTCAAGTGTCTGTCGAGCCCAATGAGGTCTAGGTGGAGGTGGAGAATGAGGCTCTTCAACTACAAGTGGACCCTGTGGAGGTGTAACCTTGCGAGTCAAAGTTGAAGGAGTCTCATCATCTGAATCACTAACATCACTATCCACAATGGAGGAAGGTGGAGGAGGTAGAGAGGCGAAGCTAGGAGAGCTTTCCTCAAAGTGAACACTCCTCTCAATGAACACCTCATGTGTCTCAGGATCCATCAATCTATATGCCTTAACACCCTCAGGATATCCAACAAATATGCAAAGCTGACTCTGAGGTTCAATGTCTTGCATTTCTGTGGAGGTATGTGAGCCCATGCTGGACACCCAAAGACTCTGAAATGTGTCACAATTAGTTTCCTACTAGCTGAAGCCTCAAAAGGAGTAATACCTTGCAAAGCTTTGTGAGGAACCCGATTCTAGATGTGTGTGGCACAACTGATAACCTCTATCCAAAAGGCGGGATCAAGAGAACATGCATGTATCATACAGCTAGCCATTTCTTTGAGAGTTCCATTCTTGCATTTTGCAACCCCGTTCTATTGTGGAGTGTATGCGATAGAATGCTGAAGATCAATCCCCTCAAATGTACAAAAATCCTCAAGTCTTTTGTTCACATATTCCCTTCCATTATCTATGCGAAGAATCTTGACCACCTTCCCTGATTGCTTCTCCACATGAGTCTTGAAGTCTTGAAATATGTCAAATACTTCACTCTTATGAGTGAGAAAGTAGACCCAAGTGAAGTGGGAGTAGTCATCAATGAAGGTGAGGACATAGCGAGCCCTACTAAATGAAGGTGCTAGAAATAGACCTGCTACATCGCTATGAACAAGTTGAAGAACTTCCAAAGCTCTCCATGTTTTCCCCTTATCAAATTTCTCCTTGGGATGCTTGCCCATGGAAAAACCTGAACATACACCCTCTGAAAAATTGATTCGAGGTAGACCTATGACCATGTCTTTAGTGTTGAGCTACTGAAGATAGCGTTAGTTGAGGTGACCAAACCGCTCTTGCCATAGCTTACTTTCTGAATTTGAATGAGTAAGCAAGGCCCTAGAAGGTGAAATTGGCACAAAGTGGGAGAATGAATAAAGCCTTGAGTTGTCATTGACTTGTCCCACTGCTACCAAGGCATCATCATCAAGTTTACCACAACTGAATCTGGTGTAAACTCAACCTTTTTCCCATTTCCATAGTGAGTAATTTGGTAGATAGAGAGAAGGTTAGTAGACAAGTTAGGAACATAGAGAACATTCTCAAATGTTCCATCATCCATGTCAACTGAACCATTCCCTTCAACCTCTACTTGAGTATCATCACCTATGTAAATGTGAGGTACCTTAGATGGCTCCAATGAAGAAAACTGCTCCTTTGTAGAACCCATGTGATATGAGGCACCCGAGTCAAGTATCCAGTGCTGTGAAGAACCTGTTGTAGCCACAAATGCTTGCCCTTTTCCCTTAGAATGTGAGGAAGAGGAAGGAGATGAATCCTTCTTTGTGTAGGCAGATGGCAAGTTGATGTTGTTTTTCTTAAGAAGATTAGTTAACTCATCAACTTGCTTTGTGTGGCATCAATGATCATCATGACCATACTTCTTGTAGTATGCACAAGTTGGTTTATCCTTCTTAGGTGGTGTCCCTTTCTTGGAAGAGGATGAAAAATCACCTTGTGATGGAGAGGATGATTGTCCTTTTTCCTGTTGTGGCTTAGACTTAGAATGATTCTTCTTCTTGTTGGAATCTTTGCCTTGACTTCCTTGATTCCCTTGATTAGCCACCAAAGCCTTGGACTTTGAATACTTGAGAAGCCCCATGTTCAACAACTTAGATTGTTCCAATATCAACATTTCTATGAAAGCATCAAATGAAGGCATAACATAGGAACTCCCCACTATCAAACGATGAGTTTGGAAGCTAGACACAAATGCTGCATATTCTAGTGCAAGCTTGTCCAACAAGTTGAATATCAACTAAGCATCCTTTTTGTCAATTCCACAATCCTTAAGCTTTGCTCTTAGCTCATTTGCTTTGGTGACATAATCTTGGATTGTATCAAAACTCTTAGGATCCAAGTTGGTGAGATCATTGTCAATTTTGTAACCTCTGATTTCATCAACTTGACCATACAATTTCTAAAACATATCCCAAGCCTCTTTGATTGTTGTACACTTCTCAATGTGAAAAATGAGGTCATCTGATACATACTTGCACAAAGTTCCAAGAGCCATGCAATTCTTTGTGAGCCATTCTAACTGAGCATTAGGATCAGCCTTAGGATCAAGTGGTGCTGCTATTGTTCCATCTATGTAATGCATGAGACTCTTTTCCATTAATTTACTCCATACTTTAATTTTCCATGATGCATAATTATGTGGAGTTAAAGGTAGAAATTTATGAGGACTCACTGCAACAAAAATGAAAGAGCACAAAGAGAGGCACAATCACACAAGACACCCCCCAAAATTCACTCAATCAAAGAACCCCCCCAAAAGTGATGATTTGGCACTTTATAATTAGTGCGTATACAATGGGCCACTTGCAAAAAATGGCAAAGTGGACTTCTAATTACAATTTTACAACTACTTCAATAAGGCCAAAAGAGACTCAAACTGATAATGCAAGAGATCTAAACTAAGATCCAAGCACATTACAAGTACCTAATAGGCCAAATAAGACCAATATCTGAAAGTATAATTTCCACTCAAAATATCTGAAATCTGATCATAGATTATGAAAGTAGACAAAAAAACATGCACTTAAAAAAAAATCGGCACCTAAAAAGGAGGTCGTATGAGCTCAAACGAGGCCTTTGAAGTTGCAGAATTAAGGATTGGATAGATACAGCTGAGAGAATCCAAAAATTTTGAAAAACCTATGCACCAAAATTAGAAAATAACCACACCACTGTGAAGATCACGAAAGTTTAGCCCATTTCAAAAAAAATGCACCAAAAAAAGAACAAAAATGAGCAAGATATGGCCTTTCAAAGTTGGATTGCAAAACTGAAAAGCTCAATGAAGAGGGGGTCAAAAAATTTCAAAAGTCTGCTTATGTAGCACTGACATCAGCAATTTATGAGCTTAAATTTGATGGTCATATGACCGTCATGAAAACTTCACCTCCCTACTGACTAGGCATCCGTACTGTACGGACTGTTGACTAGGCGCGGTGACTGGATAGCTGATTAGACGTACGGACTGCTGACGTGGCATAGTGACTGGGAATACTGACTGCTGACCATGGGCCAGTGGCCGCCTGCCACATGGCGGGTGCGGGTTTGTCAGTTTAGAGGGCTGCTAGTGGGAGGGAGGCGTCATCGGAGGGACGGGCAGCGTGAGTTTGCAGGTCGCAGGAGGTGGAGGCACGGCGGTAGCTGGAGCGGCCGACGAGAGGTGTAGAGCAGCCAGCGGGAGGTACACAACGACGGCATGTGAAGCGAGGTGGTCGAGGAGAGCACACGATGGTGACGGGACCTACAACCTGCAGGGTACTACGGAGTACGGGGGGGTCTGCGGACCCCCAAAACAAAAAATTTTTTTTTTTTTAATTTTTTTTTTTATCGCTATTTTTTTTTCTGAAAATTTTTTTCTTTTTTTTTTGAAAAATAATTAAATTTTTTTTCGAAATCCGTACAATAATAGCCAAAATGGGGAAAAAAAATTTCTCACCAAAATAGGTCGACTTTATAGTCGAATTCATGGAAATGGCCTCTCGGATTCAATGGTGATGTCCAAATCACTGTACAACGCCCCCAAAAAATGAAGATCCCCAAATCCAAAAATTGAAGCCTCCAAAATGTCTCCAAAAAACTGATCAATGAAGCCCTTTAGGCTCTGATACCATGTAGGATTTTGCCAAGATCAAGGGCACAATGAAAAGCATAAAAAGAGAGACAATAGAATGATAAGAACAAATTGTATTCTCATCAATATGCAAAATGATCAACTAGATTAACCAATACAATGAATATAGGCCTGCTTATATAGGCATGGCCATATGGATGTACGAGCACACAATTATGACATGTGGCTCAATAAGAAACAAGGGTAGGTAAGAAATACTAGGGGTAGGTAGGAGAAATAATATAATATTCCACAAGAGGTGGATGACCCACTGAATGTGGAGTGTAACAACAAAATAAGACCACAAAGGGTGGAATTTCTCCTCCAAGCTCTATCCCTATGTGCATGCTTCCCTAAGTGTCTCAAATCCAAACTACGAAGAGATGCATTATCCTAAGTTAACTTAAGTAAAGTGTAATATCCAAAATGAATATTTATTTACACCAATAGTCTGAAACTATGCTCTTAGGTAATCAATGCAATCTCCACACTTCCTTGAAAAATAGGTCTGCTACATGAAATGCATCTAATGTCTTTTTACAAGGTATGAAATGAGCCATCTTTGAAAAATTTGTCCACTACCACAAATATAGAATCATTCCCTCTCAGTTTCTTATGTAATCCAAGTAAAAAATCCATGGTTATATCCTCCCAAGGTCTTACCAGTACTGTCAAAGGTTTATACAATCCCACATTCTGACTACTACCTTTTGCAACTTGACAAACTCTACAACTCTGCACATATCTCTTAACATCCTTATGAATCTGGGGCCAAAAGTACTGCTCACTCACCAATGCAATTGTTCTGTCAATGCCAAAATTTCCAGCTAGTCCTCCACAGTGTTTCTCTTTTATCAAGTTCTCTCTCATAGAACTCTTAGGTATGCACAACTAAACTCCTCTGAATAACATCCCATCATGAATGAAGAGGTCCAACCATTTTCTCCTATCAACCATAATTGTTTCTCTAAATGATTTCTAAGGTTCTACAAAATCTTGGTCTTCATCATACAAGGTCTTCAAATATTCAAAATCTAATACTGTCACTCTCATCTCTATCAAAAAATTCCTTCTCCTACTCAATGCATCAACAACTTTATTAGATTTTCCACTTCTATGCTTTAACACAAAGGTGTAACTCTACAAGAGTTCTACCCATCTCATATGTCTCAAATTCAACTTACTCTAACTGTTCAAATACTACAAAGCTTGATGATCTGTATATAATACAAACTCCTTAGGCAATAGGTGGTGTCTCCATTTCTTCAAGGCTTGAATTATGGCACTAAATTCCTGATCATACACTGAATATCTCTTCTGGGCATCATTCAAATTCCCACTGAAATAGGCTACTGCTCTCGCTTCTTGACTGAAGACTACTCCTATTGTTGTTCCTCTTGCATCACAATACACTTGAAATACTTTATTGAAATCCGGTAAAGCTAACACAAGCTGCTCAGTCACTTTCTGCTTCAACAATTGAAAACTTTTATTTTCTCCACTTCAATTCCTTCTGATATCCTCTCACGGTCTCAGTCATAGGGTTACAAAGTGAACTAAAATTTTTAATAAAATTCTGGTAAAAGCTATCCAATCCATGAAATGATCTTTACCTCCCCAATTCTTTCTACTATAGGCCACTCAACAATGGCTTTCACTTTTTAGGATCGATCCTCAAACCATCCTTAGATATCACAAATCCTAAATAGACTAACTCATCCTTCATGAAAGTACACTTCTTGATATTGATCAACAACTTTTATTCTCTCAACCTCTGCAAAACTTGTCTTAACTACAACAAATGCTCCTCTTTTTTTTTACTGAAAATTGGAATATCATCCAAATACACAATAACAAACTTACACAAAAATTTCTTCAATACCTCATTCATTAGCCTCATGAAAGTACTTGGTACATTAGTCAATACAAAAGGCATCACCAACCATTCATATAGTTCTTTGTTTGTCTTAAATGTTGTCTTCCACTCATCACCTTCTCTAATCCTAATCTGATGATATCTACTCTTGAAATCTATCTTTGTAAAGTATTTTTCTCCACTCAAATAGTCCATTATGTCATCCATCCTAGGCAAAGGAAACTGGTATTTCACTATGATCTTGTTTATTGCTCTTGAATCAATACACATTCTCCACTCTCCATTCTTCTTAGGTGCTAATACTGCTAGTACTGCACAAGAGCTCAAACTCTCCCTGATCAAACCTATCTTTAAGATCTCATGCACTTGTTTATTTAGTTCTTCATTCTCTATTGGTGTCAACCAGTGTGCAACTTTGTTAGGCAAACTATCTCTAGGAACCAAGTCCATGCAATGACTAATACTTCTTATAGGTGGCAATCCATCAGGTGCATTATCTGAAATGATGTCCTCATATTCTATCAGAAAATATCTTATCTCTTCTGGGTGCTCTCCTTCTGGTTCTAGTCTCTTATTCTTTTTAGGAATTAAGGAAAAACACACATTTTCATGTCTCAGTCCATCCATGAATTTCCTTCCATCTACTAAACAAATTCTGGCATTCATACAGACTTCATTCTTCAAAGGTTCCTCCAAAGGTAACAAGGTTTACTTCACCCCATTGGCCACAATAGTATATGTATTCTTCCTCCCATAAAGTATTTCCTATCTATTAAACTGCCAAGGTCTACCCAACAAAAGATGACAAATATCCATAGGCATAATATCACACAAAACTTCATCATGATAATTCCCAATTTTCAATTTCACCAAACATTGTTCCCTTACTAACAACTTATGTTCATCTCCAATCCATGCTATCTAAATAGGCTTAGGGTGTTTCAATCCCTCCAATTTCAACTTATTCACCATCTTTTCCTAAAACAAGATTATCTGAACTACCACTATCAATAACAACTTTCCACACTTACCGGATACCTTACATCTGGTCTTGAATAGATTCTTCCTCTGCAAGGGCTCTTCATCTCCTCCGGTATGACACAAAGCTCTCCTCATCATCAACAATTCTCCATCTTCTAATTTATTGTTTGATCTCGTGAGATTTTATTCCACCACTGCTTCTCTTCCGGTAGCTTCTGTGTTCTTACACTCAAATACACGATGTCGTTCTCCTCCACACTTAAAGAAAGTTCCTCTAAATGTCCTCTTGTCTTGTCTTCCAAAGTTCTCATTCCAGTAACCATTCAGTTGTCTCCTCTGGTAGACATTTCTATCATCCTTATAGTATGAATTACCTTCTTTTCTCACTTCCTTGTCCTTGTTTTGATCTGTACTGGTTCCTCTTCCTTCAGCATATCCTCTTCCTCCTTGAAATCTTCCTCTGGTAAACATTCCACCTCTAGCTCTTTGTCTCTGCTCATGTCTTTTGTTCAATTTATCTTCATCCTTTAGGGCATACTGGTAAGCCTCTTCAACACTCTCCAATTTGATCATATTGACTTCATCTTGTATATACATCCGCAATCCATTCAAATATCTTTCAATTTGTTCAACTTCATCATCAACATGTCCGGATCTAATGTTCAACTTGTAAAATTCTTCGGTGTACTCCCTCACACTAGATTCCTTCTGTCTCAGATTCTGCAACTTCTAGAACAAATCCACCTGATAATTTGCTAGCACAAACTTTGATATCAAATTAGCACTCATTGGATCCCATGTCTTAATACTGTATTTCCCTCTTCTTTGTCTATCAACTTTCAAATACTCCTACCAAAGTGGTCCAGAGCACATTACATTTCACAGCTAATTTTCAAGCATATGGTGTTGTCTATAGGTTCCTTTATGTTGTAATTGTGGGTTGGATAAATGATCAACCATGATGTAACTGAATGCCTATTTTGTATGGTCAATAATCTCTTAGGTGAGCATATAAACCTAGAGGTCTATTAGGCCATGAAGGCTTGGAATTTGGATTTTGTCAAAGTTAGTATGTCTAGGATGTTGTCTTATGTGTTGGAGTAAATAATGACCTCGGTTGTGTTTCCATAAGGTCTAGGTAGTTAATAACTAGTGTTGTTCTAAAATTACAAAATTGCAAAATGTTGCATTTGTTGTCAAGCAGCTTTTCAACGTTGCCGGTAGGATGACAACTACTTCTCCAATGGTCCTAACTATTCAAAAGTTGGTTATGGACATTTGAAGAGGTTTATATATATGTGGACTACCATTGGAAGGTGTGTCAAAGTTTTTGTAAAGTTTGGCAAAGAAATTAAATAAGACAAATTTGATTTTCGCCATACAGAGATTTTTCCGTATGATTCATACAGAGTGTGAGGATTCCTGATGAAGCTTTGATCTAGTCAGGAGTAACTCTCAAACACCCTTCCAATGCACCAGGTTTGACCTGTCAAAATAAATTATAGTAGAAGTTACAAATGTTTATTTTCTACAGGTTGAAACCCTCCATTTTCAAGGGTTATAATGCAAGTAAGATCCTAACTTGCAGTCTACTCATTGGGATCCGATGGCCATGGGTAGAATGCTAGTTAGGGATGTGTATTTTGAGATTCTAGAGGGGTGAGATTAGAGGAGTTGGTTGGTATAGTACCACCAAACCCTAGTCTAAACCGGATGAGGGTTTAGATTAGATTAGATGAGTTTCTTTGAGTAGATAATGAACAATGATGAGAAGATGAGTTGAAGTGCTGAAACTAGGTATTTGAACATAAGAGAAACATCCCAGAAAGTTGGAACCTTCTTGTGATCCCATTCTCCATATGTCTTTTGTGAGACTGGTCTAACCTAATCAATTAGGCTTATAACCAAGTAGGTGTTGAAGAGTGCAAGAATAGGCTGGAAATCCAACCTTTTCAAATCTGATAGTGGTCCCAAAAAGGTGTTTGTAGCCTAATTTTGGTTTAAGTGTTGCTTGGTGTCATTTGGAGAAAAGTCCCAAAAGACTAAGAAATAGGGATACTAAACTAGTAAACTAGTGTTGGTAAGTCTATGAAACTGGTATCGGTAAAACTCTGAAATCGGTATTAGCAAACTGTGAAACCTATACCGGTGGGCTTGTCTAGTCCTCAAAACCCAATACTTGTCTTGTGTTTCAAGTGAGCATTATGGAAGACCTTGATAGGTCTTAGGAAGTGGGAAAGAGTGTGAGTCAAACCAGTTAGTGGTAAGAAGTTGATTACACATTTGAGGTGTGAAACATAACCAGAAAAAGAAGACTAGAGGTGTGTGGGTGGGTTTATCACCCTACTATTGCCAACCTCCGCATCAGGTGGTATCAGAGCTCTAGAAGGACTTGGAAAGATTTGGAACCATGGGATTTAGAATAGAGGGACAAGGTGAAAAAGTGATACCCTCTAGAGTCACCAATGTGGAATTGGCTAGGATAGTGATGGAGCATGTAGCCAAGAACAAAAGGATGGAAGCGGAACTAGCAAAGTTGAAGAAGGATCAGGATGGGAAAAAAGTTGGCGAAGAAGAACAAGAACAACAAGAAGAACAAGAAGAACAAGAACAAGAACAAGAACAAGGTCAAGAACAAGAACAAGAACAAGAACAAGAAGAACAAGGAGAAGAACCAGTTGTACTGACAGATCAAAGGCAATTCATTGAATCCCTTAAGAAAGTAGGTGGAAGAGACACTAAGGCATAATTACCTATGTTTCAAGGGAAGATGAATCTAGAGGAGTGCATGAACTAGATTGAGGCCTTAGAAAACTATTTTGAATATAAGGAGGTGAAGGATAACCAAAGAGTAAAGGTGGCTAAGTCAAAATTGAAAGGCCTAGCCCTTAGTTGGTGGAATGTCCTACAAAGGGAAAGATTGGTGGAAGGTAAGAAACCCATCACTTCATGGAAGAGGATGGTGTCAAAAGTTAAGAAGCAGTTTGTCCCTGAGGATTATGAGATAATCCTACATAAGAAACTACAAAATTTGAGTCAAAAATATCTGAATGTTAGTGCCTACATCGAGGAGTTCCACAGAATGACACTCAAAGAAAAGATACTGGAGAGTGAGACACAAAAGATAGCAAGGTACATGAATGGCCTTAAGTTTAACATTCAAGATGAACTTGGTTTGTTTAATCCTGCATCAGTGCATAGGTGTTATCAAATGGCACTTAGGATTAAGGAGAAGCAAAAAAGGCGAGGAGAACACCATAATAGAGGAAGGGGTATAAATTTCAAAGGTAAAGGCAGATTCAATGGTAGAGGATCATACCCTACAACCCAAGGAGAAACCAGCAATCAGGAACATGAGGGAGAGTCAGGGAACAATGGTAGTTTTATAGGGAGAAGAGGAAATGGAAGAGGACCTAGTGTTTTGACCGGTAGGTGTTTCTCTTGTAACCAGGTGGAACATCAATCCTTTTGGTGTCCAGAGAAGCAAGGAAATGGTGTTGAAGGGGGTGAAAGGAGAGCACATTTAATTCAAGAGGAAGATGGTCAGAGCATGACCTCCTTCCACACATCAACTTCAAAGTCTACAAACCTAGAGCAAGGAGAGCTCTTGATGATAAAAAGGACTCTCTTGAAGGAACCAATCAGCAAAGAACCACCTCAAAGGAAGTCTCTTTTCAGAACCACCTGCAAGGTACAAGGTACAAGGTAAAGTTTGTAAGGTCATTGTAGATTCAGAATCCACAGATAACATAGCTTCTATTGAAATGGTTACTAATATGAACTTACAACAAATACCTCATCTCTATCACTATAAGGTATCTTGGTTGAATAAAGGACAACAAGTGTTGATTAGTGAACAAGTTTGGGTAGATTTTTCAATTGGTGAATATAATGATAGGGTGTTGTGTGATGTGGTAGAAATGGATGCTTGTCATTTGTTACTTGGTAGTCCTTGGAAATATGATGTAGATGCTAGGCATGAAGGTAGAAAGAATGTCTACACCATCACCAAAAATGTAGAGAATTTTACCATGACCCCTCTCCCGGATGACAGTAAGAACAAACACATTGTGACTAGTGTCATATTGGTAGATGAGAAAGAATTCATGAGGGATTTGAAGGAGAAGGATACTCCTTGTTTTTCCATAATTGTCAAGCCTAGGGATGAACCTAAGAAGAATTCTAGGAGCCATGACGAAAAAGGGAAAGTAGGGCCTAAGGAGGTTCAAGACCTACTGGATAAGTACAAAGGAATTGTTGCAAAAAGTACCATAGATATTATACTACCTCAAAGAGAAATCAGTCATTGCATATACCTTATACCAAGTGCTACCCTACCTAACAAGGAAACCTATAAACTGACCCCTGAACAAAATACAGAAGTTGCAAGACAGATCCAAGAGTTACTTGAGAAAGGGTTCATTAGAAAGAGTATAAGCCCATGTGCAGTCCCGACAGTGTTAGCTCCTAAGAAAGAAGGGACATGGAGGTTGTGTACCGACTCCAGGGCTATCAATAAGATAGCAATCAGATATAGGTTCCCAATTCCAAGAATATAAGATTTGATGGATTGTCTAGGAGGGTCCAAGTACTACTCCAAAATAGACTTGAAAAGTGGCTATCATCAAATTAGGATCAGAAATGGAGACCAATGGAAGACAATATTTAAAATTAATGAATGCTTGTTTGAATGGATGGTAATTCCATTTTGGATTTCCAATGCCCCTAGTAACTTTATGAGGTTAATGAATGAGGTTCTTAAACCCTTTATAAATCATTTTTTGGTAGTATACTTGGATGATATATTGATTTTCAATAAGGATAAAGATGAACATCTGATGCACTTGGATTTGGTATTGAAAAGGTTGCATGAGGAGTAGTTGATGGTCGACTTGAACAAGTGTGTCTTCTTGCAAGAGGAATTGTTGTTTCTTGGATTTGTTGTTTCCCAAGGTAATATGAGAATGGATCCATCGAAGGTGGAGGCAATCCTCAATTGGCCCACACCTAGATCTACAAGTGAGGTAAAAAGTTTCCATAGCTTAGCAAGTTTTTATAGGAATTTTATAAGAAATTTTAGTGGGGTTAGTGCTCCTATGATAGATACCATTAAGGGTGGAAGAAAGTGTCAATTTGCTTGGAATGATGAAGCCAACAAGTCTTTTGAGTATTTGAAAACAAAGATTGCAGAACAACCCATCTTAGTCCTTCTTGAGTTTCATAAGGTATTCTCTATTGAATGTGATGCATCTAAGAAAGATATAGGAGGGGTCTTGAGTCAGGAGGGTAGGCCTATGGCCTTTTTTAGTGAGAAATTAAATGAAGCAAAACATAAATATTCAACCTATGATCTAGAGATGTATCCCTTGGTAAAATCTCTTAGGAAATGGAGGCATTATCTATTACCGATGGAATTTGTTGTTTACATTGACAACCATGCTTTAAGTTTATTTGAACCGATGGGAGAAGATCAATCACTGACACATGAAATGGATGGAGTACCTTCAAGCTTTCACATTCACTATCAAGCATAAGAAGGGAGTGGCCAACAAAGTTGCAGATGCCCTTAGTAGGAGAAACTTGGCAATCCAAAAGACTAAATTAGAAAGTATAGGAATCAATGCTATGAAAGACATTTATCAAGAAGATGCAGATTTGAAGGAGGCTTATGAGGTTTGTCAAGCTATGAATGAAAGGTATCATACTGATTTTTTTGAGTATATGCTTCAAGAAGGTTTACTTTTCAAGGGTAGTTAGATTTTTATTCCTAATTGCTCAATGAGTGAGAATATTGTCAAAGAAAAACATTGTGGGAGTTTGTTGGGACATTTTGGACTAGATAAGACACTTGAGTTGGTTAGAAGGTTTTATTTTTGGCCTAGAATGAAAAGAGATGTGAGGAAATTTGTTTCAGAATGTGTGTTATGTCAAAAGGAAAAAGGTAAAAGTTCAAATGCAGGACTTTATAATCCTTTACCAATCCCTACCAAACCTTGGGATTTGGTTAGTATTGATTTTGTCTTAGGCCTTCCTAGGACTAAATTAGGTTATTGTAGTGTCTATGTTGTGGTAGACCAATTTTCTAAGATAGTACATTTTTTACCATGCAAGGTTACACATGATGCTTCTAATATTGCAGGTTTATTCTTCAAGGAAATTGTCAGACTTCATGGGTTACCCTTGAGAATTATCTCTGATAGGGTTTCTAAGTTTTTAGGACACTTTTGGAGAACTTTGTGGCATAAGATGGGGACTAACTTGTGTTTCTCTTCTGCTTATCACCCTCAATCTGATGGGCAGACTGAGGTAATAAATAGGTGCCTTGGAAACTTGTTACGGTGCTTGACCAAGGAGCATGGAACTATTTGGGATACCATTCTTCCACAGACAAAATTTTCCTATAATGACTCTATGAACAAAAGTACCAGGTTAAGTCCTTTCCAAATTGTGTATGGTACACATCTCAGTGGTATTCTTGAACTTAGAGATGTGAAGAATATAGATAGAAGAAGTGCTCAAAAAGATGAATTTGTTGTCATGAAGGATATACAAGAAAGCAACAGACCTCAAAAGGAGAGATGTTCAATTTATAGTGGGAGATTTGGTAATGATCCATCTCAATAAAGAAAGACTCCCTAAGGAGAAGTACACCAAGTTGCACATGAAGAAGATAGGTCCTTTTAAGGTCCTCAAACGATGTGGGAAAAATGCATACAAAATAGACCTACCCCCAGAAGAGGGACTGTCACCTATATTTAATGTTTCTAATATATATACATATAAGGGTGTTGTTGTTGATATTTGTGATGCAGGTGTAGCATCCTAAAATTGTGGCACTTGCAATTTCGACTGCATTTGGGTCTTCACGATGGCGATGCAACACTGAACCTGAATGGAGACCCCGAAACTTGTTCATGACATCAAAAACTGCATTTTTCAGCACCCTGGCCTGATCCTCCTTGCACCCTACTGTCCCTAGAGGTGGGACCATGGCGCCCAGCGCCCTGGTCCCCCAGGACCATGGTGCCCAGTACCCTGGTCCCTAGCCCTATTTTGGGCCCGGTCTCTTATGGGGCTTCGGGTCTTTAAGTTTGCAAATTGGAAAATAAGGTTGCTATGTCGGCCCAAGGTCAGAAAAATCAGTCTTTCAACCCTAATTGGCAAGTATATAAACTACATTTCCTCTCCCATTTTGAGGAGGAAGGACATATGTGTACAAGACGCGGAAGCGATATTAAAACACTCAAAGATTCAAACATTCAAGCATTCAAGCATTCCTTCAAGCAATTGATCATTCTAAGTCTCCATTCAAGGCTAAGTGTTGCATTCAAGACAAGGATTCAACCATTGAAGAGGAGATCACTTAAAACATACAACATACAACAACATTTACACCTTCACATGTAAGAATACAAACATTCTTACAACAAGGTATCAGTACTTGTTTACATTACAAACATTTACATTTACAGCATTCTCATTTCTTGGTTAATTCCAAAACTGGGGTTTGACCTAAGGGCAAACCCCTAATCCCTAACCCCCCAATCATCCTCTCTTTTCTATGTATAGGTTGCAGGTACGTGGCTGTAATTGAAGATCTGGAATCCTTGTGCAGAGACGAATAGATCCCCCTTCGTTTCACAGATTTTTCGGAGGACCGTGTGCACGCTGGGCACCATCGTCCTGTCAACTTTTGCTCAAATTTGTAGGACAACGTCATCTCAACATTTTACTACTAATTCCAGGTCCGCAGCTTCATCCTATATTCCTATCTCTGTTTATAAGTGAATCTTTCTCACTTTACATGCATTCCCAGCTCAATCCTTCTATCTACATTCTTTACAAAAGAGGGTAGCCTTGTTGTCATAACCCTTGAAACTCATTTAGAATCCAATCTTGCATTGTGTGGGATTGGATCTTGTGGGTTTCAACCCCTCTTTTGAATGTAAAGTCTCTCCTAAGTGAAAACCGTCCACCCTAGTGACTCCCTTTCTCCTTGGAGTGAGGGAGAACATTTAGGGTTCGATCGTGATTTTCTGCTTTACATTTTGGTGAACCTGGCGTGAACATCCTAATTCTGATTATTCATGGTTAGATCTAAAATTTTTTGCTTCCTTAATTACATTTCCATGTTTGATCTTTTGCAAATTTTAGAGGTCAATTGCATAAAAACCCTAAATTTTCTTTTTAGTAATTGAGCTTGTGAAATGTTTAATTGTTAATGCTTGTTTTAGATCTACCCTCCTACTACAAATTATCAAATCATATCTGTGCTTAAATTTTGAAAATTAAGTGGTTAAGTGTCAAAACCCTAATTTTTAAAATCCTCTTGATTCAACCTTTGACCGACGATTTCACTAATCAAAACACCTCCAAATCGGCTGTAACTTTGGATTCCGCAACAAAATCATAATATCTCTCATCACTGAAAATTTGGAAAAAAGTTGCGAGGACCATGTGCACCCCGAGCGCCATCGTCCCTGACATTTTTTCTAAAATTTTGGGAGCTAGATCTTACTATATTTTTCTGCTAAAATCCATAATTTTGGCTGATTTCATCAATTCTAACACTTTCAAAATTAAAGTCAAAGTTGGTCTAGGGATTGCTTGGATTGAGGCTTCTAATCATTCAAAAATTATTGAAATTGAAATTCATGTCAAAATTGTGTTCTTACTGTCCTAAATCTGAAAAGTGTGTCGGCATTCATTCGAAATTTCAGTGCTTTATTCAAATTCTTGCAATTTGTGACTTTTGAAATTAAGTGTTTAATTATACCAACTTTGATTTCCACTTTCAAAATTGAATTTTGCGTGAAATTGAGTCAAATTTTAAATTTCAAAGCTTGCATTGCTCTTAGTATTCCCTCTAAAATCATAAAATTCAAAATTTCAGTTTCCCTCTCTTTTTCAAAATTCAAATTTTGCATTTTTCAACAATCTTGGTAGGATTCAATTTTGAGATTGCAACTTTAATTTGGCCTATCTATAGATCATAAAATCACTCAATTTTTTCAGATTAGCTTTAAAATCATCATAACTTTCATCCCTAAAAATTTTGAAAAAAGTTGCGAGGACCGTGTGCACTCCGTTCGCCACGGTCCCTGACATTTTTTCCAAAATTTCGGGAGATTGTCGTGATTGCATTTAACAGCCTAAATCTAGGAGATTGGCTGATTTTATTGAAATTTGCTACCTCTAAATTCAAAATCTTCTCTCTCTCTCTCTAGTGCATGAGTTTTACAACAATAAGCCCTACTTACACTATTCCCGTTAGACGAAGCCATAGAATTAAGTCTTTCCAAGGTTTAATTACTGAGGAGATGGAACCTAATTTGAATAGCCTTTTTAATGAGGACACGGGTAATTCCTCTAATCCTCCTAATGATGAAGAATCTCTCCATGAGGTTTCTGTAGAACAACTTTCAAAATTGGATAACCAATTTGATGATTTTCAGCAATGGATGTCTCAAGAGTATCCCGATAGTCAAGCTCTTTCATTAATTGAGGGTCTAAAACGTATGGTTCAAAGTGATAAGAATGGAATTGATATTTTGCGTGGTATTGCACACATTGTGGATTCGAATGTGATGCCTATGAAGAGTTGTGCTGAAACTTTAGGTTATACACAACCTCCCACTCAAGTCAATCATTCTATTCCGTTGACAACTTCTATTGCTAGCATACCTACCTTTACATCAAACATAATGACTACTTCTATACAAGACATTCCGCCTATGATCACCAGTCATGGGGGCAATCCTTCTTCTTCAATTAACCCTCTTCCTTCATTTAATCCAACTTCTTCATTCATTCCTTCAATGAGTGTTCCTATTATATCTCCACAAATGAACCTGGCGCAAGGGGGCAATTCATTCAACCATTCCATTCCTCCTTGTAGTGCTCCTCTTTTCCAATCATCTCCTATGACTAACTATCATAGTGTCCCACCACCTTACTCTCAATCAATACCTTCTTTCAATAACACAATACCTCCATCACAATCTAACATGTCTAATATGAATTCTTCGACTGAAGCGACCATTAACAATCTTGCACAAACTGTCTCTTCTTTACAACAACAAATTGCCTCTATGAATCAATCTAAGTTTAGTGTGCCCACATTTGATGTTGTGAGCCCACTTTCTCTTGACATTGTTCGAGCTATTCCTCCTAAACATGTTGAAATCCCACATTTGGAGCTTTATAATGGTAAAGGTGATCCTCTAACACATGTTAAGACTTTTCAAACAATATGTACTGATTTTGCTTATGACCAAAGGTTGCTTGCAAAACTGTTTACTAGGACGTTAAGAGATAAAGCCCTACAATGGTATTGCTCGTTGCCTTCTTATTCTATTACTTCTTTCAAACAACTTGCAAATGCTTTCATTCAACAATTTCAAAACAATATAAGTCCTAAAGTTACTTTGATTGATTTAATGCATTGTAAACAAGGTGTTAAAGAAAAAGTGACTGATTTCATTGGTAGATATAAGCATTTGTATGCTCAAATCTCTTTTCCAGTATCTGAAAATGATATTCAAAGAATCTTTATTTCTAATTTACAAAAAGATATTAGAGAAAAACTTCTATTTTCTGAGTTTACTTCTTTCCAACAGTTGTGTGCAACTCTTCGCAATTATCAACTGATTGTGAGTCAAATGGAACAAGCAAATCCTATGGCTCCAAATGATAAGGGTGATAGTAGTCAACAACCATTTGGAAAGTTTAAACTGAACAGAGAGTCCATTAAGTTCAATGAAAACATCATCAACAAAAATGTGAGTGCAGCATCAGGTGTGCCTCCTATTTCTAAGTTTTTCAAGAAAGAAAGAAAGTTTACTCCTTTGAATGAATCATTGCATAGTATTATGAATAAGTTATTGGAACAAAATGTGCTTACTCTCCCTCCTATAAAGGAAATCGATCTTACAAAGATTAATTCACCCTATTTTGATAACAAATCTTTTTGTCAATTTCATCGTCAACCTGGGCATGATACTGAAAAATGTTTTGCTTTAAAAGGTAAAATTCAAGATTTGATTGATAATAATACTATCTCTGTTTCAGGAGTGAATGATAAAGGCCATACATCTATAGCTCCTCCTAACCAAAATCTTAAGATTTTTACTGATCCATTACCTTCTCATACCTCTAATGGGATTGAGGCTAATGATTCCTCTTTCTCATCTGATGGTCTTGTGTCTATGACTCCGAATGTGATTAACTTTGTAGAGCAGCAAGAAAACCCTAAAGAACCTTCCATCACATTTGATTCTAGTGAAACTATTAGGGCACCTGATGGTCCTTTATACATAGTTGCAAAAGTCAAGAATACACCTTGCCGTGGAGTGCTTATTGATTCTTCTTGCATGGTTAATGTTATTACTAAAGAATTTCTCTTTACTTTGCAATTGAATCAAGTGATCTATGACAAAATAGATGTGATTGTGAAATTATTTCATGCATTTTCTTCTCCTGCAATTGGTTCTATTACATTACCTATTGAGGTCCATAACAAATCCCTTGATGTGAACTTTGCTATTATTCCTTCATCTAAACAATTTCGTGTGAAGCTAGGTTATCCTTGGCTCTTCCATGAAAGCTATTGCTTCTCCTATTCATAAATGTTTGAAATTTCCCCATAATGGTGAGGTTGTTACTGTCAATCATAGTCTCTTTAAACCAGTTGAAAGAACTTCTAGCGTTCCTATTGAATATTTTTGGCCTAAACAATTCCAATCTCTTCCTCCGCGAAGTGATCATCTTTTCAAATCTTATCAAAAGTGGAAAACAGATATGATCCTATCTCTAAGTGAACCTAGAACACCCAAACTTGATATTCCTATCGTTCTTGAGAAGGAAGTTCTTCCTTTGAAAGATAAAACTAATGTCTTTCCTCAAGAAGATTCCCAACCCATTCCTATGGATGTGACTATGTCTATGTCTGATAAACTTTCTAAAAGCAGGCCTATACCTCCTCGTCATGATGGACTTGGTCTCCTTCCTAAACCAAATATTCCTCCTTTATATGGAGCAGTTCCTCCTCCTTCCTCTTATGGAGAGAAGAGACCTTCTTCTTCTCCTATTATCCAGCCTAGGAGACCACAACCTAAACACCCAAGTGATAAGGATGAGAACATTCCTCCTCCTCAATCTTCTCCACTTCCTACTAAGACTAGACAAAATTGTTCTGCACATGAACGTCGACAAAAGCGTCATCTTAGAGCTCAGGCAGCTGCTTCTCAAACTTTGCAATCTCAAAAAACACCTTCAACAAGCATTATTCCATTTTCTCCAAAATCTCCTAAACATAAGATGCATGATGGTTTTGATCCTGTGCGAGTTAAAGATCCTATTTTTATAAATCTTGATGATGATATAGATGAAAATGTTATTCATGATGAAAATGTTACTTCTCTTGCTTCTGATAGTGAATATGAATTTGTTGATGTTGATAACCATCTATCTAACGAATTTTCTAAAGCACTTATCCTAGCTCCTAGACAAGAACAACGTGGCTTGGAACATAAACATAGCCCTTGTTTGGATCTTGTGATAGCTCCATCTATTGTGTTGGATGTTCCTCCTCTAGCATGTTCCCTGCCTTCCTAAAATATTGATCAGCAAGATCGGGGGGTGGATGACGTGCTAGACTAGTTTCATTAGCATAGCAGATTCTCTCCTCCTCTCTTTCTTTTGTTACTTCTTCTATGTGTTATTCTCACTCTTCTATTTTTTGTCCTTAGTGTTGTCTACTTGAGGACGATGCAAAGCATTGAGATCTCTTTTGGTCTCTCTCATGTTGACTCAAAAGACACATGTGTTCCCTTCTTCTACGTGACCTTCCTTGATTGGGGAATGAAGAACAATTATGCATACATACATATTATATACATGAATTATCATACAGCATACTGACCCCGAGGAAAGCGAAGTCACCTCGTGCTTTGTGTTTTGTATCCTTGGGTTTATCTCACACTTGGGGGCTAAATCTTTGCGATAGCATGCTCCTTTCCCTTCTCATTTCTTATGTGTATCACTACCTTAAAGCAATCACCCCCATTGAGGTGTGCGTGATCACTTTAACATAGGGGGGCATACACCTCGTCTATCCCTTCACGATACTTGAAAATTTCTTGGCGAACTTAGCTTTGCCTTGAAAATGTTTGGTATTTTTCTTACATGACTCATAGTGAGGGAACCTTACTACTGATAGTCATGGTTCTCCCTCATGATCTTCCCTTTTACTTTGTCAATCAAAGTCATAAGATCCTTAGTCCACTAGGGGCTTGGTGTGTCTTGCCTCCTTGACGTGGTGAAAGTCTTTCAATATTGTTTCCTTGTACTTTACCAAAAGTATGGGCGTACGCTTATACTCCCGCTAAAGTGGGGGCTAAATGTAGCATCCTAAAATTGTGACACTTGCAATTTTGACTGCATTTGGGTCTTCATGATGGTGATGCAACACTAAACCTGAATGGAGACCCCGAAACTTGTTCATGACATCAAAAACTACATTTTTCAGCACCCTGGCCTGATCCTCCTTGCACCCTGCTGTCCCTGGAGGTGGGACCATGGTGCCCAGCACCTTGGTCCTTTAGGACCATGGTTCCCAGTGCCCTGGTCCTTTAGGATTGGATCTTGTGGGTTTCAACCCCTCTTTTGAATGTAAAGTCTCTCCTAAGTGAAAACGGTCAACCCTAGTGACCCCCTTTCTCCTTGGAGTGAGGGAGAACACTTAGGGTTCGATCATGATTTTTTGCTTTACAGCAGGTCAATTTGATTCCTCTATTCCTGACATGATAGAAGGACTTCCCAATAACCCAAATCTGATTTGAATGTATTTGGATCAAAGGGTCAGCAAGCAAACCAGGAGGAAGACTTACTTGGAGTACCTAGTCAAATGGAAGAATCAACTTTTAGAGGATACTACATGGATGACTTATGAGGCCATTAAGGATACCAAAACTTGCTTTACTGACATCCCAACTCAAGGGACTTGAGTTTCTTTTGGGCCTGGGAGTATGGTGTAGAGAAAATTTCATTTCATAGCTAACTTTCAAGCATATGGTGTTGTCTATGGGTTCATTTATGTTGTAATTGTGGGTTAGATCAATGATCAACCTTGATGTAATTGAATGCCTATTTTGTATGGTCAATAATCTCTTACGTGAGCATATAAACCTAGAGGTCCATGAAGGCTTGGAATTTGGATTTTGTCAAAGTTAGTATGTCTAGGATGTTGTCTTAACTGTTTGAGTAAATAATGACCTTGGTTGTGTTTCCATAAGGTCTAGGTAGTTAATAACTGGTGTTGTTCTAAAATTGCAAAATTGCAAAATGTTGCATTTTTTGTCAAGCAACTTTTCAACGTTGTTGGTAGGATGACAACTACTTATCCAATGGTCCTAACTATTCAAAAGTTGGTTATGGACATTGGAAGAGGTTTATATATATGTGGACTACCATAGGAAGGTGTGTCGAAGCTTTTCTAAAGTTTGGTGGAGAAAGTAAATAAGACAAATTTGATTTTTGCCATATAGAGATTTTTCTGTATGATTCATATAGAGTGTGTGGATTCTTGATGAAGCTTTGATCCAGTTAGGAGTAACTCTAAAACACCCTTCCAATGCACCAGGTTTGACCTCTCAAAGTAAAGTCTAGTAGAAGTTACAAACGTTTATTTTTTGCAGGTTGAAACCCTCCATTTTCAAGGGTTATAATGCAAGTAAGACCCTAACTTGCATTCTACTCATTGGAATCCAATGGCCATGGGTAGAATTCTAGTTAGGGATGTGTATTTTGAGATTCCAGAGGGGTGAGATCTGAGGAGTTGTTTGGTACAATACCACCAAGCCCTAGTCTAAATTGGTTGAGGGTTTAGATTAGATTAGATGAGTTTCTTTGAGTAGATAATGAACAATGATGAGAAGATGAGTTGAAGTGCTAAAACTGGGTATTTGAATAGAGGAGTAACTTCCTAGAAATTTGGAACCTTCCTATCATCCCATTCTCCATACCTCTTTTGTGAGACCGGTCTAACTTGATCAATTAGGCCTATAACCAAGTAGGTGTTGAAGAGTGCAAGAATAAGGTGGAAATCCAATCAATTCAAATCTAGTAGTGGTCCCAAAATGGTGTCTGAAACATAAGTTTGGTTTAAGTGCTGTTTGGTTTCATTTGGAGAAAAGTCCCAAAAGATAGGGAAATAGGGCTACTAAACTGGTAAACTAGTGTCGGTAAGTCTATGAAACTGGTATCGGTAAAACTGTGAAATCGGTATCAGCAAAATTGTGAAACCTGTATGAGTAGACCTATACTGGTTGGCTTGTCTAGTCCTCTAAACCCAATACTTGTCTTGTGTTTCAAGTGAGCATTATGGAAGACCTTGATAGGTCTTAGGAAGTGGGCAAGAGTGTGAGTCAAAAAAGTTAGTGGTAAGAAGCTGATTACACAGTTGAGGTGTGAAACATAACTTAAAAAATAAGACCAAAGGTGTGTGGGTCAGTTTATCACCCTACTATTGCCAACCTTTGCATCACAAAGAGAGGTTTAGTGTTCGCCCTACTCAAAACCCTTAAAAATATTTCTTCATCTATATCAACTGCCGGTAGGTTTACTTGTTCTACTAGGGCTTCTTGTCCTTCATCTTCACTTACATCTTCAATATGTCATCATGTTCTATCGGCTATCTCCACAGCTTCTAATACAGTTGCTATTCCTTGCAACATATCCATCAAAGCAAGGTCTGCATTCCCATGTGCTCCACCATTCCTAGTTCCTCTTCACGCCATCGATTCATGCTAGTCCTCTACAATTGAAGATCGTATCTGCAATCCACCGCCCTACAACAAAAATTCAGGACACGCAACCTTTGGAACGAAACTTCGCTTTGATACTGCTTGAAGTAGTCACCGGTAAGTAGGGACCTCAAGGAGATTAATTTGTACTGGTCAACAAGAGTAAACACAACAAAAACAAAAAGATATGATTGAGGCAATGAAGAACAGACTGTTTTATTACATGAAATTTGATTACATCCAACCGATAGCAAGTGAGTTACAACATACTGACACACAAACCTGGTAGAGTAGGTAACAACTAGGACCTTGAATCAAAAGATCTATCTTCTATGCACAATCTATCTAGCTAATTCTCTGATTTATTTCATTCTAAAGAATAATTATAAATATATATATATACTGATCCAAAGGATCTAGTCGACCCAAAAGGGACAAAAAACTGAAGAACAAGACCTAACATGGAAATAACAAAGGTCAGCCTCCAAGAGATTCCCTTAGAAAATCCAAAGGATGAAATGTAGAAGGTTGGTCACATGCCAAGGAACATAGAAATCAATGCTCAAGGCTCCACAAGCTTCAGAATGGGTTCTGATAGATCACTAGAATAGGTCTTAGGAAACTGGTAACAAAGGAACAACCGATAACAAGAAACTGTCATGAAAACCAGTACCTATATCTTGTTGAAAAGTGATCCAAATGTGATGCAGTCTGAAAGTAATAAAGATGATCAAGTCTTCAAGTAGAATCCAACTCCACAAAATCTAGTGAGCCAAAACCGGGACACATAGAAAGGAAAACTAAAACTACAAATAGAAAACAAAACATAAAGAAAAATGTTTTTTGGTTGATGCAAGATTGCTGTGAACCGGGGATGCTCTTGCATTAAGAGACCAAGGGACTTAGATAAGCCATCTACTCACCTTTAACCCGAATCCTAGACCCCATCCTCTAACGCCTGAGTACTAGGGACAACTCCATCCCTAGACCGCCTACATACCCGTTTCGGCATGGGATCAAGGCGTAAAGTATGTAGTTAAGTTTTCTAACTATGGTTTAATGTAAACTATATTGGTGGGTACACAACCCTTTCTAGGGTCAATGTCCTAGACAGTTTCTCTGCGGTTGCTACCCAAAATGGTATCTCTAAGAAAAAGGCTTAAGGTGGGGCCTATTTCTTGCGGCCTAAAACATCTAGTTCCTATTTCCTATCATAAGCATTGAAAAAACATCAAGATAAAATAAACAAAAAATTCTCACTCACCCAATCCTAATCAGGTTTTCTAAGATTTAACTGAGTGGATGTAAATTCATTTAAACTTTTATCTTTTTAGATTATTGATCCAAGGGGGATTATCCACCCCTTGGATTTTAACTTCCATATGAGCCTTATTACTTCGCAACGATTTATAGGGACGATGTGACAAACACAGTTGTTGCAGCTTTATTAGGCATTAAGTGTAGTAGTTCAACACAATGACATTACCCGTAAGCGTGACCCAAAGGCACCATAGATATTGAATGCTGCTAAGGTTTTTTTTTTCCAACTCTTCTTTGTTTAGTTATCTAGCTAAGTAACTTAGAAAGCTTAAGTAACATAAAGCTTAAGTAATACTAAGCTTAAAACAACTTATGAAAGAAACTATTATTCTATTGAAATATTAAAAAAGCATTATCCTATTGCAACTTGAAAATTGAGAACATTATTTACAAGGACTTATAGATTAAAAAAATAAATAACTAATTCTATGAAAATGGAGAATCACTATTACTACTAGAAAATTAATATTAAGTTTGAGAAGGGCTATTATAACTAGCTTCTGAAACATAATTTGCATGATAACAACAATTATGTAACTTGCATGACGAAATAAATATGTAACTTGCACAATAATAATAAATGTGTAACTTGCATGATAACAAATAAATGTATAACGTGCATGATAACAATTAAATAGGTAACTTACATGAAGGATTAACAAATAATCCTAAATGAGGACAATTTTTAATAAAATATTAAATCATTTTCTTTCAAATAAACAATTGGATAAGGAGACTCTAAACATGATTATTTGAAAAGAAGTTCCTTTAAAACATTAGACAATTTGGAAATAAATTAAGTTAAATTGATGTTTATAACTATAAAGTTTAATAATTCATAATGAATTGAAATTAGCAACTAAATAACCTAATAATCCCCAAATTATAAATTTAGTTAAAAATAAGTCTATAAATTTACCACACTCCCCCCTTAATGGTAAACTAAACAAATATGGAAACTACGCCCCCTCCCCCCCATCCTACACTCCCTACCCTTAATAGTAAAAGAAAAATGGAAACTCATTAAAATTGATATATATATATATATATATATATATATATATATATATATATATATATATATATATATATATATATATATATATATATATATATATATATATATATATATATATATATGCACATACTGTATATATATATGTACATATATATGTATATATATACACACATATATATGCATATGTATATATGTATATGTATATATATATATATATATATATATATATGTATGTATATATATATATATATGTATACATATATATATATATATATATACATATATATATACATACATACATGTATATATGTATATGTGCATATACATACATACATATATATATAAAATCTAGTGTTTTATTCATTTGTTCATATACATAGAGGAGGTGAACAAATTCAGAGATGATTATTCACAGGGATAAATACATCAAAGATAAATTTTCTCAGAAGTATATACACACATAGATGGATGTTGGCAGGGATAATTATATTTCAGAGATAGATGTACACAGAGATGTCCATGAGAATAATTATAATTTTTCACAGAGATAACTATACATAGAGGTATATATATATATTCACAGAGGCTTTCACAGGCATAAATATATTTCAAAGATAAATTTCCCAGAGATGGATATTCACACAGACTTTTACAAGAGAAAATAAAAATGAAGACAATTTGGATATAAATTAAGTTAAATTGATGTTTATAACTATAAAGTTTAATAATTCATGATGAATTGAAATTACCAACTAAATAACCTAACGATCCCCAAAATATAAATTTAGTTACAAATTAGTCCATAAATTTACCACTCCCCCCCTTAATAGTAAATTAAAAAAATATGGAAACTTGTTAAAATTGATATGTGTGTGTGTGTGTGTACACATACATATATATGTATATGTACATACATATACATATGTATATGTACATACATATATATATACATACATAAATACATACATACATATATATATACATATACATATATATATATATATATATGTATATGTATATATATATATATATGTATGTATATATATATATATATATATATATACATACATATATATATATATATACATATACATATATATATATATATATATATATATATATATATGTATGTATGTATGTATGTATGTATGTATGTGTACATATATAAAATCTAGTGTTTTATTCATCTATTCATATACACAGAGGAAGTGAACAAATTCAGAGATGATTATTCATAGCGATAAATACATTAGATATAAATTTTCTGATAGGTATATATACACACATAGATGGATATTGGTAGGGATAATTATATTTCAGAGGTAAATGTACATAGACATGTCCATGAGAATAATCTTAAATTTTCACAGAGATAACTATACACAGAGGTATATATATATATATATATATATATTCACAGAGGCTTTCATAGGGATAAATATATTTCAAAGATAAATTTCCCAAAGATGGATATTCACAAATACTTTCACAAGAGAAAAAAATAATTTTAGAGATAATTTTCACACAGTGATAAACATACTATATTATATATTTATTTTTGGTTTCCTCGTATATTTCATCCCTTTTCTTTTGTAATCAAGAAATTTTAAAGAAACAATAAAAAATCAAGGTGATGAATTTATATAATAATCACATTACATGTTTAATTTGAAATGAAGTCTACTACAAGTTTTATTTCCTATATGCATAAAAATATCCTCTTACAAAAAATGAATCAAGGAAAGGATTTTATATTATATATATTTTTAAAAAAGATATGCAAATATTATTTTGACTACAAAGATTTACGAAAGAAGAATGCATGCAAGTGAATAAAATTCCCTCTTTCTTCAACTACATAAATTTAATTGCAAGAAAAACATATGCATGTAAGTAAAAATATCCATTCCCTACAATTTTCTACCATCATTGAAATCCCCTCGCTTTTCAATTTAAAGAAAAACAAATAAATAAACAAGCGAGTAGACAAGCTAGGCAACCTAGATTTGAATGGAGAACTTTTTTTTGAATCCTCTCCAATTCTCCTAGCTAACCTTCTTCAATCCTCCCTTGTAGCTTGGTAAGATCTCCTTGAAAATCTTGAAAAAGAACCTATCTCCTACAATATAGTTTGTCTACAAAATCTTCCTACTACTAACATGTTTTGGCAAGAATTCAAGAAATTATTTTTCATCCAAAGTAATCGACTCCCTTTTCAAAGAACTTGAATCCAATATATAGAAAAGATGCATCATTTCCACTATCAAAAGAATTAATTGAAAATGGAGATTCTTTTCCAAAATTGACTTCATGCAAAATTGATTGTTGACATAGTGGAGGAGTTACATGCAAGAATATGGGATTTTGAAATTACTTCTAAAAGCTTCTCGTTTCCTCCTACAACATGTGCTCAATTGGTATTTTGAGTAGGGATAATTACACACATAGATGGATATACATATACATACATACATATATATATAAAATCTAGTGTTTTATTCATTTGTTCATATACATAGAGGAGGTGAACAAATTCAGAGATGATTATTCACAGGGATAAATACATCAAAGATAAATTTTCTCAGAAGTATATACACACATAGATGGATGTTGGCAGGGATAATTATATTTCAGAGATAGATGTACACAGAGATGTCCATGAGAATAATTATAATTTTTCACAGAGATAACTATACATAGAGGTATATATATATATTCACAGAGGCTTTCACAGGCATAAATATATTTCAAAGATAAATTTCCCAGAGATGGATATTCACACAGACTTTTACAAGAGAAAATAAAAATGAAGACAATTTGGATATAAATTAAGTTAAATTGATGTTTATAACTATAAAGTTTAATAATTCATGATGAATTGAAATTACCAACTAAATAACCTAACGATCCCCAAAATATAAATTTAGTTACAAATTAGTCCATAAATTTACCACTCCCGCCCTTAATAGTAAATTAAAAAAATATGGAAACTTGTTAAAATTGATATGTGTGTGTGTGTGTACACATACATATATATGTATATGTATATGTATATGTACATACATATACATATGTATATGTACATACATATATATATACATACATAAATACATACATACATACATATATATATATATATATATATATATATATATATATACATACATATATATTTATATATATACATATACATATATATATATATGTATATGTATATATATATATATATATGTATGTATATATATATATATATATATACATACATATATATATATATATACATATACATATATATATATATATATATATGTATGTATGTATGTATGTATGTATGTATGTATGTATGTGTACATATATAAAATCTAGTGTTTTATTCATCTATTCATATACACAGAGGAAGTGAACAAATTCAGAGATGATTATTCATAGCGATAAATACATTAGATATAAATTTTCTGATAGGTATATATACACACATAGATGGATATTGGTAGGGATAATTATATTTCAGAGGTAAATGTACATAGACATGTCCATGAGAATAATCTTAAATTTTCACAGAGATAACTATACACAGAGGTATATATATATATATATATATATATTCACAGAGGCTTTCATAGGGATAAATATATTTCAAAGATAAATTTCCCAAAGATGGATATTCACAAATACTTTCACAAGAGAAAAAAATAATTTTAGAGATAATTTTCACACAGTGATAAACATACTATATTATATATTTATTTTTGGTTTCCTCGTATATTTCATCCCTTTTCTTTTGTAATCAAGAAATTTTAAAGAAACAATAAAAAATCAAGGTGATGAATTTATATAATAATCACATTACATGTTTAATTTGAAATGAAGTCTACTACAAGTTTTATTTCCTATATGCATAAAAATATCCTCTTACAAAAAATGAATCAAGGAAAGGATTTTATATTATATATATTTTTAAAAAAGATATGCAAATATTATTTTGACTACAAAGATTTACGAAAGAAGAATGCATGCAAGTGAATAAAATTCCCTCTTTCTTCAACTACATAAATTTAATTGCAAGAAAAACATATGCATGTAAGTAAAAATATCCATTCCCTACAATTTTCTACCATCATTGAAATCCCCTCGCTTTTCAATTTAAAGAAAAACAAATAAATAAACAAGCGAGTAGACAAGCTAGGCAACCTAGATTTGAATGGAGAACTTTTTTTTGAATCCTCTCCAATTCTCCTAGCTAACCTTCTTCAATCCTCCCTTGTAGCTTGGTAAGATCTCCTTGAAAATCTTGAAAAAGAACCTATCTCCTACAATATAGTTTGTCTACAAAATCTTCCTACTACTAACATGTTTTGGCAAGAATTCAAGAAATTATTTTTCATCCAAAGTAATCGACTCCCTTTTCAAAGAACTTGAATCCAATATATAGAAAAGATGCATCATTTCCACTATCAAAAGAATTAATTGAAAATGGAGATTCTTTTCCAAAATTGACTTCATGCAAAATTGATTGTTGACATAGTGGAGGAGTTACATGCAAGAATATGGGATTTTGAAATTACTTCTAAAAGCTTCTCGTTTCCTCCTACAACATGTGCTCAATTGGTATTTTGAGTAAATAAATAATTTTCCAATTAAATTTATGATCTTGTGTGTGTGTGTGTCCACTATTTAATTTATTTTCTAAAAATAATTTCAACCTTAATCAATAAAACATTTCTAACTAATAATAATCACAAAATGATATGAAATATAACAATAACAATAATAGTAGCAATTTTTTATCAATTTAGAGAAAGAGGGTTATGACATCCTTCCCCCCTTAAATTGTGCATCATCTCGATGCGCTTATTTAATGTAACCATATAAGAGTTTGTAGTTCATGATAATTCTAAAACAAAAAAGGAAACATCTACTGCATCTCAATAGTGTCCTCCCAAGTGGCATTCTTCCCATCATATTGATCTCGTTGTAGCTTGCACTGATCAACCTCTCTATTGCGCAATTGATACTGGTGCCTCTCCAAGATTCTAAATGACTCTGTCATTATTCCCCTCATTTCCTAGACCTATAAGGCATCCCAATTGAAAATATGTTTCTCATTAGGAACATACTTTTTAAGAAGTGACACATGGAAGACATCATGGATTTGGCTTAACTGGAAAGGCAAGGCCAACCTATATGCAACTTGATTAATATTTTCCAAGATTTCAAAAGGTCCAACATTTAATGAGGAGCAAGCTTATCCTTTTTCCCTAACCTTATGGAACTCTTGTGTGGCATAACCCTTAGGAAGACTTTTCCTCCCACCTCAAACTCCCTTGGTGTCTTGTTCTTGTCTGCATAACTTTTCTACCTATCTAAGGCTTCCTTCAACCTTTGCCTGATTTCCTTAATTTTCCTTTGCATTTCCTTCAACATATTTGGATCAATTATTACTCTATACCCAAGACTATCCCAACTCAAAGGTGTTCAACATGGTCTACCATACAATGCTTCAAAAGGTGCCATTTCCATAGATGTTTGAGAAGTGTCATTGTAAATAAACTCTACTAGTGGTAGGTGTTGGCATTATGGATGAATTGATTATGTGTTGCATTGATGTTTTGTCATTGATGTCAATACTAGTTGTTATGGTTGGTTACTGACAGACAGGTTTTGGTTACCAGTAGAAGATCTAGTGTTACCAACAGAAGAGACTATCTATTGGACACTTCTGACATGTTTGGATCAATGGACTATGTTTGATTTCATGTGTTACATGTTCCTTGAGAATGTTTTGGTCAGTTGGTATTGAATTGGTAATTGGATGCTCTCATACACTCTTGTAAACCCTTATCAACATTGGTTTAAGGTTTAACCAATAGAGATTTTACTGAGGAATCTTGATAGGATGCATAATTGGTGTTGGTGCGGCTTCTAGATGGATTTCGGGATGCTGAAGATGTTCCTTGATCGTGCTTCAACTGCTTGAAGACATTAATTTGGTGTGGTGGACCCAGGATAGGTCCGGTGCCTGTCTAGGTTATGGACCCATATCATGTTAACGTGTACTCTACATGTTACCAAGATGTTTTGGGATGATTTATGGATTTGTTATTGTTGTTTGGTCTTAAGCCGACACGGCATATTATTGTAATATTAATTTATGTAATGATCTTATTGTAATATATTTTAGGTGGCCGGCCTAATTGGTTTAGGCCTTAGGGTTGGTATAAAATGATGTAAGATCTCATTGTAATAAGTGTTCATGGTCATGGAATGTAATATCATATGCAAAGGAGATTTGGTCGATCATAGGTGATTGAATTAGGATTAAGGAAGAGCTCAAAGGCCTCTGGTATTGAGCTTAATCGAGATTGTAATCAGGCATGGTAGATGCTATCTCTAGAAGTTCATTATTTTGGATTGTTGTCCATATATCTTGAGGTGGTTTTAACCTCTATAGTCAATGAGACTCTTTTGTAATAAGCAGTACGCTCTAGGCAGTGTGCCTTTCTGCAAGTGCAAGCCCCTCAATGTATCACATACTTTTTGCAGAAGTATCATCTAACTATGGGTAGGCTTCCCACCGTGGTTTTATCCTTTCCGGGTTTTCCATGTACAAATCATAGTGTAATTTGGTATGGTTTATTTGAATTTATTATCTGTTTAATTGTTAAGCTTTTTAGTTTACTGGTATCTGTTTCTTCTTTACCAGTACTTAATCTGGTTAAAGGTTATTAAGTCAATTAAATGTTATAATCTGTTAAAAAATGATTCACCCCACCCTCTCAGTTGTTCACCGGATATCCTAAAAATTCGTATCAGAGCTTTGGTCATCTTTTGTAGAAGCTTAACTGCTTGAGGTAGATCCTATGGCAGCTAACACTTCAAATCCATCGGCGACTATTTTTAGAAGAGAAATTCCTAAGCTTGATGGAACAAATTATGAGATATGGAAAATTTGAATGGAGACTCATCTTAGATATCTTGGCAAGGATATTTGGGAGATCACTGAGAAATTATACATACCTTATGATTCAGTGTCTAGCAATCCTTCTCTTGCAGACTTGGACAAGAATATTGAAAATGATTGCAGAGATAGAGAAGCCCTCTTGTGTGCACTTACTAATCAATAGATCATGGGATTGAATTATAAATCATCGACAAAGGTTATGTAGGATAAATTTCAAACTCTGAATGAAGGTGATCCTGTTGCTCACCAAAAGTGATAACCCAAGAACACCTGCAATTGATCTATGAAGTAGCCAATTCAATCTATGAAGAACTTTAGGGCTTGGACAACATGACAAGGATATGAATCCTTCTACTCTTCAGGCTCTGCAAAACCTAGGTGGGTATACCTTTGATGCTTATAATTAAACCTATTACACACCTATGACAACATCAACATAAATAGATAGATCTCACCAGGGCTCCAAAACAAGTAGTTTATTGCAAATGGGCTAGATCTACACATAAAACTCAACTATGCTTGACCATGAGATAGATGAAACATTTCAAAACATAACATAAACTAAAGGTATTCTGATTGGATTTTAAATTGGTTTGAGAACCCCTTTAATTGCAAGATCAGTGCCTTATCCAAGGGCAACAGAGTCATACATCAAACTATAAATGAAAGCTTCGATTACAAATCCATCTTCATTATTAAATATTCATGCATTAATGCCTTGCATAAATGCACTACTAAGATCATTCACAAAATCATCAGATCTTGAAATTATATTATATTTTTTATGATTTATTACAGAATTTAAATCCTTCCTTGAAGAATCCCTACAAACAATCATAACTATCTCCTTGAGATAACAAATTTCATCCTCCTTGAGGATCTGATTTGATAAAATGGAAACACAAATCTAGAGACAATCCTGTGTGAATTTATGTATGCCTTACATACACAAGAACCTACAACTAAGAACACCTATAGCAAGAATTGAACTCCATTACTGAAGGAAAAGCCCTGCAATGTACAATCTTCAACAATACTCAAAATTGGAAGCCATGAAAACTGGAGCCATTCTCATAGAATTCTGGAACCCTTACAACTGAGAAGAATTGAGAATAAAAGGGAGAGGGAACCAAATCAAATCTACAACTGAAAATATCAAATATCTTCTCTCTAACTGAATTTGACTCCCGGTCAAACTTCCTCCAAAATATCTGATCTTTGCCAAAATTAACTTCATAATCAGATTCTTCATTTCGAGAGCTTTTTGAAAATATATAACACTTTATACCTTCGCCAAAAATTGAGTCCTGGGTGAATTAATTCCCCAATGTGCACCATCATTTAAATTTTTCATTTATTAATATAGTTTAAACTATATAATAAACAATTTTAAATTTGATTTTTTGCTCTGAATGTTCTCTGACACCTTGCCATGTGGCAAGATCCGATTGGTCGATGGGGTTGACCGAATGCTACCTGGGATGACACCTCATCTTTTGCCAACTGTCGGCCACGTCATCGCCACCTAACCGGGACCCGCCTGCTGGACTGCTGACTATACCTGCCACCTGTGTGCCACCTGGTTTTCGCAACTTCATAGGGTTTATCTAGCGTGCATCTTCCCTTCGCAAAATAGCATGAAACATTGATCCATCTCGGACCTGCTCACTCGTTAACCCGGCCTTTCTCTGCAAAATTCTACCTGTCTACCTTGGGAAGCGTGCATGTGTGGGGTCCACCTACTCGCTGCTTAGTCACCTCCTCCATCACCTCGGGATCCATGCTCGCACGTGGGCCCACCTTGGGCACCCATAGGCACCATCCGTCAAAAGCCTTTATGGCTTAGACATATTACTACAGTAAGGATTTGCTTATAAACATTAAAATATCCCACTTCCTAGTGCATGTGTGATAAAGAGATTTGCATGTAGCTGCATGTTAAAACTCTCTCTGCAACTTTCAATGGTGATTTTGGATGTTGCTGAAGATTTTGATGGCCCTTTTCAATGCCACAAAATGAGGAGTTACTAGAATTCGCTTGGAAATCTCATGTTGCTACCAATTCCATGTCAATCTGGAGTTTTATAAAAAAATCGGAAAAGCCCCCAAATGTATTTGCCATAACCATGCTCCATGTGAAAGAGGGGTTTATGCCTTTGAACCAGCCAATTTGCATTTGTTTCATTTTTCCATGCTACAGCAAAGAGTAATTTGTTTGGAGTTTAAAGATTCTACCAAAAGCCATGCACAGCAAGGGAGGATTCATAGCTGCACACTTGCTATTTAATTTGCTTTCAGCTCTCCCCATTCTCCATTGGCCTCCACATTGGGAGTAATCTACTACTAGAGGGAGAGTATGTGAGGAGTGGTTTCTTGTTGGCACACTTGCTTAGGTAATCTGCTATACCTGCTACCTCCCAACCAGCACTCTTCTACACTCCACGTTGCCTATTGTTACTTCTACTTTGCTACCAAAACCACATAGAGGGGAGAAGTGGGTGTTAGCTGGGCTTCACACCTACCAAAAACATTTGTTATGGAGTTTCAATGCACTCCCCAGACACCACGCAGCCCATTTCATTTTATTTTTAGCTCAAATGGTAACCCTCAGGGAGGGCTGCCATTATATTTGTTTTTAAAGGCACAAAATTGCATAGTTTAAACTCTTATTCTCTTTCAATTATCACTCCATCTGCCACTGGGAGGATTGGTGCAATACACATATCAATTGGAATTTTCTTGAGGGTTTCTAAATGCATTATTAACAACTTTATATTGTGCACTTTGCTGAAAGTTTTCTTTAACCATCGCCCTCCATTTCATGGCTAGAACTGGCAAAGGTTGTGGAATTAAATTTACACCAATCAGATTTTTTGTTAGATTTCCATTTGACATATATTCATATACCAATATTTGTTCTCGTTGTTCGGTACAAAAAACCACTGAGCCTTGCTGAGCTCTTTTGGTAGCTACCATTTCATCTTCTGGTAACATTGCTTTTTTTTTAAACAATGTCGCTGAACACTTATCCCAAACTCCACAAATCGCTGCTTTTCAATGATATAAATGTCATTCCTTCATATTTAAATCATATAAACATATGATTGCAAAAAATAACAATTAAACTTTGCCTGAAAAAATGCACGAAGTGGCAAGCCAGGTCAGGCCCCAAAGTGGGTCCAACTAAAAAAAATTTCGTTTTCATGCAACTAAACCCTGGAATGCTTCACGGACCTCAAACACACCTCTGGAAATGATCGGCATCATTTTCGGATCATTAATCCGCATTTTACAACCTTCAGGCAATTACGCCACAATTTTTGCATTTAATCGCGAAGACGTAATTTTCAAACCTGTCAAAACACCTTTCTGGAGCTCGCCATCTGACAGGCGTGTACTCTGATATACAAGGATGACTTCTACCAAAAAATTTCTCAAGATGACTCCCGAGCGAAGAGATATTAATTTCCGAAAATGCCGAACTGGCTTTGTCGACACTACAGACCTAATGAAGTCAATGTCCCGACAACACATGATGCCTTTCTCAAAAATACCAAACGACCTCTGTAGGCCCTCAAATTTGAAACACAGGTACCTTTAAGTACATATTAAAAATTGGAAATCTCAATTCGATCACCAGACTGACTGGATGCAAATGGCATGCTCACAAAAATGGCTACATTAACTAATATAATAATGGAAGTGCGGATAACTGAAAATGATAGCTAAATGAATCCTTTTGAAAACCGATCAAATGGATTGATAAAGACTTGAAATTTTAAACGTAGCTCATCATTTATACTGACATCATCCTAGAGCAAACATTATGGCATGACGCTTACTGAGGCAATTTTTACACTTATGCGAAATAGGGTTCCGACTAGCTATCGAAACAGGGACTAGTCAAACCACACAAACTGCAAACGGATTTGGCTATGAAAACTAAGCAAATGGATTCGTTAGGACTTGAAATTTTGCAGGCTAACTCAAATTTATGCATAGAATTGAATCCATTTTAAAAATTTTCATGACGATCAACAGGGCAAAAGATGTAATCACTCAAAGTAGGCTACTCAATAAAATCTGCATTTGTGCCTAAAATGCACTTTCAACTCACCCCTCAAACTGGGTACCTCATAAACTTATCCAAATTGAATTTTGAAAGTTGCACATCACTGAATAGGCCAAATGAAAGGTGTAGGGCATGAATCTCGAGCCTTACCCTCTGAAAATCAATTGGCTCCACTTTCCCTCTCTCCAACTAGGCCTTTCAAACTGACTCATTTGGGTACTTTTCTGACATACAGAGCAAAATTTTGAAATGGGCCTCTAAACTTGACTCAATTTTAATCAGTCCCAACAGTGGCTCTGACTGGGGATGGTTGATTGCAAGATCAACACAAGAATCCAGATATCTTTGGTTAAGCAGACCACCCAAAAATAGATCACTCTTCTCTCAATCCTTCTCATTTCAAAAACAGGGCTTCCTTATTCTACCCAAACAGTAGGGCACTTTATTGAAAACCACACAACTGAAAGAAAAGTGACTGTACAAAATATACAACTTATAAATGGCCCTAGGCCATCAAAACTGAAAGCAATTCTTACCTCTGTCAAAAACATGATTCTTGTTTCCACTAACCAGAGGTAAGTTGAAATCATCATTCCAATTTGCCTGATCAAAAACACTTCCACTTCTAATCAGCTGGTCACATAAAACATAATCAGCAGCATGTTTATAATCATGATATCTCTGAAAATCAAACACATGCTGAAAGGACTGATCACTAGGTGACATAAGAGTGCCATACTCTTTACCATTTTTTCCCAGCTGAAACGAAAAGTAGTCTAACTCATTCTGAAAGTTGAAAATATCAGGCGCATCTATATTACTAGTTTGCTCAAATGATGAACACTCCTCCACAATGATGGCTTGCAAACTAGAGAAGAAAACTTCCTCATAACATGACTGCACTTCCACTTGCTAATCACATTTTCTATCAGCACTTTGCACACATGAAAATACATGATTTTTACTTGGCAATGGTTCATTTCCTCCTTGCAAATCTGAGAAAAACACCCCAGATCTATCATGTCTTCTAAAAGATAGATCCTCATAATGCATATCAAAGCTAGAATTCATATCAACATATGAACCTTCATTATCATACCTATCAACCATATATGCATTATCATTTTGTCTATCAAACATAGGAAGAGAATCAACATCATATGTATCATTTTTTACACCCTCAAAAACATCATCATAATCAAAACATATCTTGAGTGGGTATGAAAGATTGGGCACATTTTTGAATCCACATCTCTGAAAATCAGCAGCTAGGAGTTCTGAAATTTGCTCACTACATAGTGAACCTCCTTCTTCATTTTCATTTTCCTTGGCTTCATCACCTGAGCTGTAAACATTGTCCCAATCTGATAATTGTCCCAATTTGATAAAGGTATTAGATCTGCAGTGTTCATGTCCCTATGCGCATTTATTTCATCATCACAACAACTTGCATCTGCATCATATCCTTTATCATGCTACTCATAATGTGTTGCTACATGTTGCAACATAGTTTCATAACTGGGGTTGCAAACATATTGTGGATTGAAATCAACAATAAGGTGATCTACATCATTAGCATTTGAAACCTCAACGGGCTCATGATTAGTTGAACAATCATTGTTCTCACAAATTTCTTCTCACTCTGAATACACATCTGAACTTTCATGATGAGAATAATCACATTCAACATCATAGGAGGTATATCCACTCACAGACTCATCTCCCTCATATTTTTTAATCTTGTGTATATTTTCAGATTGGTTACTTTCAATCATATCTATCCATTCTTTAATAGATTCAACACATTCTTCTTTGAAGGCAGTAGACCAATTAACTGAGTTAGGCTCATAAAGCTCTAAGAATATCTCAATTAAAATAGACTCTGGGGGTCTATTATCAGTTGAAAGCTCATTCAATGCAGCTAAAAATCCTTCATAGAAGACATATGATGATTCTCCTTTACTTCTTAGCCCTACTTTCCATTTTAACAACTAGACAAATCTCTCTTGGATCATTTGAAGACATTTTTCAATTTCTATATTGATCTCTTTCAAATTTGACAAAGGATTCACGGATCTAGGAACTACATCTAGATCCATCAAGTTTTATAACAGTCACTGAACCATTGTTTTTGACCATGCATCTTATTGTGTCATAAATTTATTCAAAAACATATGCAGTCACTAATTTTCGGAATCATACACACTTCTCACCATATTTCTAACTAAAAACTTATTTCAATGAAGTATGTAAATTGTAAATTTCTTTTCCTTTTAACGGTGACTTTTTCACCTCATAAGGAGCATGAATTGTCTCATTTAATACTTTGAGGAATACCTAGAGTAAATTTGTTGCTGCTATTGCTGCTCTGATATTCAGTAAGATCTCTCTGAGATATTCTAACATTATACACTGATCTTCGTACAGAGTTGCCACCTCCTTCACGGAGGAAAATATCTTCAATAGATTTGTTGGGATCTACAATCATAAAACCCCAAGCAGTTGCTAAATCTTTGATGCAAGTTCACCAAATATTTTAAAACTTTTACCACAATGAACACTGGTGCAAAGATATTTTAGAGTCGCCACTCACTGCTGTGAGAATTTATAAAATCATTTGTAGAACATGAATAGATCTAAACACACACAAAGATAAAAGGACAACAAGTTTTCCACACTTGGCACAGAACACTACCAGGCACATAACTACAGATCTGAAAATGCTTTCAGATTTATAATACTTTTATGACTCTTTCCTCAAATGGATATGGCACAACTCTGGGATTCGATTCAACATGAGTTATTACAACACTTCCCCAGCAGAGTCACCTTTTTTATTGTGGTGACTTGGATGGGATAATCTCAACCTTATATGAATTAAATCTTTATTAACCAGAGGCTCTTGACAGTTCATTTGTTCCCCAGCAGAGTCATCATTTTTGTTGTTCACCAAAAGTGATAACCCAAGAACACCTGCAATTGATCTATGAAGTAGCCAATTCAATCTATGAAGAACTTCAGGGCTTGGACAACATGACAAGGATATGAATCCTTCTACTCTTCAGGCTTTGCAAAACCTAGGTGGGTATACCTTTGATGCTTATAATTAAACCTATTACACACCTATGACAGCATCAACATAAACAGATAGATCTCACCAGGGCTCCAAAACAAGTAGTTTATTTCAAATGGGCTAGATCTACACATAAAACTCAACTATGCTTGACCATGAGATAGATGAAACATTTCAAAACATAACATAAACTAAAGGTATTCTGATTGGATTTTAAATTGGTTTGAGAACCCCTTTAATTGCAAGATCAGTGCCTTATCCAAGGGCAACAGAGTCATACATCAAACTATAAATGAAAGCTTCGATTGCAAATCCATCTTCATTATTAAATATTCATGCATTAATGCCTTGCATAAATGCACTACTAAGATCATTCACAAAATCATCAGATCTTGAAATTATATTATATTTTTTATGATTTATTACAGAATTTAAATCCTTCCTTGAAGAATCCCTGCAAACAATCATAACTATCTCCTTGAGATAACAAATTTCATCCTCCTTGAGGATCTGATTTGATAAAATGGAAACACAAATCTAGAGACAATCCTGTGTGAATTTATGTATGCCTTACATACACAAGAACCTACAACTAAGAACACCTATAGCAAGAATTGAACTCCATTACTGAAGGAAAAGCCCTGCAATGTACAATCTTCAACAATACTCAAAATTGGAAGCCATGAAAACTGGAGCCATTCTCATAGAGTTCTGGAACCCTTACAACTGAGAAGAATTGAGAATAAAAGGGAGAGGGAACCAAATCAAATCTGCAATTGAAAATATCAAATATCTTCTCTCTAACTAAATTTTACTCCTAGCCAAACTGCTTCCAAAATATCTGATCTTCACCAAAATTAACTTCATAATCAGATTCTTCATTCCGAGAGATTTCTGAAAATATATAACACTTTATACCTTGGCCAAAAATTAAGTCCTGGGCGAATTAATTCCCCAATGTGCACCATCATTTAAATTTTTCATTTATTAATATAGTTTAAACTATATAATAAACAATTTTAAATTTGATTTTTTGCTCTGAATGTGCTCTGATGCCTTGCCATGTGGCGGGATCCGATTGGTTGATGGGGTTGATCGGACGCCACCTGGGATGACACCTCATCTTTTGCCACTTGTCGACCACGTCATCGCCACCTCACTGGGACCTGCTTGCTGGACTAGTGACTATACCCGCCACCTGTGTGCCACCTGGTTTTCACAACTTTGTAGGGTTTATCCAGCGTGCATCTTCCCTTCACAAAATAGCATGCACCGTTGATCCATCTCGAACCTGCTCACTCGTTAACCCAGCCTTTCTCTGCAAAATTTTGCCTATCTGCTTCGAGAAGCATGCCTACGTGGAGTCCACCTGGTCACCGCTCAGTCACCTCCTCCATCACCTCGGGATCTATGCTTGCGCATGGGCCCACCTTGGGCACCCATAGGAACCATCTATCAAAAGCCTTTATGGCTTAGACATATTACTACAATAAGGATTTGCTTATAAACATTAAAATATCCCACTTCCCCGTACATGTGGGATAAAGAGATTTGCCTGTAGCTGCATGTTAAAACTCTCTCTACAACTTTCAATGGCGATTTTGGATGTTGCTGAAGATTTTGATGGTCCTTTTCAACACCATAGAAGGAGGAGTTACTAGAATTCGCTTGGAAATCTCATGTTGCTGCCAATTCCATGTAAATCTGGAGTTTTATAAAAAAATTGAAAAACCCCCAAATGTATTTGCCAAAACCATACTCCACGTGAAAGAGGGGTTTATGCCTTTGAACCAGCCAATTTGCATTTGTTTCATTGTTCCATGCTACAACAGAGAGTAATTTTCTTGGAGTTTAAAGCTTCTACCAAAAGCCACGCACAGCAAGGGACGATTCATAGCTGCACACTTGCTATTTAATTTACCTTCAGCTCTCCCCATTCTCCACTGGCCTCCACATTGGGAGTAATCTACTGCTAGAGGGAGAGCACATGAGGAGTGGTTTCCTGCTGGCACACTTGCTTAGGTAATCTGCTATACCTGCTACCTCCCAACCAGCACTCTTCTAAACTCCACGCTGCCTGTTGTTACTTCTACTCTGCTACCAAAACCACATAGAGGGGAGAAGTGGGTGTTGGCTAGGCTTCACACTTGCCAAAAATATTTTTTATGGAGTTTCAATGCACTCCCAAAACACCATGCAGCCCATTTTATTTTATTTTTAGCTCAAATGGTAACCCACAGGGAGGGCTGCCATTATATTTGTTTTTAAGGGCACAAAATTGCATAGTTTAAACTCTTATTCTCTTTCAATTATCACTCCATCTGCCACTGGGAGGATTGGTGCAATACACATATCAATTGGAATTTTCCTGAGGGTTTCCAAATGCATTATTAACAACTTTATATTGTGCACTTTGCTGAAAGTTTTCTTTAAACCATCGCCCTCCATTTCATGGCTGGGAACTGGCAAAGGTTTGTGGAATTAAATTTACACCAATGAGATTTTTTGTTAGAGTTCCATTTGACATATATTCATATACCAATATTTGTTCTCGCTGCTCGGTACAAAAAACCACTGAGCCTTGCTGAGCTCTTTTGGTAGCTACCATTTCATCTTCTGGTAAAATTGCATTTTTTTTTAAATAATGTCGCTGAACACTTATCCCAAACTCCACAAATCGCTGCTTTTCAATGATATAAATGTCATTCCTTCATAGTTAAATCATATAAATATATGATTGCAAAAAATAACAATTAAACTTTGCCTGAAAAAATGCACGAAGTGGCAAGCCAGGTTGGGCCCCAAAGTGGGTCCGACTAAAAAAATTTTCGTTTTCACACAACTAACCCCTAGAATGCTTCACGGACCTCAAACATACCTCTGGAAATGATCAGCATCATTTTCGGATCATTAATCCGCATTTTACAACCTTCAAGCAATTATGCCACAATTTTTGCATTTAATCACGAAGATGTAATTTTCAAACCTGTCAAAACACCTTTCTGGAGCTTGCCATCTGACAAGCATGTACTCTGATATACAAGGATGGCTTCTACCAAAAGGTTTCTTAAGATGAGTCTCGAGTGAAGAGATATTAATTTCCAAAAATGCCCAACTGGCTTTGTCGACACTACGGACCTAATGAAGTCAATGTCCTGGCAACACATGATGCCTTTCTCAAAAATACCAAACGACCTCTGTAGGCCCTCGAATTTGAAACACAGGTACCTTTAAGTACATATTGAAACTTGGAAATCTCAGTTCGATCACCAGACTGACAGGATGTAAATGGCACGCTCACAAAAATGGCTACATTAACTGATATAATAATGGAAGTGCGGATAACTGAAAATGATAGCTAAATGAATCCTTTTGAAAACTGATTAAATGGATTGATAAAGGCTTGAAATTTTAAACATAGCTCATCATTTATACTGACATCAGTCTGGAACAAACATTATGGCATGACACTTACTGAGGCAACTTTTACACTTATGCGAAACAGGGCTCCGACTAGCTATCGAAACAGGGACTAGTCAAACCACACAAACTGCAAACGGATTTGGCTATGAAAACTGAGCAAATGGATTCGTTAGGACTTGAAATTTTGTAGGCTGACTCAAATTTATGCATAGAATTGAATCCATTTTTAATTTTTTCATGATGATCAACAGGGCAAAAGATGTAATCGCTCGGAGTAGGCTACTCAATAAAATCTGCATTTGTGCCTAAAATGCACTTTCAACTCACCGCTCAAACTGGGTACCTCATAAACTTATCCAAATTGAATTTTGAATGTTTCACATCACTGAATAGGCCAAATGAAAGGTGTAGGACATGAATCCCGAGCCTTACCCTCTGAAAATCAATCGGCTCCACTTTCCCTCTCTCCAACTAGGCCATTCAAACTGACTCATTTGGGTACTTTTCTGACATACAGAGCAAAATTTTGAAATGGGCCTCTAAACTTGACTCAATTTTAATCAGTCCCAATAGATCCTACTATCAAAATTGCTAAACTTAATGCTTACAGGGTAAGATATGAAAACTTGAAGATGGAAGACAATGAAAGAATTGTTGTGATTATGGAAAGAGTAAATGAGATTGTTATGGGAATCAATTTTGTAATGGATTTCTGAGTGAAGATGAAATAGTTTCCAAAGTCTTGAGAGTCCTTCCACCAACTTACAAGATGAAGGCAAAATCTTCAGTTAACAGAGACATTTTGGTTGGGAAATTATTTGCTTTTGGGCTTGAAGAGTTTGGATCTTCTAGAGTTGTAAAGTCTAAACCTGCTTTTCATGCATCATCATCATCATCCACCAGAAAAAGTGATTGGAAAGTATTATATGCAAAAGAATTGGAGGATATGAGGAAACAAGATGAAGAATTTGAGAAACTTGAAGCCTTATTTGCTAGAAGAGTACATAAAGGTCCGATAGGAAGTAAGTATGAAGGAAAAGTACCTTTTAAATGTTTTGCACGTAACGAGATTGGTCATTTTGCATCTAGATGTCATGAAAGGAATGCAAGGTTTGAGGAAAGAGTTAAGAAATCATTTAAGCCTAAGAAGAACAGATATAGATTCAAGAAAAGAAAACAATGCTACATAGCAGATGAGGAAGGAGTAAGTGATGACTCTGGAGATGAACCTATAGAAGACTCTGCTAGTAGATCTAATAATGGAAAGGAATGGGTGTTCTATGCTTTAAAGGAAGATGAACTGGAACCGGCTATCAAAAATGAAGAAAAGGCTCTAGTAGAAAAACTTGAAGGTAAGGATGAATTGGTAATTGATAGTGGAAGCTCACATCATATGACTAGTGATAAAAGAAAAATTTTGTCCCTACAAAATACAATGGCAGTCAAGTCAGATTTGGAGATGACAAAGCATGCATGATCAGAGGTAGAGGTATTATTTCTTTGAATGGAAAACATAATAATGATAATTTCTATTATGTAAAAAGATTTAAAGCATAATGTTTTGAGTGTTGGTAAATTGGCGGACAAGGGTTTCCAACTGCAATTTAAAGATAGAAAATGCAAAATCATTAACAAGACTGGTTTGGAGATTGCAACCGGCATTCACACTAGAGGTAATATATTTTACTTGAATACTAGTAATAAGACATGTTTTATTGCTCATAATGATGAGATTGGTTATGGCATAAGAGGTTGTGTCATGTTAATTTTGATTGTATTGTTAAGATCAGTTCAACTAAGGCAGTTAGAGATATACCTAAGATTATGAAGTCTCATAATCTGGTATGTAAGGAATGTCAATTGGGAAAGCAAGTTAGAAATTTTTTTAAGAGCATACATGATAAAAATAATGATGTACTTGATTTGATTCACACTGACTTATGTGGTCTAGCAAGGACTAGAAGCTTACAAGGTGATAGGTATTTCATGTTCATTTTGATGACTATTCTAGGATGATGTGGGTGACTTTTCTTAGGGAGAAGTCTGAAGCCTTTAATAAATTCAAGATATTTAAAGAAAAGGTTGTAACAAAAACTGGATTGAAAATCAAATATCTAAGATCAGATCAAGGTGGTGAGTTCACTTCTCATGAATTTAACAATTATTGTGAGACAAGTGGAGTCAGGAGACAATTATCTGCACCTCTGAATCCTCAGCAGAATGGAGTGGTGGAAAGAAAGAACAGAACCAGTTTGGATGCAACACGGTCTATGATGATGGAAGCCAAATTTCCTCATATCTACTAGAGAGAAGTAGTGAGTACAGTAGTCTACACATTCAACAGAGTTCACATCAAAGGTGAAACTGGTAAGACCCCTTATGAATTATGGTTTGGACATACACCTACTATTAAATATTTTAGAATTTTTGGAAGTAAATGCTATATCAAAAGAGATGATTCAATTTTAAAGTTTGGTCCTAGATGTGATGAAGAGATATTTCTTCATTATTCAATTCAAAGCAAATCATATAGATGTTATAACAAAAGATTGTAAAAAATTATGGAGAGTGCTAATGTGAAAGTAGATGAGCAGTAAAAAATCAATCTATATCATATGATAGGGAACCAACAGTGGAAATGATCATAACTAAACTACCAATGCCTCAACCGGTATAGGAAACTAAGACAGTTACATCGGCATAATCAGAAAATTTAACTGTGACTAATGATCAAAGCAGTGAACCTGAAATTTAGAAGACACCAAGGTATGTAAGATTAAATCATTCTGAAGATCAAATGATTGAAGATAAGAACAAGGGAGTTATGATAAGAAGAAGATTGGCAAATGTAGAGGTATGTCTTATTTGTCAAATTGAACTAGCAACTGTTATTGAAGCTTGTAAGGATAAACATTGGTTAAAGGCTATGGAAGATGAATTAGATCAGATATAGAAGAATGGAACTTGGCCTTTAGTTCCCCATCCTTAAAATAAGAATGTTATTGGAACTAAATGGGTTTTTAGGAATAAATTGAATGAGGATGGTCAAGTTGTAAGAAACAAAGCTAGATTGGTTTGTAAAGGATATTCTCAAATAGAAGGAATTGATTATGGTGATACATTTGCACCTGTAGATAGAATTGGATCTGTTAGACTATTTCTTGCCTATGTAGCTTACAAGAACTATAGGGTTTATCAAATGGATGTCAAATGTGCATTTTTGAATGGGGAACTTGAGGAAGAAGCATACATTGAGCAACCTAATGGATTTTCACTTATAGATGATAAAGATATGAATTGCAGATTGAAGAAAGCTTTATATGGATTGAAACAAGCTCCTAGAGCTTGGTATGCAAGGTTGGATAAATATCTTTTGAAGATTGGTTTTACTAAAGGTAGTGCTTATAGTAATTTATATTATAAGATCACTCATAATGATATTTTGATTATTGAAGTATTTGTTGATGATATCATTTTTGGAGGAGAAGATAAATTGTGCATGGAGTTTGCTACTAATATGCAAAATGAATTTGAAATGTCCATGATTGGTGAAATGAGGTTTTTCTTAGGTTTGTAGATTAGTCAAACTGACAAAGGGATTTTTATCTGACAAACTAAGTATCTAAGGAAATTGTTGAAGAAGTTTGGTATGGATAATTCCAAACCGGTAAGTACTCCTATGGTGACAAGTGAGAAATTATCTATCAAAGATACTTCTACACCAGTAAATCTTACAAGGTATAAGTTTATAATTGGTGGTCTGTTATATTTAACTTAGACTAGACCAAATATTATGAATGCAGTAAGTATTTTTTTGAGATATCAAAGTAATCCTATAGAAAATCATGAATGTGCAGTAAAGAGAATATTCTGGTATTTGCAAGGAACAACAGAATATGGTTTATGGTATTCTAAAAATGATGATTTCACTTTATGTGCATATACTAACTTAGATTGGGCAGGAGATACTGATGACAAGAAGAGAACTTCTAGTGGAGCTTTCTTTCTTGAAAAAAAACTGGTGTCATGGATCAACAAAAAATAGTCATGCATTTCTTTATCTAATGCAGAAGCTGAGTATGTTGCAGCAGTAACTAATTGCACTCAAGTCTTGTGGATGAAGCAAATGTTGAAGGATATTAGGGTAAATTGTAGTGAACAGGTAATTATCTACTCTGATAACTCTACAACTATTGACATGTCTAAGAATCCGGTATTTCACTCTAAGACTAAGCATATATCAATAAAGTATAACTTTACGAAGGACAAGGTAGAAGGAAAGGAATTCAAATTGGTTTATGTGAACACTAAAGAATAGATTGCAAATATAATCACTAAACTATTGTCTAAGGAATCATTTGAGTATTTGAGAGATAGTTTAGGGGTTTCTGCCCCTCCAACAGAGACTTGATTGATGCAGTTTATCATCAACCCGACATGTATTACCAGAGATATTATTCATTCTGACACTAATGAGTGGTGCTACTACTCAAGGGGAGTAGTCATCTTTGAGATTCAAATATTTACATTATTGCCTTGATATTTTTGTCAGATTTCTAGCATTGATGTCAAAGGGGGAGTGACAATGATGTGAAAATAAATAAGTTCAGAACCTGACAGAGATATCATTCACATGGGGAGAGTTACTGATATTGTTAGTTGTCTTTCATAGGGAGAGACTTGTTTGGCATATCTTGGTACTTAGATGTTTTTCACATCTAGTGTTTCCATCACTGCCAAAGGGAGAGATTGTTGGCATTATGGATGAATTGATTATGTGTTACATTGATGTTTTGTCATTGATGTCAACACTAGTTGTTATGGTTGGTTACTAGTAAACAAGTTTTGGTTATCGGTAGAAGATCTAGTGTTACAGGAAGAAGAGCCTATCTGTTGGACACTTCCGACATGTTTGGATCAATGGAGTATGTTTTATTTCATGTGTTACATGTTCCTTGAGCATGTTTTGGTTAGTTGGTATTGACTTGGTAATCAGATCCTATCATACAGTCTTGTAAACCCTTACCGACATTGGTTTAAGGTTTAACCGATAGAGCTTTTATTGATGGATCTTGACAGGATGCATAATTGGTGTTAGTGTGGCTTCTAGATGGATTTCAAGATGTTGGAGATGTTCTTTGATCATGCTTCAACTTCTTGAAGATATTTCTTTGGCATGGTGGACCCAAGATAGGTCTGGTGTCTATCTAGGTCATGGACTAGTATTATGTTAATGTGTACTCTATACATTACCGAGATGTTTCGGGATGATTTATGGATTTGTTATTGTTGTTTGATCTTAAGCTGACATGGCATGTCATTGTAATATGAATTTATGTAATGATCTTATTGTAATATCTTTTACGTGGCTGACCTAATTGGTTTAGGCCTTAGGGTTGGTATAAAATGATGTAAGGTCTCATTCTAATAAGTGTTCATGGTCGTGGAATATAATATCATATGTGAAGGAGATTTGGTCAATCATAGGTGATCAAATTGGGATTAAGGAAGAGGTCAAAGGCCTCTAGTATTGACCTAATTCGGGACTGTAATCAGGCATGGTAGATGCTATCTCTGGTAGTTTATTATTTTGGATTGTTGTCCATATATATCTTGAGGTGGTTTTAACCTCTGTAGTTAGTGAGACTCTTTTGTAATGAGCAGTACGCTCTAGGAAGTGTGCCTTCCTAGATGTGCAGGCCCCTTATTGTATCACATACTTACTGCAGAAGTATCACTTGACCGTGGGTAGGCTTCCCACCATGGTTTTTCCTTTTCCAGGTTTTCCACATAAAAATCATAGTGTTATTTGGTCTAGTTTCTTTTCATTGATTATCTATTTAATTGTTAAGTTGCCTTGTTTACCGGTATCGGTTTCTGCTTTACCAGTACTTAATCTAGTTTAAGATTAGTAAGTGGATTAAATGTTATAATCTATTAACAACTTATTCACCCCTTCTTTTTAGTTTTTCACCGGTTATCCCAACATTAGGTACTCTTCCCATTTCTTCTATTGGTCCATGCCACACAGTCGAAGTAGGTCAGATTCAAAAATCTAATTTGTCCTTTTTGTTTGACCATCAGTTTCAGGATTGTATGCAGTACTAAATTTTAGTTGAATTCCCAATTCTATTTGAAGAGTTGCCCAAAACCTTGAAGTGAATCTAGCATCTCTAACAGATATGATTTTATCTGGCATTCCATGTAACCTAAATCTTTCCTTAACAAAGTTCCTTGCCAAAGTAGGTGCATCATCAGTTAAGTTCCCTCGTATAAAGTGTGCCACCTTTGTGAGTTTATCAATTACCACCACTATAGTATCATACCTAGAAGGTGACATGGGAAACCCTCTCACAAAGTCCATACTAATAACTTGCCACTTGTGTTGAGGTATGTCATGTAACTGTAATAGTCCATCTGAATGTCTATGTTTTGTTTTTACCCTTTGACACTCCAAACATTTAGCCACATACTTAACTATGTCATTCTTCATCCCTTGCAAAAAGTATAGATTCTTTAGGTCTGCATAATGTTTATTAAACCCGGGTGTCCTAAGTAAGGAGTATTATGGGCCTTAGAAAATAATAAATTCATTAAGTCCCCTGAATTTCGAACATAGATTATGTTATTGTATCTTAGTAATCCTTCTTCCCAACGTTTACCCTTCAACCTTATGATTTTTTGGGTCATACTCTAAAGTCAATTTGACTTTCTCATACCATGGATCATGTTCTTTCTCTTCCATTACTTTCTTCTTAAAGGTGGTTTTGAATGTTGCCATAGTAATCAAGTGCCTCCTTCTACTCAAAGCATTTGCCACCGTATTTTTCTTACCCTTTATTTCAAAATCATATTCACTTAGAAATTCTAACCACCTTATTTTTCTAGCATTTAAGTGGGGATGAGGAAAAATGTAAAGTCCATTATTAGATTTTAACTCAAAGGGCTTCCCAAGTAAGAAGTGTCTCCACTTTTTTAGGACATACACATTTACTACTAACTATAAGTTGTGGGGTGCATAATTTACTTCACAAGTCTTTAACTTCCTAGATTTGTAAGCTAGAACCCCTTCATCTTGGATAAGTACTCCTAAACCTTCAATAGAAGCATTTGTTACAACTGTGAAGTGTCCCTTTGGATCCAGGATCCTTAAGATAGGTGTTATAGTTAGTTTTTCCTTCAAAATTTGAAATGCTTTATCACTTTACTCTATCCACAAAAACTTTTTACTTTCCTTTGCAAACATGTGATAGGGTTTTTTATCTTAGAGAATCCTTCCAAAAACCTCCTATAGTACCCTTCTAGCCCCATAAATATTCTTACCTTTTAAACATTTTTTAGGGATTGACCATTCCACTATTGCCTCTATCTTATCTGGATCCAATGCTATTCCTTCTGAGGTGAGAGGAAAACCAAGTCGGTCTACCTCTATAGGACAAATCCATGATGACTCTTCAATTGGTTTGTCATTCTACTTTACAATATACTCCTTATAATGAGTGTTCCAGGTACTACGCCTAGTCCTACTATCCAAAATGTCTTCAATCTGATCTGTTTCCTTTTGGGGCAACCATTTATTCAAGTCTGTAATACTGTCCTTATTGAATTTTGGTTCATGATACTGATCTAGATCTGCAATTTTAAATACAAGTGAAATACTTATACTATCCGTTAACTCCACTTCATATACATTTCCAGAACTAAACTTTCTCAAAATATTGCAAGGTCCAAACATCATCATCTACAACTTGTTATAAGTTCCAACTGGGAATCTTTCTTTTCTCAGATACACCATCACTTCATCGCCAACTTCAAATTCCTTATGTCTCCTCTTCTCATCTTCTTTCTCCATATACTTGATGTTCATGTCCTCCAAATGCTACTTAACTTGAATATGTAAGTCCTTTATGTGATCTACAAATTCTTCTACCTCTGAACTTCTCTAGTCTTCACTTCTAAAATATCATAATTTTGATATACCTCTAGGGTGTACTCCAGTAACAATCTCAAAAGATTTCCTTCTAGTACTCCTGTTTACTAAATTATTGTAGGCAATCTCTTCTTGTGCAAGAATCAAATCCCAACTTCAGATTTTGTCTCCAACTAAGCATCTTAACAAATTTCCCAAGCTCCGGTTAACTACTTTTGTCTGTCCTTTAGTCTGTGGGTGAAAAGTAGAACTGAACTTCAAATGTCTTCATCTTCTTCCAAAGTGTTCTCCAAAAATAACCAACAAACTTAGTATCTTTGTCTAAAACTATGCTCTTAGGAAATCCATGCAATCTCACCACATCCTTGAAAAATAGGTCAACTATATGCACTACATCTGATGTCTTCTTACAAGCTATGAAATGAGCCATCTTCGATAATCTATCCACTACCACAAATATAGAATCATTCCCTCTCTGTGTTTTAGGTAATCTAAGTATGAAATTCATTCTTATATCTTGCCAAGGTCTTTCTGGTACTGTCAAGGGCTTATACAATCCCACATTCTAACTACTACCCTTTGCAACTTGATAAAATCTACAACTTTGCACACATTTCCTAACATCCTTATGCATCTAAGCCAAAAGTAGTGCCCACTAACCACTACTAATGTTTTATCAACACCAAAGTGTCCGGCTAATCCTCCTCTATGTTTCTCCTTTATCAGATTCTCCTTCATAGAACTCTTAGGTATGCACAACTGAACTCCTCTGAATAACATCACATCATAAATGAACTAATCCAAGCACTTGCTTCTATCTACCGTAACTGGTTCTCTACATTCTTTCCAAGTTTCTGCAAAATTCAGGTCATCATAATACAAGGTCTTCAACTCCTCAAATCATAATACTATCACTCTCATTTCTGTCAGCAAATTCCTTCTTCTACTCAATGCACTAGCAACTTTGTAAGATTTCCCACTTCTATGCTTCAACAAAAAGGTGTAACTCTACAAAAATTCTACCCATCTCATATCTCTTTGATTCAACTTACTCTAACTACTCAAATATTGCAAATCTTGATAATCTGTATACAACACAAACTCCTTAAGCAACAGGTAATGTCTCCACTTCTTCAAGGCTTGAACTATGGCTTAAAATTCTTGGTCATATACTGAATATCTCCTCTGTGCTATTGGAAATTGACACTCATTGGATTTATTTTGTTGTCATTGATGGAAACAAGATATTATGGAAGTCATAAACTGACACTAGGAAGCATATACCAGTAGATACCATCTTGGGAGCATTCAGGGCTAGACCGGCACCATCACCGACATCAATACTTATTTGGAAGTTGACATCAAGGAGGATTTACTTAAATCATTTTGTAATTATTATTTTCAAAGCCGACATAAGGCATATCATTTGTAATAGGTATATAGGTCAGTTTGCTAGGTTATTTTAGAAAGTGATGTGATAGATGAAAAGTGTGGATATGGAAGAATATAGAAAAACTGTATGATGCGTAATATATGTATGGAGATCATTTTCTATGCAAACACTATATCATGCAATGATCTATAGATAGCTTGGAAAGAATTCTTGGGCGAGAAGAGATACCAGTAGCAATTCAGATTTTATAAACTGGGTATAGAGCAGAACCAGAATTGGAACTCTATTTGGCATAGCAGATGCATTCTTGAGTTCATTTTCAGTAATTTACTTTGGCAAAAAGCTTGTAGTTAAGGAGGCTCTTTAGTGATGAGCAGTATGCTCTATGTAGTATGCCTTCCTGCAAGTGCAGGCCCCTATTATATGTAATATCTTTTCATATGGCCAATGAACTGATATTGTGGGTCACAAATCCCACTGTGGTTTTTCCTCATTGAGGTTTTCCATGTATAGATTATTTGTGTTATGGTGTTCATTTATGTGGATGGTTTATTTTCTTATTGTTATATGTTTATTTGTTTACCGGTATATATATGCATGGTCTAGAAAGTTAAAACCTGGTCATTCCGACAAAACACTGATTCACCCACCCATCTTAGTGTTCTTGGATCCCAACAATTGGTATCAGAGCCTAGTACCTTAGAAGAATTTTAACATCTTGAGGAAGATCCTGAAACCAAAATCTTTCAACATGTCTATGGAGAAGCAACTTGAGATGGCTCTTGAGGATTATGATGCTGAAAGGATGAAGAACTTGAAATTGAAAGAAGAATTGAATTTTGCAAATGAATTCATTCTTATCCTGCAAGAAAAGTTATCATCTACTCAAGCCAAGAGAAAAGAACTTTTGCAACAACTGGATGATGAGAAAAATGCTCTTAAGGAACAATGTCAGAAACTAAGTCAAGAAAACATGCTCATGAAGAATGAAATGCAAGATCTAACTATGAGGTTATCAAAAGATATTGAGGATAGAAAGAAGAAGGAAGATAATCTTGTTATATCTTTGAAGAACAAATTTGATGAATGTTGTAGCTTGACTCATGAGAATAATTTGTTGAGAACTGATTTGGCACACTCCCGGAGCAATGAACAAGAACTTGGAAGACAAGTAACCACTCTGAGAGATGATTTGGCCACTGCAAGTGAGTATAAAGAAAAGTTTAGGATCAGTGTTGCATAGTTGGATGACTTATTGAAAAGACAAAGATAGATTGATGATTCTAGAGGACTTGGATTTGTACAAGGTGAATGCTCTGGTACTGCAAATGAAGATCAAACAACTGGTATGCAGAACTCATCAGAACAAAGGAAACCAGTAAGGCAATATAATGCTTATAAATTCAATGGTATATGTTTTGTTTGCAATAAATTTGGGCATATGGATAAACAATGTAGAAATAAGGCAAATCAAAACTACAATTATGTTCTCGGTCAATGCACAAACTATAAGAAATATGGTCATAGATTAGAAGATTGCAGAATGAATATTAAATGTCATGCATGTGGAAAGTTTGGACATTTTGCTAATCATTGTAGGTCAAGAAATGATACTGGATATGTCAAAGCAATTTAGAAGAACAATGTTACATGTTATGCATGCAACAAAATAGGTCATATTGCTAAGTATTGCAGAAGCAAGACTCAACCGGTTAATATTGATAAAGATAATGAGAAAGGAAAGAAGAAGGTAGATGAAATACAACAAGATCACACCAAGAGATGGGTTAGAAAATCTGAATAATCAAGTGGAGATGTATCTATACTGGTAACTCCACCGGTAGAACAGAGTATTCCTCCACTAGTAACTGAGGCATAAGCCTTAGGGGTTGGCAAATTCATTGCTAAATTTTGCATATTACCCTAGAAGAGATCCAAGGAGATCTGGAAAGTGATATGGAGAATTATGTTCATCATCAACGAAGGTTCACCGGCACATAATTATGAAACCGACATCCGTAGGGTTGTTGGTGAAGCATTTATTACAAAAAGTTAGGATTTTATTTGCTAATAAAGGAGGGTAAGTGAATTCATTTTCACTCACCAAGCATTCAAGCATTTAGAGTGAAGTAAAGGTGAGTCAAGAGCAAGCAGAAGCATTGTGAAAAGCTTTTGAGCAGTTATCAACCTTCCACTAACACTCACTTTCAAGTATTTTTCGACATGGCATCTAGATCTTCAACTCCTACTTTTATTTCAAATCCCACCATTGTCGAAACCAAGGATAGGTTAAGGCCAGTATTTCAAGAGGTTCCCAAAATTGCTAAAAAGAAGACTCTACGGGAGCATTTTCTAGGGTTCCTGACAGCGTAATGTATGTCAAAGATGTGAGGGCATACATTCACTGCACCCTTGAGGACTTGGGAACTGAAGACATAAAAATAATGTATCAATCCATGATAATAGGAGACTCTGGAAGCATCAAACCAAAATTCAAAGAAATTGAGGATCTAGGGTTAAGTGGTATTCTGTACATACCAAAATTCAAAGATGAGGTGACCAGATACGTTCTAAGAAGGGTTCACAATGAATTTATCTAGCTAGATATGCCTTACATGATCACAAAGGAGGCAATTCAAGTTGTCATCGGCTTACCTAGGGTCGAACAAGAACCTGGCAAGAAAATTTCCAACACAGATGTCAAAAAACTCACTGGTGCTACACCTGATAGAAGATCAATGAGGATAAGCACAATCACCGACACAAATATAAAGTTTGCAAGCATGATCATAGGTTACAAGGTAACTCACTCCAACCGATTGAATTTTGTTGCTAGTTCATGCATTCATGTTGCATATCAGATGATGAGGAATAATGTGAAATATGATTTATGTGAGTGGATGAGGAGTGAGTTGATGTTAAACCTTGGAAAGATCAAAGGAATCAAGAAAGGCACCTTCAGATATGGAAACTTGATTCTTTGTTTAATGCTTTACTTTCTAAATGAGCTACTCGGTATAGGGAAGAAGCATTGGGCTCATGACATACCAGTAGGTATGCATATCAAGAAAGCTATCACTGGTCTTAGTACTAGCAGAGATGAGAAACTTTGGGGGTATTTTAAGACTTTTCAAGAAAACATGAGGAAAAGGGAGAGAATTTCAAAGAACATTATGGAGAAGTATTCCACTGATATCTGTTTCATAGTAAAAACTGATGAAACTCTTATGAAGTAGTTGAACCTAGGCAAATATGGATTACTGAGATTCGATATGAGGTGGATGATAACATTTTTGAACCCTATACAATGATGTTGTTAGATGCCCCATTAGATGATAAGATAAATATTTTGGTATAGCAGGAGAGTGTATAGTCTATATTGGGATATACCATTTTTTAGCAAGGGAATGTACAGGACACTGGAAATTCTATGGATAATACTCCACCGGCAGTAACTGATACTGCACCAAGTGGTGAAGCCACTGGTGCAATAGAGGTTGAGATGGACAAGGTAAAAGTCACTGAGTCCATACCGGCAAGTAAAACTGATTCCCCAGCAAAGGTTTTTGCAATTGATACTTCTTAGGTTGAGAAGAAATTAGTCCCTAAGTTGAGTCCAACTGAATTAATGATGGCTACTCAGAAATTACTAAAGGAAGTTACTATAGATAAAGGACTAATTGATCAATCAGTCTCTGTATTACACATATTATTACCTGACTATCAGATTGAAGATGGAGCAAGCCATTCTGGGAAGATCAAGACTCTAACAGATCACATATCCAACAATTTTCAATCTCTGCGGAAGATAGTAGATCGACAGGATTTGGACAATTTCACAGCAGCAAAAAGAACATCTTTTGATCTGCTTAGAGAAATAGGGAAGAAGAAAATTGAGGACAAACTTATCCCTATTGAGGTTTGTTTAAAACAATGTACACATATCTAGAGAGTGTGTTGTAACATAGAAAGTCTTATAGCTAATGTAGATAGCAGATTTAAGGAGTTATATGATAAGATGGCTAAAATTGTTAACTCTTTTGATGGATTGACTACACTAACCACATCTGTTGATGGACAAATTTTGTCCTTGAAGAATCAAATTTTTTGAGAAGGAGAGAGATAAAATAATGAGAAGAGTAAGAAATTTGAGAGGATTAGTAAGTCCTCGAATAAATTCATTGAGTGTTCACAAGAAAGAGTGCATGGATATGACAACTAAACCCACACTGGCATATATCCAAGAGAAAGAAACACTTTCCCACTTACTAAGTGGACTTGCATCTATTGCTGATACTTTCAAATCCACCTAGGATACATATCTTCATTTATTGCAAAAGGCATACGTAGAAATCTTAAAGATGACTAAGCTATAGTGAAACTAACAGTATTATTTTATTCTTTGGCATTAATGTCAAAGGGGGAGTATGTTCATATGTGAAAAATATCAAGAAAACACATTTCAGATGGAGTGTATTGCTCACGGGGAGCATATCGGCAGGGAATCCATTTTTCACATGAGGATTGCCATCAATGCCAAAGGGGGAGAATGTTGGAAATTGGCACTCATTGGATTCATTTTGTTGTCAATGATGGCAACAAGATATGATGGAAGTCATAAATTGGCACTAGGAAGAATATACCAGTAGATACTAGCTTTGGAGGATTTAGGGCTACACCGGCACTGACACTAACATCAATACTTCTTTGGAAGTCAACATCAAGGAGGATTTACTTAAATCATTTTGTAATTATTATTGTCAAGGCTGACATTTTTGTAAATTTATTGTAAGCCGACATAAGGCATATCATTTGTAATAGGTATATAGGTCAGTCTGCTAGGTTATTTTATAAAGTGATGTGATAGATGAAAAGTGCGGATATGGAAGAATATAGAAGAACTGTAACTGTATGATGCAAAATATATGTATGGAGATCATTTTGTATGCGAATACTATATCATGCAATGATCTGTAGATAGCTTGGAAATAATTCTTGGGGGAGAAGAGATACCTGTAGTAGTTTAGAGTTTATGAACTAGATATAGAGCAGAACTAGAACCAGAACTCTATTTGGCATAACAGATGCATTCTTGAGTTCATTTTTAGTAATTTACTTTGGCAAAAAACTTGTAGTCAACGAGGCTCTTTAGTGATGAGCAGTATGCTCTAGGCAGTGTTCCTTCCTACAAGTACAAGCCCCTATTATATGTAATATATTTTCATATGGCCAGTGAACTGATATTGTGGGTCACAAATCCCACCGTGGTTTTTCCTCATTGAGGTTTTCCACGTATAAATTCTATGTTTTATGGTGTTCATTTATGTGGATGGTTTATTTGCTTCTTGTTATATGTTTATTTGTTTACCAGTATATATATGCATGGTCTAGAAAGTTAAAAATTGTTCATTCTAACAGAACACTGATTCACCCCCCCTCTCAGTGTTCTTGGATCTCAACATGGGCATAATTCAATTTATCACTGAAATAAGCTATTGCTCTCCCTCTCCCTTCCTCACTCAAAATCCAAAAGATGAAGTATGGATCAAAGGGAAGGTTGGCCACACACTAAGGAACATCAGAATCAACGCTCAGGGCTTCGCAAGCTACAGTAGGGGGTCTGGTAGATCACAAATGCAAATAGGTCTAGGCAACCAGTATGAGAAAAATATCTCAAAAATTGGTAGCGATAACTTGCCGGAAAATGATCCAAATCTTCCATGGTTTGGGAATAAGGTAGATGGTCAAGTCTTCAAGAAAAAATCCAACTCCTCGAGATCTGGTGAGCCAATGCTAGAAAATGCAGAATGAAATGCTGAAACCACAAAACAACAAAACAGAAAGGAAATATTTTTGGTTGATGCAAGATTGCCACAAACCGAGGATGCTCCTGCATTGCCTTTCTTTAATATGATATGCCCAAGGTAGTGAATATTTTCTTCAAAGAAGGCACATTTTGACAGTTTTCCATATAACTTATGTTCCCTTAACCTTTGCAAGATCAATTGTAGGTGCACTAAATGTTCCTCTTTATTTCTAGAGTAAATCAAGATGTCATCCAAAAATACCAAGATAAATTTTTCCAAGTATTCATGAAGCACACTATTCATCAGGTTCATAAATGAAGCTAGGGCATTGGTTACACCAAAAGGTACTACTATGAATTCATAATGCCCATATCTAGTCCTAAAGATAGTCTTAGGAATGTCTTCTTCCTTAATCCTAAGTTGATGATATCCTAATTGGAGGTCTATCTTTGAAAACACTATTGCTCCCTTCATTTGGTCAAAAGGATCCTCTATTCACGGTAAGGAGTACCTATTCTTTATTGTGACCTTGTTCAACATCCTATAGTCAATGCATAGTCTTAAGGTCCCATCCTTCTTCTTAACAAATAAGACTGGCGCTCCCCATGGTGATACACTTGGACTTATTAATCCCTTAGCTAAGAGTTCCTCCAATTGCATTTTGAGTTCTTGTAATTTAGTTGTGTTCATTCGGTAAGGTTCCCTTGATACTGGTTCAACTCTTGGCAAAATGTCGATTGAAAAGTCAAACTTCCTTTTAGGGGGTAAGCTTGGTAATTCTTCTAGAAATACATCCTTGAATTCTTGTAAGGGATTTTTTTTCAAAAGGGAGAGTATTTTCCTCTTCTCCTTCATCAATTCCAACCATATAGATTATTTTCCCTTTTCTCCTTTCCTTCTTTAATTTCATAGCTGATATGGTTTCTATGTTAATAGGTTTAAACTTTCCTTGAATTTTGACCCTTCTTCCCCCATCATCTAAACACGTAACCACTTTTTTGTATCAATCCACACTAGATTGATGATTTGTTAGCCAACTCATTCCAATAATTATGTCATATAACCCTAGGGGTGCCACATAGAGATCTACCCTTATTTCAAACTTGGGAAATTGTACCCTTGCTCTTGGTAAACACTCGTTACTTTCCTAGTTGCCTTATCCCAATAATGAACCATCCATGATGACTCCATTTGTTTAACTCTTAATGTAAATTTTCTTACTAATTCAGATGAAATGAAACATTTAGATGACCCAGTGTCAATTAGAAATAAAATTGGTCAAGTTCAAATAGTGTACCTGTAGTTTCCATGGGAACATTCTGGAACCTTTTTCTTCAGTTCCTAACTACTACATGAATCCTTTATTGATGCCTCTGTTGAGGTTGGTTGGACCTAATTTGACCTTACATCCTTGGACATTCTCTAGCAAAATAGTTCCCTCCACACATAAAATACCCACCGTGTGGTCCTTTCATTACTTGATTCCTACAAGGATTCTTCATTGCTTCATTGGGCCTTGGTGGATAGGTTTTCCTATTGTGCTAGTAATTTCTCTTGTAATTTCCCCAGTTAATATTATTATTTCCATCCCTTTTATATTTATTAGGAGGTGGCCTCCTTTCAAATGAATTGTTCCTTTGATTCTTCTTGAATTTTGTGCTTCCTTTACATTCATGCTTCCTTTTAAATGAGTGATTCCCATTAAAATTTTGCCTTGCTACTGCTAGGGCTTGAATCTTTCTTTCATGCTTTAAAGCCTAGATTGACCTTTCTTATCCTTCTAATACATGGGTACAGAATTAAGCAATTTACTAAACTTATCCCAATATTGCTGGACTATCAAAGACCGTTGTTGAAGATTATGGAATTTTGATGCCTTCACATGAAAGAACAATTGTGGCAACCACCTTTTACGAAAATGTTGAACAAATTGATCCCCTATTATTGTATCCCTACTATACCCATTTTGTTCCTTTGTGTTAGTCCACCAACTAGCTTCCTCCCCTGTGAGTTGATAGGAACCCCATAAGGCCTTGGTTGTTTCACTAAAGTCCCTTAGTTAAAAGTACTTTTCTATTTCATTCAACCAATTTTTAGCTAATCTGCCAATTTGTTTTCCATCAAACTTAGGTGGGGTGATTTTCTTCAAATCCTTAGATAGCTCCAACATATTATTTTCCCTCCCACTGTCTATCTCATTCCCTCGATTGTTGCCAAGGTTCCCATTTTCAATTCTACTTCCATTTTTTATGTCATTCTTCCTTTCCCTAAGGTCCTATATTAATTGCTCCAAGGAGTTGATCTTATCCTTTTGTTTGGTTAGCAAGTTGATTAAAGCTTCAACCTCATCTTCATTATTCCCTCAAGTGGTGTTGTCTATTTCCTTCATGGTTTTCTTCATGGATAGGTTCCCTTTGTCTCCTAGTAGTGGTAGCACGTCTTTCTTTGCCTCTTACCATCTAGGTTTTTCATGAAACTTAAATTTCTTAGTTAGTTCTTGATTTAAGATATAAAATTTTTATCACTACTACTTACAAGATAAACCTTTAGATTGTGCAAGTTGAAGTGAGCTCAAGGCCTAGACTTGAACCTTTGCTCTAATACCACATGTAATAACCCACTCTACTTAACCCAAAATGTTTGACTAATTTTTATTTATTTATTTATTCTTAACTATATTTGGTTCAATCGCATACTTAGGTACATCCATCCAGATGGGATAGGCATCCATCCAACCTGGACACGCATCTAACCATATGGGTTAGCAATATATATATATGGGATATGATGTTTCATCTATCCAATTTCGGATAGGCATCTACCCAAATGAGGTAGGCATCTATCCAATTCAGGATAGGAAGTGCTCTGGCCAGAGACTTTGAATCATCGAGACCATTTGGGTCCTGAGTCACTCTCTAAGAACTGCATTCCTCTACTAGGGGTGCACAGAGGTCTCTATCCTTAGGAGTAAATAAGATAATGTAATATAAGCTTGAGTTTAGCCTTAGAATCGGCCTAAAGCCTTAGGAAGTAAAGTGAATCCATACTGGAATCCTTCCAAGTATGCATTGAAGTATTTTTAGTCTTCCAATCAGTAATTCTATACCCTTTGATTTAGAGACCAAGGGACTTTGAAAAGCCATCTACTTGCCTTTAACCCAAATCCTAGATCCCATCCCCAAATTCCTGAGTACTAGGGACAAATCCATCCCTAGACTTCTACATACCCATTTCGGTACGGGATCAAGGCGCAAAGTATGTTGTTCTATTTTCTAACTATGGTCTATTGTAAATTATTTTTGTGGGTACACAGCCCTTTATAGGGTCAATGTCCCAGATAGTTTCCCTGCAGTCGCTACCCATGATGCTAGATCTAAGAAAAAGGTTGAAGGTGGCCTACTGCTTGTGGTCTATGTTAGGAACTAGAAGGACAACTAAGGGGGGGGGGGGTGAATCAGTTGTCAATGAATTTCAACCCAATTATAACTTAATCAAACTTAATGTCGGTTAACAGATTAACGGTGAATATTAATACCGATGAAACTTAATGCATGAAACAGAAAGAGAAACAACATCCACAACACATAACATGGAGATTTTGATGTGGAAATCCAGTAAAGGGAAAAACCATGGTGGGAAACCTTACCCACAATTAGATGATACTACTGTAGATAGTATGTGTATACAAATGGGGTCTGCACATGCAGAAAGGCCAACCACCTAGAGCACACTACTCAAGTGGGAGTCACAATGACTATAGTAGGATGATTAAACCCTAGAATAATGTACTACTCAAAATAGCATCTTCAATGTTGGATTCAGTATCGGTTAAGCTCTAATAAACACCTTCAAACCTTCCTTTAACCTTCTCTATGGTATGCTCATATGATCTTCAATATTCACACATACCATGTTACAATACCATACCATAACCCTACATACCATATCTAATCTCACAAATGAGTTCTTACATATATATAAAACCTAAGACCAAATGTGTAGGTCGGCTCACTAAGAATATTTTAATTAAATCAATTACAAATAAGTCTTGATGTGATGCATCATGTCGGATCAATACAATTATAACAATATTCAATCAATAAATCATCTCCATAATGTGTCGTACTAATCTAGAATAGATAACGCATACCAGTCCATAACCTAGACCAATATGTTGGTAACAACAAATATGTCAACCCGATTAGACCAATAACCAAAACACCAAAACCAAGTATCCAAACCATGACTTCGACATAATCAAGTGATCTCCAGATGATAACAAGTCATCATCAGTGTCGGTGAACCATATAACCTGCTAGTGAACAATATACCGGTGACTGTGCATAAGTCACTAACCTTTCTAGTGAACATAGCCATAGATCTCCAGAAGGATAAGTGTTGACATCAGTGACAAAACTAATGCAACACATCCATAATACCAACAACCTAAAACATCTAGTTCATATTTCCTATCATAAAAGCCACCCTTGACCCATTATCAAGCATCAAAAATTTTAATTAGAGGATCCAGTTAATACTAAGAGGGGGGGGGTGAATTAGTATTAACAACAAACTAAAATATAAACCAAACTAATCAATAGTTCACCAAAACAGATTATAATGAGTACTGGTAGCCACCGAAATCAATCTACTAATCAGATTTATCAAACTGCTCATTTAAGTGTTCCATATCATGCATGTGCAATAGAAAGATATCAAATTAACACAAACACAAATCAATCACCATATGAACACCATGTTAGGTCCCGGGAAGGACAACTTAGAGGGGGGGGGGTTAATCAGTTGTGAACTAGTTGTCACTAAATTGTAATCCAAATGCAAGTTATTCCATATTAAACTTAATATCAGTAAACCAAAGTTAAGTGCCGGTAAAACAGATTAACAATTATAGCAGTACCGATTTAACTTAATGCATGAAACATAAAGAGAAACAACATCCACAACACATAACACAAGGTTTTTTGACATGGAAACCTGGTAAGGGAAAAACCATGGTAATAAACCTTACCCACAATCAGATGATACTACTACAGATAGTATGTGTATACAAATGGGGTTTGCACATGCAGAAAGGCCAACTACCTAGAGCTCAATACTCAAACACAAAATAGGAGTCACACTAACTACTTAATTAGATGGTTAAATCCAATGATAATGTACTACTCAAAATAGCATCTCTAATACTCGATTTAGTACTGGTTAAGCTTTGAACATGACTGTCACAAACATCTTCATAACCTTCTTTCAACCTTCAAATAATGTTCATGATTTGCACAAAGATCTGCTTATTTTTTCTCTTCAATATCCACACTCACTCATGACATCACGATCTTCAATAAGATCTTACAATCATATATACAAAACCTAAGACCAAATGTATAGGTCGGCTCACTAAAGATAATACAATAAAATGAATTACAAAATGAGTCTTGATGCAATACAACATGTCAGCTCAATACATTTACCACAATACCAATCAATAAAATATTATCCATGATGTGCCATGCTGATCTATAGTACTGGACCATAAACTAGACCTATTTGCTGCTAAAGGCAAATCTGTCAATTTGATTAGACCAATAAGAAAAACACCAAAACCAAACTTCCAATCCATGTCTTCGACATAACCAAATGATCTCCAAGTTATCATCGGTGTCAGTGAACCATATAACCATTGGTGAACATATACTGGTGACTGTGCATAAGCCACTAACCATAACGGTGAACCATATTGTCGGTTCAACAACATACCACTGTAACCATAGTACCAAAACAACAATGTAGACTTCCAAGAAGACAAGTGTTGACATCAATGAAAAACCCAATGCAACACATGAAAATGTCATCCATAATACCAACAATCTCCTCCTTTGGCATTGATGGCAACACTAGATGGAAAAACATCTAAGTGCCAAAAACAGGATGCCAAAACCAGTAAACCAATCAATCTCCCAAAGATAGATCAATACATTTTGTAATAGAAATAGAAACCAAAACCAAAAGTATATCTTTCCCCCAAATACAAAGTTTTTCCATAGATATCACTCCCCTTTTGACATTAAATGCCAAAGCAGTTGAGAAACAAAACATAACATTCTGCCAACTACTCTCCCTAAGAAGTAGCTCTCCTTCATCAAAGTTGAAAAAAGATTTTTCTGTTTGTTTGTGCCGATTTGATGCCAATCCTCAACATCTAAGTCTCTACTGGTGAGGAAATTTACTTCAAGCTGCTCTCTAAGATATTCAAATGTTTTCTTAGGCAAAGGCTTTGTAAAGATATCTGCAATTTTCTCTTTAATATTCACATAAACTAATTTCACTTCATTTGCTTGAACATTCTCTTTCAGAAAATTATACTTAATAGAAACATGCTTTGTCTTAGAGTGAAATATCAGATTCTTTGATATATCAATTACTGCTGAATTATCACAATAAATGATTATTGGTTCTTTGCATTTTACCTTTATATCCTTCAACATTTTCTTGATCCATAATACCTGAGTACAATTAGTTGTAGTTGCAACATATTCTGATTTTGCTGTTGATAAAGATGTACAAGTTTGCTTCTTGCTTATCCATGAAATCAATCTACTACCAAGAAATAATGCACCACCAGTGGTACTCTTTCTGTCATCTACATCACCTGCCCAATTTGCATCAGTGTATGAACATAAATAAAAAATTTCATCTTTAGGATACCATAAACCAAGATTTGTTGTGCCTTGTAGGTACCGGAAAATCCTTTTAATTGTTGATTCATGATATTCCTTAGGATTCCTTTGAAATCTTGAAACAATACATATTGCATTCACTATATCAGATCTTGTTTGTGTCAAATATAGTAAACCTCCAATCATAGATTTGTACCTTGTTAGATTAATAGGAGTTGAATCATCCTTCAATACCAATTTATCAGTTGTAGTCATAGGAGTGCTTACCAGTTTGGAATTCTCCATACCAAATTTCTTCAAAAGTTCCTTCAAGTACTTTGTTTGACATATGAATATACCTTTACCTGTTTGTGAAATCTACAAACCTAAAAAGAATTTTATCTCTCCAATCATAGACATTTCAAATTCTTCGTGCATCTTGTTAACAAAGTCCTTACATAATCCATATTCACCTCCAAAAATGATATCATCTACAAAGACTTCAATAACCAAAATATCATCATTGGTAACCTTGTAATATAAATTGTTTTCAGCATTACCTTTTGTGTAACCAAGCTTCAAAATATATTTATCCAATCTAGCATACCAAGCTCTGGGAGCTTGCTTCAATCCATATAAAGTTTTCCTTTACTTGGAAACCATATCCTTATTATCTGTGAAAGAAAATCCATTAGGCTATTCAATGTAAACATCCTCCTCTAGATCTCCATTTAGAAATGCACATTTTACATCCATCTAATAAAATTTATAGTTCTTTTGAGCTGCAAATGCAAGAAATAGTCTAACCATCTCAATTTTGGCTACCGGTGCAAAGGTTTCATGATAATCAATTCCTTCTTTCTGTGAATAACCTTTACAAACTAATCTTGCTTTGTTCTTGATTACTTCTCCATCTTCATTAATTTTATTCCTAAATACCCATTTAGTTCCAATTACATTTTTGTCTTTAGGTCGGGGAACCAATGTCCAAGTATTGTTCTTTTCAATTTGTTCTTGTTCATCTTCCATTGCTTTTATCCAATGTTCATCTTTACATGCTCAATAATAGATGCTGGTTAAAATTGAGAAATTAAGCATACCTCTTCATTTGCCAGTCTTCCTCTAGTCATAACACCTTTACAATTATCTGATTCTTTGAATGATTCAATATCTTACATACCTGGGTTTGTTCTGATTAACATTCACAGGCTGATGTTCTTTAGTCACTATTGAGTTTTCTAATGATGTCGATGTGACTGGGTCTTCATTCTATACCAATGCAATCTGTGTCAGTTGATCTATGATCATTTCAACTGTCGGTTCCATAGATCTTTAATCTCCTCTAAAGTGTTCATCTATCTTCACATTAGTACTCTCAATGATTTTTTGTAACCTTTTATTACAACATCTATATGCCTTACTTCTAGAAGAATAACCAAGAAATATTCCTTCATCACTTCTAGGATCAAACTTGCCAACATACTCATCTCTTCTAATGTAACATTACCTTTTGTTAACTTGCCAAATGACTATGAAGATCCTAAAATTAACGGTGGCAGGACAAACAAGTTCGGATCACCTCAAGTTAACCTAAACTCTTTATTTAAGAATGTTGGCCCTGACATGCCCACTTCATCCCACAAAGGAGGAGAATCATGGAATATCATGCAAGTTGATCACAAAGACAAACATGAGGAAGAAATAATAGGGAATGGAAAAAAGAAAAATAAGAAGGCAGGATGCCCTAACGGGGTTAAAACTAGGGCTAGATCCAAGGAAGATATTGGTCTCTCCAAATCTTTGCAGGGTCGTAAATCCATGAAATGGCATAGGGACCAAGATAGAAAGAAAAACATAGCTGATGGAAGGTAGTGAACTATACAGGAATCCTTCTCCTAGGTTACCAAATGAAGGTAATCTCCTGGAACATTCGAGGCCTAAATGGTCTCAACAAACATGATATATTATAGAATCTTATTAGAGATCACAAGTCAGATATCATCCTTGTTCAGGAAACCAAAATGAGTAAGGAGAAAGTTGAGAATTTAAAATTCTTTAAAAATGGAGGAGTCTGTGGTAGTATCTCGAATGGGGCTTCAGGTGGGATGGCTATTTTCTGGAATAAGAAAACCATTTCAAGAGATATCATTGATGAAGATGGTAACATTATATCTATAAAAGTCAAAAGTATCAATGAAGAAAAGGAATGGGTGGTTACTAACTATAGACATCTAAAAATGGTCAACGCTTGCGGAATCGTACTTTAACATTTGCGCATTGCCTTATTTTAGGTTTTTGCGTAGCATTAACATTTCTCCTATGTCACACACTTGGTCTTTATCATTTACAAGCATCGAGTCATTCTTCTACATTCTTCATCTGTCTCGCTTTTGAATTTGGTTTTGTCGATAACAATCTTTAATCATGATTTTGGTCGACCTTGTCAATCTCTTATCAACTTGTCAATCTCGTCATTTTATGATCGATTTGTCATCGATCCTTGTCCTCTTCAATCATGTCAATTTGGATCAATTTGTCATTGTTCCTCAGCTCATTTATCAATCAAATCATTTATCAATTCAAAATCATGATCGAATCGATATCAACTATCCTTTGTCAAGACCTAATTGTCATCCTTGCATTTCTAATTCATCTTCCAAGGTTTTATGATTTGTTCATTTAATCTTGTTTGGCATTTTCCCTCTAGGTTAAATAATTTGCTTATTTATCCTAAGTCTTCTTGTCACAATTAAATGTTCATTTAATTGGCTAACTTATTCCTCTTTTTGTGAATTAATTAATAATGACAAATTATTAATTAATTTACCTAATTTTCTAATTTTTCATCAATTTCATCATTTCTAATTCTTAATTTCCTAATTCCTATTTTCTAATTTCCTAATTTTAATTTCCACCTAATTAACTTGTCTCTAGTTCTCCCTATTTTTGTGCTTCATGCGTCATACTCTTGGCATAGCAAGATGTCATAAGGTTCTAGTTCTCTAGTCTTTGCATTGGCAATATGTCATAATTCATGACATAGAAGGTGTCATAACCTTCTTCTTTCCACTCAATTGTGCCATTTTTGAAATTAATTGCTTCCAATATCCATTTCATGCTAATTTGTCTTTTCTCCATTTTTTCTATAAATTGGATGATCTTCATCAATCAAGGCTAATTGGTAATCACTTTTGCAATCACATAATCACAGAATTAGATAATGAGAAATAATCACTTCTTCTAGTATTCTTGTGCCAATATCAATCTTGCTTTCACATTAGGTTTGTGCACTTGAAGGTGAGATCCACAAACAAAGGCTATTTGGAGAAGAAAGAAGGACAATGGAGCCGCATGAAGAAGCATTCAAATCTACCATTGGTTTGCATATGTCTTTAATTTTGAATGTTTTGATTTCATGTCTCTATTGAATGTGTCTTAGGATAGATCATTGCATTGTGCTTTTTTTGTGATTAGACAATGATTAGTATGTTTATATTGTTTTGTGATGATTCCTATTTCCTATGCTACATTAATTGGTGAACTCGACGTGAACACTAACCATCTAACCCCTTTATGGTGCTTTTGAGTGCTTTCAAGTTGATTTGCAAGCCAAAAACCCAAAAACAGGGTCGTGCAGGGTTTTCTTGATACTTTTGCACCTATGTAAGGCATCTTTATGCATTCTGCGCATGTGTCAATGCATTCTGCGCTTGTGTTAAAAAAAAAAAAACTGCACGTGTGTAATCCTGCACCTGTGTTATGAGTTTTGCGCATGTGTCATGAGTTATGTGCCTATGTAAAGTCCAGAAATAGATGTAAAAATGTAGTGTTTTACTTGAAAATTGTTTGTTTTTGCATTCTGTTTTTTGTTTTTTGGTTTTTGGTACTAATTATCTGTGCAACATCTTGGCATATGCATGACAAAGGCAATAAATGAAACTACTAACACGTTTTGTGCAGGTTCGATAGTCAAAGACTAAGCATATCAAACTTCTGACTTGGGTTTTGCAGGTTGCCTTGGAGAAACAACTAAACTTGGTGTTTGTCATTAATGTTTTAGGCACCTAGTGATTTCTAAATAGGTTGGAATGAACATGTTTTTTCTTTGATTTTTGAGTGTGATATTGGAGTAGGAGAGTATGCTCTCATCCTTCTTAGGGTGATCAGAAATCTAGATCTTCGATACCATGCTTGTGTCTTTGATTGTGTGTCACCTTTAGAGGGCCTGCCTTCCCGACCATTTGCTTTTGCAAGTAAGTGATAATCGTGAGAAGGGAACAACCCAAAGTGAGTATGGCTAGAATACCTTGGCATTCTAACTCACTATAAACAAATACCTGATGAGCAAAAGCTTTGAAGGAAGGGTTACATGGGAATTGCAGTTACTTGGGAAGTGATGACCCTTGAACTCTTTCTCATATCAACATCTAAGTAGGGCCTCTTGGTCTAAATCGTGCTTGTGCGACTACATTTGTTTGGTATCTTGATGGGCTTAATGTCTCAATCATGCTTGCATGACATCAAGGGGTAACACTTAACAGAAATCCTTACTAAACACCTTGTTTTAGAGGCCAAAAACCCTTCTAGTTTCTTGAGAAGGACAAGTTCGGATACTTGGAAGAGATACTAAGTTCGCCATGGGGAGATTTCCATGGGGACTGATGCTTGGCTACCCTGAGAAGTGAGTGCCATGGAGGGGAGCCCGTGGGGTCAAGCATCTATGTATTCTCCTTGAATCTCATAACAAGTCTACCTCTCAAGTACCTAATGTTCTTGCCTACCATAAGAAATGTGTGAATGAGCATGATTGTATTGAGTCTAAGTTGAAATATCTTGTCTTCTTTGTGTGTCAAAAGTTGAATTGCATCTCATTTCAAAAACAAGACAAATTGATTCAAAACAAGGTTAAACACAAGAGTATTTCATCCAACAAAGTTCAAAACATCTTCAAACATGGTTGTCAAACATTTTTCAAATTCTTGTCTCAACATTCATATCACTTAGATCTAGGTTCATCCTAGGTGTCCATTTTGCAAAGCTCATTGTCAAGTACCAAGGTTAGGTTTCACCTAAGTCATACTCCTTTGCATATCAATAAGAGTCACCCATTTGCATGTGTCCTCTTGCATTAAAGTCATACCGTTGTCATACTTTGCATACCCTAAGTCTCTTCATTAGGTTTAGGTTAATATTATATCATATTAAGGTCATTTGCATAGTAATTGTCCCTTTGCATATAGTCTCAAAAACTAGGTTTTGTCATACTTGAGGAGTCCAAATCTTTGATAAACCCTAAGTCATTGTTAGGAAGTCTAGACCTTATCAAACCTTTTGTCCTTTTGTCATCAATGTTATTTGGTCAAACCTAGCTTAGTATCCAAGCATATAGGGGAGACATTGTCATTTGTCCTTTTGTCACTTGGTCCTTTTGTCCTTTGAGGTCTAGACATCATTTCAATTTCCTAAGGGTCTCTTTTAGATTTGCATTCCAAAAAGTTTGTCAAAATCTTCAAAAAACAACCAAAAACATAGATTGCATTCTTTCCATAGGTTGCATTTTCATCTATTTAGTTTGCATTTAGTTGCATATCATACATTATCCTTGAAAAATTCCAAAAAAAATTCCATTGCATAGTGACATGTTTGTTGAAATGAGGTCTCAACCTTCTTACGAAGCCATGTCATCACAATTGAGCAATCAATCATGTCAATCCAATCTCTACATGTCTCAGAACTTAGATCAAACTTATCATGATGATGTAAATGTCCAAATACAAAAATTAGAGGAGAAGTTGTCTCAAGAACAAGAGATTTTGGAACAAAGAGTGAAAAACATTGCGAAGAATAGATCACAAATGTCCAAAATGTTTCAAAAACTTCCAGGTCAAAATCCAAAGATTGAGCCAATTGATGTAAGATCTCTTCTTGAACGATCAGACATACCAGCTCTCCTCTCCCAAATAGAGATGATGAAATAATTTCAAGAAAAGAGACAACATCAATTTCAACATTATGTGCCTCCACAACAAGAACAAGGTGTTTACTATCAATCAGATTTTCAACCAATACAACCAATGGTTCAATTTCAACAATATGTCCAACCAACTATACAATGTCAACAAATGGTTCAACCAATGGTGGAATATCAACAAGTTCAATCAACATATCAATGTCAACAATCACAACCAAACATTCAAAAACAAAGGTTGCAGCACACACCAAGCCAAGTTTTAAACATGTCAAAACAATTGAACCAAGTCCAATATCAAAACATGACATCAAACCAAAAAGAAGTTCAAATTCCAGATACAACTATGTCAAAACCTTGAAAGAAAGGTGGCTTTATTGCAATGATCTTAAGGAAATTACCAAGTGAGTTCTTTGAAGAAGATCAAGATAATACAATTATGTCTAGCAATGCTTCATCCCCCAGCAAGAAAATTGACTCTCCAGTGGCATTTGTCCCTACACCTCTAGAAGTTTCACAAGAACCTTCCATATTGTCCTCATCAAAAAATACACCCAAGGATGCAATTATCCAAGGGCTTTCCATAATTGATTTTCAAGATAATCCAAGTCATGATGCACATCCTTGTCATGTTTCAGAAATACAAGACCCAAGGCCACCATGCACTTTATTGCCATTACCTATTTTGGAGGACCCCATTCGAAGTCCCACTTCCTCATGTTCAAGCATTGATTCCTTGCTAGAATCCATCACAAATGTTCAAAGTGCATTTCCTTCATGCCAAAACATTGATTCCTTTTCAGAATCCCCCATTCATATCCAAAGTCTAACCCCATGTCAAGAGGATAAATTAGAGCATGAAGAAATGAGTCCTAAAGAAAATCAAGATCAAGATCCTGAAACCTTATCATCCCATCCAATTGTTGACCAGGATCTCATGTTCCCAGACACTCATGATGATTCCATTATTCCTGTCCATTCCATCCAAGAACACAATGTCCTTTCAAATCCCATTGACATTCCACTTCCTAAGAAAGATCAAGATATCCTTTCCATCCTTTATGATGATCCCATTGAAAGTCAAGAGCAAAGCACCTTTAAAGAGGATTCCAATGATCTTCCTCCTTGTCAAGATCAAATTATTCCTTTAAATCCTCCACAAGATCTTTTTGTTCCTCCATCTCCTTGTCTTAATGCTCCATATACACTCCAAGATCTCATTTCTTTTGATGATCCCATTATTTCTCCCATTCCATCTCTTGAAGAGCCTGTCATTGAACCATGTCCACAACACAATCCTAGTCCCCCTCATGATCCTAATCCCCCTCATGATTCTAACGTGCCAGTGCAAGATGTTCATGAACCCTCAACATGCATAATGGGTTCTTCCACTTGGGTACAATCTGATCCACTTCAAGATCTCATTATTTCTCTCATATCATATCCACCTCATAATGGACTCGCGTCTTCGTCCCAAAGAAAAGAGTATCCTACAAGTCAAGATATTCATAAAGGCAAAGGAGTAGATCTTCATGAGAAAGAACCCCTCCATATTAAAGAAAATATTAAGGGTCGTGGCCTCAGTGAAATTCCTCAAGATGTTGGTACGCCTACTAAATCCAATATCCCTTCAAAATCCAAACATACACCTTCCCCATCATACCTTCCATCCATCTTAGTTCCTTATATCCCTTCATCCTCTATGCAAGGTCAGCAAAGGCACACATCCTTGAGTAAATTTCATCCATCCAAAAGAACTCCATTTCATTCATATCCATCCATGCATTCCTTTCCTCCTCCAAGAAATTTGGATGCCAAGCGTAAAAGTCATAAGTCTAGCAATCCACATGTATTCAAGGATCGACATGTCCAATATAATCGACATGTCAAAGCAAAGAACAATATGATCTATAAAGAAAAAGAAATATCCAAAAGGCCACAAAGGCCCACTGAGCAAAATAAAGCAAAGTCAAAATATATATGGGTTCCTAAATCCCTTGTGCAAGCAATGCACTCCAAGGAACCACAAAAGCATGAAAAATCAAAAACCATGTGGATCCCTAAGCGGCTCCTTGAAGCACAAAAGCCTAAAGAAACATCCAACTTGGCATCCAAAATTTCTATTCCTCCATCCAAACATTCCAAGTCTATTCCTCCATCACCTTCCTTATCCATTTTGGGCCCTTATGTCCCACAATCCATAGCCTTTCCTCCATCCAAATTTCAATATCCAAAATACATCTTTCCTCCATCAGTCCATCACCCCTCAAGGTGTGTGCCAATGTCAATCTTGCCTTCATTTCCATCCACTCAAGCCCAATTCTTCCAATACCCTACCTATTATCCAATGCATATTTTCCATCCTTCCATCCCTTTGATCCAATCCTTTGCATAAATCCTCGCCTTAGTTCCATCTCATTTTCCATGTCCTTATCCTACCAACATCTTTGAGCATACTTTTCAAGGTCATGGTCCATTTTTTTTTTCAAGGCTACTATCCAAAAAAAAAAAGATGCTTGAGTCCTTCTTCCATCCCCTATCATGTGTCCATCTTCTATTGAAAAAGTCAAAATACAAAAAAGAAAAAGAAAAAAAAATAATTCATCCATTGGTGAAAACCTGGCAAACAGGCACCTTGGGCAAGTACCATGATGAAAACCTGGCAAACAGGCATCATGTGTAATCTATGAACTTCTTGCACACCACAATTGGGGGAAGATTTCCTCCTTCATTATCCTATCGCACCCCTATCATTACCCTCCATTATCCTATTGTCCCTCATGTCTAGTTTCCCTTTCCACTTTTGATCTTGACAAGGCTAAGGATCGTCATGAGCATCATGTATCTTGTTTGCAACTTTTAGTCCATCATAGCTTTTGGTCTTTATCCATTTGCTTATTATAACTTTTCATCCATATTCCTTGTCTTATTGCAACTTTTTGCCACTATCCCTTAGCCAATCCCGACCTTTAGTCCATGTCCCTTATCCATTCTTGGTCTTGCTTATCCTATCCATATCTTATCACTATCCATACACTCTGTTTCATTCCTTGATCTTGATCTTACATAAGGACGCAAAATTTAAACATATTTTTCAAAAACCTCTTGACATGTCCCTCATGCCATGTCACTGCTTTACATTGTCATATCCAGTCTCTTGTCCCATTGTCTCCATAATAAAAAGGCCTTTGTCTTCCCTCTATCCACCAACATTTTAGAAAGCCTATTTATTCACCTGTCATATTCCTTGCCTTGCTAGACACTGGGGGCAAAATCATAAAAATTGAAAAATGTCCTGAAAAAATCTCTTAAAAATTTGAAAAATGTCCTGAAATAATCCAAAAAAATCAAATAAAGTTCTGAAAAAATGAACAAAAAAATTGTAAAAACTCAAAAACAAAAACAAAAACAAGCATTTCACCATAAATAACTCCTCTTGGTCCATAAAACAGCTCACTGAGTATACATCCAATGACTCGCAATCATACACTGCGCTTTAATGAAATCACGCTTAAACAGATGAACTCTTTCCATCAAACCAAACATTCAAACTGATCAAAAATTGTCATATCAATCAAACTCAAAATCATTTGTCCTTGTCTCTACTATCATGGGTCTTATACAGGGTGTGGTATACTCGAAACCAGATTGTGTCCTGTCTTAGATGGGGTACCACATGTCCTGAAACCAAACAGCATGATCGTCCTATCAGCACTTTCAACTTTTGACAATGAAGATCAAGATGTTTGTTTGATTTGTTGGAATTTGTACATCTTATCTTTTTACTGATTTATCTTTGGCTTCGATCATGTTCCTATGTTGCTCGATGATGTCACTGAGTGATTTAGAGTGACCAGGATGGCCCATGGTCCTTTTTCTTTTTGTTGTGATTGTTGTTTGTCTGCGATGTGTCTGTCTTATGCAAAGGGATTGCATTAGCGCTCTGGCCTTCATTGCCATGTAGTGTCGCATCCATTTTGCCATATCGAATAAAGGTTCTCACCTACTTTTGTGCATTGGTGAAAGCAAGTATTTCTTCATCTCTACCTGTCCTCTGTCTAATTTCTTCTTACTTACATTTCTTCGGTCCGTCTTGGCAGTCCATTTGATCCTATCATTTTCTATCATTCTTATCGATCAATTGGCCTCTTTTCTGCATGTTTCCAGCCAATTCCTCGAGGGGGCATGCATATGTCATTGTTATTCTCTGGGGCATTTTCATATGTCATTCTTATTTTCTGGGGCATTTTCATATGTCATTGTCAGCATCCAGGGTATTTTTATTATTGTTCTTTGAAACAACGCTTAAAATCGCATTGTCTCAAAGAGGGGCAAAATGTAGACATCTAAAAATGGTCAACGCTTGCGGAATCGTACTTTAACATTTGTGCATTGCCTTATTTTAGGTTTTTGCGTAGCATTAACATTTCTCCTATGTCACGCACTTGGTCTTTATCATTTGCGAGCATCGAGTCATTCTTCTACATTTTTCATCTGTCTCACTTTCGAATTTGGTCTTGTCGATAACAATCTTTAATCATGATTTTGGTCGATCTTGTCAATCTCTTATCAACTTGTCAATCTCGTCATTTTACGATTGATTTGTCATCGATCCTTGTCCTCTTCAATCATGTCAATTTGGATCAATTTGTCATTATTCCTCAGCGCATTTATCAATCAAATCATTTATCAATTCAAAATCATGATCGAATCGATATCAACTATCCTTTGTCAAGACCTAATTGTCATCCTTGCATTTCTAATTCATCTTCCAAGGTTTTATGATTTGTTCATTTAATCTTGTTTGGCATTTTCCCTCTAGGTTAAATAATTTGCTTATTTATACTAAGTCTTCTTGTCACAATTAAATGTTCATTTAATTGGCTAACTTATTCCTCTTTTTGTTAATTAATTAATAATGACAAATTATTAATTAATTTACCTAATTTTCTAATTTTTCATCAATTTCATCATTTCTAATTCTTAATTTCCTAATTCCTATTTTCTAATTTCCTAATTTTAATTTCCACCTAATTAACTTGTCTCTAGTTCTCCCTATTTTTGTGCTTCATGCATCATATTCTTGGCATAGCAAGATGTCATAAGGTTCTAGTTCTCTAGTCTTTCCATTGGAAATATGTCATAATTCATGACATAGAAGGTGTCATAACCTTCTTCTTTCCACTCAATTGTGCCATTTTTGAAATTAATTGCTTCCAATATCCATTTCATGCTAATTTGTCTTTTCTCCAATTTTTCTATAAATTGGATGATCTTCATCAATCAAGGCTAATTGGTAATCACTTTTGCAATCACATAATCACAGAATCAGATAATGAGAAATAATCACTTCTTCTAGTATTCTTGTGCCAATATCAATCTTGCTTTCACATTAGGTTTGTGCACTTGAAGGTGAGATCCACAAACAAAGGCTATTTGGAGAAGAAAGAAGGACAATGGAGCCGCATGAAGAAGCATTCAAATCTTCCATTGGTTTGCATATGTCTTTAATTTTGAATGTTTTGATTTCATGTCTCTATTGAATGTGTCTTAGGATAGATCATTGCATTGTGCTTTTTTTGTGATTAGACAATGATTAGTATGTTTATATTGTTTTGTGATGATTCCTATTTCCTATGCTACACTAAGATTTATGCCCCTAATTCGAAAGTGGCTAGGAGTAAATTTTGGGATAAAATCTAGTATAAAAGAAGTTTTTTCTCTCAGGATAGCTAGTTGTTGATGGGAGATTTCAATACTCCTTTGCAACGAACTAAAAAATTTGGGGGATCTCAATCCCAACTAGATGGCAGAACTGATTTGATGGATTTCATCAATGCCAATGCTCTTATTGATACTGATCTCACTGGAGCTTCCTACACCTAGTCTAATCGAACAAATGGAGAAGACCTCATCTAGGTAAGGCTTGATAGATCCCTTATTTCTCATGATTGGATCCTTTCACATAGATTTTCTCTATCAGTTGTTAATAGAATTCGCTCGGATCATTATCCCATCTCATTTGTTGCTGAGTCTATTAAGAGTAAAAAGTGTTTTCCTTTCCGATTTAAAAAAATATGGATTTATCACCCCTCCTTGGAAAAATCCATTGCCAAATGGTGGGATATTGATGTGGATGGAACAACCATGTACAAAGTTGCTAAAAAACTTAGAAACATTAGAGATAACATTAAGATCTGGAATAAGATGATTTTTGGTGATATTTTTGAAAAAAAAAAAAAGTTGAAGGAGGAATTAGAATAGATCCAAAACTTTATTCAGAAAGATGGCTATAAAAAGTATCCCAAGGCTAAGGAAGATGATATTTTAGTCAAACTTCACAACATAACATCAAGGGAGTAAATCTATTGGAGACAGAGATCCAGGCCTATTCGATTGGAAGCTAGGGATAGAAATACTAAATTTTTTCACATGACTTACATGAAACATAAAGTTGTGAATAGAATTTCAAGATTAATTACTGAGGATAAAATTCTTCTTAAGGATGATGACATTGGGGATGAAGCTATTAGTTTCTTCTCCCAGCTCCTCACTGGCAATAAGCAGATTGATTTTGCTAAGCAATAGGACCTAGTTGATAACATTCCCAAAATTATTGAACCTCACTAGAATAAGGCCCTTTCTGCTATCCCTTCTGCTGAAGAAATCAAAAAAGCAATTTTGTCTTTTTAAGGGGATAAGGCTTCGAGACTTGATGGCTTCCCCATGTTCTTTTTTCAGGAATTTTGGCATATTGTGGGAAAAGACACGGTCAATGTTGTTAAAGAATTTTTTGGATCAAGAAAAATCCTTAAGGAAATCAATTCTAGTTTTATTGCCTTAATTCCTAAGGTGGCTGGGGCTGATTCCATGAGAAAATTCAAGCCAATAAGTCTTTGTAACTCCTTTTATAAGATTATTTCTAAAGTCACAACTTCCAGACTTTTGACTATCCTCCCCTTTATCATCTCAAAGGAGCAAAAAGGATTTATCCCTGGTAGGAAGACTTTGGATTCTATCATCCTTGTGCATGAGAATATTCATTCTCTTAATGCTACCAATAAAGAAGGCTTTCTGATAAAATTGGATTTGGCTAAAGCATATGACAGAGTGGAATGGTAGGCCCTTTTCATAATTATGGAGGCCTTTGGATTTGATAAGAAGATGATCAAAATTACCAAATAGCTGATATCCAACCCAATGTTTTTGATTCTCATCAATGGGACTCTATCTAGATTATTTAAATCTTCTAGGGGGCTTAGGCAAAGAGATCCCATCTCTCCCATTCTATTTACCATCTTGGTAGAAAGTATGAGCAGACTGATCCAAAAACTGAAGGTGAATAAATCTATTAAAGGCCTTCAACCCTCCTCTAGCAATGTGTCTTGTACTCATTAATAGTTTGTTGATAATAAAATTTTAATAGGATACTCCTCTATTGGGGAGGTTGCTACCTTCAAAGGTGCTCTTAGCTCTTATTCTTTGGCGACAGGTTAGCAAGTTAATTGGGAGAAGTCTGCTATATTTTTCATGAACACTCCTATTATAAGGTAGCAGAGAATTGCTAATATCATTGGGTGCAAGGTGGAAATGCTCCCCTCCATTTATTTGGGTCTCCCTCTGGGTTTAGCTCCTCCAAACTCATTCTTGAATTTGTTAATTGACAAACTCAACAAAAAAATGGCTAGCTAGAAAGTTTCCATGTTATCTCAAGTAGGAAAGTTGTGTAATGCCCCGCTAGGAAACCCCTAAGGGTTTAAGTTAAAAACACTCAAATAGAGTGTAAATATTTTTTTTATAATAATATTTAATTATGAGTGTTAATAATAAGTTACAACATTAAGATAATTTGGAGTTATCTAAAACTTAGATAACACAGCGGAAGACTAAATGAACCTAAGGAGTTTCCCAATGTGATTACGTATCCTTACACCTAACTCAACTCGCGACAATCGATCCAATTAAGTTGGATATCTTAATTACATGTTAATACTTAAGACATGGATATATATTATGTTTGATAAATTGACATCATAGAATTTTAGGAAGCTTTCATTTAATTTGAATGGATAGGAGGCCAAGACGAGGTTATTTACTCAATGCACATTAAAATATAATTAACTTAAGAGTCCACCCACTAATGTACAATGTGACTAATATAAAAAAGTTCATTCATTTGGGTTTAAGGTAACCACCCACAATTGTTATCAACCTTTATAGTTAAAAGTATGGTTAATAAGATGGGATTCATTCATTAAGGAATATACTACGATTAACAGAGTGAGGTTCCTTCATTTGAATTCATGCATAACCAACTAATGAGTCGTAGTTCTTTTATGGAGGATAAAATGTGAGTAACCATAGAGTTCATTCATTGAAGTTTTAATAATGCAAATAAATGGACTAATTTCATTAAGGTGAAAAGGTATTAGGAACACATGAGTTCATCCTTTAAATTAAGATATAGTTAGCAAGAAGATATTCATCATTACAGGATTAAAATATAAGTTCATAGTGATGTTCTTCCATTAGGATTAGAATATAACTATCTTATTGCATGTCACTCCTTTTAGTTAAATGAAGTTAGTATGAAAAGATACATTTACTAAGATTAAGATATAAACAACTATACAAATACTTCCCATTTAGTTCAATTTTAGCAATCATAAGAGATTCTTTTATTAGGTTTATAATTATGGATAAATAGTTGAGTTCACCCAATTATCAAGTTAATTTGGTAGGGATTATTTGTTAAGATTAAAATGTGAATAACTAAACAAATTCATCCAATATAGTGAAACATAATTAACATGGCATTACTCATTTACTAAGATAAAAAGGTAAATACCTATATGATGTTCATCCTTTAGATTTCAATCTAGGAATTATAATATTAATTATAACTTTGTTTTCCATTCACATTCATTCAATTTACATGCTTAATAACAAGTTAATCCAATGATGGTAACCTAGCAAGATTCTTTCCATTATTACTACTTTTAATTAACATTATTAGAATACTTTTCCATAATCTTAATTACAATCTTTTATGGACCTAATTACTACATTTATCAAGATGAATAATTTTATGCACTTAGATTTAAATTCATTAATTTCCCATCATACACTTATACAACATAACAACCATACATGATAACTTAAAGCATGAAACAAAAGAAGCTAAAACATCGCATAACACAGATATGATCTCGGAGTTCACCCCTAAAGGCTACATCTCTGGGTTTGCTCAACTGCAAGACCCCTCTGGCATTTAATTTCATTAGGAATACATAATTTACATGTCTTTTACATCCTTGCCACTTAGGCGAACACAACCAATATACAACAGCCACCTCAGACGAAAATCACATAATGATCCCTTTTGAAGCGGATCCTACCAAATACATGAAAGCAAAAACAAGGATTTCTTAACTGTCGGTACCCTAAATGGAGACTTGACCGACGTTGGTCAGACAAAAGAAATCAAACGACATGGACCCAACATACCTATCAAGATGTGCTATTATAACAGACGCATCGATTACCAAAATAATAGGCCATGCTCTAGCATTAATGGGTAATTACAAAATTTTCTCAAGTTGACTTAAGCATCTAAACAGATTAATTAATCCTTAGATAAACACTAATGACAAGTTGGTTTACAACAATAATCTAGCCCCTTCTCTAACGACACAAAAATTACCCTTTTACTATAAAGAACAAATTACATTAAGAGTGAATGAAGAAATGGAAAAATCATTTCTGAGCTAAATCAAGCTTCTATTGCATACATTTTAAAATTAAAGACCATTACCTCCATTTGATTTACTCATTATCATATAATTAATTATCATTCGATTTAAAAATACAATGAAAGTCATTGCTATATTAAAGCCCAAAAAATCTATATATATAATTAATAATATATGCTAAATAGATGTTATCTATATTAGCATATATTTTAATATGTACATTTATCCCTTTTCTTTCTTTAAAACATTATTTACTAAAATAAAAAATCCCAACTCATTTTTAAAACACAAATATTACTTAAAATAAATTTACATTAATAAGCATCTCCCCCTTTTTTTTTTACAATGAAAACCCCAAAAATCAAGTTTTAACTATACTTAAAATACTAAGTAATGATAAAAAAAAATGTTTTTTAAAAAAAAAATAGAGGGCGGCCAAACCCTAAGGTGGTCGTGCCCTAGCCGAAGAGGCTGCAGCCTCCACGGAGGATGCAGGCCCCTCGGCCTCCACTTACAGTGGAGACGAGGGTACATCAGTTGCCGTGGGGGTCGCAGGCCCTTCGGCTCCCCACACAGTGGCACCGGGAGGAGCTGCGGCCTCCATGGGAGATGCAGTCCCCTTCGACCCCCACTGTGTGTGGGCACCGAGTGGAGCTGCGGCGGCGCCACGGGGAGGGGCAGGTTGAGCTTTGGCTCCCCCCTCGAAACCCCCAATAATATTTTTTTTTTTTAAGTTAATTACATGATCCGATTTACAGTCTGGATTTAATCAATAAAAATCTTTAAAAATATATCTATAAAAAAAAAGAAACGAAATCTCCCATCATTTTATTTTTTTTTTTTTTTTTTCCTTTATCACAGGCCTATATTTTTCCAGAATGACCAAAATATCAGAATGGGGAAAAATTTCCAAATAAAAGCTCATGATTTTTCCCCCCCCAAAAAAAAAGAAACAATAACTCTCAGTTAGGTAAGATTTGCTAAATCATAAGGCAGTAACAACAATCTTGATCCAATGTCCACCATTATTTCAAACTAGAACTCACATTTTTAAGGAAGAATCAAACACATTTCTTTTGATTTAAAATGAAATATAAGATAAACAAGAAACCTACCTCCCATTAGCATTCTTGGCAAGAATTTGAAGGAGAGCCCACCTGTAGAACAATCCATGCTTCCAAAATCTTTCCATCTTCCTTTCCCCCAAAACCATTTTTTTCCCAAAAACCCCAAAAAGAAAGAACCCCCAAAAATATTTCAAAAACTAGGTTAAATGAGAAACCTCTTTTTTTGACCTAATTTTCAATTTCGAATTTAGGCATTTATTTTTTTTAAATAAAAGAAAATCAGAATGGAAATCATTTCTTTCCACTATTCAAAACATCTTTCGCTTTTCTAATTAAAATTAAAATGCCCCTATTTCTTATTTAATTCTAATTTTAATTTCTCCATATTACTTTAGCCAACATTTATATTTTGAACTATTAACAAGGGTAAGATATTTAAATTACTTTAAATTTCAAAAATCAATCCTTTATGCTATATCAGCTTTACAAGTAAAAAGAATAATTTCCTTTAAATAATAAAATTTACCCTTTCTCTTCCAAAATGCGAAAATGATTAATTTATTTCTATTTCCCCAATGACTTTAAATCTTTCCCTTCTAAAATGCATAATTCATTGAATTTCGTTATTATTAAAATTAACTATTAAACTAACTCGCTATAACATAATAAAGCAACCTTTTTAATAAATGACTAATCTCATGAAAGAGACCTATTTATTCTAATTTTCTCATTTACAAATGCGTAAATGAGCACATTAATCTAAGTTAAATACTTTAAGCTTGCTACAATTTTAATTAAAGCAATCTCTTTAAATTAACGATTATTCATATAAAAGAAACTACCCATTTTAATTTTCTACATTACTAATGCGTACATCCACACATTAAATTGAATTGAATACTTAGGATAACTAACTCCACTTACCCCACACAAGGCACGCAAACCAAGAAAGTCCACCAAATCACACGATGCTCACCTGACCATGACTAAGGCAAGACGAGAGTTTGATGACACCCAAATCCGAATTCAGAGGATGGAGGAGGTTTACTCAAACCTACGAATCCCGAAGGAGATGAACCTCGCCCTAGGCAGTGTTGTACCTGCAATCTCCTGCACCCATGAATCACGCAAGCATACATATACATATACATATTCAATGAAGGCGTTAGCTCAAGATTTATTATAAGAGTTAGGAAACAATTACATTTACACAAGAATCGATGCAAAAGCACAATAGTAGGTATGCACGATTATTTATATTATCTAAAATACACATTGCATCACGGTTAACCTACCATTCAAGAATGCCACATTGGAAGTCAACCAAGGTCAAACAGGTTTTACAAGTCTGACTAGGGTAGGGGCTTTACAAGTTGCAACTCCTTCAAGCTACTCTTCAAAATCTCCCTATCTATGCTCTCAGTCTATTTGGTATTCCGGCTAAGTTTGTTGAAGCTCTAGAGAGGATTCAAAAAAGATTTCTTTAGTCAGGGGTAGAAGAAAAAAAAAGGATTGCCTTGGTTGCCTGGGACAAAGTGTGTAAGCCTAAGAGCAAGGGAGGTTTAGGTATTAAAGCTCTCAAAACTTTTAATAAGGCTCTACTTTCTAAACAGATATGGAGGGCTTATGGCATTAAGAAAGATTGGAATCAGGTGTGGTTTGACAAATATATTCATGGCCAACCTCTCCATTATCTTCTATACTCTAAAGACATCCCTGTTGGGTCTTTCATATGGAATAGTATTATCAAATCCACAAAAGTTGCCAAAGCTGGAGCTGGATGGGTCCTTGGCAAAGGTGACAAAATTAGATTCTGGGAGGATGCTTGGATTAAAGATGAACCTCTCTTTAATCAAGACTGCAGTCAATTCATTGATGAAAGTAAAAGAAGGTTTGGGTCTATGGTTTGTAACTACTAGAAGGAGAACAGATGGGTAAGGCTGGATGCTATTTATGTTGGGTTTTCGCTGCTTCAGTAGAATCTGCTATCCTTTTCTATTAATAAAGATTTTGATTATGTGTTTCTTTGGAAGAGTAATCCTAGGGGTAACTTCACTATTGCCTCTGCCTATAAAAACACTTTTACTCAGATCAGCAACCCAATATGGGCTAAAATTTGGAATAAAGTTCTTATTCCTAAAATTAACATGTTTTTTTGGCTTTCTACTCAAAACATGATTCTTACTATTGATAATTTGGTCTAGAGAAGTTTCATGTTTCCTAATAGGTCTGAGCTATGTCAGAAAGAGGAAGAATCAGTGGATCACTTGTTTATCCATTGTTCCTTCTCTTGGGAAATCTGGAGTAAATTTTGGGTGAAATGGAAAGTTGATTGGGTCATGCAAAATAGTCTCAAGGAAGTTATCTAGCAATGGATATTTCCCACTAAATTTCCTCTAATCAAGAATCTTTGGTTCTTGATTCTTCCCATGACCTGCTAGTATATCAGGAAGGAGAGAAATAACAGAATCTTTAGAGAAGCTAAGTGCATGTGTCAGGTGGTTTTTGAAAATTTTTGCAAGGCTATAAAAGAAAACATTAATATTCATCACAGAAACAACAACCAATGGTTTTTTGTTGACATGAATGATATTGAGAAAGGTTTCCTTACTGAATGAAATTCGATTCACAAGGTTTGCAAATCTGACAATAAAACTAGGAGAGAAAATGTTGTTTGGAGATTTCCTGATTATGACTGGGTTAAGGTGAATTTTGATGGGGTTGCTAAAGGCAACCCTAGGAAGTCAGGAGGAGGAGGAGTCATCAAAAATTCTCAAGGTGTCTACATTGTCATTGTTGCTTCTCCCTTTGGAGTTCAAAATAATCATGTTGTTGAAGCTCAGGCCATGTTGAAAAGTCTCCAGCTTTCTTAGGGCTTCAATTTTAAAAAAATATGGTTGGAAGGGGATTCCCTCAATATCATTCAGGCTCTTAAAAGTACTAGCTCCTCCTCTTGGAATATATTCAATATTATTGAAAGTGCTAAAAATATTTTAAATGACTATGCTAGTATTCTCATATCTGACACTCTTAGGGAAGGCAATAAGGTTGCAGACCTTTTAGCCAATGAAGGGGTCTATTTAGAGGAGGACATTAATTATATTGGAGAAGCCCAATGTAAAAAGAATGCTAGGGAGAAATTATTATTTGATTGTGTTAATGGTTCAAGTTAAAATCATAATTACCTTCTTGGGTTCGGATATCAAAAACAAAGATTGGGGTTATGTGAAGTGTCAGGTAATGATTTTTTTTAGGCATAGTTATTATGATCACTGGTGTGACGGGGGTTATCATAATAAGTGCTAGATCTTTGTGATGATTATTATTAACCTTTTTAAATTCAAGGAAGGCACTCTATTTTGTGAACCCTATATTTTTCTCAAGATCCTTTGCTTAAGTCTAGGTCTGCAAATTGTGAGTTATACAGTTGAAGACTTTGACCTACATTTCAACATGGGAGGTAACCTAAACCAGAATGAGCCCTCTGGTTGTGAGAATTGGAAAAGTGAGCAGAAAGTGTGGAGGAGGCTCCATAGACATGGATTTACATATTACATGGAAAAGGTTCATGGAGGAAAAAAATTGGTGTCTCAAGGCTTTGCTAAAGGATGGAATAACAACAAAGTTACTTTGTTTGGGGAGACTTGGAAGATTGATAAGGATCTAGTTGTGGAGGTGACAGGATTACAGAAGGAGGGCACCAAGTTCTACAAAGATAGAAAGTTTGTTGTTGAAGCCATTAAAAACTTCCCAAAACTGATGATGAGAAGGCTTGTCTTGCCAAGAAAGACAACATCTCTTACTACGTCCCTCATTAGGTAAAGTCCTTCTGGCAAAAGATGCATAGGGCTTTGATGGAATTCCTGACTGTTGATGGAATATTTACAAAAGTTTATAATTATCACTTTGCAATTCTTAACCATTTCCATCATGGGGTTAAGATTTCTTTTCCATTTTACTTAGCTTCCTCCTTGAATGAGAGGTTGGTAGACCATGCCAAAAAACCAAAATATTATCCCATAGCTCATTAGGGGCTTATTCTGCTCATTTATGAACACTTAAAGAAAAAAACTAGGGTTAGCCAGGATGATCACCTGGTGACAAATGCTCATATCTTAGATAGTCATAATTATTCTGAGTCTGATGATGATTTCTCAAACGTTCCTATTCATAAAAAAGGGAGGGTTGATACTGATAAAGTGGATAGGGATATGCAAGCTGGAATGGAGGACGAACAGGGGAAGGAGGTTGACAATGAAGCGGAGAGTGAGTATGCTGGAGAAGAGGAGGAGGGGAAAATAGATGTTTAAGCTGAAAAGCCTGATTCTAACCCTATGGTCTTGGATAGCAGGAATGTTGTCCAGAATTCTACGAAGGAAGCTAACCCTAAATCTGTGAGCTTTGAGCAGGGAAGGGATATGGCGGATTCCATTTTGAATGTAGCCCGAAACTGTACTCTGGAATCTTTCAATTTTCAGAAATGGGTTGTTGAAAATATGACCAGCATTCAGAGTAAACAGAGAGATCTGGAGGATAAGATTCACAATTTGATTAAGGATACTAATTCTAGGAAAAAGAGTGCAGAGGTGGAAACCAGCGAAGCTGAGGATGAAGTTGAGATGCAAGACTAGTCGAAAAAAGAACTTATAAAAGGTGATTTGAAACATTTGGAGGATGTGATCAGAATTGTCAAAGATAAGGCTGAGGTTGACAATGATACCATCATCAACCAGGTGGCTAAAACTGAAAAGGCTTTGAAGAATTTTATGGATCACAGTCTTGAGGTCTTGAGGATCTCATCTCAAAATATGAATGCCCTAGTGGATTGTTTGGAGAGGAAACAATAAAATAAAGATATGGTTATCATTGATGATATGCTAACCTCTAGCTCTACCCCCCAAATTTCTAGGTGAAGGACCAGTCAGATGACCTATGATTTGGAGACAAATATGAAAGACATTCAGCTAAAGAAAGAAAACAAAGATCTGAGAGAAGTTGCAAAGACTATGATACTGTTGGTTAAAAATGTAGAGGAGTCCATAAAAGTTTTTATTTGATATGTAATGTTGGTCTTTGGTTGCCAGTCTCTCACTGGCTCTGTGCTATTTTGTTTCTAGCTGCTAGGTTTTCTGCTGGTCTTTTTGCAGCTTTTCTATTTTTTTCGTGTCTTCTCTTGTTTCTTTCATGCTTATCCTTTGTTATGTAAGTGGGTTTCGGGTCCCTTAAAACCAGATTTTCCTCAATCAAAAACATTTGCTTCCAAATATTCGGAAGTATTTAAGAGTAGGAATATGACCAAACCATAGTTCATAAGGGGTCTTACTGGTTTCACTTTTGATGTGAACTCTGTTGAAAGTATAAACCGTTGTATTTACTGCTTCTCTCCAGTACACATGAGGTAGATTTGCTTCCATTAACATAGTTCTTGTTGCATCTAGAATAGTTATGTTCTTCCTTTCCACAACTCCATTCTACTGGGGTGTCTAGGGTGCTGATAGTTGTCTTTTGATTCCATTCACTTCACAGAATGCATTAAATTCTCTAGATGTAAATTCTCCTCCATGATCTAATCTTAGACAATTGATTTTCTTGCTGGTTTCATTCTCTACCATTGCCTTGAATATCTTGAATCTTCCAAATGCTTATGATTTGTCCCTGAGAAAAGTAACCCAACACATTCTAGAATAATCATCAGTTATAGGCATAAAGTATCTATCTCCTTATCGACTTCTTGTTCTTGTTGGACCACATAAGTCAATATGAATTAAATCAAGAATATTATTGGACTTCTTAGTAATACTCTTAAATGTTGTTCTAACTTGCTTTCCCATTTGACATTCCTTACATACCGGATTATGAGGTTTCACAATCTTAGGTAAATCCCTTACTGCCTTAGTTGAATTGATCTTTACAATGCAATCAAAATTCACATGACAAAGTCTTTTATACCATAACTAACTTTCATCAATGTGTGCAATTAAACATGTCTTATCACTAGTATTCAAGTGAAAGATATTACCTTTAGTCTGATTACCAGTTACAATCCCCAATCTAGTTATGTTTATGATTTTGCATTCTCCATTCTTGAATTGTAATTGAAATCCTTTCTCAACTAACTGACCAACACTCAAAAGATTAGGCTTTAAACCTTCTACACAATAAACATTGTCAATATTGTGTTTACCATCCAAAGATATAGTACCTTTTCCTTTGATTAAACAAGCTTTATCATCTCCAAACCTTACTAGACCTCCATGAATTTCTTGAAAAGATAAGAATTTGCTTTTATCACCAGTCATATAATGTGAGCATCCAAAATTTGTAATCCATTCATCTTTTTCTTCAATTTTAGCTGCCAATGCTTGCTCTATCATTTTGACAATAGGTGCTGATGGATCTTCCTTTATTGCAACAAAAGCCCATCCGCTATCTATTGGATCTTCATCTGAATCATCTATAACACCTAAATCTGCATAGTAACATGACTTATCTCTGTTTTTCTTGAATCTATATCTCTAATATTTAGGGTTTGGCTTATATGATCTTTTTGCTTCCTCCCTTAATCATGCATGTCTATCAGGACATCTAGATGCCATATGACCAACTTTATTGCAATTAAAACATTTGAAAGGTTCTTTACCTTCATACTTACTTCCTGCTAGACCTTTAGGCATTTTCCATGCAAATAGTGCTTCGAGTTCTTCAATTTATTCATTTTTTCTTCTCATATCTTCAAGTTCTTTTGCATAAAGTTCTTTCTAATCAGTTTTGTTAGATGATGATGATGTTGTTGATGATGATGATGCTTTAAAAGCTAAATCATTCTTTACAGTAGAAATAGGACCAAATCCCTCAAGCTCAAATGCTGAAAGTTTTCCAACGAAAGTATCTTTAGAAACTGAAGTATTAGGCATTGTTCTCATTTCATTAATAGTAGTTACTTTCATTTTTTAAGCTAGTGGTAAAGCTCTTAAAACTTTAGACACAATTTCATCTTCACTTAAGGATCCTCCACAACATTGTATACCTAGAACAATTTCATTAACTCTTTCCATAAATGCAGAAATTCTTTCATCTTCTTCCATTTTCAAATTTTCATACCTAACCTGGTAACATTCCAATTTTGCAATTTTGACAGTGGTATCTCCTTCATTCAATGTCTCCAGTTTATACCAAATAGCTTTAGCAGTAGATCATTCTGATAATCCCATGATTTGTTGATCTGATAATGTGCTTCTCTTCCTTTGCAATCATTATCCATGTCCTTAGCCAATGTTGGTGGATGAGGTTGATTCGGAATAGGAGCAACATAGCCATTCTTTGTAACATCCCATATATCTCTTCCAATGCAGTTCAGATGTGTTTCCATTCTAATCTTCCATATGCCATAGTTAGTTCCATCAAGCTTTGGACTATCTTGTTGGTATTTTGGTATGGTTTTGTCGCTAATGTCAACACCTACTAAACTCTTATCAACTCTGGCACTTTGGAGAATCAACAACATTCCCTAGCAAGCAAGTGACTCATGCACAGTCACCGGTATCTAGTACACCGACAAGATATAATGATCACCGACACTTGGAATGATATGGAAAAAAAATGGTTATGTCGAAGACATTGTTTAGATATCTTGTCCTGGAGTTTTGTTTATAGGTATATTCATATTTGCATATTGGCTATTACTGGCAAATAGGTCCAAGGTTACACCGGTAGGTTTATCTTTTCCAGATTAGTATAGCACACTATGGAGATGATTAATTATTATTGTAAATACATTAAGCCAACATGTTGAATCGGTTATTGCATTGGATATTGTATTGTTTGTAAAATATTTTTATTGTAATATCTTGTAGAGATGACCTGCTAAAATTGGTCTTAGGTTATGGTATAAATGTAAGATCTTATTTGTAAGATCAGATGTGGAATGCAAAAAAGGATTGTGTGAAGGTATATGCAAGAATAAGCAGAGCTATACATGCAGACATCATTTGAAGATTGAAGGAGGGTTTTTGTGAAGACAATCAAAACTACATCGGTACTGAATCTAGCATATGAAGATGCTATTTTGTGCAGTACATTCTTATTGGATTTAACCATCCAACTGTAGTCAGTGTGACTCCCATTTTGTGATTGAGCAGTGAGCTCTAGGCGGTTGGCCTTTCTACATGTGTAGACCCCATTTATGTACACTTACTATCTGTAGTAGTATCATCTAATTGTGGGTAAGGTTTCCCACTATGGTTTTTCCCCTTATAGGGTTTCCATGTACAAATATTGGTGTTATGTGTTGTGGATGACTTTGTGTTTATGTTTCATGCACTAATCTTTACTAATATAGCAATTAACTGTTAAAACTAGCTACCGACATATTAAACTAGTTTACCTGTATTAAGCATTAAGTTGGTTAAGTTGTTTTTTGTTTGAATTTATTTGACAACTAATTCACCCCCCCCCCCTCTCAGTTGTCTTCGGGACCTAACAATTGGTATCAGAGCCTAGTCCTCTTTTGCAGAAGTTTAACAGCTTGAGGAGATCCAACATCATCTGCTCCATTATTTGATAAATCTGATTGGAAAGCCTTTTATGCAAGAGAACTTGAAGAAAGTAGGAAAGAAAATGAAGAACTTGAAGAACTTGAAGCACTATTTGCAAGAAAAATGCCTAAAGGTCCAGTTGGAAGTAAGTATGAAGGTAAATCACCCTTTAAATGTTTTAACTGCAATAAGATTGGTCATATGGCTTCAAGATGCCCTGATAGACATGCTAGACTAAGAGAAGAAGCTAGAAGAACATTCAAGCCTAACCTTGAATATCAGAGATATAGATTTAAGAAGAATAAAGATAAACCTTCTAACATTGTTGATGAAGGTGTGACTGATGATTCTGATGAGGATCCAACAGACAATGGATGGGTTTTTGTTGCTATAACAGAAGATCAACCGGTACCTACTGCTCAACTGGTAGTACAGGCCTTGGTAGCTAAAATTGAAGTAAAGGATGAATGGATCATTGATTCAGGATGCTCACATCATATGACAGGAGACAAAGGTAAATTCTTAAACTTTCAAGAATACAATGGAGGCTTAGTGAGATTTGGAGAGGACAAAGCTTCTTCAATCAAAGGTAAGGGTACAATATCTCTTGATGCTAAGCATAACACTAAAAATGTCTACTATGTTGAAGGATTAAAGCAAAATATTTTGAGTGTTGGTCAATTAGTTGAGAAAGGATTTCAGTTACAATTCAAAAATGGAAAATGCAAAATCATGAATAGAACTAGTTTGGAAATTGCAACCGGTAATCAAACTAGAGGTAATATAATTCATTTGAATTATAGTGAAAAGACATGCTTAATTGCACATATAGATGAAAGTTGGTTATAGCATAAGAGACTCTATCATGTAAACTTTGATTGCATGGTAAAGATCAGTACTACTAAGGCAGTTAGAGATTTACCTAAAATTGTCAAACCTCAGAATACAGTATGTAAGGAATGTCAATTTGGAAAACAAGTTAGAGCTAGTTTCAAAAGTATTCCAGAAAAATCAAATAATGCTCTTGATTGATTCACACTGATTTATGTGGTCCAGCTAGAACTAAAAGCTTACAAGGTGATAGATATTTCATGCTAATCATTGATGACTATTATAGAATGTGTTGGGTTACTTTTCTCAAAGAAAAATCAGAAGCACTTGAAAAGTTCAAACTATTCAAAGCAATGGTTGAAAATAAAACCGGTAAGAAAATCAAATGTTTAAGATCAGATCAAGGAGGAGAATTTACATCTAAGGAATTTAATACATTCTGTGAAGCGAATGGAATCAGAAGACAGCTATTAGCACCTCGGACACCACAGGAGAATGTTGTTGAAAGGAAAAATAGAACTATCTTGGATGCAGCAAGAAGTATGCTATTAGAAGCAAACCTACCACATGTATATTGGAGAGAAGTAGTTAGTACAACGGTCTATACATTCAACAAAGTTCACATCAAAGGTGAAACCGGTAAGACCCCTCATGAACTATGGTTTGGTAATACTCCTACTCTTAAGTATTTCAGAATTTTTGGAAGTAAATGTTATAACAGAAGAGATGAGTATATTGGCAAATTTGATCCTAGAAGTGATGAAGGAATATTTCTTGGTTATTCATCTAAGAGCAAGGCATATAGATGTTTTAACAAAAGATTGCAGAAAATTGTTGAAAGTACAAATGTAAAGATTGATGAACAATTCAGAGGAACTTCAAGGTATATAGACTCTGAACCGGCAATAGAAATTTTGACAAATGAACCTACACTTAATCCACCGGTACATAATGAAGATCTAGTTACTCTAGTATCATCTGAGGATTCCATAGTAATTGAGGAACAACAGCAAACAAAGACACCTCGGTATGTAAGACTGAATCATTCTGAAGATCAGATAATTGGAAATAAGTTTAAAGGAGTTATGACACGAGGAAGATTGGAAAATGAAGAGCTATGTCTTATTTCTCAAATTCAACCATCATCTATTAATGAGGCATGTGAAGATAAATTTTGGATTAAAGCTATGGAAGATGAATTAGAACAAATAAAGAAAAACAACACTTGGACATTAGTTCCCCATCCTAAAGATAGAAATGTAATTGGAACCAAATGGGTATTTAGAAACAAAATTAATGAAGATGGTAAGGTTGTCAAACATAAAGAAAGACTAGTGTGTAAGGGATATTCTCAGAAGGAAGGAGTTGATTACAATGAAACCTTTGCACTGGTAGCTAGAATTGAGGCAGTCGGATTATTTTTGGCTTTTGCAGCACACAAGAACTACAAAGTTTATCAAATGAATATTAAATGTGCATTTTTAAATGGAGATCTTGAAGAGGAAGTATACATTGAACAACCTGATGGATTTTCTTTGACAGATGACAATGATATGGTTTGCAGGTTAAGAAAAGCTTTGTATGGATTAAAACAAGCTCCAAGAGCTTGGTATGCAAGATTGGATAAGTATCTTGTAAAGATTGGTTTTACTAAAGGAAATGCAAACAATAATTTATATTATAAAATAACTAATGATGACATCTTGATTATAGAAGTATTTGTTGATGATATAATCTTTGGAGGAGAAGATGGATTATGTAAAGAATTTTCTATTAAAATGCAGCAAGAATGTTAAATGTCTATGATTGGAGAAATAAAATTCTTTTTAGGATTGCAGATTTCACAGACTGATAAAGGTATATTCTTGAGTCAATCCAAGTACTTAAAAGAGTTACTAAAGAAATTTGGGATGGAGAACTCTAAACTAGTAAGCACACCTATGACAACAAATGAAAAATTATCGCAAAGGGATGAAACTACACCTGTTAATCCGACTAGATACAAATCTATGAGAGGAGGTTTACTATATTTAACACAAACCAAACCTGATATTATGAATGGAGTATGTATTGTTTCAAGATTTCAATGTAATCCTAGATAAAATCATGAATTAGTAGTAAAAAGGATTTTTTGGTACTTACAAGGCACTATAAATCTTGGATTATGGTACCCCAAAGACGAAAACTTTGAATTATGTGCATACACAGATGCAAATTGGGCAGGAGATGTGGATGATAGAAAAAGAACCACCGACGGAGCATTCTTTCTTGGAAACAGATTAGTCTCTTGGTTGAGTAAGAAACAAAGTTGTACATCTTTATCAACAGCAGAATCAGAATATGTTGCAACAACAACTAACTATACACAGGTACTATGGCTTAAGCAAATGTTGAAAGACATAAAGGTAAAATGCAAGAAACCTATTACTATCTATTGTGATAATAGTGTAACAATTGATATATCTAAGAATCCAGTATTACATTCTAAAACCAAACATGTTTCTACCAAACTAAATTTTCTAAGGGAAAATGTTGAAGCAAAGGAGATAAAACTGGTTTATGTGAATACTAAAGAACAGATTGCAGATATTTTCACTAAACCTTTGCCTAAGGAGACTTTTGAATATCTCAAAGATCATCTTGGAGTCATACCACCACTGGTAGAGACTTAGACAGTTGATGATTGTCATCAACTAGTAGATTTAACAGAGAAAACTTTTATTCCGGTCTTTGATGGGAAGCTACTTCTCAAGGGGAGTAGTTGGTATATTGAATCAATTGGTATTTTGTATATGAACTTGGTTTTTATTGTAACTTTGGCATTTGATGTCAAAGGGGGAGAGATTGGTATGGAAAAACTTTGAAAAACACAAAGAAAACACATGTTGCTCCCAGGGGGAGAAATTATTGTTTGGGAGAGATCATTACTCTCTATATCTGTATTCTGATTTTTGGTTATGATCTTTTTTGGAGATTGTTGGTTTTTGGTATTTGGCATTTCTGTTTTGGCACATTAATGGTTTTTCCATCTTGTGTTGCCATCAATGCCAAAGGGGGAGATTGTTGGTATTTTGGTATGGTTTTGTCATTGATGTCAACACCTACTAAACTCTTATCAACTCTGGCACTTTGGAGAATCAGCAACATTCACTGGCAAGCAAGTGACTCAGGCACAGTCACTAGTATCTAGTACATCGGCAAGATATAATGATCATCGACACTTGGAATGATATGGAAAACACATGGTTATGTCGAAGACATCATTTGGACATCTTGTCCTAGAGTTTTGTTTATAGGTATATTCATATTTGCATATTTGTTGTTACCAACAAATAGGTCTAGGGTTACACTAGTAGGTTTATCTTTTCTAGATCAGCATGGAACGCTATGGAGATGATTAATTATTATTGTAAATGCATTAAGCCAACATGTTGAATCAGTTATTGCATCAGATATTGTATTGTTTGTAAAATATTTTTATTGTAATATCTTGTAGAGCCGACCTACTAAAATTGGTCTTAGGTTATGGTATAAATGTAAGATCTTATTTGTAAGATCAGATGTGGAATGCAAAAAAGGATTATGTGAAGGTATATGTGAGAATAAGAAGAGTTATACATGTAGACATCATTTGAAGATTGAAGGAGGGTTTTTGTGAAGACAATCAGAACTACACCAGTATTGAATCCAACTATGAAGATGCTATTTTGTGTTGTACATCCTTATTGGATTTAACCATCCAACTGTAATTAGTGTGACTCCCATTTTGTGATTGAGCAGTGAGCTCTAGGTGGTTGGCCTTTCTACATGTGCAGACCCCATTTATGTACACTTACTATCTACAGTAGTATCATCTGATTGTGGGTAAGGTTTCCCATCGTGGTTTTTCCCCTTACAAGGTTTCCACATACAAATATTGGTGTTATGTGTTGTGGATGACTTTGTGTTTATTTTTCATTTGCTAATCCTTATCGGTATAGCAATTAACTGTTAAAACTGTCTACCAGCATATTAAACTAGTTTTCCATTATTAAGCATTAAGTTGGTTAAGTTGTTTTTGGTTTGAATTTATTTGATTAAGTTGGTTAAGTTGTTTTTTTCGGGACCTAACATGTCCTTCTTGAAAATATTTGATGCCATAGGATCTCCTCAAGCTATTAGGCTTCTACAAAAAGAGGACTACGCTCTAATACCAATTGTTAGGTCCCGAGAAGGACAACAGAGAGGGGCGGGTGAATTAGTTGTGAACCAGTTGTCACTAATTTATAATCCAAATGCAAGTTAATTCAAATTAAACTTAATGTCAGTAAACCAAAGTTAAGTGCCAGTAAAATAGATTAACATTTATAGAACTACTAGTTTAACTTAATGCATGAATCATAAAGAGAAACAACATCCACAACACATAACACAAAGAATTTTGACATGGAAACCCGATAAGGGAAAAACCATAGTGGGAAACCTTACCTACAATCAGATGATACTACTGCAAATAGTATGTGTATACAAATGGGGTTTGCACATGCAGAAAGGCCAACTGCCTAGAGCTCATTGCTCAAACACAAAATAGGAGTCACACTAACTACACAATTGGATGGTTAAATACAATGATAATGTATTGCTCAAAATAGCATCTCTAATGTTGGATTCAGTATCGGTTAAGCTCTGAACATGAATGTCACAAACATCTCCATAACCTTCCTTCAACCTTCAAATAATGTCTACATGATTCGTACAGGGATCTGCTTATTTTTTCTCTTGAATATCCACACTCACTCATGACATCACGATCTTCAATAAGATCTCACAATCATATATACAAAACCTAAGACCAAATGTATAGGTCGGCTCATGAAAAATATTACAATAAAATCAATTACAAAATGAGTCTTGATGCGATACAACATGTCGGCTCAATACATTTACCATAATAACCAATCAATAAAACATTGTCCATGATGTGTTGTGATGATCTGGAGTACCGGACCATAACCTATACCTATTTGCCAGTAAAGGAAAATCTATCAATCCGATTATACCAATAAGAAAAACTTGAAAACCAAACTTCCAATCCATGTCTTCAACATATCCAAATGATCTCCAAGTTATCATCTCTATCAGTGACCCATATAACCTACGAGTGAACATATATCAGTGACTGTGCATAAGCCACTAACCATACTGGTGAACCATATTGCCAGTTCAACAACATACTAATGTAATCATAATACCAAAACAAAAATGTAGACTTCTAAGAAGACAAGTGTTGACATCAATGACAAAACCAATGCAACACATGACGAAGTGATTCATAATACCAACACACCAAGATTTTCATGTGGAAACCCAAATGGGAAAACCATGGTGGGAATTGGTACCCACAATATTTTTACACTCTTTTGGAATGCACCTTGTTAGGAGCCTGGCTTGATTAGGAGCTTACAATTATGCCCGGTTAGGAGAAGACCCTATTAGGAGTGCCCCTGTTAAGGGATTTACCTTAGCCCTATTAGGAGCTTTACTTTGTTAAGAGTAACCTTGTGAAAGGATTTAGAACCCAAGCTAATGAGTCACCCGATGAAGGGATTTATACAATCAAACCTCTCAGGACCTACCTGGTTGAGGGATTTTGAGTCTGATGCAATTGTTAGGGAACAATAGACGTATGATATAAAAATAGAACTCTCTGCTTGCTTGTACAAATCCTTTTCTACTCCAATCTACTTCTCTCTTGCGGACACACACTAGTTCGACCACACACTCTTCTTTTGATCACAAAAATAGTAAATCATCACAGACTTACCCTAAATAGAATTTACAACTTAGTCGGTTACAAAACCCTAACCTCGTAATAAGATTTACATCATAGATCATCACAGATCTTTACAAATCAATTACAATTATTGAATGATCATAAATCATCACTGCACTTCGATCTAATAAGTAATCAAGCCCTTAAAATATTCTTCTATGATCTTATTTGTTTCCCAAGAGATTTCATCTTTAATTGTGCCAAAACAACATTTTAACACTTCATGCAGATTCAGCCACGTCATCACCATCTTATAAACATAATATAATATATAGTCGAACTCAAAATCATTACCGATTATAAGATTTGAATACCAGTTCTTAAACCCTACTAAAACCTTACAAAAATACATCAGTCAATCAGAAACATGATTTTTGGTATCCAAAACATGATGCGATTCTGGTCATAACCTCATTACAATGTTACAAACACATATTCCAAACTGCAATGTCCAAATTCTTCATCAATCTCTACATCCAATTACTTAAGCATAACACAGTTTCACATTTACCGGTTAAAGTCCTATTTGCCAGTTAACTGTCAAATCCATTCCATAGCTTTCTGGTCAATCATATACGCCTTAGATAATGTGATAGAATAATGTAACCATTGTTGTCATCAATGACAACACAAACTGATCATCAAGTCATCAAACAACATCTCAACTATATCATCACCAACAATCCTTATATTGGTTCATCAATATCATCAGTAGTTATGCCAATATTCATTCTCATTATCAGTTATACTAATATGCCAACAGAAAAATCATCAAGATAAAATAAAATTTCAAAAAATGCCTCACTCAACTAAACCTAATGTGGTTTTCTAAGATTTAACTGAGCAGATGTAAATTCATTTAAAATTTATCTTTTTAGATTATTGATCCAAGGGGAATTACCTGGCCCTTGGATTTTAACTTCCATATGAGCCTTATTATTCCTCGATGATTTATAGGGATGATGCCACATATGTCATTGTTCCAGCTTTATTAGGCGTTAAGTGCAGTAGTTCAACACAACAACATTACCCATAAGCGTGACTGAGAGGCACCATAGATATCAAACACTACTAAGTTTTTTGTTTTCCAACTCCTCTTTGTTTAGTTATCTAACTAAGTAACTCATAAAGCTTAAAACAACTTATGAAAGAAACTAGTATTCTATTGAAAGCTTAAGTAATCATCATCCTATTGCAACTTGAAAATTGAGAACATTATTTACAAGGAATTATAAATTAAAAATAAATAAATAACTAATTCTATGAAAATGGAGAATCACTATTACTACTAGAAGATTAATATTCAGTTTGAGAAGGGTTATTAAATCAAGCTTCTAAAACATAATTTGCATGATAACAACAATAATGTAACTTGCATGATGAAATAAATATGTAACTTGCATGATAATAATAAATGTGTAACTTGCATGATAACAAATAAATATATAACTTGCATGATAATAATTAAATGTGTAACTTACATGAAATATTAACAAATAATCTTAAATGAGAACAATTTTAAATAAAATATTAAATCATTTGCTTTGAAATAAACAATTGGATAAGGAAACTCTAAACATGATTATTTGGAAAGAAGTTCCTTTAAAACTTTAGATGATTTGGAAACAAATTAAGTTAACTTGATGTTTATAACCATAAAGTTTAATAACTTGATAAAGTAACTAAGAAATGGAGCAGAAAAGGGGAATGGTCAGGCCCAAAATTCATTTTTTTTGGGCACGAGACCTGGAGCAGCATCAAGACAACAGGTAGTAGGAGAACTCTCCGGCCCTTTGGAGGGGGATGGATCAGATGGTTTGGAACCCAATGCCCCTTTGGATTCGGGGGACCTAGGTGGGGGTCCCAGATCACGTGGACACAGGCTTAAGAAGATCGGTAAATGGTCTTCTCTATTTGGCATCAAACCCAAAGGTCAGTCGAATTTGCCTCTTGTCAAAAATATCTTGAATATTTCAGGGAAAGTATGCCATATCCATTCCTAATCAAATTATAGATGATAATATTGCAGATTCATTAAGAGAAAATAGAATCTGAAAGGCCAAGTGGATGTGGTAGCTATGATTAAAATGTCTCTCCTTTTCCTTCTCATGTGAGGAAGACCACAGGCAAATCCTCTGCAATGGAACCTGGATGATAGATAAATATATAATGTATATCTAGAAATGGTACCTTAACCTTGTTCTAGATGATGAGTTTGTGGTCCAAGTGCCTATATGGATAAAGCTTCTAGGTCTTCCAATGGAATATTGGGAGGAATATGTGTTTGTTGGGATAGCTAATGCTTTTGGGGAGATTCTCTCCATTGGCTCAGTGACGGTATCCAGAAGAAGACTCATTTATGCCAGAATCTGTGTAGGGGTTGGGCCTGATATCGATATGCCAAGGGAGATAGAGATAGATTCAAAACTTGGAAAATTGATGCAAAAAATCATTTATGAATCTATTCCCTTTGCTTGTTTTCACTGTAAGAGAGTTGGGCACTAGGCTAAAAAATGTCCAAACAAAGTATCCAAACCTCAAACCCAAACTAGGGTTTGGAAAAAGGAGGAAATGAATCTAGATAATAATATAGAAAAATATTTGAAAGCTCTTCCTTTTGATGGTTCAGATCAGGACAAACAATCCCAGATTAGAAGAAATGAGGAAGAGCTAGCCAGGGAATCAGGAAATGAAATGGTGGATGGAGTGGAAGATAAGATTTTTGAGGAGGAAAATGAGTAGGAGAAAAGTGGAAGGGATTCTAAGGATGGAGAGAAAAATTCATAATGCAACTACCTAAATAACCAAAAGGGCACAACAAATCAAAATATAGTTGAGAATGAGAAGAGGGAAAGTAGTCAGATGGATAAGGGAGATAGTAAAACCAAGGACAATAAGGAGGAGGGAGATGTTCCTAACTCCAAAGAAATTTCTTCTGGGTCAAAAAATGGAGTAAGCTAGTTTCAAGATGCTCAACATGATAATACCCTAGAGCAAGGGCTCTCAGAGATATCTCTGGCTTCTCCGGCCCAAGTCAAGCTAACTTTCCTAGAGGACAATGCTCCAATATGGGGAAATGAAGAAGACATTAAAAAAGGCTTTGAGAAAGAGTGGGACAAAAAATGAGGAGGAAGAAATATTGGAGGACAAAAGAAAGGGCAAGAATAAAAAAAAATAGTAATAATAACCATTTGACTACCAGGAACACTAGAAATAGACTAGGGGATGTGGAGGCTCAGCACACATCACCTAGAAGATATTAAAATACAAAGAAGAGGACCATGGAAAACAAAAAGAATCTAGCAGATGGTACTCAAAGAACCATCTTTGAAGCAGGTATTTCCAAAAAATTATAAAGATTGTTTCTTGGAATATACGAGGATTGAATAATCCTCATAAACAAGATTGAATAAAAAGTATGAGTAGAGACAAAAACCCAAATATTATTTTGATTCAAGAAACTAAAATGTCTAGGGAGAAAGTCAAAAGTCTGAAAATTCACTCCCCCCTCTCATTTTACTCTCAATATCAGATCTGTCTAATAGAGCTTGCAATTCCTTCCACCTCCCACCCCCCTCAAAATGGACCCACATCTTGTTTCCAAAATAATAATTATTTTATTGGAAAAAGAATTTGTGAAAAAATAAATTATCAAGGCAAAGATTTAGGCCTCCATGAACAAGGCATATTGGAACCCCTTCAAATCAAAGAAAATGAAACTTCATATGGCCTTGGCTACAAATCTCATGCTCAAGATGTTGGTATATCTTTCATTCCTCCTAAATCCAAAATACCTATGTATAAATCAAAATCACACCATCCCTTATCTGTCACATCCATTTTGGGCCCTTATGTCCAAAAGTCCATTCCTTCATCATCCACATCCATTCTGGGTCCTTATGTTACAAAGCTAAGCCCTTTTTCCCTTCTATCCATCTTGGGTCCTTACATGCCTCCATGCACCACTCCATCACCTCAAAATATCCCTAAGAAATATCAACAAAGCATCTTTGAATTCCTTCCAAAATTCTCCCTCCATCATCCCATCCATAAAATATATGTCATCTATCCTCATGCACCCACACCATTTCTATTGGAAGCAATTTGGATGCCAAATATAAAATGCATACAACTAGAAATCCAGAAAAATCCAAGGATCAACATGTCCCCTCAAATGGACATGCTCAAGAAAAGAAAAATGTGATCCAAAAGAAAGAAAAATCCAAAAGGCCACAAAGGCCCAAAAAAAATAAATTAAAAACTATGTGGATTCTCAAACTACTCATACAAGAAATGCATCTTAAAGTAAAATCCAAATTGGCATCCAAACTTGCTAATAAAAAATCTCCCTCACCTCATAAGTCCTCCAATCCTCCATTTTCAAAATCCATTTTGGGTCCTTATGTCCCAAAATCAACAATCTTAAGTCCATCATCCCCTTCATCTATTTTGGGTCCTCATATCCCAAAAACCATATTTAATCCTCCATCTACTTTAAAATCCTCTCCACCACAACTCCACCACCCTTCAAGGTGTGTACCAATGATGATGGGAGGATACTGATGACATAATAGACCTAGTCTATTTTTAAGGAAAGATTGTTGATTCCCCACTACCGCTTGTTCAATGGTCAAAAAAGTAAAGTAAATCCATTACTCAAAGAATTTCTCCTATTTTGGCCAATACTAATGCATGGTTATTAAACAAGAAGATCAGGATGAAACAACTTCTTGCAAATTTTGGTGATGATGATAATAGTGATGGTCCAGTTGGTAAAATAGCTACAGCTAAAATGAGGACCAAAAGAAAAGAAAATATGCAAACACCACTATCAATCCCTTTGACACCATCTAAGGGAAAAGGACCTAAAATCAAATTCACAATCAAAGGGTCTATGAAAGGTGAATCTTCTTCAGAAGTACAAGATACACCAACAAAGGAGCTAGAGCAACAATCTATTGAAGAAACTAAGAAAGAAAAAGAACCAAAAGAAGGGGAAATTCCTTGTAAAGAGGAAATACAGGTTGAAGAACCGGCTCATCAAGGAGAGAGCAATACTCCCACTACTTCACGTGTATAAACTCATACACAGGTTAGTATTCACTTTATTGAATCTGACTCGGATCAAGAAGCTGAGGAATATAATGATGAAGAGTTGAATATGGAAATACCACAATCGGAGGGTGCTCAACAATATTTGACATTTTCTAATTTCTCCAATTTGGATGATATTCCTTCATCCACTATTGAATCATCAATTTTGGATTTTAATGAAACTATGGAGCAAACATTTGTAGAACAAGAGATGGTGCCTTTACCTTCCACAACAAGCATGGCTAAAGTTCCACTTTGTGTGATTAGTGTGATTACCACTAGTGCACCATCCACTCTTCCATCCATAGTTGTTACAAAGGAGGCATCAATAGCAGCTACTATTGTTACATCAACTGACATATCATTGGACACTACAGCCTTGGTACCAATGATTGCATCTATAACTACTGCAACTTCAAGTCAAAATGGTCCTCAAATATCGATTGATACTCAATAGGAGGCCAAAAATCCATTCACTAACACAGAATTACCACCATGGATGATGTAGTAGCACTCAAAAGAAAGAAACAGGTAATTTCACTAGATGAATTTTATTTTGAATAGTTGGCTCCTGCCAGATCCAAAGGCACTAAAAGACCAAAGACTGTTTCTTGGATACTAGTGGATCCGACTACCAAAAGGAAATATGTTGAGGTTATGGTGCCCTCTTCAGACAAGAATAAGGATAATATACAAATTAGGGATTATATTATGCAGATTGTAGAGATTGGAGTGGAGACACATGAAAGTGTCAAGTTACACTCCCAAACTTCTTTTAATTGTTTGGTGTGAAGATTTGATCAAGAAAGAGATGAAAAGAATGAATTAAAGCAGAAATGTGAGTAGTTGACCAGTGTGCTTCTCAAAGTCACACAATCTTCCTAGGAAATTGAGCCAATTGTTTCCTTAATGGATACTGAGGCTCTCAAGAAGGTAGAACATATGGGCATCAAAGGCTGAGTAGTGGACAAGTGGATTGCTCGATTGAAATAATAAGGTTCTCATCTTCTTGATTCAACAATTAAGTTGTTGGCTTATTTTGAAATTATCCAAAGTCAAATGCAAGGTGTTAAAACTTCTTTATCTCAAGAAGTAGAAGATATTGAAAGAAGTGCAACTCTTTGGGATAAAATGGAGGATTTTGGAATTGACATCCTCATGGAGAATAAGGTAATTCCAATAAGAGAGAAATATATCCATATTCTGTCATTATTGTCTCACAAGAAAGAAACAATAAGGTCAATGATTATGGAGCTGGATCAAGAAAAGAAGGAAGGTGATGATGAAATCGATCTTATTTCAGCAAGAATAGTTGATATTCCTTGTTATTTGTATGATGATAATCAAAACCTTGTGACCAGTGATGCCATCATACAAGAATTTCTTTCCTTAATGGATCACTATACAAAAAATGATTTCTCATTGAATGCATTCGATAAATTGCTAGAAATACAAGTTAGTTTTGAATTCCTTATCAATGTTAAAAGATGAAAAAATGAAATACATAAAGGCTAAATATGCAGTTTCCCATGTTTGCATCATCACCAACTCTACCCCAATGACGGACAAAGCTGAGATGGAAGCTATTCTGGTCAAGTTCAAGGAATTTCAAAAGATCAAATGAGGAGGAGAAAAATGAATAAAGAGTCACCTTTTGATGCTTTCTTTTCATGTAGTTGCATTGTTAGATGCTGCAAGTTTTCTCGCAATTGCATATTTTCTTTCTGTTGTAGTTATAGTCAAGTGGGACTATGTAGTTGAATTAGTCAACTTTGCGCATATTTTTCTCCACTCTTTTCCTATATAAGGAGGACCCTCATTTGTACATATTTATCTTTTAATATGCTTTGCAAAACTTTGCCAAATTTTTATCTCAATTAAGACTTTGTGCTTTTGATGTAAAAAAGTGGATTCAAGGAAATAAAGATAGCAATCCGATAGTTTCCAAACTTTGTGTTGGACTAAAGATTGTGATTGTGATTGGAATCATTCTTATGTTTGTTGGCAATATGGATGAATTGATTATGTGTTGCATTGATGTTTTGTCATTGATGTCAACACTATCTGTTATGGTTGGTTACCGCCAGACAGGTTTTGGTTACTGGTAGAAGATCTTGTGTTATTGGTATGGGTTTAAGGTATAACCGACAAAGATTTCACTAAGAAACCTTGACAGAATACTAAGTGGTGTTGGTGTGGCTTCTAGATGGAATTTAGGATGTGGAAGGTGATCCTTGATCATGCCTCAACTGATTGAAGACATCGCTTTGGCATGGTGGACCCAGATTAGGTCTGGTACCTATCTAGGTTATGGACCAGTATCATGTTAATGTGTTCTCTACACGTTACCAAGATGATTTATGGATTGGTTATTGTTGTTTTAGTCTAAAGCCAACATGGCATATCATTTTAATATGGATGTATGTAATAATCTTATTGTAATATCTTTTAGGTGGCCGACCTAATTGGTTTAGGCCTTAGGGTTTGTATAAATTGATGTAAGATCTCATTGTAGGTCATGGAATGGTATGGGAATGGAAATGTAATGATCATGGTCATGAAATGTAATATCATATGTGAAGGAGATTTGGTTGATCATAGGTGATCGAATTGGGTTTAAGTAAGAGGTCAAAGGTCTTCGGTATTGAGCCTAACTAGGACTATAATCAGGCATGGTAGATGCTATCTCTGACAATTCATTATTCTGGATTGTTGTCCAAATATCTTGAGGTGGTTATAACCTCTTTGTAATGAGTGAGACTCTTTTGTAATGCGCAGTATGCTCTAGGCAGTGTGCCCTTCTGCATGTGCAGGCCCCTTATTGTATCACATACTTTCTACAGAAGTATCATCTGACTATGGGTAGGCTTCCCACCGTGGTTTTTCCCTTTATTGGGTTTTCCATGTATAAATCATAGTGTTATGTGGTATGGTTGCATTGTGTTAATTCTCTGTTTCATTCTTAAGTTTTATTTCTTACCGATATCTATTTATGCTATTTTGGTATTCAATGTTAATGTGCTTTGGTTAAAGGTTACTAAGTGGTTTAACTATAATCTGTTAACAATTGATTCACCCCCCCCTCTCTTCGTTGCTCACCGCTTATCCTAACAATGTTTAGTTCTCATAATCATTATTTATGATCTCGAATCTTTTGGTGAAATTGTGAAAGTTTATGAAAGAGCTTTCTAATTGTGGAAATAGACTTTGTGTTGTTTAAATATTTGGGAAATTTTTTTATGTTTTTGATTGAGGAAAATCAGGTTTTAAGGGACCTGAAACCCGCTTACATAATGAAAAGATAAGCAAAAGAGAAACTAGAGAAGATAGAACAAAGAGAGAAAGGCTGCAAAAGAACAACATAAAAAACAACAGCCAAAGTAAAGAACAACAATAGGCTAGTGAGAGACTAGCACACCTAAAATAAAATTTCATTTTAGGTGCAAATATTTATAGTCTCTTCCGCATCCTTGACCAGCATCATCATCGCATTAGCTGCCTCTTTTAGGTCTCTATTTTCCTACATCTGTTGATTTCCTTTGGTCTTCAGCTCCAGCTCACTTGCATTTTCCCTAGTTCTACGTCTAGAAGAGTGTAGAACAAACCTAGAAGTTGGCTCGTCATCAATAATCACAGTTTCTTTATTTTGCTTATCCTTCTCTAGGCAAGCAACCAACGCATTCATGTTTTGAGAGGACACCTTCAACACAGCCAAACTATGCTCCATGAATTTCTTCAAAGAACTCTCAATTTTTTGAATCTGATTATTTATCAAACCATTATCAACCTCACCCTTTTCTTTGAGAATCCTCACCACATCCTCTAGATGTTTCAAATCTCCCTTTATAATGTCACTTTTTGGCCAGTCCGAAATTTCTTTTTCATCCTCTGCAGCACTAGTATCCTCGACATTATCTTCTTTACATTTAATGTTGATATCCTTAATCAAGTTTTCAATTTTAAAATCCATCTCTCTCTGTTTTTCTTGAATGCTAGTGATGCTATCAATCACCCATTTCTAGAAATTGAACATTTCCAGGGTGCTATTTCTAGTAGCATTCAGAATGGATTTTGTGTTCTCCAAACTAGAAGAACAAAACTAGAAGTTGGCTCATCATCAATAATCACAGTTTCTTTATTTTTCTTATCCTTCTCCAGGCAAGCAACCAAAACTACGTCTTTATTTTCCTGCATTTGTTGATTTCCTTTTCTCTTCAACTCCAACTCACTTGCATTTTGCCTGGTTCTATGTCTGGAAGAGTGTAGAACAATACTAGAAGTTGGCTTGTCATCAATAATCATAGTTTCTTTATTTTTCTTATCCTTCTCTAGGCAAGCAACCAATGAAATCATGTTTTGAGAGGACACCTTCAACACAGCCAAACTATGCTCCATGAATTTCTTCAAAGCACTCTCAGTTTTTTGAATCTGATTATTTATCAGACCATTATAAACCTCACCCTTTTCATTGAGAATCCTCACCACATCCTCTAGGTGCTTCAAATCTCCCTTTATAATGTCACTTTTCGGCCAGTCTAGAATTTCTTTTTCATCCTCTACAGCACTAGTATCCTCGACATTATCTTCTTTACCTTTAATGTTGATATCCTTAATCAAGTTTTCAATTTTAAAATATAGCTCTCTCTTTTTTTCCTGAATTCTAGTGATGTTATCAATCACCAATTTCTGGAAATTGAACATTTCCAGGGTGCTATTTCTAGCAGCATTCAGAATGGATTTTGCATTCTCCAACCTGGGGCACAGTCCTCAAACCTAGGGTTTCCCTCCTCCATGTTATGCTGAACATCATCCCTGTTATCTGAAACATAGGGATTATCCTTCACCTCTGACTCTTCAACATCCTCTTCTCTCTGCTCCTCCCCTTCCTCACCCTCAACCTCCTTCTCATGCTCATTCTTCATCTCTTCTTCCACCTCCTTCTCCTTCTCCTGCTCATAACAAGAATTCTCTTTAGTGACTTCTTTAGCTTTATCACTAACCCTCAATTTCTTATTCGGAGGAAGATTAGAAGAATCCTCATCAGAATTAGAGCCTTCATAATCCTCAGAAATATGGGCATTCTCCACAAAGGGATCATCCTTATTAGCCTTAACTTTACCCTTCAGATGCTCATATATTAACAAAATAAGGCCTTGGTGAGAAATGGGGTGGGAATTAGGTTTCTTGGCATGGTCATCCAGGTTATCATTAAGGTCTTCATCCACTTTCCAATTTTGGCCAAACAAAGTAACTTTATTATTTTTCCAGCCCTTGGCAAAACCACGGGAAATAGACTTCTTGCTCCCATGCAATTTCTCCATGTAATTAGTAAAGCTATATCTATGCAACCTTCACCAAATTTTCCTTTCACCTTTCCAGCTATCACAGCTGGTAGGCTCATTGTGGTTGCAATTTCCTCCCATAATGTGATAGTTGTTCAAGTCAAAACCCTCAAAGGAGCAAAAACTGACCAAATGTTGAAGAAACGAGATGTTGGAATCGAAAACCAAGATGATTTTCTTGTTATTCAAGTAGTCTTTTAAAACATTCAAATTAATCCAACCCTTAATATGATAAGGCCCTTCACACTGGTACTCATTATCGTGACGCTTGAGATAGGTAATCAACTGACAATCTGCCTCACTCCAAAATCTATCATTGAAGTTTGAACCCAGAAAGGTAATAATGAAATTAATATGTACCATAGACTCTGTCAAAAAATAATTTCTCCTAGACTCTGTTCTTACATGATAATTCTCCAATATAATTAGCATCCTTCGCTAAAATGACCCCCTCATTGGCTAACAAATCGGCTACCCTATTACCTTCCCTAAGGGTATGGTTAATAATCACACTATCATAGGTGTCTAAATTTTTTTTAGCATTATCAATGATATTTTGGATATTCCAGGAAGGGGAACTAATACCTTTAATAGCTTGAATTATATTGAGGGAATCCCCCTCTAGCCAAATTCTTTTAAAATTAAATCTCTGAGCAAGCTGAAGGCATTTTAACATTGCCAGAGCTTCTTCTACATGGTTGTTTTGAACTCCAAAGGGAGAGGCAATCACAACAACACAAAAGCCATGAGAGTTTCTAATGACCCCTCCCCCTCCAACATTCCCAAGATTTACTTTATTTGCACCATCAAAGTTCACCTTAACCCAATCATGAGGAGGGAACCTCTACACAACATTATCTCTTCTTCTCTTCACATCAGATTTCTAGACCTTGTGTATCAAATTCCATTCAATTAGAATGATTTTCTCATTATCAGTCATGTTAATATAACTACACTACTTGTTACTTTTGTGAATAGTATTGATGTTTTCTTTAATAGCCCTACAAATATTTTCAAAAACCACCTGAGAAGAACACTTAGTATCCCTAAAAATTCTATTCTTTCTCTCCTTCCAGATATGCCAACAAGTCATAGGAAGGACAAAGGACCAGAGGGTCTTAATCATGGGAAGCTTGGTAGGGAAAATCCATTACCAAAGGACTTCCTTAAAACTATTCTGCATTACCCAATCAACTTTCCATTGTGTCCATACTTTACCCCAAATCTCCCAGGTAAACAAATAGTGAATGAATAAATGATCCACAAACTCAGCCTCTTTCTGACATAACTCACACTTATTAGGAATCATGAATCCTCTTCGAACCAAGTTATCAATGGTAAGTATCTTGTTGTGAGTTGCAAGCCACAAAAATATATTAACTTTAGGAATGAGGAATCTATTCCAAACTTTAGTCCATATAGGGTTGCATGCCTAAGTAGCAATTTTTTTATAAGCAGAGGAAATAGTAAAATTACCCCTAGGATTACTCTTCCATAAGAAAACATCATCAGAATCTTTGCTGACAGAAAAATATAGCAAATCATGTTGGAGCAAAGAAAATCTAGCATAAACTACATCAATTCTAACCCATTTATTCTCCTCCCAATAATTACAGACCATAGAACCAAACCTCCTTTTACAGTCTTCAATGAAATGGCTATAATCCTAGTTAAAAAGAGGCTCATCTTTCATCCAAATATCCTCCCAAAATATGATTTTATTACCTTTTCCAAGGACCCATCCAACTCCAGCTTTAGCAACTTTAATAGATTTGATCATACTATTCCATATAAAAGATCCAACAGGGATATCTTCAGAATAGAGAAGAGAATAAATGGGTTGATTATGTATGTATTTGTCAAACCACACCCTACTCCAATCTCTCTTAATACCATAAGCCCTCCAAATCTATTTGGCTAACAAAGCTTTGTTGAAAGGTTTAAGAGATTTAATACCTAAACCCCCATTTCTTTTAGGAGAACAGACTTTATCTCAAGCAACCAAAGCAATCCTGTTCTTATCTTACACACCAAACCAAAGAAATCTTTTCTGAATTCTTTCTAAAGCTTCAGCAAATTTGACCGGTATACTAAACAAACTAAGAGCATAAATAGGCATATTCTGAAGAGTGGCTTGAAGAAGCTGAAGCTTACCAACCTATGATAACATAGAGCCTTTCCAACCAGCCAATTTTTTGTTGAGCTTATCAATTAAAGAATTCCAAAAAGAGTTTGGAGAAGCCAAACCAAGAGGGAGACCCAAATAAGTAGAGGGTAGCAACTCAACCTTACAACCAATAATGTTAGCAATCCTCTACTGCCTCAACAATGGGGTATTGATGAAATAAATAGCAGATTTCTCCCAATTAACCTATTGTCCAGTAACAAGCGAATAAGATCTAAGAGAACCTTTGAAGGTAGAAGCTTCGGTAATAGAAGAATATTCCAACAATATTGTATCATCAATGAACTATTGATGTGTGCAGAAGAAATTAGCAGAAGAGGGTTGCAACTCTTTGATGGTTCTATTCTCTTTCAACTTTTGAATCTGTCTACTCAAACATTTTTCCAAAATAGTGAAAAGAATAGGCGAGATAGGATCTCCTTACTTGAGTCCCCTTGAAGATTTAAAAAATTTGGACGGAGATCCATTGATAAGAATAGAAACATTTGGTGTAGATATCAGCTCTCTAGTGATTTTAATCACCTTCTCATCAAATCCAAAGGCCTCCATGATCCTAAAAAAAACCTGCCATTCAACCCTATCATAAGCTTTTGCCAAATCCAGCTTAATGAGAAATCCCTCTTTGTTTGCAGAATTAAGAGAGTGGATATTCTCATGCACAAGAATTATAGAATCCAAAATCTGTCTGCCTGGGACAAATCCTTTTTGTTCCTCCAAGATAAAAAGTGGAAGAATAACCAGCAGTCTAGAAGTCAAGACTTTTGAGATTATCTTGTAAAAAGAATTACAAAGACTTATTGGCCTAAACTTACCCATAGAATCAGCTCCAGCCACCTTAGGAATTAGAGCAATGAAAGTAGAGTTGATTTCTTTAAGAATTCTTCTAGATCCAAATAATTCTTTTACAACATTGGTTGTATCAGCCCCAACAATGTGCCAATATTCCTAAAAGAAAAACATGGGGAAGCCATCCGGGCCTGAAGCCTTATCCCCTTGAAAGGAGAAAACAATTTTTTTAATTTCATCAACTGAAGGGATGACAGATAATATCTTATTTTGATTAGGTCCAATAATCTTGGGAATATTATCGACCGGATCTTGCTGGTTAACAATGTCAATTTCCTTGCTACTATCAGGAGGTTAGAGAAGAACCTAACAACTTCATCACCTACATCATCATCTTTGATAGTAATTTGTCATCAACAATTAATCTGGAAATTCTGCTAGTTGCTTTATACTTCATTGATGTCGTATGAAAGAATTTAGTATTTCTATCACCAGCTTCTAACCAAATAGACCTAGATCTCTGCCTATAGTAAATTTCTTCTCTTGAGATAGTGTTGTGTAATTTGGCTAGAACCTCATCTTCTTTAGCCTTGGGGAACTTCTTATAGCCATATTTCTGAATAGAGTTTTGAATCTATTCTAATTCCTCCTTAAGCTTCCTCTTGTATTCAAAAATATCTCCAAAAACCTTTTTGTTCCAAATCTTAATGTTGTCTTTGATATTTCTTAATTTTTTAGCAACTTTGAACATGGAAAAACAATCCACAATAATATTCCACCATTTGGCAATGGAAGCTTCCAAAGAAGGGTGTGAAATCCACATTTTTTCAAACCACAATGGAAAACAGCGTTTGCCCTTAATAGAATCAGCAACAAAAGAAATGGGATAATGGTATGATCCTATTCTGTTAATAATAGACAAAGAACATCTATACTTAAGGACCCAGTCAGGAATGATAAGGGATCTATCGAGCCTTACTTGAATAAGATCTCCTCCATCCCTTTGATTAGACCAAGTGTAGGAGGCTCTAGAAAGGTCGACATTAATAAGGGCATTGGTATTGATGAAGTACATAAGATAAATCCTACTATCCAGTTGAGCTTGATTTCCTCCAAATTTGTCAATCTCCTATAGAGGGGTGATGAAATCTCCCATCAACAACCAACTATCCTGGGAAAAAAACCCTCTTTTCTGTTGGATTTTGTCCCAAAACATACTCCTAGCAGCTTTAGAGTTTGGAGCATAAATGTTGGTGACCACCCATTCCTATCCTTCAGCAATGCATTTCACTCTCATAGAAATGATATTACCATCTTCATCAATCAAATCTCCATCAATATTTTTCTTATTCCAAAATATGGCAACCCCACTAGATGCCCCATTAGAACTACTACCACAAACACCCCCCTATTTAAAGAATTTTAAGTTTTCAACTTTTTCCTTACTCATTTTAGTTTCCTGAACCAGGATGATGTTTGGCTTATGATCTCTAATAAAATTCCTTAGGACATCCTATTTATGGAGACCATTTAGGCCTTGTATGTTCTAGGAAATTACCTTCATTTGGAAACCTAAGAGAAGGATTCCTGAATGGTTTGCTACCTTCCATTAGCTATATTTTGTTTTCTCTCCTGGTCCCTATGCCATTTCATAGTCTTACATCCTTGTGGGGATTTGGAAAGACCAATATCTGCCTTAGACCTAGTTCTATTTTTAACCCCATTAGAACAACCCATTCTCTTGTTTCTCTTTTTTCCCACTCCTATTATCTCTTAATCTTCTTCATCTTTAAATGCAAAATGCTTACTATTCCAAGGTTCTCCTTTTCTCTGAGAAGAGGTGGGTGATTCAGTTCCAAGACTCTAGAATAAAGAGTTAAGGTTAACTTCGGGTGATCTGAACTGGGTCTTTTTTTCGATGATAACATTCGGACCTTCAAAGTCCTTTGGACACACTTTATTACTTTCTTGTTCTGTATCTTTTGGAAACTCATATTGTGATTCATTTATGTCACCAATCTCACCATCTTCAAGAATTTCTTCTATACTTACATTTTCTTCCTCTTGACTTTGTAAAGCTTCAAAACCATTGATTGTTTTAACTTCAAATACATTCTCTTCATCCTTTCTGACTTCCTTCTAAAGAGTATCCTTGGAAGGACTAGCTTTCCTTTCATCCTTTGTTATATCTTTTGAGTTACTAGGAAGTCCACTTCCTTCTTCTGCTCTACCCTCCTCATTTTTGTTCATCTTCTCTTTCTAGATCTGTTTGACATGATTATTGTGCTTCTGAGCATTCTTGTGGTTACTAGGACAAGCCTTTGCCTAATGTCTAGCTTTCATACAAGATAAGCACACAAAAGGGAGGGATTCAAACTATATAACTTGTTCCCACTTACCTATCTTGTAATTTATTTCAATAGAGCTAGGAAGGTCCATATATCCTCGCATACACCAGTCTCTTTCATGTTGTTGTCATAGAATCTATAGCCACGAGCTCCCTGAAGGAGTTAGAAATGCCTAAGAACATGTCCTCCAACCAAAATTCAAGTGACAAACCACGAAACCGCACCCAGACTAGAGCAGATTCAAAAAAGGAGTCATTGAGCTCCATTTTTGGAGACCATTTTCTTAAGTGTAAAGAAGATTTCCCAAGCATCTAGGGTCCTCCACTTAGAGCCATTTCCAAATCTTCCCCACAGGAGAAGGAAAAGACAAAGAATCCCTTTGACAGGGCTGAGACATCAACCTATCTTTTCATCCTCCATTTTCTCTTCACAAAAGACCTAACAACTTCAATATTAGGTCTTGGTCCAACAAATTTTTCCGCTAGAGAAAAAGCCATTAGAGAAATATTGTGGTCTATGACCACATCTAGTACTGCAATAGCTAATCTACCTACCTTTCTATCAGAAATATCTTCCATAGAGGGAAAAGTTCATTTACCAATGGGCTTGTTTGCAAATAAGTTGTTCTAGGGTTTGAGAACCTTCACTTCAACCATCTTTTCCAACTCAGTGTTCAAGTTCTCAGGACCCAAGTTTGAAGAATCTTCCATATTTTTAGAGTCAAGAGGAGGGTCCTGATGTCTTGGGTCCCCATCCTTTCAACCATCCTCATCATCCACCATAGATCCCAAAGAGACAAGTTGTCCTTGAGCTACAAAGGCAACAGAACCAGAGGAACCAGCCGCATTGTTCCCTCCATTCACAGAATTCAAATTTCCCTCTAGTTGTGCTATTCCCTCCATTTGCTCTTCAATTTGATGGCATGCTTACAAAGCCCTTATTGTTAGTTTAAGTGTTGTGATGGAAATTTCCTGATTTTAAGTGATTAATAGTAGGCTTTTTATTGTTGTTGTTACTTGTAGTTTAAAGAATTGAGAATTTATACTTGAAGACTTTGAGCTGCAAGTTAAATTTCTTATCATTTGTAATCATTAGCTTAATTAGAATTACATTCAAGAAATACGTCATGTTTCTTGATTGTAAGTTTTGGTGTAATTTGTTGGAGTAGTTTTTTCATTTCTTTAAGTATCATAAGTGATAGAGAATTGTAACAAGTGGAGGGAAAATACATAAACTCTAAAAAAAAGAGTTATATGCCTAAAACTTACCCACAAATTTTAGTTTCTTGTTAATCAGAGAAGAAATTTCAAAGGGAACCTCCCCTTGATGAGAGGAGAGATTAATTTCTTGACATAGTTGTGTGTGAATTATATATTTTGTCATTGCTAGAGACAAAATATTCACCCAATAAGTTGTTTGAGCGTAGTAGGTGATGGCATGTCTAAAATAGCTTTCACTTCCTCTAGATCTATCTCAATGCCATGATTGGATACAATGAAGCCCAAGAGTTTGTCGAATGTTACTCCAAAGACACATTTTTTTGGATTGAGTCTTACATTTTATTGCTCAGGTCTATCAAAGATCTTAGCCAATATGTCTAAATGAATATCCCTTGTTTTAGACTTTGCTAGCAAGTCCTCTACATAATCTTCCATGATTGTTTGTATCATGTCATGAAACAAGGTGGTCATTTTACTTTGATAAGTGGCACCTACATTTTTCAGATCGAATGGCATCACATTCTAGCAATATGTTCCCCATGGACAAGTGAATGCTTTTTTAGGTTGGTCTTTTGGTGCAATTTTGATTTGATTATAACCAGAAAAACCATCCATGAGTGATAGAATTTCATTTCTAGTTGTCAAGTCCACTATGATGTCTATTTTAGGGAGTGGAGAGTCATCTTTTGGGAAAGCCTTGTTGAGATCTCTGAAGTTAGTGCAGATCCTGATACCTCCAATATGCTTGGATACTAGGACTAGATTTGAAATCCATCCACCATAGTCTATGGGCCTAATGAAACCCACATCTAACAATTTTTGTAGCTCAATTTTGACTAACAAGGCTATGTGAGGGTGCATCTTCCCAAGCTTCTGCTTATATAATTTTACTCCTAGAAGCAACAACAAGTGATGTAAGACTAATTCAAGGTCTAATCCAAGCATATCTGCATAAGAACATGCAAAATTGATTGTTCTTTTCTTAAATAATTTGATACATTTCTCTTTTTCTACTGGATTTAGGGATTTTGTTAGGTGAATGTTAGGAACTTTCTTAGCATCACCAATGTTGATTTCCTCAATTTCTTCTACCAATAATGTTGACTATTCTTTATCAATAGGTAGAGAATCCATTATGTATTCTTCTTTATTATCATTGTCGTGATTAGGAAAGGAGCTTGCTTCTCCAAAATATGCAGTTTTGTCCAAATCTATTGCATAGCCAGCTTTGTGATCATTATAAGGAAATTTGTCCCTTGCACCCAATAAATCAGCTATGGATTCATCATTTTGAAACCAATCTAATTGTGGCTTTCCTTTTTGCCCCTGGTCAATTAAACATGGATGCATAAGGGGTAATTATTTGTCTCCTGTTGTCTTAGAAGATCCTGATATCATGCATACTTGGTTATGACCTGATGTGTCTTCATCATAAATTGGTGGTGGGTTGTCTTCATTATCAGATGGAAATTCATAGTCATGAGAATTTGTGACGCTTTCTATGTATGTTTCACTTTGTAATTATGTGTCACTCATCTTCTCTTGTTCTTGTAACTGAGTTTTTTGTAAATTAGTGGATCTTCTTTGTATTGTGGATACCCTTCTTAAGCCCGCTATCAGTCTTTGTAGTCTTTCTTTATCTAACTCAAATGGAGGAGTTGAAGTTGTTTCCCTTGGAAAAAGTATTGATAGTAACCAAGGATTTTCCTCATCTACTAGTGTTAAGCCTATATATGTTACCATGTTTGTTTGTGCAGATGTTTCAGGCATTGTACTGCTAGATGTCTCTATGATAGTTTTTGGTATAATTTTCCTCATGTCTTTACCATCTGATTCCATGATAGGAGATGTTAGTGCTCTCTTTCTTTTCTGAGGTGAAGAGAAATACATCTTTATTGATGAATTATTCTGAGGTATGTATTCTAAGGGTAACCTAGGCTTGTTCATTATATCCAATGTAAGTTGTTTGGATTTTGTTATTTGTGGCACATGTTTATATCCCAAGCCTTGATTATTTAGGTTTTCATGTGGCAAAACAGGTTCTAATATTCCTTTCTTTTCTAGTCTAAATCCTGTGGTGCCATCATACACATTTTTTTATAACATCTTGAAGTCGTTGCCATATTGATGTAGAGGTAACCTAGGTACTATCATGTCATCTTCTTCTCTGCATATCCAGTGACTGATATCCTCATTTAGAGATTCTTCTTGTAAGTCTCCCCATCTAATGAAAGAGCATGAATCTGAATACTTCACTATCTCTTTTCCTTTATCTTGATTCATTGTTGTGTTCTAAGGCTTCCCAAAAGACCTAGGAGAAAAAGATGATTGTTTGCCATCTGAGGTACTCGAAATAGAATATTCTCCTCAACCAGCTTCCTCAATCTGCAAAGATGATGTGGTTGGTGTCTTTTTCTTTGTTTCTCTAAGTGATAATGATTCCATTTGTAAGTGAAGTGGGGCTTCCTAATTGTTTGGTACTTGATTGTTTGTGCTTGCCCTTAAATAATTACAGTGTTGAAAAGGGTTTGGGTCACCATGGATAGTGATCTCTATGCCATTGTATGGGAACTTTACACATTGGTGAAAAGTTGATGGTACTACTTGCATTATATGTATCCATGGGTGAACTAATAGCATATTATACCCTGATTCTCTATCTAGGACTTGAAAGGTGATGTTCGTTGTAGCTGGTCCCACTTGTACTGGTAAAGTCACCACACCCTTAGAGGGGTGTTCTTCATCATCATAGGCTTTGATATTGATTCTCTTGATAGAATCAATATAATGTTCAGAATATCCTAAAGCTTTGATCAAATGTAGTGTGCATATGTTAAGGCCAACTCCACCATCTATAAGTACTCTTCAAACTTTTTTTTGATCAACCAATGATTTCAAGTGTAAGGGATCATTATGCATGGGTCGGTTTGGAGGTACATCTTGTTCAGTGAATGCAGCCTTTGAAGCTGCCAAGTTTCCAACCATGGATTGGAATGTGTTCTTGTCAATATCTCTAGCAATAACCAAATCTTGTAAGGCTTTATCCAAGATTGCCTTATGAGCCAATGATATGCGCAATAACTCAAATAGTAAAATTTGGGCTAGAGTTAATTTCAACTGGTCCACCATATTGTAGGTTCTAGTTATTGAAGGGGGGTTTGAAGGCACCCCTTGTAATGTGACCTTTGATCTTCTAGTGATGACAACACAACCTCTGCTTTTAGGATTCATTGTGATTGTAGCTACCATTTCATCTCCTGCATTTAGTGTGTTAATGGCATAGTCAAATGTGACATTGGTATAACTAGAAATATTGTTTTTTGCATTAGAACTAGAAGCTTTTCCTTTGTCATGTTTGATGAAAGGATCCTTAAAAACAATATGATTTGTGTTTGGTGCCTTATTAGTATCCATAGTAATATCACCTTGATCAATGAGATCTTGGATGAGGATCTTCAATTTGTAGCAACTTATTGTCTTGTGACCCTTATTGCAGTCATACTCACAAAAATCATTGTCATTCCACCAGGTGGGCTTAAATGGCCCTGGTTCATATGACCTAGCTTTTGGTAAAGTTATGGCATTGCTCTGTATCAACTTTTTCAATGCTGATTCAATAGGTTCACCAAGGGGTGTAAAGTTTCTTCTAGGTGCACCTATCCTTGGTGGCCTTGGGTTGTTTGACTGTAGTGCATTGGTGTTTTTTGTCTGAGACTGGTTTTTATTGGCAAAATTAGTTGGTCCTTGTAGAGATACTACTGGTTGAGCTCTATTTACAACACATGCATCAATAAATCCATCATTTGTGACATTTATTTTCTAGACCAAAATTTTGGCCTTTCATTGTTTGTACTAGTGGTCGGTCCACTATCCTTGTGGTGTTTCAATATCCCTTGTTCTAATAGGCCTCTCTCACATTTGATGCCTTTTTCTATTATGTCTTTAAAATTGTTCAGGCACTGCATTTGTAATGGATATTTAATTGGAGGCACAAAATTTTTCATTGAAGATGTCTACTTGCTTCACTTTAGGGATATGACTAAGACATATGAGATATAGGCCTATCCATCTTTGCAAGAATGTGGTGAAAGTTTCACCTTCTTTTTGCTTTGTTGCACATAAATCCATTAAGTTAATTGGATTATCTATGTTGAAGGAAAAGTTGGATATAAATAACTCAGGCAATTCTCTCCATGAAGTAACTTTGGGTGGAAGCTGTGAAAACCATTCCAATGTTTTCCCTCCAAGACTCTTTGAAAATAGCCTCATTAAGTATGTATCATTGTGAGCTACTTCAATAGATGCCGTGAAGAATTCTCTGATATGATCTTGAGGATCCCCTTTTCCTCTATACTTGTCGAACTTTGGAGTTTCAAAATGTGGGGGAAATGGTGGCATGTATAATTTTCTGTCAAAATGATACGGACATAGGTCCTCCATTGTGTAGCTCTTTTTATAGTTAATTGCTTGCATCCTGGCCATTTGGTTTTGAAGATTCTCCATTTCTTGGGTCAGAATCTCTGTTTGGGTCAATGGTGTATTTACTTGATGAGTGTTTCCCACAAAAGGGATAGTATTTGAGTACCTTTGAGCTTGTTGAAATGTAGACTGACTAGGTAACTGTGCACCAGAAGTTCCACTAGGTGGTGTAAAGTATGCAAATTCCGGACTGACATTTAGCTGAGCTGAGCTAGTTGTCCCTTGATTCACATTTTGACTATTGTGGGTGGAACAAACTGAATCTATGGGTTGAGTTATATTTTCCAAGGTAGCATTATGAGCCATTGGAGCTTGCATCATCATGTTGTGCATTGCCAACGGTATAAGATTGGTACTTGTTGATGTCACTGTTGACTATGCTAAGGTTGTAGCCATATGGGCATTTTGAGATATACCTTGCATTGATGTAGCAACTGTTGCTTGTGTCTATATTGCAATAGGCATTTGAGGTATATTTTGATTTAATGTCACACCTTGCAGCAATATCGTTGAAATAGCATAGCTCTAGAGGTAACTTGGCCCCATTTTGGACTAAGAGAGTGAGATATATGTCTCTATCATTATTGATGAGAGCGTTGAGAATCATTAGTGTCATAGGATCTTGTTTGGCTGCTTCCAATTCTTCTTTTTGTCAAATTATGTTGTATTTCATCAATGGAAGGAATCTTGTTTGTGTTTGTTGTTGTGTGGATAGATCCATATTCCATATTGGGCTAACGAAGGCATCATTGTTAGGATCCATTTGGTGTTTTGCCTTTTGAGCATGCGTTAATGGCATGAATATTGTTTTGAAGTGATCTTGATTCTCTAAGATGTGTATGCAAGACTCGATTAAATGCAACTAAATATGTTTCTATGAATTCCTAAAGACTAAAGTGCAAACAATGCAATCTATGGATGATGACTTTCTATCAAGGATTCTGAAATTCTAACACAAGATTTTCATTGTATTGTCAAAAAGCTTCAAATTCTACCTCTTCTTTGATTCAATTTTTGAGGTCTATATCTATTTGTAGTGACTTCCAAACTTCTTCATCTATGACAATTTGGACTATGTCGTATTGGTCTTGATCAATTATTAATTCATCAGCAAGGATATTCAAATCGTCAATTATTTCTAATTGAACATTGTTTGGCCCAAGATTGGGTTGTTCAAATGGGAATTTATCATTTCGTTTTAGACCCATACGTTGAAGACTACTATGCAGATGATGCAAACCCTAGAAATGATTGACACCTAAAAATGATGGACACCTAAAAATTGATTGACACCTTGCTCTTTTAACGTGGTTTGAGAAATGTTTCTATGGTTTTTTCTACCAATTGTCTAATGGCTTCTTTTTGAGCTTCTCTTTGTATCTTTTTCCTTAGTTTCTCATCAAGACGAATAGACTTTCAAATTTCATCATCTATGACGACCTCAACTGTGTAATATTAGGCACGATTGACTCTTACTTCTCAAGCAAGGTTATCTAAACCATCAATTATTTGTAATTGGTCATTGTTTGGCCCAAGATTGGGTTGTTTGAATGGGAATTCTCTGTCTCCTCTGATACCCATGAACTTAGGTATGATTCCTACACTCTAATGCAACACTAAATCTTAAGTGAGTGAAAAACAATTTGGTAAAATGACTTGTGTGAGGACTTTGTGTGATGATTCTAATGGTACTTCTACATGAATTGAATGCCTAGGACCTAGAATCACTTGAAAGTAACATGTATATCATCTTTGAATTTGTGCAAAAGGTTTGGATATGATGTTGGTGTTAATGTTGACACTTAACTTTGTTGAGGTTTTGTTTGATCTTGTTGAACACTGAGACTTTGACTTTGTTGAGGTTGTGATTTGTTTCTTATAATGTTTTGAATTTGTTGAAGTGTAGCAAAGGACCCAACAATCACATTAAAAGAATAAAACCATGAAAAAAACATTTGTTTAAGGAATTTTTTCAAATTTTCATGAATGTTGGAATATTTTTCAAGATCTCATTTTATTCTCGATATATTGGGGCAATTCGATATCACATCAAACAAACTCTCCTAAGGTCAAAAGGTCACAAGTATTACCACAACCCACATCTTGATACTCCATCAGCTCAAACAACCCTGTCACACCGTTGGGTGCGCCTGTTTTTTTGCCTTTTTCCAAAAATTAAACCAAAGAATATTGCTCCTCAATTGGTCCATTATCTTGGGAGATATATGGTGAGTGTCTTGGGGACAGATTCTTCCCCACCCTTGCACTGTGATAAAACAAGTGTCTGGTTACTGACTCAGTTTGGCTTCTAATTTCTATGGTGTTTAGATAGGGTTCCATTCGAGGGGTCACAATCAGTAGCGTTTTACACTCCATTGAGGGAGGTCTTCCAGTCTGTAGAGGTTACGCTCTATAGATTTTAACGTACCGTATAGGCATTGAGGGAGGCATAACGTCGTTGTGACAACATGTAACACTCGTCGCATATGATTTTCATCATATACACATTTATTTATAGTGGCTTGGATTACTTAGCTTTATTCGTTGTCACTTAGGTCATTCCCCTCTCACCAGCCTTAATGACGCCCTAAGGGCAACTCGGGAAGGCAAGTCTTCTAAAAGATTTAATTGCAAAAAATAAATGAAAGCGTGGAAGAAGATTGTTTGATTTTTTGATCACCCATTGAAGGGGAGAGCATAATACCTATCCCTTTGAAGACACAAAAAAACAAAATTTGCTTTTATCCTTCCTTTGCAATGATTTTCTATTCTAGGTGGAGATGTTGCTCCACATAGGCATGGTGTTCATTTTTTACCTTCATAGCAATTTGTGAAAGAACATGAAAGAATTTGATTTTGTTCTTTTTAAAAGCACCAAAAGAAGTTCTCTACTCTAGCCCTGCAGAAAAAATAACGTTAGTAGACACATGGTGGACTACCTAGCCTAATTTCCTTCCTTTGGTTACAAAAATCTACTTCAGTGTTTATCAATGATCTGTTATTTAAATAGAACACTAAAAGACTAGAATTTAAGAAAAAGGAATAGAGAGGTTTTTTTTTTTTTTTAACATGAGGAACTTGCTAAAAATGGAAACTGCCAAAAATAGAAACTTTCCATAAATGAAAACTTTTCAGAAACAGAAACCTGTCAAAAATAGAAACTTTATAGAAATGGAAACCTACCAAAAATGAAAACTTTCCAGAAATGAAAACCTACAAAAAATAGAAACTTTCCAAAAATGGAAACCTACTAAAAATAGAATTTTTTTCAGAAATGGAAACCTGCCAAAAATGGAAACTTTCTAGAAGTGGAAACCTGGCAAAAACAAAAAAATTTCAGAAATGGAAACTTGCCAAAAATGGGAACTTTCCAAAAACAAAAACCTGTCAAAAATGAAAACTTTCCAAAAATGGAAGCTTGCAAAAATCGAAAACTTTTCAAAAATAGAAACCTACCAAAAATGGAATATTTCCATAAATGGAAACCTACAAAAAATGGAAACTTTCCAAAAATGAAAAATTGCAAAAACAAAAACTGTCTAAAAATGGAAACCTGCCAAAAATAGAAACTTTCCAGAAATGGAAACCTTTCAAAAATTGAAACCTGCAGACATACACAAAATTTCAATTTGTTGTTAATTCACGTTAGGTTGATCATTGTTTCTACACCTGAATGTCATGTGTATTAAGGTAATTAGCAAGTAAGAATGAATCACCAATTCTTAACTAATTAACAAACAAACAAACATAATCAATGAAAATCAATACGAAATAAGGAATGAATTCAAATAAGATCTCTCTCATTCTGCATCTTTGCTTCCATTGTGCTTCTCCAATTTGAGTGGTTGGTGGCTCTCAAGTATTGCACCAATTTCCTGCATACAAATACTTTGAAGACTGTGATTCGGAAAAAGCTAGATTGAATTGATGAAAATGATACTTAATTTATATATTTTCAACACAAAGGGGGTGAGAAATAGAACTCAAGTGTTGATTGATAGATAACTAAAATTGATTGATTAGTGAACTAGTCATGATTGATTTGTTAACTCATTTGATTGATGTGTTAATAGGATTGATTGGAGACAGAACTCAATAGATTGGCTAGTAAACTCATTTGATTGATCAGTAGACTGAATAGACTAGGGAGATGACTAAATTGATGGATTAGTCATAAAAAGTTGATTTTGAGTTAAAAATGATGATTAATGAGTTAATTGAATTAACTAATTAGACAACTGATTTGATCAATTAGTTTTGATTTAGCATGTGTTATAGGAACTTAAAATTGAATTTGAATTTGGTCATTTGAATGTTGGAATGCACATGAAATTAACTGAAATTCAGATTCGGTGAAATGTGAATTTGGAAATGTGAAATTAGATGAAATGATATGAAATTCGAATTTGAAGAAAATGTGAAATGAAATTAGATAGAAATAATTGGAATTATAATTTGAGGATTTGGAGGAATTTAATTAATTAATTTAAATAATTTAAATGAAATTATTTAAACTTAGAAGATTGAATTAATTAAATAATTGATATTTAATTAATAAGTGAGATAGGATTAACTGATTAAAATGATTTGAGAATAGAAATAGAGTAATTAGAAGTTAAGGGTGATGATTAGAAGAAATAGTTAGTTTAATCAAATAATTAAACAATTACTTAATTAAATAGACAAATAATTAGTGTATAATTAACGAGATATTTTTAGGTGTCTACTATATATATATATATATATATATATATATATATATATATATATATATATATATATATATATATATATATATATATATATATATATATTTCATTTGCATAACAAGGGTATGCATATCCTATGTCCCTTCAAATTTGGAAGATATGCTTTCACATCATTTCATCATTGTACTTTTTTTTTCTATTTCGTTCAATATATACATTGAGAAACTTAATTAATGGAAAAAACAAAAATAAAATATACTAAATTAAAATGGAATAATACATTATTTAGGAAACAACCAATATGTCTAATGTCTATAATAATAACAATACATGACATTGTTCTTTATAAACTATCGACGACATCAATATTAATTCATATATGGGTATGTGCACCAAGTTGTGGTACCAAAAGGGGGTCTTAAGATGCCACTTTTTTCTGAAATCAGCAAATTTTGAACTTCAACGACAAATTGAAGATAGTTAAACTCCAAATTTGAAGATGCAACAACAACAAGAGTCAGAGTGCTTCAAGCCTACTTTCTAAACTACTAATTTTTTTTTAAAATGGTGGAGATTAAGGGCTTCAAAAAGGGGGGCCACAAAAAGTGGTCCTGTTTTTATGCAAAAAACATAACATAGCATCTGTCATGGCCCCCCTAAAATGTTAACTTTTTTTTTGAATTTTTAAAATCGCTTCAGTGAGAAATTAGCTAACACCTTGCAGTTTATGCTAGATTTTTCAGCTAATTTTTTAATGAGCATTTGATTTTTCACTAATTTTTGAAGTGGACACATCCTAAAAAACAGAAACTTGAGCGTGCTCCCCCCTAAAATCATTGATAACTAATCAAAAATCAATTTTTTTTTTTTTTTAAATTGTGTAGAAAGGAGTCTAGTTTCTAAAAATGTAAGTTTCTTCAAAATCTAATGAATGTGTAAAAAACTATACCCAAAATAGTGCATGTTGGTTTTTGACAAGAAACAAACACACTAACAAAAGAAATTATAGATGAAAGTCTTAACAAAATCAAAATGTGAAAAGAATTACATGCTTGGATAGATAAGAGAGAGATCAAGGTCTCTATGGTATTTTTTTTCAGTTTTATTGAAACATGTGCAAACTTGATGGAGATCATGCCCAAAAATATGTGAAAATTTTCTAATCCTCTGTTAAAAACACATCTCAGGCCTGAAATGGTCATCCAAGGGTTGGATGCCCAAGTACAATCCAACCCAAAGGGTTGGTAGTTACCAATGCAATCCATTTGGCAAGCACCAAATATGGTGCTCACCCTATTTGGCGCTCGCCAAATGAAAAAAATTGACTTTTCCCATTTGGTGCATGCCAAATTTGGCGTGCGCCAAATGAGAAAAGTCAATTTTTTTCATTTGGTGAGCACGAAATTTGGCACGCACCAAATGTCCTGCATTGTCCAATTTGAATGTTTTGTGATGCAAAATTTTCAACTTGGGCACAAGTTATACCCATCATGAGAGGAGAATATATACATGAAATATAATATTTAAGTATAAGTCACTTTAAGTTATATTTCATGTATATATTAGTAGGATGTTTGAGAGTGGTTTCAACTCTATAAGAGTTGTAATGTAGATTCTTATTTTTAAAGGATCATATTGACTTTCATACTTAGTCAAATTTCAGTAATCAATATTCTCCTATTAGCGCTCTTTAGATCCGTATCTCACTATCTTTATCTTCCCTAAAATCTACACCTATCTCCCTCCCTCTTGTGTCTCTCTCACTTCTCTCTCTCCTCTCTAGGTATATCCCACCCTCTCTATCTTTCATCCCTTCCTTGTACCCTAATTTATATCCTTGACTCCCTTCCTCTCTCTTCTCTCTCACTCTCTTATTATTTCTCTCCCCTCCCACTCATTTCTCTTGTTCACTACCAATCTCTTCTATCCTCTCTCTCCCCATATCTAGGGCTCTCCTTCCCTCCCTATTCACCTCACTATGTCTCCCCCTCTAGGTTTCTCACTTATCTAATTGTCCACCCTCTAGTTATCTCCCTCCCTCTCCACCTTTCTCCCCCTTTCCCTTGCCCATATCTATTTATGAACACTCTCCCTCTCTTCTCTCTCTCCAAACCTAGATCCATCTCCTCATTCTCTAGGTCTCTCGCTCCCTCCATTTCTACCTCTCCATCCATCCCCTCTTATTGATCTCTTTGTTCTTCTATCTCTTTTCTTCTCTCTCCCTTCCCTCTCTAGATCTCTCCCTTCCTTTCTTCCCCTCTCCATTTATATATCCTCCCCCCACTCTCTCATTATCTCTCTTCCTCTCTTATTCTCTCTCTTCATTGTCTAGTTCATTAACTCTCCAACCCACCCTCTCTAGGTTTCTCCCTCCCTTCCTCTCCACCTATCTACCTTTGCATATAGGTCTCCTTACCCACCTCTCTTTATCCCCCTCTATCAATCTCACTCCTCTCTTGAAATCTAGGTGTCTTGCCTATCTATATGTCCCCTCTATAGTTCTCTCTCTCCCTCTCTATCTCTCTCCCCCTCCTCCTTAACATACGACCCACAACAACACCAAGTCATGTCCTAAGGGGTCACAAGACACCATATGACCCCATATGACATAATATGACCCTTGACAACACCTAAGGAGTCATATGGTGCCCTAAGGGCACACCATATGACACCTTAGGACACAATACAACCCATAACGACACCATATGATATCCTTAGGGGTCATATGGTGTCCTAAATGGTCATAGGACACCATATGACCCTTTAGGATACAATATGACCCCTAATGGCACCTAAGGGGTCATATGGTGTCCTAAGGGGTCATATGACACCATATGACCCCTTAGGACATAATATGACCCTTAACGACATCTAAGGGGTCATATGACATCCTAAGGGGTCATAGGACACCATAAACCCATAACAACACCATATGGTGTCCTAAGGGGTCACAAGACACTAGATGACCCTTGAGGACACCATATGATCCATATTGACACTATATGGTGTGCTAAGGGGTCATATGGTGTTCTAAGGGGTCATAGGACACCATATGACCCTTTAGAACACAATATGACCCCTAATGACACCTAAGGGGTCATACGGTGTCCTCAGGGGTCATAAGACACCATATGACCCCTTAGGACACAATATGAACCCTAACGACATGTAAGGGGTTATATGGTGTCCTAAGGGGTCATAGAACACTATATGATCCCTTAGGACACCATATAACCCATAATGACACTATCTGGTATCCTAAAGGGTCACATGGTGTCCTAAGGGATCATAGGACACCATATGACCCCTTAGGACACCATACAAACCATAACTACACCATATGGTGTCCTAAGGGGTCATAGGATACCATATGACCCATTATTACACAATATGATCCCTAATGACACCTAAGGGGTCATATGGTGTCCTATGGGGTCATAGGGCACCATATGACCCCTTAGGACATAATACTATGCATAAAAACACCATATTGTGTCGTAAGGGGTCATATGGTGTCCTAAGGGGTCAGAGGATACAATATGACTCCTTAGGACACAATATGACCCCTAACAACCCCTTAGGGGGTTATATGACACCATATGACCCCTTAGCACACTATACGACCTATAATGACACCATATGGTATCTTAAGGGATCATATAGTGTCCTAATGGGCCATATAACACCATATGACCCCTTAGGACATCATATGACCCATAACGACACCATATTGTATCCTAAGGGGTCATATGGTGCCCTAAGGGGTCATCAGACACCATATGACCCCTCAAGACACCATACAACTCATAACGACACCATATTATATCCTAAGGGGTCATATGGTGTCCTAAAGGGTCATAGGACACAATAAGACCTCTAACTACCCCTTAGGGGGTCATAGGACACCATATGACCCCTTAAAACACTATATAGCCCATAACAACACAATATGGTGTCTTAAGGGGTCATACAACACCATATGAACCCTTAACACACCATACAACCCATAAAGGATACCATATGGTATCCTTCATCTGACACCATATGACTCCTTAGGACACCATATGACCCATAAAGACACCATATGGTGTCCTATGGGATCATATTGTGTCCTAAGGGGTCATATGACACCCTATGGCCCCTTAGGACACAATATGATCCCTAACAACACTTAAGGGGTCATATGGTGTCCTAGGGGTTCATAGGACACCATATAACCCCTTAGGACACAATATGACCCCTAAAGACACCTAAAGGGTCATATGGTGTCCTAAGGGGTCATAAGACACCTAATGACCGCTTATGACACCATACGACCCATAATGACACCATATGGTGTCTTAAGGGGTCATATCATGTCCTAAGGGGTCATATGACACCATATGACCCCTTAAGAATAGAAAGAGAGATGGTGAACTTGAGAATGGAGAGAGACAATAAGAGAGTAATGAATATATATGAGAGAGTCATATGGTGTTTTATGACCCCTTAGAACACCATATGACCCCTAACTACACCATATGGTGTCCAAAGGGGTCATATGGTTTCTTAAGGGGTCATATGATGTCCTAAGGGGTCATATGATGTTCTTAGGGGTCATATGGTGTTCTATGACCCATTAAGAAACTATATGACCCCATAGCGCATGTCATATGGTGTCGTTAGGGGCATATGGTGTCCTAAGGGGTCATATGGTATTCTATGACCCATTACGACACCATATGACCCCTAACAACACCATATGGTGTCGTTAAGGGTCATATGGTGTCCTAAGGGATCATAAGGTGTATTAAGCAGTTATATGATGTTCTATGACCCATTAGGACACTATCTGACCCCTTAGGACACCAAATGACCTATAAGAACACTATATGGTGTCCTAAGGGGTCATATGGCGTTGTTAGGGGTCATATGGTGTCCTAAGGGGTCATATGGTGTTCTATGACCCCTTAGGACACCATATGACCCCTAATGACACCATATGGTGTCTTAAGGGGTCATCTGGCTTCGTTAGGGGTCATATAGTGTCCTAAGGAGTCATATTGTGTTCTATGACCCCTTAGGACACCATATGACCCCTTAGGACACAATATGGTGTCATGAGGGGTCATATGGTGTTGTATGGGGTCATATGGTGTCTTGAGGGGTCATATGGCATCCCAAGGGGTCATATAACACCATATGACCCCTTAGGAAACCATATGTTGTCATTAAGGGTCATATGGTGTCCCAAGGGGTCATAGAACACCATATGACCTCTTAGGACACTATATGGTGGCGTTAGGAATTATATGGTGTATGGGGTCATATGGTGTCCTAAGGGGTCATAGAATACCATATGACCCCTTAGGACACCATATCGTGATGTTAGGGGTTATATGGTGTCCTAAGGGGTCATAGAATACCATATGACCCCTTAGGACACTATATGACCCCTTAGGATGCCAGATGACATATCATAAGGGTTCATATGGTGTCTCAAGGGGTCATAGAACACCATATGACCCCTAAGGACACCATATGACCCCTTAGGACACCATATGGTGTTTTTAGGGGTCATATGGTGTCCTAAGGGGCATAGAACATCATATGACCCCTTAGGACACAATATGACCCCTAATGACACCTTATGACACCTAACGACACCATATGACCCCTTAGGATACCATATGGTGGTCTTAGGGGTCATATGGTGTCCTAAGGGGTCATAGAACATCATATGATCCCTTATGACATTATATGACCCCTTAGGACACCATATGACCCTTAACGACACCATATGGTGTCATATGTTGTCCTAAGGGGTCATTTGGCATCCTAATGGGTCATAGAATACCATATGACCCCTTAGGACACCATGTGACCCCTAACAACACCATATGACCCCTTAAGACAACATATGACCCGTAATGACACAATATGGTGTCTTAAGAGGTCATATGGTGTCTTGAGGGGTCATATGGTGTCCTGAGGGGTCATATAGTATTTTGTGACCCCCTAGGACACCAAATGACCCCTTTTAACATCCTAGTACATGACATGACCACTTGTGACACCATATGACCCCTCAAGACACAATATGGTGTCGTTAGGGGTCATATGGTGTCCTAAGGGGTCACATGGTGTCGTTAGGGAACATATGGTGTCTTAAGGGGTCATATGGTATTCTATGACCCATTTGGGCACCATATGACCCCTTAGGACATCATATGACCCCTAACGACACCATGTGACCCCTTAGGCACCATATGACCCCTAATGAAACCATATGGTGTCATAAGGGGTCATAAAATACCATATGACCCTGTAGGACAGTATATGGTGTTGTTAGGGGTCATATGGTATCCTAATGGGTCATATGATATCCATAGGGGTCATAAAACACCAAATGACCCCTTAGGACACCATATGACCCCTTAGGACACTGTACGGTGTTGTTAGGGCTCATATGGTGTTCTAAGAGATTATATGGTATCCTAAGGGGTCATAGAACACCATATGACCCCATAGGACACCATATGACCCATAGTGACACCATAAGACCCCTTAGGGCACCATATGACTTGTAACGACACCATATGTTGTCCTAAGAGGTCATAATGGGGTTATATGGCCCACCATGCTCCTGCACATACCCAGATAGGTTATATAAAGATATAAGATACCTAGAGGGGGAGAGAGGTGTGAGAGACCTAGATAGGGTGAGAAAGAGAGGGTTGAGATAGATGGAGGGTGGCAGAGAGAGATTTGTAATGAGATATGGATGAAGATGTAGAGAGGTGGAGAGGGAATGAGGGAGAAACCTAGAGAGGCTTAGAGAGGGTGTGATCGAAAGCTAATGATGTAGACGGTAAAGAGAGAATAAGAATTAGTAGGGAAGGGAGAGAGAGATGGGATAAGGAGGGAGAGGGAGATAGAGAGGGAGAGGGGAAGAAAATAATGGAGATGCCTATAAATGGGAGGGAGGGATAAGAGGAGAGATGAAAGAATAAAGAGAGAGAAGAGTATGAGGGGATTGAGGGAGAGGTAGACATGGAGGGACTACAAGACCTAGGGAAGGAGATGATGTAGAGGTGGGGGGAAAGCAAGAAGTGGATGAGAGAGTTCAAAAATAAATAGGAGTAAAGGGGGAGGGAGATATAGGGGAAGAGAGAGGGAGAGAAATATATTGGGAAAGAGAGATGAGAGACCTAGATGACAAGAGAGAGGAATGAGATAGATAGAGAGGGGGAGAGAGAGGTGAGTAATGAGACATGATGCAAAGGTAGATAGGTGGAGAAGATGTAAGCGGCAAACCTTGAGAGGTGAGAGAGAGAGAATAAAAAAGTGGGGGAGTGAGATATAAATGGCGGTATGTATGGATGGGGAGGTAGAGAGGAAGAGGGGAAGAAATGAAGGGAGAGACCTAGAGAAGGGAGGGAGGGAGAATAGAAGAGATAGAGAAAAAAAAGAGAGGAGTAAGAGGGGATGGATGGAGAGGTAGACATGGAGGGAGTGAGAGACCTATGGAAGGAGGAGATAAAGAGGTTAGGGGAGGAAGAGAAAAGGAGGGAGTTCATAAAGGGATAGGGTTAAGGAGGAGGGAGAGAGAGGTAGAGAGGGACATAGATAACTATAGATGGGGCATATAGATAGATGAGAGACCTAGATGGCCAGAGAGGAGTGAGATAGATAGAGGGGGATAAAGAGAGGTGGGTAACAAGACCTATATGCAGAGGTAGATAGGTGGAGAGGAAGGGAGGGAGAAACATACAGAGGGGAGATAGGGTGGGATGGAGAGGTAATGACCTAGACAATGAAGATAGAGAATAAGAGAGGAAGAGAGAAGATGAGAGAGTGGGAGAGGGAGATAGAGAGGGAGAGAGGAAGAAAGGAAGATATAGACCTGGAGAGGGGAGGGAGGGAGAATAGAAGAGATAGAAGAACAAAGAGATGAGTAAGAGGAGATGGATAGAGAGGTAGACATGGAGGGACTATGAGACCTAGAGAATGAGGAGACATAAAGGTTTGGAGAGAGAGAGAGATAAGAGAGGGAGAGAGTTCATAAATAGATAGAGGTAAGGAGAAGGGAGAGAAAGGTGGAGAGGGAGGGAGAGAACTAGAGGGTGGACAATTAGATAAGTGAAAAACCTAGAGGGGGAGAGAAAGGTGGGTAATAATATAGGGAGGGAGAGATAGTGAGGTGAATAGTGAGGGAGGGACAACCCTAGATATGGGGAGAGAGAGGATAAAAGGGATAGGTAGTGACCAAGAGAAAGGAGTGGGAGGGTAGAGAAACAATAAGGGAGTGAGAGAGAAGAGAGAGGGAGAGAGTCAAGGATAAAGAAGCGAGAGAGACAAGAGAGGGAGAGAGATAGGTCTAGAGTTTGGGGAAGATAAAGAGAGTGAGATATATAGCTAAAGAATGCTAATGGGATCATGTTGATTATTGAAATTTGACATGTCGATTATTGAAATTTGACTAAGTCTGAAATTTTATATGATCCTCGAAAAACTAGAATCTACATTATAAGTCTTATAGAGATATACTTAAATTTTATATTTCATGTATATATTCTCCTTTGGGGGTGGATTTAACTTGTGCCAAGATTGAAAAATCTACTACCTCACAAAACCTTCACATTGGACAATGCAGAACATTTGGAGCGCCAAATTTGGCACTCGCCAAATGCAAAAAATTGACTTTTCACATTTGGCGTATGCCAAATTTGGCATGCGCCAAATGTGAAAATTCAAATTTTACATTTGGCGAGTGCCAAATTTGGTGCACGACAAATGTGAAAATTCAAATTTTTGCATTTGGTGAGCGCCAAATGGTTTGCTTGGGAGAATACCAACCCTTTGGGTTGGATTTGCCTTGGGCATCCAACCCATAGGTTTGGACGACCTTTTCATGCCAATGACGCATTTTTATGAAAAAGTAAGAAGTGGCACCTTTTTGGTACCACCACTTGGTGCACTTACCAATATCTTTTTCTTTTTGTGAAAAATTGATGTATTGATTGTAACAAACAAATATTATTATACAAAATATCTTAAAAAAGACAAAAATATTAGCTTTCCAAAAATAACAAAGACAATTTACACAACAAATTATTGACACATACTATACAAACTTCAAAATGATATCAACAATTTATGTAAGATATACACAAAATTCACTTAAATATATATATTTTCAGCTATACTTCTTTTCCCATCTACCATGCCTATGAACTAGGCTACATTCAAAAGTATTTGATTGGGTTTCGCAATCATTAGGTGTAGAATGGAAATATATGCATGAAAGCAATGAATTCGACCTGCATCATAAAGCACAATCAACATTAGAAAAACACCAAACGAAGACATGACAAGCAATTATGAGACGAAAGGGGCACCTATTCTTTGCCAAGCTTCTTCCAAGTTTCTAAGAGACAATGGAAAGTCTTTTCATTCCTTTAAAACCCATCAAATAATGAACCAAAATCATGTCAATCTCATTACATCAAAAAGCATTACTCTCATCAAGAAATTGACTACTTTAATTTTTCTTGCACCACACTATTTCCAAAAGATGAAGATGAGCAAAGCTAAAATATTCCTTGTTTTTTTTGTTTTCTTCCAAAAAGTCTTATAGTATACTTGAGTACTAATTTTATTTCAAATCAGCGGACTCTAAATGAATTAGCTAATCATAAATAAAAGAGTGATGTATACTGCAACGTCATCGCAAATTTACTGTAATCTTTTTCCACACTCAAAGATATATGGAAAAGGAATATAATTATAAACTGTATATTAATCTTTATTATCTTTGAAATTTTTTTTATTAATTTTGTTCGTTTATTTTCAATAGAGGAAGAACTGTCTATTGGATTTGTTTAATTAAAAATCTACTAAAAAGTTATCTCATGGATCAATAAACATTTATCTTCTGGAAAAATAGTTGAAGTATTGGATCAATTGCGCAACTTTTTAAGCAACTGGAAGGCACTTCAAAATGAACCTCGTATGCATAATTTTTTCAACCGTGGAAGGCACAACTTTTTGACTATTTTACACATGAAATCCAACAAAAAAATTATAATGTGCATAATACTTTTCCTCTAATCAACGCTATAATTCTTCCCAGCCTTTATAACACTTTTTTCTCTAATAATTTTCAGATTATTTGATTAAAATAATACAAATGCTGTCAAAGTTGTATTGCATTGAGAATTGAAAGAAAGGAAAATGCACAAAAAGTAAAATTCCTTCATTTTCGCCATTGTCAATTCTATCCATGTTATATTCCTCAAAAGCAATCTCCACAAATTATTGTACGGAGTCTTGACCGTTGTGAAGTTTCTTTCATACTGAAGACGAATATCCGAAGACCTAATGTGGAGATCATTTTCAATCAACGTAATAAAGTTCAAAATCTCTATTCTCCATTATTAAAGTGTGTACAATTATTGGCAAAGAATCAATTTTATCGCCCTACGTAATGGTAAATTGATTTCATGGTTTCAGCCATAAAGATTTTGTACAGGCCAGCCATTCCTAACATGAAAAGCTACTGAATAACACCACTATTACTGAATAAGATAGTAAGGATCACACCAAAATATAACAAACAAAATTAAAAATCACAAACCAAAAATACAATGTATAATAATCAAACAAACCTACAAAATTACAAATCGAACACTATTGCTGTAACAATCACAAGGAAGCAAGCCAAACATTTATTTTGCACAGAATCTGAATCTCTATAACAATTGGTAGATGTGCTTGTGCGTAGCTAATAATATAATAAATTTGTTATGTCCAATTAACATAGAAGATAACAATTGGTAGATGTGCTTGTGCGTAGCTAATAATATAATAAATTTGTTATTTCCAATTAACATAGAAGTTATTTAATTGCTTATTGTTATGGTTGAATTTTTATAATCTTAACTTTCTTATAAATTAGATTTAGTTTGTTCATATGGAATTAATGATAGTTCTAAAATGATCTAAAATATTTTGTTTATGCATAGTATGTTGTTGATATTGTTTTTACAATGAATTTAAAAATTTGTGAGTCAATTTGAATAAATAGTCTAAAATTTACTTTTATATTATGTCTTTGTAAAGAAAATTGTGGAACATTTGGATCAGTTTATATACCTCTCCATTGAGGATCATTTGGTGCAATAGGATGATATGGCGGCTACCTTTCCTAGTGATACCAAACCTCCTTTCCATTTCAATGACCTTCCTTCTAGAGATGAATCATTGATGAGTTTTTCTTATCCTTCTCACAAAATTAGTCCTACTCATGAAGATACTTTGGTGCAAGAAAATAATGCCACTAATATTTCCAATGATCTCTCTCCTAAAAGTGAACCCTTGGCCAACAAAGAGCCTAACCAAGATCAACTCAATAATATTCATATTGCTAGTTATGAGAAACCTGGAACTTTTGTCCACCTTTGTCAAGACTTCTCTAAACCTCAAAACAAAGAAGTGCTTATTCTTAAAGATGGGGTGCTTGTTGTTAAAGATGGAGCAAACCATAAACCCAATTATCATGTAGTAGCTCACACATACAACACTTGAAACAAGAAGCAATATTCTAATGTCCTTCCCCCTACCCAGCCTTTCATTCCTCCCCCCTCATCTTTCACAACATGTTAGTAAGGAGTATGATCTTGTTGAGTAGCTTCGTGCCACCCCAGCTAAGATCTCCCCTTGGGACTCGATTCAAACGTCACCTACATATCATGAAATGCTGCAAGAAGCTTTAAAGAAGATAGACTCTCAACATCCTATAAGACCTAGTGATGTGACTTCTCTATTGGAATGTATGCAGGCAACTAAAGATGATATTGCATTTTCTCAACATGAATTGCCTCGTGTATAAGATTAGAATCAATATGATCCCCTCATGATTGTTGTTCTTCTCAATGGTAATGTTATAAGATGTACTTCAAAATGTACCTCAAAATGAACCTTGCATGCATAATTTTTTCAGCCATCGAAAGCACAACTTTTTGACCCTCGATGCATAAAGGATCCCGTAACATTCATCTTTACTATCTAGAAGCCAGAACAATAGCTATAAGTAGATAAATCGTATACAAAGACAACAAAAAAATTATTGAATTCTTGTATATTATTTAAAAACTTAAGATACATGAAATTGAAATATAAGAATTACTGATAATCCTCCCTAATTAACACTATAATTCTTCCCAACCTTAATAACACTTTTTATCTCTAACAATTTTCACATTATTCGATTAAAACAATACACAATACAAATACTGTCAAAACTGTATTGCACCGAGAATTGAAAGAAGGGAAAAATGCACAAAAAAATAAAATTCCTTCATTTTCGCCATTGTCAATTCGACCCATGTTGTCTTCCTCGAAAGCAACCTCCACAAATTATTGTACCGACCGTTGTGGACTTTATTTCGTATTGAAGAAGAATACCCGGAGCCCTTAAATGTGGGGATCATTTACAATCAACGTAACAAATTCCAAAATTTCTACTGTCCATTATTAAACTGTGTACGATTATTTGCATAGAATCAATTTTATCGCGCTACGTAACGGTAAATTGATTTCATAGTTTCAGCCATTACTAACATGCAAAGCCACTGAAAGTATTCAGTAGAGAACTTGGCGTGGAGGGCAATCAAGCTGTGACAGCAAACAGCAAACAGCCAGCAGGAAAACTGATACATTTTAATACAAATTTAACCAATAAACAACAATGAACAGTTTATTACATATCAGTAAATTTTTATTTTTTATTTTTCAAAAAATAAGCATTACTTTTTCTTTTGTATTAAACACAGTTGAAAATAGAAGAAGACCTATGATCAAGTCAAGTTATAAGATTACAAATGAACACTACTATTCTTATGTAAGGTGGCGAGAATCATATTAAAATGAGAATAAACAAAATTGAAAATTACAAGAACGTGTTAAAAAATACTATACAGATATTCAAGGCAATCTACAAGATTACAAATTCAGCATTATTCTTGTATATTGCTGTGACACCACTATTATTATCTAAGGTTGTGAAGATCACATTGATATAAGAACAAGCTAAACTAAAAATTATAAGAAAACAGATGAAAAGCACATACAGATAATCAAGCCAAATGATAAGATTACAAAAACAAAGAACAAACAAAACTGAAAATTATGAGAAGAAAGCAGGGAAAAACACAATACAGATAATTGTATATTATTGTGCCACCACTACAAGAATACAAACTACAAGAATACAAATCCAACACTATTCTTACATATTGTTGTGACACCACTATTTTGATGTAAGATAGTGAGAATCTCACCAAAGTAAAAATAACAAAATTAAAAGTCACAAAAAGAAGCAAAAAAAACAGAGTAAAGCAAGCTGTTACAGAAAACAACCAGCAGGAAAACCCATAAAACTTAACCCAAATTTAATTAATATAACAACAGTGAACAATTTATTATATATCAGTGAATTATCTCCTTTTTCAAAACATATTTTTATAAAAAAACAAGCATTACTTTTTCTTTTTCATTGAACAAAGTTGATAATTATAAGAAGACACGTAATCAAGTCAAATCACAAGATCACAAGTCAAACATTATCATTGTATCTCGTTGTAATACCACTATTCTTCTGAAAGGTGGCGATAATCATACTAAAACAAAACAAACAAAATGGGAAATTACAACAAGGTGTTCAAAAATACTATACAAATAATCAAGAGAACCTACAAGATTACAAATTCAACACTACACTTGTATATTATTGTGATACTACTATTATTATGTGAGGTAGTGAGAATCACACTGATATAGGAAAAAACTAGATTCAAAATTACAAGATGGCAGCCAAAAGAACTCTAGAGATAATCAAGTCAAACAAGAAAATTACAAATGGAACACTATTATTGTATTTTATTGTAACACCACTATTTTTATGAAAGGTAGTGAAAATTTCATGAAAACAAGAACAAACAAAATTGGAAATGACAAAAGTAGGTCAGCCAAAAGCATTATACAGATAATCAACCAAACTACAAGAATACAAATCCAACAATATTATTATATATTATTGGGACACCACTATTACTATGTAAAATAGTGACAATCACATCAAAATAAAAACAAAATTAGAAAAAAAAGGACAATGAATATAGACTATATAATAATCAAACCAAACTACAAAATTACAAATCGAACACTATTCATGTATATTTTTATGTAACGTAGTAACAATCACAAGGAAGCAAGCCAAACATTTATTTGTTCATACCTGATGTAGTCATAATTAATGATGATGTAGCTTTTGTACAAAATGTGAAATTCAATTTCAATTAGTAGATGTTCTCATGTGTAGCTAATAATATTGTAAATTTGTTATGAATAATTAACTTAGAAGTATTTATTTAAAATTGCTTATTATGATAGAGTGACCCATGAAGTTTAGTGTTTAAAACACTTACTTGGTGAAACTGCCACCAAGGTGCAAATTGTGAGGTTTTAGTAGGTATTTTTTGAAGTGTTAATTTGTATATCATGTTTTTTCAAAATCTTGAATTAGGTTAGAAACACCAGATGGCAAGTCAATAAAGAATGAATATGTTAAACCCAATAGTGTAGATTTTTCATCTTTGTGTCAACTTCATATTCTAAACCCTTAGTTTTAATTCATTTTAAAGTGTTGCTATTTTTCAAAAATAATAAAGGTATTGTACTATTTTAGTCATGGTTAGACGACCAATGCAAAAACATAAAAAAATGAATTTAATAGATATAAATGGATATAACACATAAATAGAAATAGGTTTTTTATTAATTCAAAATCATGAATTGCATTATAGTATATTATGTAAGGCCTTTAAATTCTAAGATTATGGACACAATTAGGTGTAAACTATATAAATATGACATTAAAATGATTGAGATATGATATTGAATGCTAAGCCTTGTTTATGAATTATGATCCCTTACTAAATCATTTATTAAAAGTAATGATGGTTTGAAATGCTTATAAAAGATGTTTATATAGTGATAAAATGATAGAATGATCTCAATTAATACAAGGTGTTGCAAAATTGATGCAAGATGAAATGTGTAATCATATAGCATATAGAAGGAACATTCTATAATGAATGAAATGAAAATGTTGGGATATGATGAAGCGGTGACAAAGTATGTTGTCATTGATGTCAATAAGTGCAAGTGAATTGGTATGAAGATTGGAAGAAGTTGTTATTGATGTTCAAGTAGGAGAACTGGTATGAAGAGATGAAGTGGACCGATGTCAGGGTTTCACTAAGTGTGACTACCGGTTGGTAGTCTCAGCTCTAGGGTTTTCAGTTTGGCAAGCTAGCTTGTGCGATGCAACCAATGACATTATGTGATGAGTTAGCTAAGAGATAAGGATGAGATCGAGATGCCACATCAGTTTTGTGCACGTGAAGGATTTCCTTGAGGATCTTGCATTAATTGTCTACCTCGGGAATGAACATTCTTCTTAGTGGAATATGAAGAGAGCGTGATGGGTTACTGATTTTCATATGCGGTGAAGAATGGATGATGCAAAATGACTTGTGATCTGTTTGAGATTGTTTTATTCTATGTTAAGTGTTTGAATGGTCAGGATTGGACTGCTTGTAATTGTAAACCTAAAATGTTTAGGGTTTAGGGTTTATGCTACCAACCTAATTGTTGTGTATGAGGTCGATGATGTTTGTTATTGTTTCTATTGGCAAATGTTGTGTTTTGTATCCGAGTGATGAGATACTTGCCAGACCAGTGAGTGGAAAACTGTAGACTATGTTTGCCGAGTAGAGGAGCTGAAAAGGATCGGCCTTAGCATGTAGTGCTGTTATCAAATTAGATCTTTACCTGTTGTCTTCTAACCATTTCAATAGTAGGAAAATCCCTTTACCGGGTAGCTTTAACAGGGTTATTGCAAATCCTCTAACCAGATGACTCAAGATCATTGAGTTCTTCAAATCCTCTAGCGAGGTAACTTCTAACAGGGTTTCAACCTTTAATAGGCTATATAGCCATCCCTTAACTGGGTGATCTTTAATAGGATCGGTTCCTAACAAAAGCTTATTGTAAAGTCTTTAACCGGACTAGGCTCCTAATAGAGCGAGCTTCAAAAGAGTTCAAAACAAGCTTGTGGGCATTCATCCCCATCGTGGTTTTTCCCATTTGCGTTTCCATGTGTAAAATTTGTGTGTCATGAGTTGTGCATTTTTCATGTGATGATTGAGTAGTCTTTGTTTAGGTGAATATGCATGCAAAGCTAATGGTTATGGTATTACTGATACAACACATGCATGAGTATATTGGTGAAGTAATTATCAAGTGTTGATTGTTATATGAAGTATTCAGTTTTACTGGTTTAGCTGTCTGAAGTCTTACTGTGTTTAACCGGTATTGCCATGGTTAAGCTCAATGATGAAGACAACCGGTTATCATTGTTTTAATTTGATAAGTTGTGGAGAAGTTTTTGTATGTACTGATTCACCCCCCCTCTCTCAGTACCATTTAGGGTATTTGTTGTTCATCATTATTAATCAATTGGTATCAAAGCTACTCTAGGTCCTCGGTGATATAAGCTTAACCACTTGAGCTAAAAGAACCTACTTTAATGATGAAGAGGCAAGGTCCTAAGTTCAATATAGATAACTTCAAAATATGGAAGGACAGAATGAAGATTTATATCAATATTTTGGGTGCTCAACACTGGAGCTATGTTCAGAATGTCTATGTTATCCCCACTGGCACTCTAACCGATGATCAGAAAAGAGAGATTCAAGAAAATGGGCGATTCATGGAAGCCCTTATTAGCAGCCTATCCGATATTGAGTTCATTTATGTACAAGATAAGGACAATCCTAAGGATGTATGGGACACTCTGGAAACCATTTATGGTGGTGATGAGCATGTCAAGCAAGCTAAGGAAGAGAGCCTTAGAGGAAAATTTGAAGACATGAGGATGATTGAAGGAGAGAGCATTCAACAATATGGCATAAGGATCAAGACTGTGGTTGGAGATATCGAGAGCACTAGTGGAACAATTGATGATGCCACCATTGTCAGTAAAGTTTTGAGATCATTGTTACCGGTCTATGCAATCAGAGTTGTTTCTATTCAGGAGTTAAGGTCTATCGACAAAGCCAAGGTATCCTTAGACTCTATCATTGCAAAGTTGACTACATATGAGTTGAATAGCTATGATGGCACTGTTCAGAAGACTAAATTAGCCTTTAGAGAATCTACTACACCAACTAGAAAAGGAAAAGAAGTAAGTCCCAATTATAAATCCAGACAATGCAGAGATATGGATGATGAAGAGATTCTGATGGAGTTTGAAGCTCTTCTTGCCAAGAGACTTCCAAAAGGCACCGAAAAATATAGAGGTAAGCTTCCTTTAAAATGTTTTTCCTGCAATAAGATAGGACATATAGCTGGTAATTGTCCTAACAATGATAATAAGGATAAACCAGAGAGGTTTAGAAAGTATAAAGGAGGAGGTAGGAGAAATTGTCTTGTTGCAGTGGATGAAGGTGTTACTGATGAAGAATCTGAAGATGAAGAGAATGAAGACATAGTGTTTGTAGCTGTAAAGGAAGAAGTGTATGACAAGAAAGCCCTTGTCTCTTGCATTGACAACTCTAATGAGTGGATTATTGATAGTGGGTGTTCTCACCACATGACTGGTGACCGGAGAAAATTTTTGTCTCTAGAAGAATATGATGGAGGTGTTGTCTAGTTTAATGATGTACCATGCTTGGTGAAAGGTAAAGGATCCATCTCACTGAATGGAAAGAGAAATGTAGATGATGTCTACTGGGTAGAAGGTCTTAAGAATAACCTTTTGAGAGTTTCTTAGCTAAATGACAAAGGACTCATTCTGGAGTACAAAGGTGGAGTCTGCAATATAATTGGAAAGAGTGGTGAACTTATTGCCACTGGTAAGAAGACTAGAGGTAACTTGTTTCAGTTGAATGCAAAGATTAGTTAGTGTCTAATGGTGAAGTTTGATGACAGTTGGATATAGCATAGGAGACTTTGTCATATGAATTCTGACAACATTGTAAAAGCCAATAAGATCAAGGAAGTAAGAGGATTGCCTTTGCTGAACAAACCAAAGAATTCTTTGTGCAGAGAATGCCAACTTGGGAAGATGTCTTCCTCAACTTTAAAAGGTAAGTTTTTTTAGGAGAGAACTTACTTGATCTTGTGCACACCAATCTCTGTGGTCCAATGAAAACTAGAAGTATTCAAGGAGATAGGTATTTCATGATTCTTACTGATGACCGCTCAAGAATGATGTGGGTCACATTCTTGAAAGACAAGTCTGAGGAATTTGGAAAGTTCAAAGCCTTTAGAGAATTGGTAGAGAAGGAAAGTGTCCAAAGGATAAAATGCCTAAGAACTGATCAAGCAGATGAATTCACTTCTAATGAATTCAACAAGTACTGTGAAAGAGAATGGTATCAAGAGGTAGTTGTCTACCCCAAGGAAACCACAATAGAATGGCATAGCAGAAAGGAATAAAAGGACTGTAGTTGAAGCGGCCGGAACAATGCTGATCCAAGGAAAGGTTGCTCACACTTTTTGGAGAGAAGCGGTGAGCACTATAGTCTATACTATGAACCAGGTACTCATCAAGAAAGGTAAAGATAAAACCCCTTATGAGTACTAGACCGAAAAGATTCCCATTGTGAGTTATTTTAAAGTATTTGGTTGTAAGTGCTATATCAAGAGAGGTGAGCATCTAAGGAAGCTTGATGCTAAATGTGATGAAGGAATATTTCTGGGATATTCCACTAAAAGCAAAGCTCTCAAGTGCTACAACAATAGGACTCAGAAAATGGTTGAGAGTATCAATGTCAGGGTTGATGAATCCCATGAGAAACTTGAGGAAACTAGTAGCGAGCAAGTGGAAGATGAACATGGTGTAATCTTCTGGGAATTGGTTAAGAAAAAAACAAACAAATACCTCGGTGTTCCTGTACCAGTGGAAGCTGCAGTAGCTGAAGAAGAAGATGGAGAAGAAGAAGAAGAAGAGGAAAAGCAAGCAGAACTAGCTAGAGTCATTCCTAGATATGTGAAACTACATCATGATCCAAAGCAAATCATAGGAGATAAAGATACAGCGATACTCACAAGAAGAAAGGTGAAAGAAAACTCTTGCATGTTTTTTGAATTTGAGCCTAAGACCACTAGAGAGGCACTAACAGATGAAGACTAGATTAAGGCAATGGAAGAGGAGATGGACTAGATAGAAAAGAATGCAACATGGTCTTTGGTACCTAGACCTGAACACAAGAATGTCATAGGTACCAAATGGGTCTTCAAGAATAAGCTAAATGAAGAAGGCACAATTGTAAGGAACAAGGCAAGACTTGTATGCACGGGATATGCTCAGAAAGAGGGAGAAGACTATGGAGAAACCTTTGCCCCAGTGGCTAGACTGGAAGGTGTTCAAATGCTACTTGCATTTGCAATATTTAAGGGATTCAAGGTATACCAGATGGATGTGAAGTCTGCATTCTTGAATGAAATCCTAGAAGAGGAAGTGTATATTGAGCAATCGGATGGGTTTGCCTTATCAGAAGATAGTAACATGGTGTGTAGATTACAAAAGGCCCTGTATGGATTGAAACAAGCACCAAGAGCATGGTATGAATGGTTACACTCTCATCTTCTGAAGATAGGATTTCAGAGAACAAGTGAGGACAACAACATCTACCTAAAATTTGAAGGTGATCAGATTTTGATCTGTGAAGTGTTTGTAGATGACATAATCTTTGGAGGAGATGATGAAATGAGCCATGCATTTGCAGATGAAATGAAGAAAGAGTTTGAGATGTCTCTGATTGGAGAGATAAAGTTCTTCATTGGTCTACAGATTCAACAAATGAAAGAGGGTATCTTTATTACCTAGTCCAAGTATGTCAAAGAGGTATTGAAAACCTTTGGCATAGAGGAGAGAAAACCAATTGGTACATCGATGGTGACCAACTGCAAATTGACTAAGGAAGATGATTCAACATTGGTGAATGAGAAGGAGTACTAGTAAATGATCAGTAAGCTGCACTATGTGGTACATAGTAGACTGAATATTGCTCATGTAGTGGGCATTGTGGCCTATTTTTCAGAAAAGTCCAAGAGAATCCCACTTGGTAGCAGTCAAGAGGATTCTTAGATACCTGAAAGGGACTATTGATTATGGATTGTGGTATCCATACAATGGTGATTTTAATCTCAAAGTATTTATCGATGCAGATTGGGCAGGTAATGTGGATGACTAGAAGAGCACAACCGGTGGAGCGTTCTTTCTTGGTGGAAAACTAGTCTCATTGACGAGTAAGAAGTAGAGCTATATTTCCCAGTCTACAGCTAAAGAGGAGTATGTGGCAGCATTTATGAACTGCACTCAAGCAATCTGGATGAAACATATATTGGATGGTTTCAAAGTACCCATATCTGAACCGGTGAGTATATTTTGTCACAACACAAGTGCAATAAATATTTCCAAGAATTCGGTATTGCATGCTAGAACTAAGCACATTGTGCTCAAGTATCACTTCTTGAGAGAGAAGGTTCAAAACAAAGAGGTTGTATTAGAACATGTTTCTAGTAAGGAGCAGCTAGTAGACATATTCACTAAGCCCTTACTGAAAACTAAATTTACCTATTTGAGAGGTGAATTAAGGGTTCTGCCCCTTCATGAAGTAAACTAAAGTTGTGTGTTTCACATCCATCAGATACTGTAGTGTCAAATATTTCAAGATTGATGTGTTGAAGGATGCTACTCCATAGAGGGAGCATCATAGTGGAGAATGGAAGCTTGTGCCTCCACTTTGGCATTGTTGTCAAAGGGGGAGAAGATATCTGATGATGTATGAGGGAGAAGATATCTGATGTATGGGGGAGAGGATATCTGATGATGTAGATACTGAGCAATGATACATTGAGTATTTCCATCAATGCCAAAGGGGGAGATTGTTGGCATATGATGAAGCGGTGACAAAGTCTGTTGTCATTGATGTCAATAAGTGCAAGTGAGCCGGTATGAAGATTGGAAAAAGTTGTTATTGATGTTCAAGTAGGAGAACTGCTATGAAGAGATGAAGTGGATCGGCGTCAAGGTTTCACTAAGTGTGACTACCGGTTGGTAGTCTCAGCTCTAGAGTTTTTGGTTTGACAATCTAGTTGGTGCAATGCAACTGGTGACATTCTGTGATGAGTTAGCAAGGAGATAAGGATGAGATCAAGATGCCACATCAATTTTGTGCACATGAAGGATTTCCTTGAGGATCTTGCATGTGAAGATCAATTGCATTAATTGTCTACCTCAGGAATGAACATTCTTCTTAGCAGAATGTGAAGAGAGCATGATGGGTTACTGATTTCCATATGTGGTGAAGAATGGACAATGCAGAATGACTTGTGATCTATTTGAGATTGTTTTATTCTATGCAAAGTGTTTGAATGGTCAGGATTGGACTGCTTGTAATTGTAAACCTAAAATGTTTAGGGTTTAGGGTTTAGGGTTTATGCTACTGACCTAATTGTTGTCTATAAGGTCGATGATGTTTGTTATTGTTTATGTTGGCAAATGTCATGTTTTGTATCCGAGTGATGAGATACTTGCTAGACCAATGAGTGGAAAACTGTAGAGTGTGATTGCAGAGTAGAGGAGCTAAAAAGGATCTGCCTTAGCATGTAGTGTTGTTATCAGATTAGAGCTTTACCTATTGTCTTCTAACCATTTCAATAGTAGGAAAATCTCCTTACCGGGTAGCTTTAACAGGCTTATTGCAAATCCTCTAACTAGGTGACTCAAGATCATTGAGTTCTTCAAATCCTCTAGTGAGGTAACCTCTAATGGGGTTTCAACCTTTAATAGGGTATATAGCCATCCCTTAACTGGGTGATCTTTAACAAGATGGGCTCCTAACAGAACCTTATTGTGAAGTCTTTAACTGGGCTAGGATCCTAACAAAGAGAGCTTCAAAAGAGTTCAAAAACAAGCTTGTGGGTATTCATCCCCACCATGGTTTTTCCCATTTGGGTTTCCCCGTGAAAAATCTGTGGGTCTTGAGTTGTGCATTTTTCATGTGATGATTGAGCAGTCTTTGTTTAGTTGAATATGCATGCAAAGCTAATGGTTATGGTATTACTGATACAACACATGTGCATGAGTATATTGGTGAAGTAGTTATCAAGTGTTGAATGCTATTTGAAGTAATCAGTTTTACTGGTTTAACTGTCTGAAGTCTTACTGTGTTTAACTAGTATTGCCATGGTTAAGTTTAGTGATGAAGACAACCGGTTATCATTGTTTTAATTTGATAAGTTGCAGAGAAGTTTTTGTATGTACCGATTCACCCCCCCTCAGTACCGTTTAGGGTATTTGTTGTTCATCATTATTCATTAGAAACATATGAATTCAATCTCATTTTTATTAACACCATGAACTTTCCGATGACTAATAAGCTTGGAAATATTATCAAGTATTACTCCAAATATTTTATCATCACTAAATAATAAAAATAATTATTCAATAGATCTTTCCAATTTTTCATTTTGGATAAATTATATGTATGATACAAGATTATAAAGAGATTAATTGTGTCATGTAATAATTTATATCTTATTATCAATTTCCAAAATATATATTATTTTATAAAAAATCTAATATAATATAGAAGTGGAAAATATTTCAATGTAGATATTGTTAGGATAACTGGTGAACAACTGAGAGTGGGGGGTTTGAATCAGTTGTTAATAGATTATGAAATTTTAAGCACACAAAACCTTTTACTGGAATGCATAAATTAAATACCAGAATAGAAGATATAACAATTAAGCACAAACATAAACCATAAACCAAATACCATGCATCCACAACACATAACACCAAGATTTGTACGTAAAAAACCTGGTAAAGGGAAAAACCATGGTGGGAAGTCTACCCATAGTCAGATGATACTTTTGCAGTAAGTATGTGATTACAATAAGCGACTTACACATGTAGGAAGGCCAACATCCTAGAGCGCACTTCTCATCACAAAAGAGCCTCACTGACTACAAAGGATAGCCAGACTAGAATCCAAAAATAAGAATGAACTGCAAGAACATCATCTCTTATGTGTGAGTACAGTTCTGGTTAATCTCAATGCCAAAGGTCTTAAACCTCTTACACAAACCCAATTCAATCACCTATGATCAAACAAAACCTCTACATATGATTACAACTTTATTCGCACACAAATAATCTCATAACCTCGATCGATACCATGATCTACAGGGAGATCTTACACCATATTTATACCAACCTAGGACCTAAACAATTTGGTTGGCCACCTAAAAGATAATACAATAAATCCATCACATAAACTTGCAAACCAATGATAATCCAAGTCGTTCTAAGATTGAAACAACATTAACCAAACAATAAATCCAACCGGTAAGACATCAGGTTCATCCACCAACATGTTACATAAATCGGTTCATAACCTAGTAGAATAAGACTGGACCTAAAATAGGTCACCATAAACCAAATGAAATACCACCAATCAACTAGAACATGAACATGATAACCATCAGCATCCTGAAAACCTTCTAGAAGTCACACCAACACCACTTATCAAATCCACCAAAATATCTTCAACAAAGCTCTGTCGGTAGAACCCTTATTGGTAACCAAAAGGCTTACTAGAACATATGATAGCTTTCGGATCACCAAATCCCAAACCAACTGAATGTGACACGCATCTGAATAACATGAATGACCAAACCAAACCAATTCCACCAACCAGAATATACCAGAGACAAATCTCCTGATCATCATCAAAGTCCAACCACTCTACTGGAACCCGGTAGACAACCAAAGAAGCTAGTGTTGACATCAATGAAAAACATTAATGCAACACATAATCAATTCCTCCAAATTGCCAACAATCTCCCTCTTTGGCATTGATGGCAACACTAGATATGAAAAATATCCAAGTGCCAAGAAGTGCCAAACAAGTCTCCCCCAATGGAAGACATCCAACCAGATGATATATCAATGAAGTTCTGAACCAAATAACCAAACCAGAGACCAAACTCCCCCTGTTACTGATATCTCTGTTAAGCTCTATTTTTCACATGTATGTCTCTCCCCTTTTGACATCAATGCCAGAAATCTGACATAAACATCAAAGAAAAATCATAAAACCTCTAAACCACATAGATGAATACTCCCCTTGAGTAGTAGCAACATCTCATCAATCTAGAATGAATGATAGTTCTAATAATGCATACCAGACTGATGTCAATCAACATCACTCAAGTCTCAACCAGAGGGGAAGAGACCCCCAATCTATCTCTAAAATACTCAAATGATTCCTTGGGCAAATGTTTAGTGAAGATATATGCAATATGCTCTTTAGTGTTCACATAAACCAACCCGACTTCATTTGCTTCCATCTTTTCCTTGAGAAAGTTATACTTGATTGATATGTTCTTTGTCTTAGAATAAAATACCAGATTCTTTGATATGCCAATAGCAGCAAAGTTGTCACAGCGAATAACTATCAATTCATTGCAATCTACCCCTATATCCTTCAACATTTGCTTCATCCATAAAACTTGTGTACAACTAGTAGCTACAGCAACATACTCAGCTTCAACAGTAGATAAAGAAGTACATGACTGTTTCTTGTTGATCCATGAAACAAGTTTCTTTCCAAGAAAGAAAGCTCCACTAGATGTGCTTTTCCGGTCATCTATATCTCCAACCCGATCTGCATCTATATATGCACATAATGTAAAGTCGTCATCTTTAGGATACCACAAACCATATTTAGTTGTTCCCTATAAATATCTTAAAATCATTTTCACTGCACTCTCATGATTCTCTCTAGGATCACTTAGATATCTTGATACAATACAAACTGCATTCATTATATCTAGTCTAGTCTGAGTCAAATATAATAGACCTCCAATCATAAATTTATACCTTGTAGGATTTACAGGAGTTGATACATCTTTCTTTTTCAATTTCTCACTTCTAACCATATGAGTACCAACCGGTTTAGAATTCTCCATACCAAATTTCTTCAACAACTCTCTAGCATACTTAGTTTGACATATGAAAATACCTTTATCAGTCTGAGTAATCTGCAAACCTAAGAAAAATCTCATTTCTCCAATCATAGACATGTCAAATTCATTCTTCATATTATCAAAGAATTCCATACATAACGTTTCCTCACCTCCAAAATGATATCATCCACAAAGACCTCAATAATCAATATGTCATCATTAGTGATCTTATAATATGAGTTAGTGTCAACATTACCTTTAGTGAAACAAAAATTCAAAAGATATTTGTCCAATCTAGCATACCAAGCTCTAGGTGCTTGCTTCAATCCATATTAAGCTTTCCTTAATCTACAAACCATGTTATTGTCATCTGAAAGTGAAAATCCATCAGGTTTCTCAATGTAGACTTCCTATTCAAGATCTCCATTTAAAATTGCACACTTAACATCTTGATAATATGATGAAACTATAAATATCCAGTCAACTACTAAGAGGTGGGGGGGGGGGGGGGGGTGAATCAGTAGATAGAAAATAAACTAAACTTTCACCAAACTTATTTCCAACTCAAAAACAACTCACAAAGTTTACCGGTTTAGACACTTTAACAAATCTACAGCTGCTTTGTTAAACCTTACCAGTTGACCGAATACTTCAATGATATAAAGCAATAGATCTAAAACTTAAATACCATTTGATCAAAACCTTAAACCACTTCACTAATACCAATAATAACATATTTCAGATTATAGACGTCTAAAAATGGTCAACGCTTGCGGAGTCATACTTTAACATTTGCGCATTGCCTCATTTTAGGTTTTTGCATCGCATTAACATTTCTTCCATGTTACGCACTTGGTCTTTATCATTTGCGAGCATCGAGTCATTCTTCTGCGTTCTTCATTCATCTTGACTTCGAATTTGGTCTTGTTGATAACAATCTTCAGTCATGATTTTGGTCAATCTTATCCTGTCGCATCAATGTGCGTGCTCATTTGTCATCATTTTGGACATCATCAATCCTAATTAGGGTTTTGTCCTCTTATCAATCTTATCATCTGGTGATCGATTTGTCATCAATTCTTATCATATTCAATCTTGTCATTTTGCAATCGATTTGTCATCAATCGTTGTCATGTTCAATCTTGTCATCTTGCAATCAATTTGTCCTCGATCGTGGTCATTTTCAACCTTGTTGTCTTGCAATCTATTTTGTCATCGATCCTTGTCCTCTTGCCAATTTTGTCATTTTGTGATCGATTTGCCATCAATCGTTGTCTGTCTCAATTATGTCAATTTGGATCAATTAGTCATTGTTCCTCATCAATTGGCGCATTTATCAATCAAATCATTTATCACATTGGTCCTTTGTTAATCAGAATCATGATCAAATCAAATCGACATTAATTATCCTTCATCATGACTTAATTGTCATCTTTGCATTGCTAATTCATTTTCTAGGGTTTCGTGATTTAATCATTTAACCTTGTTTGTCATTTCCTCCTCTAGGATTAATAAATTATTTATTTATCCTAAGTCTTCTCATCGCAATTAAATATTCATTTAATTGGCTAATTATTCCTCCTTTTGTGAATTAATTAATAAATGACAAATTATTAATTAATTTACCTAATTCCTAATTTCCTATTTTTCATCAATTTCTAATTCCTAATTTTCCTCTTTTTCTAATTTTCTAATTTTCTAATTCCTAATTTCAGTTCTCTCCTATTTTTCTCCTAATTTCATGGGAATGACATTTCAATTTGTCAAAATTTGTCATAATTGACAATCAATCAATTTTGACATAGAAATTTGTCATAAATTGTCATGAATTATCAATCAATCAAATTTTGCATAGAAAGTGCATAATTTGTCATAAATTGTCATAATTGGCATTTTTGCTTTGCGATTTCCATTTGAATTGAATCATGCTAATTTGATCATTTCTCCAATTTGTCTATAAATTGGATGAATTTCTTCAATCCCAACTAATCACAATATTGAATAATCATTTTTTTCGAATCAGATTATCGAATTTCTCATCATTTTGTCTAATCAATCACACTTTGAGTACTCTTGTGCCAATGTCAATCTTGCTTTCACATTAGGTTTATGCACTTGAAGGTGAGATCCACAAACAAAGGCTATTTGGAGAAGAAAGAAGGACAATGGAGCCGCATGAAGGAAGCATTCAGATCTACATTTGGTTTGCTTAATTCTTAGTTTTGAATGTTTTGATTTTCATGTCTTTATTGATTGTGTTTAGGATAGATCATTGCATTTGAGCTTTTGTGATTGAGCTAGATTAGTATTGATTTCCTTGTGATGATTTCCACATTTCCTACATACACAAATCATTTCCAATCATTTAGATATATCTATGTAGATTTACCAATCATTCATATCAACCATACCAAAAACACATCTACAAAGTCATTTATCACTTGACACAATGATTTTTCACATGGAAACCCAAATGGGAAAAACCACAGTGGGGATGAATACCCACAAGTATTTTTGAACTCTTCTAAAGTTCACCCTGTTAGGATCCAAGCCTTGTTAGAAGCTTATACAATAATGTTCTGTTAGGAACAAATCCGTTTAAGGACAACCCGGTTAAGGGATTGACTACAAATATCCTATTAAATGTAACCTCAATGTAGGATTTCAAATCCAAGCTAATGGATCACCTAGTTAGAGGATTTCAACAACAAGCCTGTTAAATCTTACCCGATTAAGGGATTTTAGTGTTGTAATGGTTAGAGAACAACAAGTTCTTGACTGATCTGGAAATAGCACTTCCTTTCTGAATCAGATCCTTTATTGCTCCTATCTACCTTCACATCATTCTGCAGACACACCTCCTAGTTCAAAAACAATCTCTTTCACACCTAATCAATTTTTCCAACACACATTGAAACAATCCATCGACCTTAAAAATAAATACATTAGGTCGGTAACACAACACAAAACCTACAAATCTCATAGAGACTACAAACACATTGGTTCAATCTTGACTGTTAAATTACATGCAATCAACTTCACATTCTTCTAGGCATCTACAACCACTCCTAGATCGTCGTACTTTGAATCTTGTAACACATCACGTATTTTTCACTTTGTACTATGATTTTTTTATCACTCCTAAGATAAACGGTTATCTTTACATGTCAAAACCTTTTCAAAACTATTCACGTGCAACATGCTTATGTGGCATCTTCATCACCAATCATCATTCAATCATAAGTCATCACAACCGATCTCCAAGCTTCATCGGTTAGGGTTCTACTTCTCAACTAGTTAGGGTTACTGGTTGATCTTCACTGCTTCACTACCAATTTCTTTACTACTTCATTACTAGTTGCTTTACTGCTTCATTACCGGTTGCAATTGACATCAATGGAAACACTATACTTCTTCAATGAAATCTTCATGCAATGCCAACATTCTCCCCCTTTGGCATTGATGGCAATACAAATATCAATACCAATTGATTTTCATGATTGAGAGTAAATAAAACACACACAGGTATAGGAATCCTGGTTTACATTTTCAACATATACTATCCTTCAACTGTATCTCCATATCTTCAGCTAGTAACTGGTCTGCAATCTGTCTTCTTTCCTTAACATATAAGGCTATCAATCATATACATTTCTTCTCCCCCTTTGACAGCAAAGCCAAAGTGAAGGGAAACCATTTTGTTTCTTATCCATGCATCATCAATATGCAATTAGCTGCTCCCCTTATGGAGTAGCTCCATTCTTCACCAATCCTTCTTCAAGATTTTCAATAGGCTCCAGGATTGATGTCTTCCACATCTACTTAATTGACTTCATGTAGGGGTAGAACCCCTAAGTCACCTCTGAGATATTCAAATCTATCCTTAGGTAGAGGCTTAGTAAAAATATCTACCAGCTATTCTTTAGTGGAAACATGCTCCAGTGACACATATTTTCTTTGAACTTTCTCTCTCAAGAAATGATACTTCAGCTCTATATGCTTTGTCCTAGAATGCAACACGAGGTTCATAGAAATATTTATATCACTTGTATTATCACAAAAAATTCTTACTGGTTCTGATATTTTCATCTTGAAACCTTCCAATATGTGTTTCATCCAAATTTCTTGGGTACAATTCATGTAAGCCACAACATACTCAGGTTCTACTATTGATTGAGAGATACAACTTTGTTTCTTGCTCCTCCAAGACACTAATCTGCCTCCAAGGAAAAATGATCCTCTGGTTGTACTTTTCATGTCATCAACATTGCCTGCCCAATCTGCATCAGTATAAACTTTTAATTCAAAGTCACCTACATATGGATACCATAATCCATAATCTATTGTGTCTTTCAAGTATCTAGAAATTATTTTGGTTGCAATCATGTGTGACTCCTTTAGATTTTTATGAAATCTGGCAACCAATCCTACTACATGAGCAATGTTCTGTCTGTTGTGGATAACATAATGTATCTTACCTATCATGGATCTATACTCTTTTTCATTAGCTGGTGTAGAATCATCTTCCTTTGACAATTTACAACCTATAACCATTGGTGTTCCAACTAGTTTACAATCTCCCATTCCAAAAGTTTTCAACACTTCCTTCACATACTTGGATTGTGTAATAAAGATTCCTTCCTTCAACTATTGGATTTGCAAACCTATGAATTTTTTTATCTCACCTACCAATGACATCTCCAATTCATTCTTCATTTCATTAGCAAAATCATGACACACATCATCATTACCTCAAAAAATGATATCATTAACAAATACCTCACTTACTAGTATTTTATCTCCTTCTATCTTGAGATATATGTTACTATCTTCACTGGTTCTTTGAAAACCTATCTTTACTATGTGAGAGTACATTATTTCATACCATGCTCTTGGTGCTTGTTTCAATCCGTATAGTGCCTTATGAAGCTTGCACACCATATCCTTTTCTTCAGTTAATGCATGACCATCTAGTTGTTCTATGTAGACTTCTTCCAATATTCCATTTAAGAATGTTGATTTAACATCCATCTGATATACCTTAAATCCTTTGTATGCAGCAAATGCAAGTAGAATCCTTACTCCTTCAAATATTGCTACTGGTGCAAATGTCTCATCATAATCTTCACCTTCCTCTTGTGCATATCCTTTGCATACTAGTCTAGCTTTATTCCTGACCACTACTCCATCTTCATTCAATTTGTTTCTAATTACCCACTTCGTTCCTATTACATTCTTTTTTTCCAGTCTGGGTACCAATGACCATGTATTATTCTTTTCTATCTGATCAAGTTCTTCTTCTATTGCCTTGATCCAGTCTTCATTTGCAAAGGTTTCTTTTGTTGTTCTAGGCTCAATGGTGGAGATCATATGAGATTTTTATCTTAGCCTTCTTTTAGTTAACATGCCTGCATTCTTGTCTCCAATAATATGATCAGGATTGTGATTGAGTCTGACATATCTTGGAATAACTTGATCTTGGTTTTTAGGTTCTTCTTCTTCACTATCTTCATCTTCTACTAGACCTTCCTGTTCTAGTTGAACTAGGGATTTTGTGTTTAGTTCTCCAACTTCTGGCTTTACTGGTTCTAATTGCAAAAACAACGTGTTTGGTTCCTCTTCTTCCTTCTTCTTGCTGGTTTATTCATATTTTTCAAGAAATTCATCTACTTGTACATTGACACTTTCAATGATCTTCTTAGTCTAGTTATTGTAGCACTTGTAAGCTTTGCTCTTGGTGGAGTAACCATGAAATATGCCTTCATCACTTTTGGCATCAAACTTTCCAATATAATCACTTATTTTAATAAAACATCTACTACCAAAATTTTTGAAGTAACTGACATTTCATGATCTACCATACCAGTATTTATAGGGTGTTTTGACCTTACCTCTTTTGACCAGTATCTGGTTCATTGTATAAACATATGTGTTGACAACTTCTCTCCAAAATGTCTTAGCTACACCTCCTTGAATTAACATAGTCCTAGCAGCTTCAACCATTGACTGGTTGTTCCTTTCTTCAATATGGTTTTGTTGTGGTGTCCTCGATGCAGATAGCTGCCTCTTGATCCCATTGTTTTCACAGTATCTAGTGAATTCCTTAGAAGTAAATTCACCACCTTAATTAGTCCTTAAACATTTCAGCTTCCTTCCACTTTCATTCTCAACCAAAGCTCTGAATTCTTTTGTCTTATGTTTCAAGAATGTGACCCACATCATCCTTGAGCATTTATCAGTAAATATCATGAAGTATCAATCTCCTTGAATACTCCTAGTCCTCATTTGTCCACATAGATCAGTATGAACTAGATCTAGCAAATGTTCATTTGAAAAAGATTTTCTCTTGAAGGTTGAGGATGTCATTTTCCCTAACTGACATTCCTTGCACAAAGCATTCACTGGTTTGTCCAACTGTGGCAATCCTCTTATTGATTTTGACTTGCTGACTCTTACAATGTTATCAAATTTCACATGGAAAAACCTTTGATGCCAAATCCAACTATCTTCTACTTTTTCAATCAAACAACTATTGATTTTAGAGATTAAGTGAAAAAGATTACCTCTGGTTTGTTTTCCTGTTGCAATCAATTCACCTTTTCTTCCATAGATCTTTCAAACTCCATACTTGAATTATAATGGGTAACCTTTGTCATTGAGTTGAGAAACACTCAAAAGATTGTGTTTCATACCTTCAACCTAGTAGACATCATTTGCACTACTCTTACCATTTAGGGAAATGGATCCTTTGCCTTTCACCATGCAGGGAGAATTATTTCCAAATCTAACAACACCTCCATCAAATTCGTTCAGTGTTAGAAACTTGCTCCGGTCACCAGTCATGTGGTGTGAACAACCACTGTCTATAATCCAGTCATCTAAACTATCCAAGTGAGAGACCAATGCCTTTTGTTCTGATATGTCTTCTTTGATAGAAACAAAGAAAATGTCCTCATTTGTATCTTCCTCAGATTATTCATCAGTAATACCTCCATCCACTGCAATGAGACAATTTATTTTTCCTTTTCCTTTAAACTTCCTATATTTCTCTCATTTTTCCTCGTTATCTCCATTAGGACAGTTAGCAGAAATGTGTCCTATTTGGTTACATGCAAAACATTTTAGTGGTAATTTACCTCTATACTTACTAGTACCTCTAGGTAACCGCTTGGCCAACAATGCTTCAAGTTCCATCAGGCTTTCTTCATCATTTACCTCTCTATTGGATCTAGACTCATGACTGTAACTTACTTCTCTTCTTTTCCTTACTGGTGGAGTTGAGATTGAGGCTTTAAATGCAGATTCTGACCTCTGAACACTTCCATCAAAAACATTTAATTCAAATGAAGTTAATTTACCAATGATAGAGTCAAGAGTTATCTTTGTCTTGTCAATAGATTTGAGTTCTTGAATGGCTGCAACTCTGATAGTGTAGACTAGTAGAAGGGTTCTCAATACCTTTCTAACCACAGTGGCATCCTCCACTATACCTCCAGTACTTTTGATTTCTCCAACTATCTCCTTGATTCTTTGAACATATTGTTGAATGTTTTCACCTTCAGCCATTCTCATGTCATCAAATTTTCCTCTGAGACTCTCTTCCTTGGCTATCTTTACATGCTCATCACTGCCATAGATTTCTTCTCATTTCTACAAAACTTCATATGCAGTCTCCAAACCATGAACATCAACATATTTTGAATTTGAAAAGGTACTGATGATATCCTCCAATACTTTGTTGTTCTCCTATTGCTCCTTCTTCTGATCATTTGTCAAATTTCCACTAGGCAAGTTATACTTAGTAACAACCTGATCCCAATAATGACTTCCTAAGCTCCTAATGTAAATCTTCATCCAATCACTCCAGATTCTATAGTTACCTCTATTAAACATCAGACCTTCTCTCTTCATAATTTTCTCCTAGATCTTTTCCTCAAGTTGTTAAGCTTATACTCAAGAGGACCTAGAATGCTCTGATACCAATTGATAATATGATGAAACTATAAAGATACGGTCAACTACTCAGAGGGGGGGGGGGGGGAATCGGTAGATAGAAAATAAACTAAAATTTCACCAAACTTATTTCCAACTCAAAAACAATTCACAAAGTTTACCGGTTTAGACACTTTAACAAATTTGTAGGTGCTCTGTTAAACCTTACTGGTTGACCTAATACTTCAGTGATATAAAGCAACAAATCTAAAAATTAAATACCATTTGACCAAAACCTTAAACCAATTCACTAATACCAATAATAATACATTTTAGATCATTTCAAATCATTTAGATATATCTATGTAGATTTACCAATCATTCATATCAACCATACCAAAAACACATCCACAAAGTCATTCACCACTTGACACAATGATTTTTCACGTGAAAACCCAAATGGGAAAATCATAGTGGGGATGAATACCCACAAGTATTTTTTTAACTCTTTTGAAGTTTTCCCTGTTAGGAGCCAAGCCTTGTTAGAAGCTTATACAATAATGTTATGTTAGGAACAGATCCAGTTAGGGACCACCGGGTTAAGGGATTGACTACAAATACCTTGTTAAAGGTAACCTCATTAGATGATTTCAAATCCAAGCTAATGGATCACCTGGTTAGAGGATTTCAATAAAAACCTATTAAAGCTTACCCATTTAAGGGATTTTAGTGTTGTAATGGTTAGAGAACAATAGGTTCTTGACTGATCTAGAAATAGCACTTCCTTGCTGAATCAAATCCTTTACTATTCCTTTTTGCCTTCACATCATTTCACAGACACACCTCCTAGTTCAACAACAATCTCTTTCACACTTAATCAAGTTTGCCAACACACATTCAAACAATCCATCAACCTTAAAAATAAATACATTAGGTTAGTAATACAAAAAAAAACCTACAAATCTCATAGAGATTACAAACACATCGATTCAATCTTGACCATTAGATTATATGCAATCAACTTCACATTCTTCTAGGCATCTACAACCACTCCTGGATCATCATACTTTGAATCTTGTAACACATCACACATTTTTCAGTTCATACTATGAATTTGATCATTCCCAAGATAAATGGTTATCTTTATGTGCCAAAACCTTTTCAAAACTCATCACATGCAACATGCTTACATGGCATCTTCATCACTGATCATCATTCAATCATAAATCATCACAACCACTCTCCAAGTTTAATCAGTTAGGGTTATGCTTCTCAAATTGTTATTGTTACTGGTTGATCTTCACTGCTTCATTACCAGTTGCAATTGACATCAATGACAACACTATACTTCTTCAATGCAATCTTCATGCAATGCCAACACATCCATCTGATAAACCTTGGATTTCTTATGGGCAGCATAAGCAAGAAATAATCCCATAGCTTCAATCCTAGCTATCGGAGAAAAAGTTTCATCATAATCAATTCGTTCCTTATGAGAATATCCTTTACATACCAATCTAGTCTTATTCCTCACAACTTGTCCATCTTCATTCAATTTATTCCTAAAAACCCATTTAGTTCCAATAACATTCTTATTTTTAGGTCAAGGAACTAAAGTCCATGTGTTGTTCTTTTCTATCTGATCCCATTCTACTTCCATAGCTTTCATCCAACACTCATCCTTGCATGCATCATCTATTGATGCCAGTTCAATTTGAGATATTAAACATAACTCTTCAGCTACCAACCTTCTCCTTGTCATCACTCCTTTGATATTGTCTCCAATGATCTGATTTTCTAAATGATTCAACCTTACATACCTAGGAGTCTTCTGACTTTCTATTTCTCAGCTCTGATATTCAGTCATTGTTGAATTTTATGATACTACCAGAGTAATTGTTTCAACATTTTGTTCTAGGACAGGTGTTACCAATTCAGTTATGATCATTTCCACTTCCGGTTCTCTCTCATAAGTTCTGATTTGACCTCTATACTGGTCATCCACCTTGACATTATGAAGAAGTCACCAGTGGGGAGAGAGCTCAAGGAGATTAGTCCAAACTAGTCACCAAGAGTAAACACAATGGAAACACATAGATATGATGGAGGCAATGCAGAACAAATAGTTTTATTGTATGAAAATTTGATTACATCTAATCGGTAACAACCGAGTTACAACATACCGACACATAGGCCTAGTAGAATAGGTCACACCAGGACCTTGAATCGAAAGATCTATCTTCTAGTCACAATCTATCTCTAGCTGATTCTAATTGATCTTCAATTGATTTCATTCTAAACCATGATTACAAATATATATATCAATCCAAAGGATCCAATCAGCCCAAAAGGATCAAAACCCGAAGAACAAGACCTAACATGCAAAATGAACAAAATCTGCCTCTGCCAAGAGATTCCTCTGGAAAATCCAAAGGATGAAATGTAGAAGGTTGACCACACACCAAGAAACATCAAGATCAATGTCCAAGGCTCCACAAGCTTTGGAAGGGGTTCTGGTAGATCACCAAAATAGGTCTCAGGAAACCGATAAGAAAGGGACAATCGATAACAAGAAACTATCATGGAAACCGGTAGCGATATCTTGCCGGAAAGTGGTCCAAATGAGATGCGGTTTGGATTGATCTCCTTGAGGTCCCTCCTTACTAGTGACTACTTCAAGTGGTATTAGAGAAAAGTTTCATTATGGATGTTGTGTGTCCTGAATTTTGTTATCGAGTGGTAGATTGTGGATCTGACCTGCAATTGCAGAGGACTAGCATGAATCAATGATGCAAAGAGGAAATAGGAATGGTGGAGCACATGGGAATGTAGACCCTGTTGTGATGGAGATGTTGCAAGGAATAGAAGCTTAGTTAGAAGTCATGGAGACAACCCAGAGAAGAGGCCAACATATTGAGGATGTGAGCGAAGATGAAGGAGAAGAAGCCACTAGAATATGATGGGAAGTTAGATTTAGATGAATTGATGGATTGGAACTCGGAGATGGAGAAGTATTTTAATTTTTAAAACACTATAGAAGAGAGGAAGGTAAAATATGCCTATACTTGGTTGAAACATCTCTTTGGTGGGAGCATTTTCAAGTTGATAGACAAAGAAGAGGTAAAGAAAAGATTAAGACTTGGGATAGGATGATTGTTAACTTGAAATCAAAGTATGTCCCAAAAAATTATCAAGTGGATTTGTTCTAGAAATTGCAGAATCTAAGACAAAAGGAATCTAGTGTGAAGGAGTACACCAAAGAATTTTACAAATTGAAAATCAAATCCAAACATGTTGATGACGAAGCTGAACAAATAGAAAGATATTTGAATGGATTGCAGATGTCTATAAAAGATGAACTCGGTATGATTAAATTAGAGAGTGTTGAAGAGGCTTACCAGTATGCACTAAAGGCTAAAGAGAAATTGAAAAAAAGGCATGAGAAGAGACACAGAGGTAGAGCTAGAAGGTTTGCCAAAGGAAAAGGATATACCGGAAGAAGATGAACTAGTACAGATCAGAACAAGGACAAGGAAGTGAGAAAAGAAGGTAATTCATACCATAATGATGATACAAATTTCTACCGAAGGAGAGAACTAGATGGTTACCGAAATGAGAACTTTAGAAGACAAGACAAGAGGAAATTTAGAGGAATCTACTTTAAGTGTGGAGGAGAAGGACACTATGCATTTGAATGTAAGAAGATAGAGGCTACCAGAAGAGCAACTGTGGTGGAAGAAAACCCCACCAGATTAGACAATAAACCAAAAGATGAAGAATTGTTGATGATGAGGAGAGCTTTGTGTCATACTGGAGGAGATGAAGGACCCTTGCAGAGGAAGAACCTGTTAAAGACCAGATGTAAGGTATCCTGTAAGTGTTGTAAAGTTGTTATTGATAGTGGTAGTTCAGATAATCTTGTTTCAGAAGAGATGGTGAATAATTTGAAATTGGAGAGATTGAAACACCCTAAGACTTCTCAGATAGCATGGATTTAGGATGAACATAAGTTGTTAGTAAGTGAAAAGTGCTTAGGAAAATTCAAAATTGGGAATTATCATGATGAATTTTTGTGTGATATTATGCCTATGGATATTTGTCATCTTTTATTGGGAATACCTTGGCAGTTTGATAGGTAGATGATACATGATGGGACGAAGAATACATACACTATTGTGGTCAATGGGATGAAGAAAACCTTGTTACCTTTGGAGGAACCTTTGAAGAGTGAAGTCTATACAAATACCAAAATCTATTTAGTAGATGGAAGGAAATTCATGGATGGACTGAGACATGAGAATGTGTGTTTTGCCTTAATTTCTAAGAAGACTAAGAGACCTGAACCAGAAGGAGAACACCCGACAAAGATAAGAGATTTGCTAACAGAATATGAGGACATCATTTCAGATAATTTACTTGATGGAATATTTCCACCTATTAGAAGTATTAGTCATTGCATGGACTTTGTTCCTAGAGCTAGTTTGCCTAACAAAGTTGCACACCGGTTAACACTAGCAGAAAATGAAGAACTGAATAGACAAGTGCAAGAATTATTGAAGAAAGATTTGATCAGAGAGAGTCTAAGCCCTTGTGCAGTACCAGTAGTATTAGCACCTAATAAGAATGGAGAATGGAGGATGTGTACTGATTCAAGAGCAATAAACAAGATCACAGTGAAATACAAGTTTCCTTTGCCTAGGATGGATGATATAATGGACTGTTTGAGTGGATCAAAATACTTTACAAAGATAGATTTGAAGAGTGCATATCATCAGATCAAGATCGAAGAAGGTGGTGAGTGGAAGACAACATTTAAGAAAAATGAAGGACTATATGAATGGTTCATGATGCATTTTTTATTGACTAATGCACCGAGAACTTTCATGAGGCTAATGAATGAGGTATTGAAGAAATTCTTGGGTAAGTTTGTTATTGTGTATTTGGATGACATTCTGATTTTCAGTAAGACAAAAGAAGATCATTTGTTGTAGTTAAGACAAGTTTTACAGAGGTTGAGAGAAGAAAAGTTGTTGATCAATATCAAGAAGTGCACTTTTATGAAGGATGAGTTAGTGTATTTAGGATTTGTTATATTTGAGGATGATTCAAAGATGGACCCTCAAAAAGTGAAAACCATTGTTGAGTGGCCTACACCAGAAAGAATTGGAGAGGTAAGGTCATTTCATGGATTGGCTATCTTTTACCGGAAGTTTATCAAAAGTTTCAGTTCAGTTTGTAACCCTATGACTAAGATCATGAGAGGAGATCAGAAGGAATTCAAGTGGACCACCAGAGAAAACAAAAGTTTTGAATTGTTGAAATAGAATGTGACTGAGCAGCCTATGTTGGCTTTATCGAATTTTAATAAGGTATTTCAAGTGGATTGTGATGCAAGTGGAACAACAATAGGAGTAGTTTTGAGTCAAGAAGGGAGAGCAGTAGCATATTTCAGTGAGAAATTGAATGATGCACAGAAGAGATATTCAGTGTATGATCAGGAATTTTATGCCAAAATTCAAGCCTTGAAGAAATGGAGACATTACTTGTTGCCTAAGGAGTTTGTGTTGTATATAGATCATCAAGCTTTGCAGAATTTGAATAGTCAGAGTAAGTTGAATTAGAGACACATGAGATGGGTAGAATTCTTGGAGAGCTATACCTTTTTGTTGAAGCATAGAAGTGGGAAATCTAACAAAGTTGTTGGTGCATTGAGTAGGAGAAGGAATTTGCTGAAAAAGATGAGAGTGACAACATTAGGTTTTGAAGATTTGAAGACCTTGTATGGTGAAGACCTGGATTTTACAGAACCTTGGAAAGCATGTAGAGAACCTGTTATGGTTGATAGGAGAAAATGGTTGGATTATTTCATTCAGTATGGGATGTTATTCAAGGGAGTTCAGTTATGCATACCTAGGAGTTCCATGAGAGAGAATTTGATAAAAGAGAAGCATAGTGGAGGTTTAGCTGGACACTTTGGCATTGATAAATCAATTGCATTAGTGAGTGAACAGTACTTTTGGCCCCAAATGTTCCACACATGATACCACTAAGAGGGGGGTGAATCAATTATTTCCAATCTCTTCACCCTTAATCTTCTAGGTATGAGTATCAGTTAACATCCTAATACCTAGTGGGCCTACTGGTAAGATAAATCAAGACAATTCAATGCAATCATACACAAGGGTACATCACATAACACTAGTATATACGAGGAAAACCCAAGATGGGAAAAACCTCGATGAGAAATGCTGCTAGAGTCTCCTGCTCCAAACTAGCCTCACAATGAAAATCTGATTACAATGTTTTGGGCACCAACCCAAGGAATGCCAACCCTTGATTTAGGGCACCAACCCTTAGAGTTTATGGGCACCAACCCAAAGGAGGTACAACCCCTACATCGAGCATCAACTCAATGACCACAATACATGATATCATAACAAAAATAGTAGCCTAGTTATAAAGGATTTCTATAACCACTAATGATTAAGTTCTCTGTCAGTTTCCCTTCTCATCAACTTTTCCAATGGTGTGTTCTATCTTCCACTCATCCTCCTCTCTGCCAGATTACACTCTGTCCCATTCACTATTGCCTCCTTCTATCTTTGTTTCTCTCTTGCCAACTTAGCCTCGACCAGTTGTTTATCTTACGGACTTTTCACTTGACTACCGGTTACTTAGCTTACTAGTTTACCCTTTCTCTATTCTATGTCTACTACTTCTCTTCTACACTCACACATAACTGCTCCACTCTGAGCTACCTTTGTGCTAGCTCTAACACTAGGGGTTGTCTTCACTAATGCACTTTTGTAGTTTACCAGTTAAATCTCTGCTAAACCCTTCCATTGATTGCCTCACTCTCGTCAATTGAACTCTTCAACCCAATTCTCTCACCCACTCGGTATCTTCCCTAATCTACATTGAGCACTTGACTAAAAATGATTCTCTTCACTTCTTCACTCTCTCATATAGCAGCAACACATTTCAGCAATTTTGACTTGCATATTTCTAAACAAGTCTTCCTGCCAAAAACCAATTCAAACTTTAGGCGGTTAGGGTTTCTTCATCTACCTCACGGAAAACCAAATCCAATTAGATCTCATCAAATATGATCTCATTGATTGATGATCTACATCTCATCAATTAGCACCACCATTGTCATGCCTTCCAAAACACGCTTTATATATTTAGCAATCTACATTTATTCTGTTAGCGGATCTCTTAGTCGATCACCAAGAATGGTTTGGTGGTTTCCTTCCCCTGCTTCAATCTACTCAATCAGTTTGTCTTGGATCTCTATTGTCCATTTGACCTCAAGCTAAAAACCTCTTCTAACATCTACCTCACCGATAGACACTTCGCTGACATGCGACATTGACATGTGCATCCATGCTTGCCACTTCAACTCCACGTGACATTACTATTGGTATCCACCTTAGCTAGACCTCTATCTCGGTTTGGTCAAGATCACCGACCAACCACAAAACTGGGTTAATCTACTGGTTTACAAACCCTGCCAGTTATACCCTAACTGGTTTGTCATCAACCTTGCACATTTCTTCTCTTTCAGTGGAGCAGCTAAACTAGTCAACACACTCACCAACCTACCTCATGCACATCTTCAACAGATGAGAGCCTAACACCTATGCACCTTGTCAGCTTTACCAGTGGACATACTTAATGGTAACCACCTTGATGACACCATGTCATCAACCTTCAATAAACTCCATCTTCAATCTAGCAATGTCCTATGTCTATAGCTATTCCAACTTTCCCTTCTTCATCATTTGACTGGTTCTCCTCTTAACCCATTTGCAAAGATGGCAAACATATCCTTCCTTCTCTATACTAGCCACTCAACATGTCTACCTTTACAGATCTGGTACACATCTCTGATCTTGTTGGTGACATATATAAAAATTTCCATTCTATATGTCGCCTTATTGAGTCATGTCCCTATCTGGTCCTTTGGTTGAGTTGTGTACTTTGAATTCTCTGTGTAATCTAGTCTTCGTTGTTTTCTTTAAGTTTCACTATGTTAAACTTGAACCTTGAACTTGAACCTTTTTGGTTCAAGGTTCAATGTTCAATGGGTGTCGTGTTAAACTTTATTTTCCTACATGGCTTCATAAGTCTTCTTTAGTCTTTGTCGATGTTTAGCATTGCTTGAACCTTGAACTTGAACCTTTTGGTTCAAGGTTCAAAGTTCAATATTTGTCATGTTTATGTTTTTGCATTGCGGTTGTTCCTCAAGGTTCAAAGTTTGATATTTGATTTCTTGGAAATCATGTGACTTTTCATGAGGTAGCGGCATGGATTTTGAGATAGGTTGACGGTGGCAAAAAAAGGGAATATTCTTTCTTAATAATTTGAAAGTTGTCATTTATAGAAAGTATGGCGTGGAAATCCATTTTTTTAGATATGAAGTGACTTGTTATTAAATGCATGCTCGATCACCATCATTTCAGAGTGATGTCACATGACTGAAGAGTAATGATGATAATTTGTGGTAATCATGGGTAATATTTTCTCGGCTATTTTAAATTGAGCAGTTGTCTTGTCAAGATTGTCATTTGTGAATAATTTTTAAGAAGAGTTTTTTGAGTGGGAGGAAAATAGACCGTGACAGGGGTTTTATAGATGAAAGAGGAAGGAAAGAAGCAAGCTAAGATTAAAGAAGAAAAACTTGACTCTAAAGCTGCAAATTCCATTGGTGGTCGAGTGACTAGGTCAAGATACAAGAAAAATTTTCAGCCACCTCCCGCTCATCTCATTCTTGATTTGGACACTGAGGAAGTACAGGGAAATATGACAACCCCTATTTCTGATGCTAACAAGGTCTTAGTATATTCTGATACTGCTATCTAGGATTCAAAGGTGCTTGATGTTTTGTCTAGTGTAGATAATGCTACATTGTCGCCTTTAGGAGGGCCTTTGCCCACACAATCCAAGGACCTGACTATGGCTCCTAAATGGTTAAGTGATTCAATTACCAAGAAAAGAAAGGTGGTGCCTATTTCGATGTCAATGGAAGATGTCATGAGTAAATGTTTGGGAAGAGCCACAAAAGCAGCTAAAAATGGAGACCATGATTGGTTTTGATGAAGGCACAAAACATTGGACAATAGACATTGCCAAACCTACATTTGATAAGGATGCTACCACCACCTCAAAGGCTGATTATACTATTGAGTGAGTTGATTTGGGGGTAGGAACCAGAGTAGTTGATGTGAAACATTTAGAGACTTCAACCAAAAGGATTATCTCCTGCACTTGGAAGGACGAAAAGGATAAAGTAGAGTTGAAGCAGAGTTTAATGCAAATGGCTCAATACATTCATGCTCTACAGAATAGTCCGCTGCCATTGTCCCAAAGCTATGTTCCCAATAGTTCAAAATCCCTTAGTAATCAGAAGTTCTTTGATGAGGTTCAACAAAACAAGATGATTGCAGAGATTTTCTCTGAGTGCCTCACATCGATTGTGCATCAAGGAACTAATTATATACTTGATTTAGTTCAAATTTTCATAGATGCTAATGAAGTTACCAAGGAATTGGATGTTGACTTAATCTCATGGAAAAAAGAAAAGATTAAATGGATGGTGATTTCAAAGCAAATGCATGATATTCAATGCTATGGCTTGATGAATTTTCTTGCTGAAAGACAAGTGCCAAGGTTAAATAAAGACATAATGTTCAGATGCAAAGAAAGAATAGAGTGGCATAACCAAATCATCGAGCAAGGTCATAGTGAATCTACCAGTCTATGAGGCAAACTAACAACCCTGAGAACAACCATGTAAAAGGATTTGTGTTGTGTAGATGTCCAGTTGCTTAAGGAGGATAGCCAAACTTTGGAACATACAACAGAAATGATCAATCAATTCAGCAACCACATTAAGCAAATTAAAGTGGAGAAATCCTTAGCTGTGGAAGATTTTATGAAGATTTCCAAAGTGGAGTCAATGCTCACAGTTTGCCTAGATCACTTGGATTCACATAGGGGTAAAGTACAGATGGTGAAAAGGAAGAAAGAACTCTAGAAGCAAAGGGTAATACACATTAGTCTGCCACATGTAGCAGTAATTCAGGAGTTCTCGAAGGTTCATCAGGAGTGGAGTGGAGGGAAAGCATTTATGGTGTCTGTCCAAAATAACAACCCAGGCAATCCGACTAAAACAGAATCGACAACATGACTAGCACTGCTAGCAGTTATTTGCCAGGGAATCTAGTTGTCTCTTATTTTTAGTTATGCAGTTAGGGTAGTTTCTCATTAACTCTTTCAAGTTAATTTTACCTTTGGTTAAAACTATTGGTCTGGTGACCTATTTATAGGCTTTGTAATGACTTTGATTGGGTTCACTAATTTTTTGAAAAAACTATCTGTTTAATTTTAGCTGAAAACTTTGTGTATGTGGAAAGTTGAGGACCATTTATGAATGAAAATCAAATGATAGTTATCTTTGACTTCAAATTTGTGTGTTTGGTGTTTGAAATTTGATTTCTGTGAGAATCTATTTCAAGAAAGGATTTATCATAACTTTCTATGTATGCAGAAAATATCAATGGAATTCATATTTTAAGATTTTTCATTTTGTTTTAGTGTACATGTGAAGTCTGTCTACTTTATACAAAGAATTATATATGAATCAATGCTTGTGTTCATTTGGTGTTGACTAGTGAATGCAATTACCTTTCTATGCTTTCTGGTGAAAAGTATAATATTGGTTGTGCGTAATTTGGAGCTAATTGAATATTTATTAAAGGGAGCTATATCTTAATTTAGAGGTTAATCAATATAATGATTTTCCAACTGTTTGGTGAAATTTTTCTTTCATTTCTTGGGCTAAAGAGTATAAAAATTAAATAAATTGTGAGAGACAAATATGTTTACCAACAAATTTTTTGTGACTCTACTAGGGAGAATGAGAAACTTGGTTTTAAAAAAAACAAAGTCATCATTATGGTGATGCTTTGTTCTTTATAAATGGTGCTGCCTCATGAAGGGTTTTTACCTATTTTACAACCAAATTTAAATTGGGTGCAAGAAGAGAAAAGTAACATTATCTCTAAGTTAGATACTCTAGCCTAGAGACATAGAAGAAGTCGAGGTGAATATGATAGAATAAGTGCTTTCCTCGATAAAATAGAATGACAAGTAGGTAATCCTGTGTTGGTTTTTGAGAGGGTGATTGTTCCTAGAATTTTCTTTATTCAAGTCCCTAATAATCAATTACAAAATCCAAGATGCTTGTTACCTTTATTGTTCCACACTAGACTCTAAGCCTTATACTAGATCCCAAAGAAGGGAGGGGGTTTTTGATCCTATCTTTGAAGAGTTGCAGAACTTAAATTTTTAACCTACCTTCTCACCTCAAAGAAGGGCAAGAAGTAGACCTCCTTCCCCATTTCCATCATCACCCGTGTCCTCAATTTGTCAAGCTTTGACCCTACATGGTGTTGCCTTGTTGAATATATTCAACCCGACCCCTCTCAATATCATACTCCCAATGGTAGTGAATAAACTTGGGGGGTTGTTGTGGGCCCATTGAACTTAGGTTTGAATCTTAACCCTTTGCCAAAAGGTGTTAGGGATCATTTGCCAAAATTTAGTGGGGATGGAATGATCACCGTTGATGAGCACTAGAATGCCTTTAGTGTAGCATGTGGGGTAATAGCGGTTCAACATGAGGACGTTGATGTTAGGTTGTTTGTCCAGACACTAACAAGGGTAGCAGTCGATTGGTTTTATCACTTACCGAATAGTGTGATAACAACCTAGCAAGATCTGAAGACAAGATTTGAAGCAAGATTTAAAGTAGCTGAGGATGAACATTCCCTCTTAGCCCAATTATCCTAGTTAAAAATAAATTCTTGAATCTATGAGGGACTTTGTGGCAAGATTTGATAGGATCTTGCACAAGATTATAGTTAATCAAAAGCCCTTAGATGACAATCTTAAGTGTTTCTTCATTAATTATATGCCTTTTGAAATAGGTTTTATGATTCGTAGGCAAAGGGTTGCAAATTTAAATGTTGTTAAAACTCTTGTAGTTGAATTAGAAGATGATTTAATCACAACAGGTAAATGGAAAAGAGAAGTACAAACACCTAGTGCTCAACCTTCAACTTCTTTTGATCTTGTCATCCACTAGTTAATGAATGATGTGATTTCCCTAAAGAGGTAGGCTCCTAAAGCAAGTACTTCATATTCTTGACTATACCAAGACATTCCTAGAAAATATCCTAATCAACAGGGAGCAAATGGAGGAAAACAATTACAATTACCTCCCATGCAACAAAGAATTTCTATTGAAGCGCCACCTCCTAAGACAAATACATGTGTGTTTCATTTAACTGATGAACATGATGGTTCTTCAAGTCCAGAGACTATTCATTTTTCTCAAATGATCATTAAAGGAGAAACAATCTTAGAAGCTGATGAAGGAGGTTCCGAAAGTATGTCTAGCGGCTCTTAAATTCATTATATGGAATATGTCTCTGACTTGGAAAGGGGAGCAAACATGTTGGTCTCTTTGGAAGATTCCTCATACGCAATTCTTACTAGAACTCAAAAAAAAATTGAAGTCTCAAGATGTTGTAACAGCCATCCATAGCACTGTAAAAGGTAAGGAAATTTTGACTTGTCATTGAGTAATTGTATAATAGATTCTGGAGCATCAGACAATGTCATGCCCTCAGTAGTAGCAAAAGCTTTAGGCTTAACCTTAACAAAGACCTTTGGAAAATGTTATTCCATGGATTCAAAGAAAGTTCCTTTGTTAGGGCAAATTAAAGATGCATAGGTTGCCTTAGTAGCACATCCTAACAAGAGAATCAAGTTGACGATTCTGGTGGCTGACATCCCCACTAGTTATGGTATGTTGTTGAGTTGTACCTTCTGTAAAGATATGAGCGGGGAAATTAGAATGGATTGGTCTCAGGAAATGATCATAGTTGGAAAACAAAGAGTCATTCTACATCTTCAAACAACATCTAAACACACAGTCTTTCCTTCAGATGATCCAAAAGCTCAATTTTTGTATCAAGATTGTGGTTTTGGAAGTTATATGATATCAACTGATCCTCAAGGTGTGGATAAGGCCATAGATTCAAGTATGTTTGATGAACTCTGGTCTATGGAAATTGATGGGAGTTGTTCATCTTCTGGTTCAGGGGCTGGGGTTGTATTAATACCTCCTCAAGGTAAAGTTATTCCTTATGCTTTCAAACTAGAATTCCAAAACACTAATAATATGACCAAATATGAAGCTATGTTATTAGGTCTTGCTGAAGCGAGGAGATTGTAGATCAAAATGTTGAAAGTTAGAGGTGTTGTTGAACTTATTGTAAAGCAAGTGAGAGGTTTATTTGCTGTTAAAAATGAGAGATTGAGACACTACAAAAATTGTGTCTAGGATGAGATTGAAGAATTCGATGCTTTCTCAATTGAAGCAGTACCAAGGGAGTTTAACTTGAAGGTTGATTCTTTGGTAGTATCTACAACTTTATTAGTGCCTCATCCTGATTTCACAACTGATACCTACAGGGTAGAATTAGTTTATAAACCCAGCATGCCTGACAATTTTGAATCCTAGCAGGTATTTGAAAATGATAAACAAATTCAAAACTATTCATAGTGTGCTGAGATTTCCACCTACTTGTTTTATGAAGGATCAGAGGCGAGTTGTAAAGAGTTTTCTCCCTATTCACCAGAGGGGTTGCATGATGGGGTGTTACAGTTGAAAGGAAATAAAATCCCAAAGAGTTTAGTTTCTCTTGAACATCTTTTTGATAGAAAGGATGGATATGTTAAGCAAGGGGAGAAAGAGACTCTTGTAATTCAAAATTCTGGTGAGTATGAATGAATCAACATAGGTACTGAGGAAGACCCTAAATTTGTTAATTTGGGAAAATGTTGTTCCGAAGAGGAGAAAAGAAGGTTCATCAGCTTGTTGGTTGAGTTCAAAGATTTTTTTGCATGGAGTTACGATGATTTAAAGAATTTTAGGGATGGTAATTTCCAACATCACATTCCTTTGAAACCAGGTGTCAATCCTTTTTGATAGAAGTTAAGGAACTTTAATCCAAAGGTAGCTGAAGGAATCTTTCCTGAGGTAGAAAATATTTTGAAAGTCCAGATTATTTATCCTTTGCATCATTCTACCTAGTTTGCTAATATCATCCCTGTTCAGAAGAAAAATGGTGAAATATACATCTGTGTTGATTTCAAAAACTTAAACCAAGCAAGCCTGAAGGATAATTATCCTCTACCAGCAATGGATCATATTTTACAAACCATTTCAGGGTCAAAGATGACGTACATGTTGGATGGCTTCTCTGGGTATAACCAAATCAGTGTCTCGAAGCAAGATCAACACAAGATAGCCTTTATAACTCCCTGGGGTGCCTTTGCATATAATAGAATTCCTTTAGGATTGATTAATGTAGGGGCAATGTTTCAGAGAGCGATGGATCTTTCCTTTGGGCATTTGAGGGATAAGATCATCGTGGTATATTTATATGATTTGACTGTGTTCTCTAGGAAGAGGAAACATCATGTACGGGATTTGAGGAAAGTTTTGGTGAGATGTAGAGAGCATGGAGTTTCATTAAATCCTAAAAAGTCTATTTTTGGTGTCACATAAGGAAAACTTCTTGGACATATTGTTTCATAGGAGGGAGTAAAGGTAGATCCATAGAGAGTAAAGGCAATACAACAACTCAGTCTTCCTTCCAACAGAAATGGAGTGAGGTCCTTCTTTGGACAGGTGATCTTTCTAAGGCATTTTATTCCCAATTTTGTTGAGACTACTAAATATATTGTAAATATGATGAGTGAGAAAGTAGTTTTTAAGTGGAATGAGGAAGGTAAAAAGGCTTTTGAAGAAATAAAAAGGCTAATTGCACATGGACCTACTCTAGTTAATCCAGATTTTAGTAAAGACTTTATTATTGTTATTCATCAGAACATACTATGTCTGGAATTTTAGTGAAGAAAAGTGAAGGTAATGAGGAAGTTCCAATTTCCTTCATGAGTGTACCTCTGAAGAAGCACAAGTTAAAATACTCACAGATAGAAAAGAAAGCTTATGCAATAGTGAAAGTTGTGAAATAATTCAGGTACTATATACTTCATTCACATGCAACTGTCTTTATTCTGAACTCTACAATGAAAAGTGTTCTAACCCAGCAAGATGTTGGTATCAATAATAGAGCATCTTGGGTTTCCAAGATTCAAGAGTTCAATCTAGATATTAAGCCCACTAAGCTAGTCAGAGGACAAGGCCTTTGTAAACTAATGGCGGAGAACAAGTTTGAAGAGGAGGAGAGTCTTCCCTTAACTCTATTTGTTAGTCATCAGGATTCTTGGTTCACTGATGTTGCCTATTATCTCACTTATGGAGACTATCTAGATCATCTTTCTCCTAGGGAAAAATGGAATTTGAAGTTGAAAGATACAAAGTACATTATTTTTTATAACATACTGTACAAGAAAGGTTTGGATGGCACTTTTCTCAAGTGTGTAGATAAGCTGCATCAAGAAGCTTTACTAAAAACCTTTCATGATGAGGCGTGCAGTGGTCATTTCTCTTCTATGGTTACTGCATATAAAATCTTGAGAAATTGTTACTATTGGCCAGGAATGTTTAGAGATGCATATTCTTGGGTGGTGAAGTGTGAGAAGTGCAAATTGTTCACAGGTAAACCCCAATTGGTTGCCTTACCTTTGAGACCTGTAGTGATTGAGGAACCCTCTAAACAATGGGAATTGGATTTCATTGGTCCTCTGAACCCAACTTCCAATGCAGGACATACTCACATATTAACAGCAACGAATTATTTCACTAAGTGGGTGGAAGCTATCCCTGTGAAAAAGACCACTACAGAGGTTGTGTGTGCATTCCTTAAAGACAATATTCTTGTCAGGTTCGGGGTTCCTCAGAAAATAGTCACAGATAATGCATCAAATTTCTCTTCATCCGAATTAGTTTTATTTTGCTATGATCAAGGAATTTCTTTGGCACACGCTTCTGATTATTACCCACAAGGTAACAATCAAGCAGAATCAAGTAACAAAAACTTAATCAACATCATGAGGAAGTTGGTTAGTGATAGTTTCAGGGACTGGCATAAGAAGTTACATGAAGCACTGTGGGTAGATCGAACTTCACCTAAGCGAGCCATAGGCATGTCTCCTTTTGAGTTGGTATATGGCATTGGTGCCCAACTCTCTCTTCCTTTAGAGTTAGCGGCTTCCAAATTGTAGACTGTAGTAGAAGATGCATTCTTTTAGAGCTCTTTTGAAAAGAGAATCATGTACTTAACTAAGATTGCGGAAGAAAGGGAAATGTTGGTTGATAGGATCACAGAACATTAGATGAGAGTGAAAAAGATTTTTGATCAGAAGGCAAGACCCAGGAAGTTCATGAAAGGTGATCTAGTGTTATTATGGGATAAAAGGAGGGAGTCGAAAGGTGCTCACAACAAATTTGAGTCACTGTGGGAAGGACCTTATGTAATTCATGAAGTAAGAGGTCCCAATTCTTTTAAACTTTCTTATCAGGATGGCTTTGAATTACCTATGTCCTATAATGGGTAGGACTTAAAGTTGTATCCATTGTAAGTAGGTGTACCTTGTCTATTTTTACATATAGTTTTGTTGTGTTTAGTTTAGGTGTGTGAGTTTTATTTATTCAGGCCTTTGTTTTAAGTCATTTTGCGAAACTAGGGATTCTGAGGTTCATTGCTTGGTATTTTACAGTTCCAATCCCCATGCAGAGCCACGGTTGGTAGTACATATAAAAAATTTCCATTCTATATGTCGCCTTATTGAGTCATGTCCCTATCTAGTCCTTTGGTCGCGTTGTGTGCTTTGAATTCTCTCTGTAATCCAATCTTTGTTGTTTTCTTTAAGTTTCACTATGTTGAAATTGAACCTTTTTGGTTCAAGGTTCAAAGTTCAACGGGCGTCGTGTTAAAGTTTATTTTCCTACACGGCTTCATAAGTCTTCTTTAGTCTTTGTCAATGTTTAGCATTGCTTGAACCTTGAACTCGAACCTTTTGGTTCAAAGTTCAATATTTGTCATGTTTATGTTTTTGCGTTGTGGTTGTTCCTCAAGGTTCAAAGTTCAATATTTGATTTCTTGGAAATCATGTGACTTTTCATGATGTAGCAGCATGGATTTTGAGATACGGTTGACGACAATAGAAAAAGGGAATATTCTTTCTTAATAATTTGAAAGTTGTCATTTATAGCAAGTATGGCGTGGAAATCTGTGTTTTCAAATATGAAGGGACTTGTTATTAAATGCATGCTCGATTGTGATCATATCAGAGTGATGCCACATGAGTGAAGATTAATGATGATAATTTGTGGTAATCATGGGTAAGATTTTCTCGACTATTTTAAATTGAGCAGTTGTCTTGTCGAGATTGTCATTTGTGAATAAGTTTTTAGAAGAGTTTTTGGAGCAGGAGGAAAATAGACTATGACAAGGGTTTTGCAGATGACAGAGGATGGAAAGAAGCAAGCTAAGATTAAAGAAGAAAAACTTGACTCTGAAGCTACACATTCCATTGGTGGCCAAGTGACCAGGTCAAGATACAAGAAGAATTTTCAGCCACATGCCGCTCATCTCATTCTTGATTTGGACTCCAAGGAAGTACAGGGAAATATGACAACCCCTATTTCTATTGCTAACAAGGTCTTAGCTGATTCTGATGCCGCTATCCAGGATTCACGGGTGCTTGATGTTTTGTCTAATGTGGATAATGCTACATTGTCACCTTCAGGAGGGCCTTCGCCCATGCAATCCAAGGATCTGATTGTGGCTCCTTAATGGTTAAGTGATTCAATTACCAAGAAAAGAAATATGGTGCCTATTTTGGTGTCAATGGAAGATCTCGTGAGTAAATGTTTGGGAAGAGCAACAAAGCCTAAGCGGCTAAAAATGGAGACCATGATTGGTTTTGATGAAGGCATAAAACATTGGACCGCAGACATTGCCAAACCAGCATCTGATAAGAATGCTGCCACCTCCTTAGAGGCTGATTATACTATTGAGTGAGTTGATTTGGTGGTAGGAACCAAAGCAGTTGATGTGAAACATTTAGAGACTTTAGCCAAAAGGATTATCTCTCGCACTTGGATGGATGAAAAAGATAAAGTAGAGTTCAAGCAAAGTTTAATGCAAATGGCTTAATACATTCACGCTCTGTAGAATATTCCACTACCATTGTCCCAAGCTCTATTCCCTTTAGTTCAAAATCCCCTGGTAATCAGAAGTTCTTTGACGAGGTTCAACAAAACAAGATGATTGCAGAGATTTTCTCTGAGTGGCTCACATCGATTGTGCATCAAGGAACTAATTATATACCCGATTTAGTTCAAATTTTCAAAGATGCTAATGAAGTTACCAAGGAATTGGATGCCGACTTAATCTCATGGCAAAAAGAAAAGATTAAATGGGCAGTGATTTCAAAGCAAATGCACGATATTCAGCGCTATGGCTTGATGAATTTTCTTGCCGAAAGACAAGTGCAAGGGTTAAATGAAGACATAATGTTCATATTGAAAGAAATCATAGAGTGGCATAACCAAATCATCGAGCAAGGTCATAGAAAATCTGCCAGTCTACGAGGCGAACTAACAAGCCTAAGAACAACCATGCAAAAGGATTTGCACTACGTAGATGTCTAGTTTCTTAAGGAGGAAAGCCATACTTTGGAAGATACAACAAAAATGATCAATCAATTTAGCAGTCACATTAAGAAAATTAAAGTGGAGAAATCCTTAGCTGTGGAAGATTTTACGAAAATTTCCAAAGTAGAGTCAATGCTCACAGTTTGCCTAGATCACTTGGATTCACACAGGGATAAAGTACAGATGGTGAAAAGGATGAAAGAACTCTGGAAGCAAAGGGTAATACACATTAGCCTACCACATGTAGTGGTAATTCATGAGTTCTCGAAGGTTCATCGAGAGTGAAGCGCAGTGAAAGTGATTATGGTGTCCGTCCAGAATAACAACCTGGGCAATCCAACTGAAACAGAATCGACAACATGACTAGCACTGCTGGCAGTTGTTTACCAGCGAGTCTAGTTGTCTCTTATTTTTAGTTATGAATTTAGGGTAGTTTCTCATTAACTCTTTCGAGTTAATTTTACTTTTGGTTGAAACTATTGGTCTGGCAACCTATTTATAGGCTTTGTAATGACTTTGATTAGGTTCACTAAGTTTTTGAAAAAACTATCTATTTAATTTTAGCTGAAAAATTTGTGTATGTGGAAAGTTGAGGACCATTTATGAATGAAAATCAAATGATAGTTATCTTTGACTTCAAATCTATGTGTTTGGTGTTTGAAATTTGATTTATGTGAGAATCTATTTCAAGAAAGGATTTGTCATAACTTTCTATGTATGCAGAAAATATCAATGGAATTCATCTTTTAAGCTTTTTCATTTTGTTTTAGTGTACATGTGAAGTCTGTCAGCTTTATACAAAGAATTATATATGAATCAATGCTTGCATTCATTTGGTGTTGACTGGTGAATGTAATTACCTTTCTATGCTTTCTAGTGAAAAGTATAATATTGGTTTTGCATAAATTGGAGTTGACTGAATATTTATTAAAGGGAGTTGTGTTGGGACTCATTAAAATTGAGTCAATTTTGGAGGCCCAATTCAAATTTTTTCTTTGCATTTCCAAATAAGTGAGTTTGAATGGCCTAGTTTGTTAGAGGTCAAAATGGAGCCGGTTGATTTTAAGAGGGTAAGGCTCGAAAGACATGTCCTACACCTTTCATTTGGACTATGTAGTGATGTGCAACTTTTAGAATTCAGTTTGGAGAATTTTATCAAGTACCCATTTCGAGGGTGAGCTGAAAGTGCATTTTAGGCACAAATGCAATTTTTATTGAGTAGCCTACTTTGAGTGTTTGTATCTTTTGCCCTGTTGATCATCATGAATAATTTCAAAATGGATTCAATTGTATGCATAAATTTGAGTCATCCTAAAAAGTTTCAAGTCTTTATGAATCCATTTGTTTAGTTTTCAAAGATCAATCCGTTTGCAGTTTGTATGTTTTGGCAAGTCCCTATTTCGACAGCTAGTCGGAGCCCTATTTTGCACAAGTGTAAAATTTGCCTCAGTGAGTGTCATGCTAAAATGTTTATTTTGGGTTAATGCTGGTATAAATGAAAAGCTATGTTTCAAATTTCAATCCTCTACCAATCCGTTTAGTCAGTTTGCAAAAGGGTTCATTGAACTATCATTTTCAGTCTTCCGCACTTTCAATGTTATATTAGTTAATGTAGCCATTTTCATGAGCACACCATTTGCATCCTGTCAGTCTTGTGATCGAACTAAGAATTATATGTTTTAATATGTACTTCAAGGTACCTATGTTTCAAATTTGAGGGCCTATGGAGGTCGTTTGAAATTTTTGAGAAAAGCATCATATGTTGCCAAAACATTGACTTCATCAGGTCCGCAGTGTCGACAAAGCTAGTTGGTCATTTTCGCCGATTAATATCTCTTCGCTCGAGATTCGTCTTGAAAAACCGCTTCGCAGAATTCATCCTTGTATATTAGAGTACACACTTGTCAAATGGTGAGTTCCACAAAGGTGTTTTGACCACTTTGAAAATTACGTCTTCGTGATTAAATGCGAAAATGTGGCGTAATTGCTTGAAAGTTGCAAAACTCGATTTGGTGATCCAAAAATGTTGCCAATTGTTTCCAGAGGTGTGTTTGAGGTGTCTGAAGCTTTTCAAAGGTCAGTTGAATGAAAACAAAAAATTTTTTAGTCATACCCACTTTGGGGCCCGACCTAGCCTATGCCCATGCATTGTTTTTATTGGCGATTTTTGCTTATTGGAGGAATTTCAGAACACTCAAATAATGATGCAAATCACCAAGTCAAAAGTTAGGAAAAGGATGGTTAATGAGTGTTTGGGGAATATATGATCATTCATTAGGCATAAAACTTGGTGTATATTTTCATTTATAGGGATACAAAGAATGCACATTTGAAAAGGCATGTTCAGTGGCCACAGTGAGGCGTGTAATTATGACATCATCTATAGCTGTTGTTATTATGAACTCAAATAGATCTAAAGATATGTTGGTAGATGAAAGCTGTTGGTCTGATCCAGAATATTGTGAGGCAACCCAGAATTGGTATTTTATGGCAAAAACGGTCTCAGAAAAGAATGCCTAGAACTTTTCAAAGGAGTTTGGCATTGACCTTGTCACTATTTGTCCATCTTTGATTTTGGGACCCATGTTACAGCCAACTATCAATGCCAGTTCTCTTTTGTTGTCAAGCTTATGACTGGTGATTCAGATACACGTGATAACAAAATAAGCAATATTATAGATGTTCGAGATTGTGCAAAAGCTCACTTACTTTCTTATGAAACTCATGTTGCAACAGAATGATATCTATGTTCAACTAATGCAATTACAACCGAGGAACTGGCTGGCATTCTTCAGAAGCTATACCCACAATATACTTATCCCAAAAAATTTGTGGATGTAGGTTCAGAAAAATTAGAAATTGTGAGATTATCGAGTAGAAAATTGCAGGAATTGGGGTTGGAATTCACAAAGCTGGAAGAGACACTTGTTGACACTTTCGATTGCTTTCAGAAAAGGGGTTTTTTAAAGTGAAAGCATTCTAAATATTTCATGAGTTGTAGAAAATGTGAAGCATGATGTGATTTGGCAAAGCCTCCCTCCTTGTTGTGCGTGGCATGGTGACAGACAGTGTTGAAACTCTCAAGCAAATACAAATGGTTGTTTGGAGGCCACATTCAATGTGCACCAAATGGAAGTTGGCATCCTATGTAAAGGTTTTCAAACTCCACGCTATGATCCCATCTTCCCTCTGCGTGGGTTTCTACATGGAATGGTGAAGTGTTAAGAAACTCAAAGAAAATTAATTGCTAGAGCTATCCTTTGTGTGAGCATGTGGTAAGGAAACAATAAAACTTAGGACCAATGCAAATTTGCAGTTAGTTTTCCTCCTTCAGCAAGAATCTCCATGCCATGCATCCAACTCCTCCATGTGTGGAAGAATGGGCAATGTTAAAACACAAAGCTTTTGAGTAAATAGCATTGGCAGGTGTAAATCTTGCTTCCACGACCTTTCCAGCATTGTTCCCGGCTATGGTGTTTCTAAAAGGGTATTTGGAATAATTCAATGAATGCAAAGTTGCAGAGAGAACCCTCAAAACTGGCAGTTTTAGGCAAAATGAATTATCCCACATTCACTAGGAAGTGGGGTATTTTGATATTTATAACCAAATCTCTACATATCTAATATGTCAAAGCCATCAAGGCTTTTGACGAACGGTGCTCATTGGATGCCCAAGGTGGGCCCACATGCAGGCATGGATCCCTAGGCGACTAGAGGAGGTGATAGGTGATAATAGGTGGAGCCCACGCATGCACACTTCTCGAGGCAAATGGGTGAATTTTGTAGAGAAGGGTTGGCTTAACTAGTGAGCAGGTTGTAGAGGATCCGACGAAGTGCATTGATTAGCAGGCTGAAGGTTCTCACCAGTTAGAGGGTACGAAATGGCGAAAGTGAGTTGGCAAAAATGCAGCAGTGGTAAAGATTGAGCAAGTTCGGGTTGATTCGATGGTCCACACAGTTTCATGAGGCAAAGATGCACGAACGTTAGAGGTTGCAAAATGGCGAAAGCGAGTTGGCAAAAATGCAGTAGTGGTAAAGATTGAGCAAGTTCGGGTTGATCCAACAGTCCGCGCAGTTTTGTGAGGTGAAGATGCACGAACGTTAGAGGCCACGAAATGGTGAAAGGCAAAATGCAAAATGGTGAAAGCCAGGTGGCAATGATGTGGCATAGAGGTGGTGCCTAGGTGGATGACAAGAAAGCGGAAACGTGGTGGAGTGACGAGGTGTCATCCTAGGTGGCACCCAGTGGACCCCATCAGCCAATCAAGTCCCGCCACATGGCAAGGCATCGGGCCAAAAGGGAGGCAAAAATCAAAATTAAAATCATGTTAATTACATAGTGTATACTATATGAATAATTCAAAAATTTAAATGATGTGCACACATAAAGGATTAATTCACCCAAGGCTATATTTTTGGCTAAAATATGAACTATTATATGTTTCCGAAAAGATCTCAGTGTGAAGAATCCAATTATGTAGTCAATTTTGACAAAGATCAGATATTTTGGGAGAAATTTTGATGGGAATGAAATTCAATTAGAGAGGAGACACTTGGCAAATTTCAGTTGCAGATTTGATTTTCTTCCCTCTCCTTCTTATTCCCAATTCTTCTCATTTGTAAGGGTTCCAGAAATTTGGAGAAATGCTCCAGATTTGATGGCTCCCATTTTCTAAAAATCTTGACCCAAGTTTGTAAGTTCTATGGTTTATTTCAGGGTATAGAGGTTGTAGTGCAGTGTTGTAAATGTGGTTTTAGTTGTAGGTCTTACTTGTGTCAGGCATGAGTAATTTCCACACAGTATTGTCTCTAGGTATGTATTTCATTATCATAAATTGAATCCTCAAGGAGGATGAAATTTGTCAATTTCAAGGAGATTGTTGTGGCTATTTATAGGTATCCTTCAGTGAAGGTTTTAAATTCTGTAGTCAGTCATAAATGATGAAATATGTATCTAGATCTGATAAATTTGTGAATGAATCAAATAGTGCATTAATATAAGGTATTGATGCATGAGTATCTTGTTTAAGGAAAACAAACTTGCATCTATGATTTATATTTGTAGTTCTTTGTGTGACTCTGCTGCCCAATGAACAAGGCACTGATCTTTGACAGATTTGGGGATGGTTTCAGATATACATTTTAAAAGATAAATCTATTTCCCTTTATGTTTAGGGGTTTGTGTTCCATTCTTTCCAAGCTCTATTTCATCTTATTGTTTGTACAGATCTAGCCAATCTGTAGTGTTTCCTAACCTGTTGAGCTCGTGAAATGATCTATTTGCTTATAGTTGATTCAGTTGTGTGTTTGTAATTGTTGTATTCAAAGCATCAAAGGGTGTCCCCCCCTAGGTCTAGTAGAACCTGAAGTGCAGGAGGATCAATTAGGGTCCTATGTTATGTTGTCCAAGCCCTGATGTGTTTTGTAGACTAAAATTGGCCATTTCATAGAAGGATTGTAGGTGTTCTTGGGTTATCACTTTTGGTGAACAACAAGTTGTACCTTAATTCAAAGGTTAATCAATATAACGATTTTCCAACTATTTGGTGAAATTAGTCTTTCATTTCTTGGGCTAAAGAGTATAAAAATTAAATAAATTATGAGAGACAAATCTGTTCACCAATAGATCTTAAGGTGAGGAGGCTCCCTCATCATTCACATTTGTCATCCAGTCTATGCAACCAATCTCCTACCTTTTCTTCCTCTAACTTCCTTCTCTCAGAGGGATATGATGCATTCCATGCATATGGTGAGACAAGTTACACTCATCGGTGGGATTAGATCTATGTCATCTATATCCTGCATTACACCAATGTGGCTTCCTTGTTTGAGCAGCATATCTTCAAATAGGCACATGTGATCTGGTTTGGGTACTCTCATTGTCAATCTTCTCTTCATCCAGTGTGAGTCTTGTAGATTGGCATCCAATAGCATACTAGTGACCTGCACATACTTCTCCTTTGGTGTTGATGTGATTCTTGATAAAATTCCCCCTCTTCATCACAATCAACAACCCAACATCTTGCCCACATATAGATGTCACCATTTACCAGTTGTTATATCATACAAGTCTCCTATCCATATCTTTAACACAAGTCAAACACTAACCTGTGTATCGGTGACTCCAATGGCCATTATTATAGGTGACATCAAGGACATCACATTTGGTATGCATCAATGATAGTATTGTACATACATCTCCCATACCCATTGCCATCCTATACTAGTTGATATCAATGACAACACAATACCAATAATCTCCCCCTTTGGCATTGATGTCAACACATGTAGTATCTGGCATACTACAAATTCTTTCTCCCCATTTGACAACAATGGAAAAGGGTACTGAAATAATTTCTCTCCCCCTTGTGTCTACCGGGCACTGATAGATTTTTCTCCCCTTTTTCTCTACTGGATGTATCTTCTTCTTTAATCATCATTTGTTACATCTTCTCAAGTCATAATACTTGAGATGGAGGGGTCAACCACTAACTGACACCAATTGTTCAACAACCAACTCTATATGAAAGTTGAAAACACATGCATATACAAGTATGAAACCAATTGAAGGCCCATGTGTCAGTGAACACAACATACCTATCGGTCAAGCTGCATCATATCCCCTTGACATGCAGAGTTTATTCTAACCCCAAAATGTTGATATCAAGTGTTGAGGCTAACACTGATACCAATTGTATCTCTTTCAATACCAAATGCATGTTCTCTTGTGCATGTAAGTTTCCCTCTTAGCAAGCAACACTCCTGATGATCTAGTTGTGATTTCAATTGAATAGGCATTGAAATATCTCACAATCCTGAATACCTCCAAAGATACAAACATACCAATACAGCAATAGACACTTGCACACCCTCTATGTCCAACAAGTATGATACTAGTTAGAAAACATGGCTATCAACTCCCCCTGAGTCATGCATCTCAATCGACATTGTCGGTCAGGTAAAAAACCAGAGCTCCAATCTTCACCATATACTAGTTGATTTGTGCATATGTGATCAATCTAACGATCTATCATCTCCACAATTTCCACCACAACATATGACATGATCCTAGGTGTACACAATACCATACAATATCATCATCATGCCATAAATCAAACTGGTTAGCCCATAAAGGATGTATGCATACATAATCAACAACTGAGCCATCACATGTCATTCAGGTCTTCTCCAATACCACCTGAGACATAGACTCCTCATTTCATGCTATCAAGGCTAATGCAATGATCTTGAACCTCATTGTCCTACATAAACTACAAGTACCTGTTAGAATTCATACTGGTAACATGCTGCACATAATGGTTTCTTGTACTGGTCTATCACTACCAGAGCACCTTCCTATAACTCTTGTCTTCTTGTGTCAATTTTCATTTGATGCCAATTGCAAATTTTCCAACCATTGACACATGTAGCAGTGATCCATCTCTGATTTGTAGGTGTGTAGCCAAGGCATCCACTACACACACTTACCATCTCATTTCCTTCCTTCATATCGACAACAAATAATCCTTTTAACTGCCCATTTTCACTGAGGGGGTGAATAATGTAATCAATAAGTAACTCCCCCTAAGGTCATGCATCTCCTTTAAGACTTAGGATATATCACTTGTACATTCAATATGCAATGTCCGTCCATGGTTGCATCTTCTTGCTTCTTCCTCCATACCTGCATGGTATCATTCTTCTTCCCAATTTCAGTCTTAGGAGCTAGTGTTACATTCTTTTGCTGATTTTCCCTTGTACTATAAACATTGTTGTAATATCACAAAACCTCCATGCCATAGGAGTAAGTGGGAGATCTCTTATTAAACTAGTTTACACTTCTTCTTTTGATTATGCCATTGTAGCTAGCTATCGGTCTCCATAGATTCCTTGCATGTGCAGGAACTCTATTCATCCTGTTCCATGGGGATCTTTGTTGCTCATTTCTTTCATTGCTACCTCTATACTAAGCATGATTATTCCTCTACTTACCATAGAACTATGAGTTATTATTCTTGCATTCATAACTTCTATGGCCAGATCTATTGCAGTTATAACAAACCCTATTTGCATAACCGGTAGAGGAAATATGCATGTTTCTACTCCTTGATACATTTTGCACATATGCATGATATCTATGAGATCCTAGATTGTTCCTTCTAGATCACTTTCTACATTCTTTTGCCCTATGGCCATAACCATTACATGCAAATCAATAACCAAAGAAGGAAGGTTTATAACTTACACACTTATTCTGCAATGCATGGGGAGATCTTATCATTTTGGCATCCCCATTTCTACTTCTCTAGGGATGGACCCTAGGTTGTCCACTCATTGCATTTCTTCCATCTAGTCTATTCTTCTTCCACACTTGCCTTGACTTGTGGGCGGTAGCATTTTCTTGTCCTCTACCGGTGGGAGGTCTTCTTTGTTGTCTTATCATGTTCTTGTTTCTGGTGAAGCTGCCTTATCCCATCTTCCCTTTTCCTTTGGGATTTGAATTGTTTCTCCTTCTTGTAGTATTGGTCTCCATCCTTGTCTGCATGTCTTTACCAGCTGTGGTTAGATCAACTTTCTTTTAGGGAACATTTCTAACTATGAAGGTCTTACCCATGTTATCTTCATTTAAGGAGACAAACATAATGTCATTATGGGGGACATTCATGCTAGTGGAGCATTCACCGACACCACTTCCTAATCCCCTGGTATCCTTGGCATTCTTTTTCTTTTTCAACATTTTGTCCAGGGCATCATTGCTGCCATCAAACTGGATTCTTACCTTGAGCTTATCCTGACATTTCTCAAGGTCATTTCAAAGAATCTCCATTTCTCCTAGAAACTGTTGATATTCTTTATCCTTGACTTCTAGCTTAGATGCTAGATCATTACATTGGCACACCTTGGTGTCTTCTTGTTGAGTCTTTAATTTTGAGACATATTTCTTAGATTCTTCAAGGCATCTGATCAACTAGTTCTGCTCCATAATTGCAACATTCTTGAATAACTTGTACTCATTCCTCAGTCTACTAAGTTCTTTAAGTGCACTTACAAGTTCTCCTTCAAGATCTACTTTTGTTTCTTCTTCTTCTTCACCTTCACTATCACTACCAAACACATCTTGTTGGTGGGATCTATTTTACTTATCACTTTCAGATGTGTGTTCCTAACTTTTTGTCTCTTGGTGCATGAAGAGATGAGTTTCTTCATCATCATTACTGCAACTGTTGACTGATCTGCCTTCTACACCTACACATGTATCTGCTAGACTATTCTTCTTGCTTTCACAATTTGATCTAGCAGTGGTAGGCTCATTACCATAGAGCTTTTTCAATCTATCCCACAAGCTCTTCGTAAACTTGCACTTATCCACCTTTGAAGAAACATCACTAGATAGTCTACTAAATATAGCTTTCATGGCTTTTTCATTTCACCTAGATCTTCTTTCTTCTTCAAGACCGGTGGGAGGACTGACATGACTAGGGAGACCATTAACAACTGACATACAAATATCATACCTTAGAGAGGATAAGTAGACTTCCATTCTACAAATCCATATGGAATAGTTTGAACCATCAAATACCGGAGTAGGGATTGACACTAAATAGACCATTGTGTCCTTAAGACAGAATTTACCCAAGCTGGAGAAAGCTTATCAACCAGGAACTGAGGCTCTGATACCAATTGTTGGACACAAGATACTAGATACCCAAAAGGATTCTCTACAAAATATTTTCTCAAAGAGAAATGTTTTCATTTTAAATGGCCAAGATAAACTAATATGGGTTGCTTCAAAAGATGGGAATTACTCAATCAAAGTAGGTTATCAGGCCTCCCAGCAATTGGAAAACCAAATGATGAAAAACAAAGCCTTTTCATTCTGCTAGAATAACTCAGTTTTACCCAAAGCGGGTTGTTTTGCATGGCTAGCATTAAGAAAAAGGATACTAGCAAGTGATAAGATGGAGAAACTACATATTGCTCATTCTTTCTAGTGTGTCCTATGTGATGAATAAAATGAAGTAGTTGATCACTTGTTTCTTAATTGCCCTTTCTATCAAGACCATTGGTTCTTCATCACGAATAAACTAAATTTGACAATGCCACTCCCTAATTCACTATGGGATATGTTCCAATCTTGGCCTACTCTTTTCTCTTCCTCGATGTTGGTAGGTATTTGGAAGTGCACTCTAGCCACAGTAATTTGGTGAATCTGGTGGGAAAGAAACAAATGGATATTTAGTAAAATTTTCACCCCTTTACACAAAGTTTTGGAGACAATAGAAAAATCCATCTCAGAGTTGGTTAATGCCAACATTAAAAACATTAGAGGTCAATATCATTATTCCCCTTGGGATGATACCATTAAAAGAGCTTGGAATGGTCTGACCATCCCTTCCTATTTTTCTACTTATAATCAAATTCCCCAAGCATTTGATAGAAAAAGCATCAAATGGAATCATCCAATTTTTGATTATGTGAAGCTTAATTTTGATGGCTCCTCTAGAGGCAACTTGGGGCAATCAGGTGTGGAAGTTTGTATCAGAGATTACCTGGGAGATTTGAAGGCTTTCAAATCTATAGCCATACCACTAGGTACAAACAACATAGGCGAAGCCCAAGCCCTCCTTACTAGATTAACAATAGAAAAAAGGATGGGATTTAAAAAATTGCATATTGAAGGAGATTCAACTGTTATAGTTAATGTATGCATCAATAGACAATCCTCCAATTGGAAGATTTCTTACATTTTCAAGCAAATATGGTCACTACTCGATCAATTCATCAAATGTTTCATCTCTCATACATACAGAGAAGGCAACGTACTAGTAGACCTCCTAGAAAATATGGGTTGTGATAAGACAAATGTGGACTCTTCTAATCCAAACTACAACCTAGAAAAATTTCTATTAATAGAAGAAACTATTCACAAAGAAAAGGTTAATATGTGTGATGTGGTTTAGTATGTGTGAGGTGATTTAGAGAAGGATACAAATTGGCAGTCGGGCTAGAAAATTGGGGGGTATCTATGTGAAGTCAAATTTATTAATGAGAGTATTGATGTTAATTTAATCTCTCATCATCACTAAGTGTTATTTACAATTAACCCTGATTTAAAGTGTGAATCTATATCTACTATTGTAAAGGCTAATTATTACCCACCTACGAGAGCTCACTTTATAGTTATGATTACTCGTGTGGACTATAGGCTAAATATCTCACCATTCACATGTTTTAATTTGCAGACTTGTGGCAGGATCTTAGCATCAACTTTTGGTTAGGATCACTATAACACACATGCAAAATGATTTATCACAGCTACAGTTGTTTTCTTAGTTTGAAGGCCATTTGCTTCACCTTTCTCACATGTACCAGTTCGTAGACATGTGGTGGATCCTTCGTACATTCGTTATCATCCATTTAATATTAATAACAAGGCTTGGTACCTACTATTGTATCCACAATATCACTAGAAATAGTGAAAGCCCTTTGAAGTTGCTTGCAATCATAATTTAAGTGAAGGAAGGGCTTTCTGAGCTACTGAGAAGGGGCAATTCTGATGAATCAATGATGAAAAATTAGTACCAAAATGGTACTAAGAGGGGGGGGTGAATCAATACTAAGAAAAACACTTTTCCTTGTATCAGTTTGACTAAGAACACTACACTTGATTGGCAAGCAATAACATAGGTCTAAACCAAATTACTACCAATTAAAAACAGTGAAAGACATAAATCGGTAACTCAACTTTCCACACAATCTAACATCTTATTTCCACTTCACCCATATGCATACACCAGTAATACTTCAACAAAAATGTAAAGACTTACTGGTTCAACATGCTTTACTGCTTAACAAAGAATAACAAAGCATCACATGAAAAGTATCACACATAACACACATATTTTTCACATGGAAACCCAACTAGGAAAAACCACGGTGGGGATGAATACCCACAAGTTGTTCTTTGAACCCTTTTAAAGTCTTCTCTATTAGGAGCCTGTTTCGGTTAAGGACTTTACAATAGGTTTTGCTAGGAACCGATCCTTCTAGGGATCACGCAGTTAAGGGATGGCTAAAATACCCGGTTAAGGGTTAAAGCCTGTTAAAGGTTACCTTGTTAGAGGATTTTAAGAACTCAATGATTTTGAGTCACCCTATTAAAGGATTTATAGCAAGCCGGTTAAAGCTACCCTATTAAGGGATTTTCCAACTGTTGAACTGGTTAGAGGTCAACAGGTATTACAATGATCTAGTAACAACACTCAATGCTAATGCAGATCTGCTTTAGTTCCTTCCTTCTGCACTCACACTCTACAAGTATCTATTCTCTTATCTGGTCTAGCAAGAATCATGTATCTTTGCACTTAGATACACACACAACATTTTCCAACAACCTCAACATGAAAAACAACATCGACCTTATAGGAAATAGATAGGTCAGTAGCATAAACCCTAAACCCTAAACATTTAGGTTAAGCAATTCAGTTAGTTCAATCCTAACTGTTGATCATATTGCATTGATTACAACAGTCTTGAATAGATCTCAAGACATTCTCCAACGTTCATTCTTCACCACTTATTAGAGGCTGATAACCCATCACGCATTCTCCATCGTTTACAGAGACTTCACACATTCCTGAGGTAGATAGGATCAATCTCCTTCATGCAAGATCCTTCATGCGCACAAGGCTAACATGGCAACACAATATGTTATTCATTAAAATGCTAGTTCATCATACGATGTCATCGGTTGAATCACATAGGCATAGAGCACTTCAACTAGAAACCCTGAAGCTAAGATTACCAACTGGTAGTCATACCATATGAAACCTTGATACAAAACATTCCATATATCGGTTCACATTCCAACATACCGGTTCACTTGGATAAACATACCGCTTCACTTTTTCACATATATCAGTTCACATTTCAACATACCAGTTCACTTGGACAAACATACCGCTTCACTTTTTCATGTATACTGGTTCACAACATCATACCGGTTCACTCTTCATCATATTGACATCAATGACAACATACAATATCACCATATCAACATACTCTGCACACATGCCAACAAATTCTGGGTATTAAGAAATTAACATAAGGGGAAAACAAAGAGTTGAGGGGGTAGCCGAACAGACCCATATAGTTCTCAAATCACCATACATTGAGAAGCTTCAATTTAGAAAGTGTAAGTGCAATATGGACTATAAGCCACGAAACTACAGAGTCAGGATCTCGGTGGTGGATTGGGAGCATCCATTTTATGGTCACATCATTGATGAAATATTGGGACAAGTATTTCATGTTCAAAATAACCACATTAGGAGAAGTGTGAAAAGGATTTTAGGAGAAGAAATCATTTTTCCACAGGCAAGTAGACTTATCTTCCCCTCATAATTACTATCAATTTTTCCCTCTAATGCGCTACACCTCCTATAGTCATTAGAATTACTGGAGATTTTAGCAGACATAGTGGTTTGTAATTTTTTTCTTCCTGCAAACAAGTTAATTTTTGTCGTTCAAAAGTATGACATGTGGGAGGGTGAAGCTGAAATAGGAGGACTTTTTCCTAGGTTTTTACTTCAAAATGGGCATGCTTATATTGTACTATATGATAGCATAAAAAACTCCCTGAAATTGGAGAATTTTAGGTTTCTCCAAATGACACTGGATAGATACCATAGAACCTATGGTTGTGATTTAGTTGACCCCACCAAGAAAAAAATTAATGCTCTGTTAACGTTGCTAAGTAATGAAGGGTCCAGAGTAGTAGTTCAACCTCAACAATAAAGTATCCCTGATCTCAATGTTATGCCAAGATTGGGGGATCCCCAACTTGGCTAAGAGGATTTACAAGATAGAGATACACCTATAGAAGGTGTTCAAGAGAAACAAAATGTGCATTATGTGGCTCCAGTAGCCATGGAAGAATAGTCGGATTCCACTCTGTCTTTTTTTTTTGTAATCATGCCTCCAATTTTGCTTCATGAACAGAACATAAGATTAAGGATCTGTCAAATTTGTCTCTTGTGCATGAAACATTTTTGTCCATGGGGGATAAAGATGTGCTTTTTTAGGGGTAGACGCACAAGAATATTTTTCAATCAATGCTAAGGAAGAATGGCAATTTTTCCACATGGTCCACCAAGTCTATTTTTGTGTAGTAATAGAGATCACATCATTAGACACATCAAGAAAATTTTGATGGGAATTGGTATTATTAGCTTCATGGTGACTCATCATACTTTGGTCATGTCTACTAGGCCTCCACACAAATTAGTATCCTTGAGCACTTTCCTAAGTCATGTGGTCCAGGCTTTGAAGTTTGATTTGATTTTCCTTAAAAATACGGCCTACAATTGCCCATTTAAAGCTCACTTGTCAAATCCTTAACCTTCTTTCTCCTCTTAAACTTTATCACTATGTATATTACACTCAAGCATAAATGTTGCCCATCTTTTAGCTCAAATTGTACGATGATAAGCAAATAAAGTTTATATGATTATTCTTATATAATGTGTATGATTTATCTTACAAGTTCGGATATTATTGAAATTTTTATATTTATTTTGTAAAATTATTTCAAGGATTTTTCTTAATATTTTATTTATTTATTTATTACATAAGTTCAAATTTATAATTCGTGAGATGATATATGTTTATTACACATTAATTAAAAATAAAAACAATTGAATTAAAATTAAGAGCATTTAATTTAGTTATTATGTATCACGTGAAGTCTAAAATGTTTTCACTTACCATCTTGAAAATCAAGTGTGTGGTTTAACTCTAGTAGATTTTAAAACATTTCAATGTAGACCTAATATCTAAAAATATATAATACACATTTGGAGCACCTTTTTATATAATTAAAGCAAGATTAATATGGTATCTATTTACATCAATATTTAGGCACAATTGCTTATACATTTTATCTTCTCAAATACTATTAAATTTGTATCTTAGGGGTTTGACAAAAAAAGAATCAATCAAAAATTATTTCACTTTGGGAAGTTGTTCTTAAACATCATCAGTTAGCTAATAATGCATTAGGATAAGTTAAAAATTAATATTGAAGCTTACTATAGATTGTCTTTATGTACCAAAATTCAAACAATAACTAAGGTCAAATCCACAATTTCTTAGATCTCTTCAATCAATCCAAAAATAACCAAGAACATCAAATGGTGAGTTTCTAGATTTTAATGCATTTTCTTGATCAAACATGAATATTTTTACATTTTAAAAAATCACTTACAAACATCTCACACAACATACTTGCATCATGCTTCCAACTAAGTAGATTTACATTTTTTTCAATTTATTCCTATGGTAATTGTTGAGGCATTTAATCATAGAATGTTACATTAGGAGATTTAATTTTCCTTTATGTTTTCGTAAACTCAATCCTACATGCATTAAGGATTTTCCTAGAGGATTTTCTTCTAGTTTTACTATTGATTATAACTTTAAGATTATAATTTGTATTTTATCTATATTATTCTTTATCATTTCAAGATTTATTTATACAAGGATCCAATAAAAAAGCGTAATTTTCCTTCAAAAGTATTTACTTGCTAAAATTATCATATAACTTATGCTTCAATTAATTTGCAAATCCAAATTGGTTTCATGGATAATAAGAATTATGAGAAATCTAATTTTGATCATGACACATATGTGAGTAAGAAAGAGATTTCTACCATCTCACAAATAATTTTCTAATAACTTGTTAATGGTACTTCTTGTTGAACACAACAAAATACTGAGAGGGGGGGTGAATCAATATGTCATTAAAATTAAGAACAATCCATTTGCATATTATATATCAAATCTAATGAAGAATTGAAAGCAAAGAATGCACCACAACATTGCACTCAAGGACACCAAGATTTTTACATGGAAAATCCAATAAGGAAAAAACCACAATGAGAGTTATCTCACAATATAAATGAACAAGTATTACAATATAGTTTTAAGGATTGTTGCCTAAGTAAGCTCATCACTCCTTGATGGATTTGTTGAGAATGGTACAAAGACCAATTAAGGAGATTCAATATCTTAGAGTAGGATACATGAAGATTACAATGAAAAATATGAAGTTGAACTACTATAAGAGATGCACTTGACATATGTATATGTTGCAATCTATTTTTCACAAACTTACTCCATATTACAAAATTTTCACATATCACAAATGTTGTTTTTTTATGTATATCCTACACGACATCTCAAAACTCAAATTAGGTCAACTCCAAGATGACATTTAGATGAAACATGTGATACTACATAGGTTAACTCCAAACACATGCATAATGAAATAGAAGGAGTTGTGGATCAACCAAAGGTATAACTGGGCACAAAAACATTCAAAAACATCATCCAAAGAAAATATAATATGTTAGGATCAAACCAAAAGTGAAGGAAACAAGGTTGTTGTCCCATCATAAGTAGCTTCATGAAAATTGTCAATTGCACACCTATATGCCACAGGGGAGAGTCCAAGAACATTGAACCAATCAATATATGAGAAATGTTACAGACTATGCACAATATACCTACATCATTCTTATAAAGTATTTGACTTTTAAATGCTATCACAAGTGGAGAAACCCATTGAATAGATAAAAAGAGAGCATCATGGACTACCTTTAACACTTTAACACTTTAGATATTGCACTGTGGTACATCAAAACATCTCAAAATTGCATGGGTGAACCCTTATACCACTCTGACGATATCCTCATATCCACACAATCATATCAATCATGATGGAGGAATTAGAGCATTATAGTGAACATTTGAGATACTTATCCCTGTTATATTGAAATTTGAAGAACAATTACTTCAAATTTTTACTATAGAAGATGCTAAGTCATCAAAATATGGGAACAACCTCCTTGATAATTGAAATATTACCTCTATAACTACAAGGCAAAATTTTGTAATGTGGTGGAATATGAACCAAGACACAAACATTCTGTCTTATGAAGATATATTATTTGTCTTAGACAACTTTTCTGAACAAGACAAGTATGAGAAATGACTCAACAATCATTCATCTAACTCCTTAAAAAAATCAATAACCAATCAACGTGATTCCATTCCTCATAAAAGCATAAAAAATGTGTAACTAGCTTGACCATGCACATACCATACTTATGAACTATCTTACTGTCAGCTTAAGTCATGAATAAATCTATTGGTCTTTTGGATTGTCTTACTTGTCCTCATTCATGTTGATCTCATGTCCCTATTTGTGACAAATCATATCTATCAAATATATTGTTCTCACAAACATGCTTTTATCAAATCTTTTCTCAGCCCCTTCAACTATATCAATCCTTCTTTATACAAGTATGATAGGACATCAAGTTGTCATCAATTTGATATCAATGACAACATATATTGCACATATTGCCAACAATCTCCTCCTATGTCATTGATGGAAATACACATTTATTTGTAAGTCTTATGTCTCCCTTTGACATCGAGGACAAAGGGCATAATATCTCCTACTTATTCCAACCAAAATGGGCATGCACTCCCCCTAATTGTATGATCTTTACCAAAAAAACTCTCTCCAAGATGGAGATGCCCCAATAATTGATTCTATATACATAATATTTTGAACAAAAAATAAAAATTGATATTGTAAGTATCTACAAGTCTATACAAATCCAAAAAATTTTGATCTATAATACCCTTACAAATAACTTAGATGGTATAATACTCTTGTATAGTATCTTGATTTGAATAAGAGTTGATACCCAGTTTGCATTAGCCAATGAAAGAAAGTGACTCTAATATTAAAATTAAATGTATAAGTCCTCTGCCTCATCCAAACTATTGTGATCCTTCATATTTTGGTCAATCATCTCTACTTCAACTAGTACTCTAGATAATGATTCAATTTTTAGGTTGACTACTTGCCTTAGTTGATTGAAGTGATTCTTTATTTGTTCTCTCTCATCTTGAAGCAATGATAGTTGTGAATGGACATTTTCTATTTCAGCTCTAGTTGATCCATCCTTGTCTTTTAATAGAGGGTATGTGTACCAAGTTGTGGTACCAAAAGGGGGTTTTAAGATGCCATTTTTGTCTAAAATCAGCAAAGCCTGAACTTCAATGACAAATTGAAGATAGTTACACTCTAAATTTGAAGATGCAACAAGAACAAGAGTCAAAGTGCTTTGATTCTACTTTCTAAACTACTAATGTGTTTTGAAAATGGTGGAGATTAAGGGCTTAAAAAAGGAGGCCACAAAAAGTGGTCCTATTTTTATGCAAAAAACATAATATAGTGTCCATTGTGCCCCCCCTAAAATGTTAACTTTTTTTTTGAATTTTTAAAACCGCTTCAATGAGAAAATAGCTAACACCTTATAGTTTATGCCATATTTTTCAGCTAATTTTTTAATGAGTATATGATTTTTTACTAGCTTTCAAAGTGGACACATCCTGAAAAACAAAAATTTGAGGGTTATCCCCCCTACAATCTTTGATAACTAATCAAAAATCAAAACTTTTTTTTAAAATTATGTATAATGGAGTCTAGTTTCTAAACATTTAAGTTTCTTCAAAATCCAATGAACGTGTAAAAAGCTATACCCAAAATAGTGCATGTTGGTTTTTGATCAAAAATGGGCACACTAACAAAAAAAATTATAGATGAAAGCCTTAATGAAATCAAAATGTGAACAAAATTACATGCTTGGATAGCTAAGAGAGAGATTGAGGTTGCTATGTTTTTTTTTTAATTTCATTGAAACATGTGCAAACCCGATGGAGAGCACGACCAAAAATATGTAAAAAAATTTAATCTTTTGATAAAAACATGTCTCAGGCCTGAAATGGTCATCCAACCCTTTGGGTTGGATGCCCAAGTACAATCCAACCCAAAGGGTTGGTGGTTTCCAATCCAAACCATTTGGCGAGTGCCAAATGCACAATTTCAGTAATCAACATGCTCCTATTAGCATTCTTCAACTATGTATCTCACTCTCTTTATCATCCCCAAACTCTAGACCTATCTTTATCCCTCTCTTGTCACTCTCACTTCTCTCTCCCCTCTCTAGGTAAACCCAACTTCTCTACCTTTCATTCCTTCCTTAACACCATATCTATCCGTGACTCCCTCCTTCTCTCTTCTTCTCTCTCATTCTCTACTTATTTCACTCCCCTTCCACTCCATTCTCTTGGTCACTACCTATCCCTTCTATCTTCTCTCTCCCCATATCTAGGTCTCTTCCTCCCTCCCTATTCACCTCACTACCTCTCCCTCCCTATATTATTACCCACCTCTCTCTCCCCCTGTAGGTATCTCACCTAATTAATTGTCCACCCTCTAGTTCTCTCCCCCCATCTCCATATTTATCACTCTCTCCCTTACCCCTATCCATTTATGAACTGTCTCCCTATATTATCTCTCTCCAAACCTATCTATCTCCTCATTCCTTATGTCTCTAAATCCATCCATGTCTACCTCTCCATCCATCCCCTCTTAGTCATCTCTTTTCTCTTCTATATATTCCCTCTCTCCATTGTCTAGGTTGTCACCTCTCCCTCCTACTCTTTCTACCTCCCTCTCTCAAATTTATAGGTTTCTCCCTCATTCCCTCTCCACTTCTATACTTATCCACTAATCTCATTAGGGACCTATCTTTAAGCCCCTCTATCTATCTCTCCTCTATCTCTCCCATCTAGGTATTTAATCTCTCCCTCATGCTCTAGATATCTCATCTCTATATTTATCCCCTCTCTAGTTCTCTCCCTTCCTCTCCACCTCGCTCTCCATAACCCCTTGCCCATATCCCTTTATGAACTCTCTCTTTCTCTTATCTCTCTCACCAGCTCTTTATCTACCAATAAATCTAGACCTATTACTCCCCCTTTCTTCTCTTTATTTTTTCTCTCTCCCCTCTCTATGTCTCTCCTATACTCTCTCCCTCTCTCTCTCACCTTCCCTCCCTCCATATCTCTTCTCTTCTTATTGTTTCTCTTCACTCTCTTTGTGTTCTCTTAATGAATACCTCTCCCTCCTAACTGCTCTTTCCATACTGATTTTTCTTCTTCCCTCCATCTTTACATATCTACATCTCCCTCTTTGTCTCTTAATCCCCTTGTATCTCCTTTACCTCTATCTTTCCACCCTAGGTCTCTCACCTCTCTCTTCCTAGGCTCTATATCTCTCTCCTTGCTAATTCTTTCCTTTTCACCTCCTTACCCCTCTTTCTCTCTTTGTGCACTTATCTCTCTTATTTTATTCTCTCTCTCCCTCACCTATCTACTCTTCCCTCTCTAGGTTTCTCAACCACTCCATACCCACCTCTTCCTTTCTTCATAGATCTCTCTTTCTCTTTATTCTTCCCTTTCCCCTCTTTTTTATCCCTCCACTATATAGGATTTAGATAATAGGTTGTAGGATATAAGGTTTATGGTATGCGGTAAAATATTGATGGAACATTGTTGAGGGTAGATAGGGTTGTGGGTAGTGGTTGTATTGATACTTAGGACACCATATGACCCCACACGACACCATATGACCCCAATGACACCATATGGTGTCGTAAGGGGTCATATGGTATTGTTAGAGGTTATATGGTTTCCTATGGGGTCATATAGTGTTCTATAACCCCTTAGGACACCATATGATCCCTAACGACACCAAATGGTGTCCTAAGGGGTCAAATGGTATTCTAAGGGGTCATATGGTATTATATGAAACCTTAGGACACCATATGACCCCTAACATCACCATATGGTGTCCTAAGGGGTCATATGGTGTTCTATGACCCTTTAGGACACCATATAACCACATAAAACACCATATAATCCCTATCAACACCATATGGTGTCTTAAGGGTTCATATGGTGTTCTATGACCCCTTAAGACACCATATGATCCCTAATGACAACATATGGTATCCTAAGGGGTCATATGGTGTTCTATGACCCCTTGGGACACCATATGATCCCTTAGGACACCATATGACCCCTAAAAACATCATATGGTGTCTTAAGGGGTCATAGGGTGTTGTATGTCCCCTTAGGACATCATGTTCTAAGGGGTCATAGAATATCATATGACTCCTTAGGACACCATATCACCCCTAATGATATCAAATTACCCCTTCAGACATCATATGGTGTCTCTAGGGGTCATATGGTATCCTAAGGGGTCATAGAACAACATATGACCCCTAACGACACCATATGACCCCTTAGGAAACCATATGACTCCTAATGACACCATATAGTATTGTTATGGGTCATATTGTGTCATAAGGGGCTATATTGTGTCCTAATATGTCATATAATACCATATGACCCCTTAGGACACCATATGATCCCTAACGACACCATATGAACCCTTAAGACACTATATAACACCTAACGACACCATATTGTGTCTTAAGGGATCATATGGTGTCACAACTGCTCATGTCATGTACTAGGATATTAAAGGGGGTCATATGGTGTCCTAGGGGGTCATAGAACACCATATGACCTCTTAGGACACCATATGACCCCTTAGGAGACCATATGGTGTCATTAGGGGTCATATGGTGTTTTAAGGGGTCGTATGGTGTCATTAGGGGTCATATGTTATCCTAAGGGATCATATGGTATTCTATGACCCATTAGGATGCCATATGACCCTTGAGCACACCATATGACCCTTAATTACACCATATAGTGTCGTTAGGGGTCATATGGTGTCATAAGGGGTCATATGGTGTTCTATGACCCCTTAGGACACCATATGATCCCTAAGACCACCATATGGTGTCATAAGGGGTGATATGGTATTCTATGACCCCTTAGGACATGATATGACCCCTAAGACCACCATATGGTGTCCTAAGGGGTCATATGGTGTCGTTAGGGGTCATATAGTGTCATTAGGGGTCATACTTTGTCCTAACATGTCATATGGTGTTCTATGGCCCCTTAGGGAACCATATGAACCCTGAAAACACCATATGGTGTCCTAAGGGGTCATACGGTGTCCTTAGGGGTCATATGGTGTTCTATGACCAATTAAGACACCATATGACCCCTTAGGACATGTCATATGGTATCGTTAGGGGTCATATTATGTCCTAAGGGGTTATATGGTATTCTATGACCCATTAGGAAACCATATGACCCCTAACGACACCATATGTTAGGGTTTATATGGTGTCTTAAGGGATCATATAGTTTCCTAAGGGGTTATATGATGTTCTATGACCCCTTAGCACACCATCTGACCCCCTAAGACACCATACAACCCCTAACAACACTATATGGTGTCCTAGGGGGTCATATGGTGTTGTTATGGGTTATATGGTGTCCTAAGGAGTCATATGGTGTTATATGACCCCTTAGGACAAGCTATGACCCTGAATGACACCATATGTTGTCTTAAGGGGTCATCCAACATCATTAGGGGTCATATTATGTCCTAAGGAGTCATATGGTGGTCTATGACCCCTTAGGACACCATATGACCCCTTAGGACACCATATGGTGTTGTGAGGGGTCATATGGTGTCGTATGGGGTCATCATATGACCCCTTAGGACACCATATGGTGTTTTTAATGGTCATATGGTGTCTTGAGGGCCCATATGGTGTCCCAAGGGGTTAGAGAACACCATATGACCCATTAGGACACCATATGTTGTAATTAGGGGTCCTAAGGGGTCATAGAACACTATATGACCCCTTAGGACACCATATGACCCCTTAGGAAATCATATGACTCCTTGGGATACTATATGGTGATGTTAGGGGTCATATGGTATCCTAAGGGATCATAGAATACCATATGACCCCTTAGGACACTATGTGACCTCTTAGGACACCATATGACATGTGCTAATGGGTCATATGGTGTCTCAAGGGGTCATAGAACACCATATGATCACTAAGGACACCATATGACCCCTAAGCACACCATATGACCCCTTAGGACACCATATGGTATTGTTAGGGGTCATATAGTGTCCTAAGGGGTCATGGAACACCATATGACCCCTTAGGACATAATATGACCCCTAAAAACACCATATGACTCCTAACAACACCATATGACCCCTCAAGATACCATATGGTGTCCTAAGTGGTCATAGAACACCATATGACCTATTAGGATACAATATGACATGTCCTAATGAGTCATATGGTGTCTCAAGGGGTCATAGAATACTATATGACCCCTAAGGACACCACATGACCCCTTAGGACACCATATGGTGTCGTTAGGGGTCATATGGTGTCCTAAGGGGTCATAGAACACCATATGACCCCTTAGGACACAATATGACCCCTAACGACACCATATGACCCCTTACGATACCATATGGTATTCTTAGGGGTCATATGGTATTCTAAGAGGTCATACACCACCATATGACCCCTAACAACAACATATGGTGTCATTAGGGGTCATATAGTGTCTTAAGGGGTCATATGGCATCCTAATGCATCATAGAATACCATATGACCCCTAAGACCATCATATGGTGTCCTGAGGGGTCATATGGTATCGTTACGGGTCATATTGTGTCCTAAGGGGTCATATGGTGTTTTATGACCCCTCAGAACACCATATGACCCCTAACAACACCATATTGTGTCCTAAGGGGTCATATGGTGTCCTTAGGGGTTATATGGTGTCCTTAGGGGTCATATGGTGTTGTATGACCTCCTAAGACACCATATGACCCCTTAGGACATGTCACATGGTGTCATTAGCGGTCATATGGTGTCCTAAGGGGTCATATGGTATTCTATGACCCATTAGAACACCATATGACCCCTAAAGACACCATATGGTGTTTTTACGAGTCATATGGTATCCTAAGGGATCATACGATGTCCTAACAGGTTATATGGTGTTCTATGACCCCTTAGGATACCATCTGACCCCTTAGGACACCATATGACCCATAAGGACACTATATGGTGTGCTAAGGGGTCATATGGTTTTGTTAGGGGTCATATGGTGTCCTAAGTCCATTTTACCCCTTAGGACATCATATGACCCCTAACGACATGATAGTGTGTCCTATGGGGTCATCTGATGTCGTTAGGGGTCATATGGTGTACTAAGGAGTCATATGGTGTTCTATGACCCCTTAGGACACCATATGGTGTCATGAGGGGTCATATGGTGTTGTATTGGGTCATATGGTGTCCTAAGGGGATATAGAACACCATATGACATGTCCTAAGGGGTCATAGAACACCATATGACCCCTTTGGACACCATATGGTGTCGTTAGGGGTCATATGGTGTCCTAAGGGGTCATAGAACACCATATGACACATTAGGACATAATATAACCCCTAACAACACCATATGACCCCTAACGACACCATATGACCCTTAGGACACCATATAGTGGTCTTAGGGGTCATATGGTGTCCTAAGGGGTCATAAAGCACCATATGACCCCTTATGACACCATATGACCCCTTAGGACACCATATGACCCCTAACGACACCATATAGTGTCGTTAGGGGTCATATGGTGTCTTAAGGTGTGATATGGAATCCTAATGGGTCATAGAATACCACATGATCCCTTAGGACACCATATGAGCCCTAACGACACCATATGACCCCTTAGGACACCATATGACCTCGAACGACACCATATAGTGTCCTAAGGGGTCATATGGTGTCCTGAGGGGTCATATGGTGTCCTTAGGGGTTATATGGTGTCCTTAGGGGTCATATTGTGTCCTTAGGGGTCATATGGTGTCCTAAGGGGTCATAGAACACCATATGACCCCTTAGGACACAATATGACCCCTAACAATGCTATATGACCCCTAATGACACCATATGACCCCTCAGGACACCATATGGTGGTCTTCAGGGTCATATGGTGTCCTAAGCGGCCATAGAACTTCAAATGACCCCTTATGACACCATATGACCCCTTAGGACACCATATGACCCCTAGTGACACCATATGGTTCCATTAGGGGTCATATGGTGTCCTAAGGGGTCATATGGCATCCTAATGGGTCATAGAATACCATATGACCCCTTAGGACACCATATGACCCCTAGCAACACCATATGACCCCTAATGTCACCATATGGTTTCCTAAGCAGTCATATGGTGTTCTAAGGGCCCCTAGGACACCATATGACCTCTTTTAACATCCTAGTACATGAAATGACCACTTGTGACACCATATGACCCCTCAAGACATAAGATGATGTCGTTAGGGGTCATATAGTATTCTACGGGGTCATATGGTGTCGTTAGGGAACATATGGTGTCCTAAGTGGTCATATGGTATTCTATGACCCATTAGGGCACCATATGACCCCTTAGGACACCATATGACCCCTAATGACACCATATGGTGTCATAATGGGTCATATGGTTTCATAAAGGGTCCTAAAACACCATATGACCCCTTAGGACACTCTATGGTGTCGTTATGGGTCATATGGTGTCATTAGGGGTCTTATCGTGTGCTAAGGGGTCATATGATGTCCTTAGGGGTCATAAAATAGAAAATGACCCCTTAGGACACCATATGGTGTCATTAGGGCTCATATGGTGTTCTAAGAGATCATATGGTATCCTAAGGGGTTATAGAACACCATATGACCCTGTAGGACACCATATGACCCATAATGACACCATATGACCCCTTATCACACCATATGACTTGTTACAACACCATATTTTATCCTAAGAGGTCATATGATGTGCTAAGATAGATAGTAATGGTTTCCAAAGGTGTCATATGGCCCACCATGCTCATGCACATACCTAGAGGGGGAGAGATGCGTGAGAGACAAAGATAGGGTGAGAGAGAGAGAGGGTTGAGATAGATGGAGAGGGATAGAGAGAGGTTGATAATGAGTTATGGATGGAGATGTAGAGAGGTGGAGAGGGAATGAGGGAGAAACCTAGAGAGGGGTAGAGAGTGTGTGATGAAAAGCTGATGATGTAGATGATAAAGATAGAATAAGAATTAGTAGGAAAGGGAGACTAAGATGGGGATAAGGAGGGAGAGGGAGAGAGAGAGGGAGAGGGGAAGAAAATAATGGATATTCCTATAAATGGGAGGGAGGGATAAGAGGAGAGATGAAAGAATAAAGAGAGAGAAGAGTATGAGGGGATTGAGGGAGAGGTAGACATGTAGGGACTACAAGACCTAGGGAAGGAGAAGATAGAGAGGTGGGGGGGAAGAAAGAAGAGGAGGAGAAAGTTAAAAAATAAATAGGGGTAAAGGGGGAGGGAGATAGAGGGAAAGAGAGAGGGATAGAACTAGAGAGGGGAAAAATAGATAGGTGAGCGAACTATATTGGGAAAGAGAGATGAGAGACCTAGATGACAAGATAGAAGAATGTGATAAATAGAGGGGGGGAGAGAGAGGTGAGTAATGAGACATGATGTAGAGGTAGATAGGTGGAGAAGAAGGAAGTGATAAACCTAGAGAGGTGAGAGAGAGTTGATTACCTAGAATGTAGAGAGAGAGAGAATAAAAGAGGAAGAGAGAATTAAAAAGTGGGGGAGTGAGATATATATGGGGGTATGTATGGTTGGGGAGGTAGAGAGGGATAGGGGAAGAAATGAAGGGAGAGACCTAGAAAGGGGAGGGAGGGAGAAGAGAAGAGATAGAATATCAAAGAGAGGAGTAAGAGGGGATGGATGGAGAGGTAGACATTGAGGGAGTGAGTGACTTAGATGGAATGAGGAGATAAAGAGGTTAGGGGAGGAATAAAAAAGGTAGGAGTTCATAAAGGGATAGGGTTAAGGAGGAGGGATAGAGAAGTATAGAGGGACAAATAGAACTATAGAGGAGGAATATAGATAGGTGAGAGACCTGGATGGCTAGAGAGGAGTGAGATAGATAGAGGGGGATAAAGAGAGGAGGGTAACGAGACCTATATGCAGAGGTAGATAGAAGGAGAGGAAGGGAGGGAGAATCCTAGAGAGGGGAGAGAGGGTGGGATAGAGAGGTAATGACCTAGACAATGAAGATAGAGAATAAGAGAGGAAGAGAGAAGATGAGAGAGTGGGAGAGGGAGACAGAGAGGGAGAGAGGAAGAATGGAAGGTAGAGACCAAGAGAGGGGAAGGAGGGAGAATAGAAGAGATATAAGAACAAGGAGATGAGTAATACAATAGAGGTAGACATGGAGGAAGTGGGAAACCTAGTGAATGAGGAGATAGATAGGTTTATAGAGAGAGAGCAGAGAGGGAGAGAGTGCATAAATAGATAGAGGTAAGGAGAAGGGAGAGAAAGATAGAGAGGAAGGGAGAGAACTAGAGGGTGGACAATTAGATAAGTGATAAACCTAGAGGGGGAAAGAAATGTGGGTAATAATATAGGGAGGGAGAGGTAGTGAGGTGAATAGGGAGGGAGGGACAACCCTAGATATGGTGAGAGAGAGGATAAAAGGGATAGGTAGTGACCAAGAGAAAGGAGTGGGAGGGGAGAGAAACAATAAGAGAGTGAGAGAGAAGAGAGAGGGAGAGAGTCAAGGATAGAGAAGTGAGAGAGACAAGAGAGGGAAAGAGATAGGTCTAGAGTTTGGGGAAGATAAAGAGAGTGAGATACATAGCTAAAGAATGCTACTAGGAACATGCTGATTACTGAAATTTAACTGTTTAAAATTTTATATGATCCTCTAAAAACTAGAATCTACATTATAAGTCCTATAGAGCTATACTTAAATGTTATATTTTATGTATTTATTCTCCTTCAGGGGTGGATATAACTTGTGCCCAGATTGGAAAATCTACACACTCACAAAACCTTCACATTAGGCAATGCAAAACATTTGGTCTGCACCAAATTTGGTGCTCACGAAATGCAAAAATTAACTTTTCACATTTGGCATGTGCCAAATTTGGAGCTCGCCAAATGCAAAAAATTGACTTTGCACATTTGACGTGCGCCAAATTTTGCGCACGCCAAATGTGAAAAATCAAAATTTTGTATTTGGCGAGTGCGAAATAGGGCGAGCGCCATATTTGGCTCTCGCCAAATGGTTTTCTTGGTAGAATACCAACCCTTTGGGTTGGATTTTCCTTGGGCATCCAACCCGTAGGTTTGGACGACCTTTTCATGCCAATGATGCATTTTTATGAAAAGATAAAAACTGACACCTTTTTGGTACAACAACTTGATGCACTTACCCTAGATCATATATCCTATTCATTTGTGTTATTTGTCACTCAATGGGGTCAATCTGATCATTTATGCTCCTTGTGGAATTTGGCCATTCTAGACAAAATTGATATAAAGAAGTGAATACATCTACACATCCCCAAAAAAATTCATATTCTCTTGCAACTTATTATGTACATAAGCAATCCAGTCAAAGGCTTTAACCATTATTTTATCATTTATCTTTGTCAAATCCTCTTGCTTTTCCTTTTGTTCAATATGAGAAGAATGATCTTTGAAAAAAATCATCAAGAGTTTCAAATTTTATTTTAGAGGTAGAGAAGAATCATGTTTTGCCTTAGGTAAACTGTCTTGAATGATCTTCACTACATCATCTATTGACCTAGTCTTCTCCAAGTGTTGTTACAACATTTATTTTCATGTTGATGAGTACAATATGTCTCTAAGTTGTAACTTGTGAAGGGTAGATATGTTTGACAAGTCAACTTGTCCTACATGAGTTCGAGTTTGTAGCAATTGAGGTGTCACTAGAGGTTAAAAATGCATCTACAAAATTAATAGGTCCTTGAATGAGTTTGCTAAGGGAGAAAAGGTGGGGGAAAATTGGGCATCCCAGAAAAGCAATATGAGATCAATATGCACATCTAGTATCTATTGTTTCTTCATAAATAGATGAAAATGTGTTGATACAAAAACATACCACCATGTCAAAAGTGGAATTAGACATGATTTATTTTTCACAGTTAAAACCTTAAAGGAAACTGCATACAATTTTAGACCTTGATAGATCAAATAGCTTTAGCAACATGCATACATTAAGATTCAACATTAGAAAATCAATAAACGGAAAAGAATAAGAGAGAATATATAAGGACACAAAATTTATGTGGGGAAAACACTTTCAAGTAAAAAAACAACACACTCCAAAAACATAGAGCTATTGTATTATTCACTAATAGAATATAGTTATAATACAAACTCCAAGCTCTAAGTCTTTACATGGACATTTACATCCTACTCCATCTAGAAGAAAATCTAGTAGCATAAGCTCTAAAAAATGAACTCCTCTCTCCTAATCTCTTATCACAAACACTTGTATTTATAGAGCTTATAATGCAAAAAGTATCAGCTTCTCAAATGTGTCCACATTCAGTGTATCTTCAACATGTAATATAGAAACTCATTTTTGCATAGCTCCTGCATAAATAACATTTTTATTAAGTATTATTTAATCCTCACATGCATGACATCCAATATGAGAAAAAAAATTATTTTGTCAAATTACGACTTTGCATTTTACTCCAAGCCTATCTAGGTGGAAGATTTAGTCTTATTGAGAATCATTCCAAATTTGTGCTCAAGGATAAGACAAAGATACTGCTACATGTCAAGAAGGAACTTTGAGGATCTCTTAAGTAGAGCTCCTCTTCAAAATTCCCTACTTATGACAAGAGTCACAATCTCCCATTCTCATCAATGCTAATTATAAATCAACTTGCCATCAGGTTTTGCAATGTAGCATAATAGTTCAAATGGAAACTTATAATCTATCATTGAATGAATAAAATAAGAAACATAGGACCATTTAGTTAATTAAATAATTATCCTTGGTATTCCTAAGGTTGAGGCACCTTAATCCTAACAATCTCCCACTTGAAAAAGACCTTATAGGAGTAACTGGAAACACTAAGATTTACAATACTAGTGCCACCCAATGATAAATATATCATCACTAACATCCATGATACCACATAGATATAGACCATGCTCTCATTCTCCAACAAGAAACTAGGAACAACATCCAAGATGTATACCATCTCAGGAAGAAAGCCCCATCATCCTCCAATGTGCCACCTATGAAAGAAAGTAACAAACCAAGGTGAATATGCACCAGTCTAAAGATCACAAGAATAAGATCCTAGTGATGTCAAAGGATATAGGATACTACCACCACTCCACTATTCTCATGACATATATAGAAACTGTAGTATCCTAAATTAGGCCTAGCAGATAGCACATATATGACACTTAGGCATTGTGCCCAGTGCATTTATGACAAGGTCCATGTTAAGGATTTCGCTACTTTGATAACAGGGACTTAAAAGAAAAAAGTGTCCACAATCACCCCAAAAGTCTATTTGGGACTATCTTAGTCTAGAAGGTAGTGCAACATGCAGACATTTGCATGACACATAGACATCTCAACAGATTCCCTAATACAAAATCACATATCCTACATTAGGTCTTCCCCGATACGTATCCCTTCACTTGAGCACATTCGTAACTATATTCCTACCCATTTCCTTGAATAAAAACCCCATCCTTTTACTCTTTGTGAGCTATAGACACTCTTGGAAAATATATCTCTAATCATTCTAAGGAATTACTCTCTCACGATCTTGGCTCTCATGTTTTGGTTCTCATTGTGACTACTTGGCTACTACCTTACAACAACATGACTATATCGAGCTTTGTAATGCTCTCATATCAAGAGAGGGGTTTGGATATAAATATTTGTCTTCTCTCTTATCTCTTTTCTCTTATCTCTTCATCTCTAACATTGCATGTTTTGGAAGATTGTATCTCTAAATGTATCTATTGTCTAGGTGCATTTAGTCTATCATTTTATCATTTATCTTGTATCTATTGCAATAGGGGTTTTCCTTCATTAAGAAAGTTTTATTTCTATTGCATTTATCATTTATCTTGCATCTTATGTAGTAGGGGTTTTCCTCCATTAAGAAAGATTAGTTTATATTATAGTTATCTCTTTTATCTGGTCTATCTATCTAGCTATTTGTGGCAGTGGAAACACCAAAGCAAAGGTTTGATTAAGGTAAACCCCTATATAGACCCAAAATTTTCCTCCATATCCATGTGCACATGTATTGAATAGGCTCTACATTTATAAGAGTGGATTTTGGGATTCTTAGAGAATATTTTTTAGGTTTCTGTTTGTACGGACGATAGTGTGGTGCACAGACATCCCCACAACACACTAGTGTCTAGAATCTGAGACTAAGAGGGTTATCTAGTATAATTTGTTCTATGCTTATGTATTTCTTTGATAAATACATTTCATTTATTTTTTATATACTTTAATACTCTATAGTTTAATTAGTTTAGTGGTTATTCATTTATTATATTTTAATCCCCTAGCTCACCTTTATTGCTAGTAAAGTGAGGTAGACGCACGTGGTTGGTTTTTTCTTTGAGATTCATCATCTTAGAGGTAAAAAATCCCATCCTCTATAGAAACATCAACAAAATAAACTTTAAAGCCCATAACCAAAACACAACTATGAAGTAATCATCCAAAAAATAAGATAGAACATTAGCCATAACAATAATCAAATTGAATGCTCCTATCCAACTGATAAACCCATATGAATAAAAATAAAATCCATGAATAGTGCTAATGAAACTAATCAATAATACCTTGAAGGTATCCAACATACATAAACTCATACCACTAGCACAAACAACCAAAAAATTGCAACCACAATCTCCATATGCAAACTAGTCGATAAAGAGAAAACATATCTAGGAACTCCCATTGCATGGGTAATGCCAAATCTAAAAAGATCAAAGGAATATTGACTCTACTAATCACAACACATATAAAGTGTAACCATGTAGTACCTATTGGAATCCAAGAACACTGAGAGGGGGAGGGTGAATTATTGTTCTGTTGGATATAATATTTAACCTTATTAACAAATCCACTTAATAAATGGTCTACATAAAAGAAAGTAACAACAAGTAATATTAATGCAACCACATGAATCAACACCATAACACAAAGATTTATATGTGGAAAACCTCAAAGAGGAAAAACCATGGTGGGATTTGAGACCCACAATATCTATCCATTGGCCAACTGAAAAAATATTACAAGAGGTGCTTGCACATGCAGGAAGGCACACTGCTCATCACAAAAGGAGCCTCACTGACTACAGATTCAAAGTACTAGATTAAAAACAAAAAATGAACTCAGAATGAGCATCTTCTATGCTAGATGACTTCTAGTTAAAGCACTATCTATATCAGTTATACTGTAACCTTCCTTATAGGTAGCTTAGATCGCTTCCCAAACCTCTAGACAGATAATCAAGATCAATTGTAGATCATTACATTCGCATTCTATCAATCAAGATCTCACTCATATACCATAAGAGAAACCTATCGCATCTCTTATCTATCATATCCTTAAAATGACCTAACCCAGACTAATTTATATACTCAATTACATAAATAAACACAAATGCCTTATGTTGGCTTACAACCATATTACAAATGATAAGACACATGTTAGCTTGAACAAAATATAAACATGAAACAATATGATCATTGCCACTTCCATGCTTGTTAGATCAATCTCCTATGTCGGCCTTATAATACTCGTTCCAAGTTTGCCGGTTACATGTCTATCGATTACCTTGATTTCCGGATCTCCCATGAAGTGTGTTGCTAGAAATGACAACACCTATAATCTGAATGAGTGGCAATTGCCAACAATCTCTCCCTTTGGCATTGATGGTGACACTCATGTGAAAAATAGATCATTGAAGTGTTGTATAGGTTCCTATCCAAAAAATGATCTCAAAAGACTTCTCCCCCTGAGCTATACATTACTTCTTATGTCCCTTGACATTTTTCACATCCATCTCTCCCCCTTTGACAACAATGCCAAAGACCGGGACAAAAAAAAAGGAAATGAAATTTTGTACAAAGCAAAATTGTGAATATCAGATCTAAATGTACTTGAAAATATCTAGATAAGCACTCTTCAAAAATTCTAAATAAGTATTCCAGCTAGATTTTAGAGTTCCCATAATTGATACAAACCCATTCAGAATGTAAGCGTGCAGTTCTTCTTCTGTTAGGGTTGACGGTGTGAGCATACTCATCTGGTCCATACATTCTCATTTATGAAGTAACAAGGTATTAATTCAGGGACTTACCAAACCTCTCAATTCTCTGACCCACTAGATTAATTTGTCCTTTTCCTTCTCTAGGGATGAAATTTTAGACTAAAAAAGAAAAATTTGACCATCAACATAGCTAGTCAATGATTTAGTACCATCAAAAGTGACTACAAGTTGTTCCATCTTGTCCTTATCCACCTTAAATTTATTATCCAGGTCTACTATAAGTTTTGTTGTGTCATTGCAAGACCAATATATGTGACTACATTGATGAAGAGCTTCATCAATCCTTGTCATCTCTTCTATCAGCTTAGCTTTGTCAGATGTAATCATATTATCATAGGGGACCTTTCTAGTTGTATTATACCTTTCCACTAATTGTCAGTTTGACACTTGTTGAAGAGTTTTATACTCTTTTGCAATATGCTTAGTCAAGTCTTTCAACTTACCAGATGGACTAGGTACCTGATCAAATTTACATTCTGGTGCATGTTGTTGCAAAATTGGAATAGCTTGCTCAATAACCTGATTATCTTCTGAACCTTCCTTCTTTAATTGCTGAGCTACAACAAACATCAATTCAAAACTACTCAATGTTCTTATTCCCAAAATGACCAAAATCTTCTTGACTGGATGAGTCAAATGCCAACAATGAGGGACCAACAGTTGGTGAGGGTGCATGTACCTTGACCTCAGTCTGTTCATCCTAACCTTTCTCCTTTGCCTTCAATTCAACTGCATCCTTTATCTTCTCCTCAACACCGGTGGCTTTGCCACTTGGTGCAGTTATTTATGTAGCCTCTACCTCATGAATTTCAATTGTATCAACATCAATCATTAGAGGAGGATTGTCTTCTACCAGTATGTTGATCTCTACATCCCATACAAGTGTTACTACTAGAGGAATATCCTCAGTTGTTTTCCATTCCAAAACTGATGGATCCACACCTACTATACCTTTACCTGTAGCTTCAACCGGGATGTCTATAATGTCAGACTTAGGCAAAATATCTGGTGATGTAAAGAAACCTAGTTTATCCATAAAGAATTTAACCCAAGCCTCATGTGTTTCATTCACAATTTCATTTACTCTCCCTGCCATAAGACTTATATGTTAGTGTCTACTTTGGAAAATTGTTTTGTTTGCAAACTCTAGACACTGCTGCATCTCTTCATCAGTTATAGCACCACAAACAATTAACAATTCCTGAACCTTAATATGCTTATCCTCCTCAATAGCCGATAACCTCCTAACATCTAACTTGTTATACAAATATGTCAGTATTTGATTTTCAATCTTAAGTAAGGCTTTCTTATATATGTCTAAGTATAACAAAATTGATTCTTCAATCTCCTTTTGTTACTTATCATCCATATCACTATAATAGTGTTGTATGTTACTCAAAATACCATCTTTTGTGATCTCATCAATTAATTCAGCAACAAAAAGAGGAGAAATAACCTTAACACTTTTACCAAATTCAAGAGTTTCATCTAGGTCTGATTTCTTCTTCTTACCAGGGGTGGGAACAAACTCCTTGGTTGGTTTCCTTTTCTCAGTAGGTTTCCTCTCCAAAATTTTATTCTATGCTACTAGAGGAGTGACTTTGTTTTTCTATAGCTTCCCTTCCTTGGGATTTTTCCTCTGAATCCTCTTGTAGATCTTAGGAATCTTTTGGGTTTCTTCCCCAGTCTTAGAGCCAAATTCAACAAGGGCAATAAAGGTCTCCAGTTTATTGCTCTTCGATATACCTTTTTCGGTTCCAACTTCCAGAGAAGCTTGTAAAGTTGCTGGAGGAGATGTCTCTACGAAACCAATGATTTTTTTTATCTCAGAGGACATCTTTTGGACAACCTATCCAACCTTGTTTATTTGTCCTTCTCTTTTCTTCTTACTGAAACCTATCTTTACTTCAGATTCCTTCTTCTTTACAGTACTAATGTTTTTCTCTTTCTCATCAACAAGGGCAGCTATAAGCATCTTGGCATAGAGATCCAAGATCTATGCATCAACCTCATAGCCCATTTTAGTAACCCAGATAGTTTTAGGTTGCACTACCTCCATTAAAGTTTCATCCTTTTTCACCATGAAGCATATATCGGTAGAGTGTTTGTCAAATATTCCCTCTTCTTCATTGCTTTTTGAAATTCTTTGAAATAACCCCACATAATGGAGTCTTTGTCCTATCCCAAATTCCTCAAGACATCCTTAATCTATTTTCCTACTGGTATATCAAAGGCCCATTACCTCTTACCAGATCCCAGTATCTCATTCAAAAAGAAAAGCATTAAAAAGACAACTGATGAGATTCCCATACTAGAATCTACCTTTCACTTTTCCCTTAATCTTTCCCAAATTTGAAATCAACTCATCACACATCCACTAACAAATATCATATTTCACATTTTCCTTTACCATCTTGTGTGTATAGTAGGTACAAGAACTAGAAATAGAGTTCAACCGGTTTGATTGAGTTACCTTGTATTCAATTACCATTCCTGCAAATTGAACATCTTTATCCCTAATGGTACTAATCCACATCGACTAGTTTTCAAAGGTGCCACTGGTTAGCTTGTTCACCTCATTGTTTAGAATCTTCCTCTTGCCTAGTGTCTATCTGACCTAAGGAAAACTAGGGATAGCACGAATAACCTCCTTGGTGATTTTGTAGGGCTAGTCAAGCCATATGAACTCGCCATGGAATTGGCTCAACACATATCGAATCATCTCATCCTTGAACTCAGGTATCTCCAAAATATCAGTGAGGCCCTAATCCTTCAAAATTTGAAATTCTAGTTTGATCAATCCATCCTTGTTCCAAAAAGTGGACAAGTAAATTGATTTAATCATCAATGATCCTAGATCCTCTAGAGTGCAGTGAATATATGCTCTCACATCTTCCACATAAAGAACTCCATCAGAAACCCGAGAAAATGCATCGATTGAGTCATCGTCCTTTGCAATTTGAGGGCATTTCTTAAATTTTGGACATGGACAATCCTTAATGTCCACCACAACAGGGGTAGCCACATTTTTGAGAGTGGGAGTAGATCTAGAATCAATCACGATTCAAAAAAGTAGCATGAAAAAGAGAGAAAATACCTCTCAACCTAAGCTAGTAAAATCCTTTCAAAATCTGCTCAGAAAATACTAGAAATCACTGGAAAATGCTCTAAATTGCCTTAAACTCTCTCTAAGTGTTGTGAGATTAGAAATGAAGAAGCTTATCCTTTTTATCCCGTGAAACCCTAATTCCTTATTGATATTAATGCATCTCAACATATGATATCAAATACAAAATCCATTATCTCATCACTGGTTATCCTCCAAGCTGATTTCACCAAGATCTAAAACAAGCTTTCAGACCACTATCAAGGGTAATGCAAAATCTATCATTCATTGTTAGGATTAATGATAGTTCCAAAGATACTGAGAGGGGGGGGTGAATCAGTGTCTAACCGGTTAAGAGAATATTTAACCTTATTAAATATTTTTTATTCCAAAATAGTGTACTGGTAAATAAGAATTAATGCAGTAAATAGGAATAGTAAAGATAACATAGAAAACACACCATAACACAAGATGTTTAGCGAGGAAACCCATTGTGGGAAAAACCTCGGTGGGATTTGTGACCCACAATATTCACTCACTGGCCAATGAATGGATATTACTTACAATGAGGGGCCTGCACATGCAGGAAAGCCAACTACCTAGAGGTCACTGCTCAATCTACAAAATGGAAGTCTCACTGACTTACAAAATGGATTATGAGAATCCAACATAATGTACTACTACAATTTAGCATTTTCTATGCTAGGTTCAGTACTAGTTTAAGCTCATACTATAAGCATAAACCTTATACAAAATTTGCCTTAATATTCACTCATCACTTCTACCATATCCATTATATGTCCATCCTTACAAAATGATTTACAAGATCTCATACATATATGAGTCTATTACAATATGCCATGTTGGCTTTACAAAAGATATTTACAATTAAATAAAATAAACAAAAGTTTGTTCCTATCGGCTAGAGTGCCAGTATACATTGTTGTCATTGTCGGTGAAGTGTTTGCCAGTGTCGGTGCCTGTCAGTGGTTTTACTAGATGAATGTCAGTTGGCTACTTGAAGGTATCCACAAGGTTGCCGATAGGTTGTCATCAATGACAACACCATCATTTCTCACTAGAGTGTAGAATGCCAACAATCTCCCCCTTTGGCATTGATGGCAACACTCATGAGAAAAATCCAAAAGCTGCTTCCAAAAATGAAGTCCAAAAGGTTACCAAAAAAAATGTGCTCCCCCTGAGTAGATGATCTCCTCTGATTAGCCATTTTTCTTTGTCCACTACTCCCCCTTTGACATCAATGACAAAGGCTGTCAAAAATTGTCAAATGAGTGCAAAATTTCACCTTGAACTTTGTAACTGGTTGGTTACAATCTAGAATATGTCAGCTAAAACCAAGTTTAAGCTCTGTATAAATCTGTTGTTGTCCTTCATGGTTGCCTCAGTTCTTTGGATTGTATCAGTGAGATGATGCATATGCTCCTCCAGTGACTTTTGACCTTGAATTAATGCCTCAGAGATATAAAGTTGTCTAATTTAGGACTAAGTTTATGCTTAAGCTCTCTGGCTTTTGCATTGATCCTTTCTTTCTCTTTCTCTAGCTTTTCCGAATTTTCCTCAAATCTTGCTATCTCTTGTTCAATAACTGATATAGGTTCAAATGAACCAATGATATTATCAGCTATATCATCTATCTCCTTTTGAACTTTTCTTATTTCCTTATCAATGTTCACTGTTAACATATTTGTCTTGCATGTATCCCTGTACAGTTCCTTATACTCCAAAATTGTTGTATTCGGTGCCGGTAAAAGTGTGTTAATGTGTTTCGTGCACTTCTTTATTGATTCCTCAAAGAATTTTTCTTTTTCCTTTTCCAATTTCTCTTTGAATGTTTCCTCATTTATTTGATCAACTGTCAGTATATTTCTAGTAATATATTTAGACAATGTGTCTAACTAACTTAAAAAATCCTTTACATTATCTACATTGCATTTTGGTGCAATCATCTTAAGAATAGGAATAGTTTCATCAATTGCCTTATAGGCCAATGCATTACAATTAGTTATTTTCTTTATTGAGTCCAGAAGTACCTCTGTCACATTAGTAGGTCTAAATTAGGTCAGTGAAGTACCAGATGTCTGACCAACTACCTTTACTATCTCAGTGCTTCCAGTGGGAGTAACCAATTTGCTTGTATCAACCTCTAGTGCATCAGTCTGAGTTTGCATTTCAACTAGCAATGGTTTCTCAGTGATTACCAGTTTTTCTATCTCAACATATACCTGTGCATCTGTTGGTTTCTTCGTATTATCTACTAATGGTATCTTTGTGTTATCCATGGTCGGTATCTCTATCTCTATCGGTTTTACTATGCCAACATCTACATTACTAGTATTTGTTTCACTATCCAAAGGTTGCTCTGTATGCATTATTTTCTCTATTTTCTCTGCTTGTATTCCAATCTCAATATTTCCTATTGGTTGCTCAATTTTTTTAGTGTTAGCAATATTATTTTTCACTTCAGTGCTATCCTTGTCCACTACTATGTTCACTTCCTGAGTATCAATGTTCATTGTGTATAAAATTTCTAACTCAGGGTTAGTGTCCTCATGTGTTGAGTGAACATTTTCAGTAGCTGGTAAGTCATTAGTCTGTACCAGTGGAGTAACCAAAGGTGGTGGTAGGTTTTCAGTTACTTTTATGTTGGGTATTCCACCTACTTTACCTTTCCCCTTGTCTCTGCTCTTCTGATAAACTTTGAAAGTTTTCTTTGGTCTATTCAACTCTTCTTGTTTTTCCTTCTCAACAAAAAAGATATCCCATTTTTCTATTGTTTCCTCTACAATTTCATTTACTCTACCAGCCATTAGGCTTACATGTTGGTGTCCACAAGCAAAAACTGATCTGTTAGCTTCACTAATAAGTTCATCAATCTCCTCTACAGAGTTAACCAGATGTACTACTAGAAGTTTTTCAATCTTGAGTTTTTTATCTAGCTCCATAACTACAATCCTTTTAGCATCTAACCCTCTATACAATTCATTAGGCAAATCATCTACAACTTCTATTAGTACTTTCTTGTAAATGTCAAGATGTAGAATAATGTTGTTCTCAATACTTTCCTTTTCTTCATTAGTGAATGTATTATATAGTCTGCTAACATTTGCCAAGTTCCCTTCATCAGTGATTTCACTCAATAAGAATTCCAGAGGTGGTATAACATGTTGTTGTTTCTTTTTAGGTGTCAACTTCTTTGCTGGTGGTCTTACTGCCTATTGCTTCTGCCTTGTTGTTCTTGTTTTCTTAGGTGTAGGAGAGGGTACTGGTAAAGGTTTTCTCTTCCTATCAACTCTCTTAAACTCAGTAGGTATCTCACTATCAGATGATGTACCAACCAGTGAGATGTGTGCTTCTAGTTGTAATCCTTCTAGGTCACTTTCCTTTATTCTGGTTATGTTCATGACATTTTCTTTTATTTCCTTTACTTGTTTAGATGCACTCCTTATGTACTTTTCTCTTTTCTTCCTTTGTTTCAATGTTTGTACATCACTCTCAATTGATTCTGCACTACCAAAAACCTTTTCTTCTAGTTCTCTAGGTGCTTCTAATAGGGCTTTAGCATAAGTTTCAATAATGTTTACATCTACCTCATACCCCATTTTAGTTACCCATATAGTTCTAGGAAGAACTGCTTCCATCCAAATTTCATCCCTTTTAATCACAAAACATATTTCTTTGTTGTACTTGTCTACTATACTCTGTGGTAGTCTCACCCTAGTTTTCATTTTTGCTTTGAAAGTTTTGAAGTATTATGTTATATTGTTTTGCTTGTCAATGCCCATGTCGGTGAATATTTCTAGCAATTGTTTGCCTATCGTTATATCATATCCAAAATCTTTCTTTCCAATACCAGGAACTTCTTTTGCGAAATATAACATAAGACATACCAAAAGATTGTCAAAATGAAATGTTCCTTTCTTATCTCCTTTTATCTTTTTCAGGTTGTTTATTAATTCATCTTTTAGCCACTCACGTACATCTATTTTTGCATCATTATTCACCATATCATATGCACTTTTAATGCAAAGACTAGAAATTGAATTAAGTCGGTTTGCATGTGTGGTCTTATAACCTAGGATCATGCTTATTAATCTAACATTTTCATCTTTGACATCATTTACTCTCAGGGATCTCCTATCATATGTTGCTCCTATTAATGTCATGATAGTGTTATTAGGAACCTTCTTAGTCTTATTTGGCCTGCTATCGGTGTAGGGTAAACCTGTCACTGCCCTAATTGCTTCCTTAGTGATTTTGGAAATTGAATCTAGCCAAAGAAATTCTCCATGAACTTTGCTAAGGACAATTCTTACTACCTCTTTAGGAAATTCAGGGATGTCCAAGATTTCCACAAAACCTAAAGTTTCAATTACCTTCTGTTCGGGTTTGATATTTCCATTTTCATCATAGATAACAGTTTTAAACATCTATGGAATCATCTTGTTTCACTATCTCGGGAATGATCTTAAAAATAGGCCTAGGGCATTTCACAACTTCCATAATAGTAGGGTTTGCAATAAATTTTGGAGCAGAGGAGGAAGCCATTAAAAATACATTGAGCTGCCTGATAATGGTTGAGTGCTTGAGAAAAATCGCTTCACTTCTTTTCCTTGGATGCCTTCACTCGTATTTCATGCTCTCTGAAAGTTTGAATGCTCGATGAATTGAAAAAGAGGGAAAAATAATGATTTATAATATCTTTTCTTCCAACAACTGCATTAAATGCTCGCTAGTTAAGTGAAACTTAACACATCTTCCGGTAGAGAAGAAATCCATCTTCTCACCATCTATTGAGAGTAATTTGCATGATATTCAACTTGCTGCAATACCCCCAAAGGGTTACTTCTTAGTTGGATGAAGAATCTCCCGTCAATGGAGTAATACTCTGTTCTACCGGTGAAGGAATAGTCTCATCAATATTATGATCTATCTTTCTAATCCATTGTCTTGAAAATTCTTTCTTTACCTCATCAACCTTCTCTTTGCCTTTCAAACTACGTCCTTTATTGTTTGCCGGTGAAGTCTTGCTTCTACAAAATTTTGCAATATGTCCAATCCCGTTACAAGCATAACAAGTCACATTGTTCTTCTGAATAGTCTTTCCATATCCTATGTCGGTTTGTGTTCTGCATTGATTAGATAAGTGCCCAAATCTTCCACAAGCATAACATCTTACATTCATTCTACAGTTTTCTAAATTGTGACCAACTTTGTTGCATTTGGAACATTTACCAGTGGGTGCATTAATGTTCTGATTGTTTCTAGATCTACACTGATTTTCTCTATGACCATACTTGTTACAGTTAGAGCATTTCCCATTAAATTTGTAAGCATTAGGTTGTCTTACCGGTTTACTATGATCATGATTGGTTGTAGTACCAGAACTTTCTCCAACTTCAAATCCAAGTCCATTAGTGTCTCCATTAGGTTTCTGACTTTTCAACATATCATCAAGTTCTTCTGAACTTTTCTTGAATTTCTCTTTATGTTGATTTGCAGTAGCCAACTCATTTTCAAGAATTTCCTTTTGTCTCATAAGTTCAATTTTATCATGTTGCATGTGCATCAAATCTGTCTTCAACATATCATTTTCATGACTGAGTCTTAGATTTTCATTTCCAACATCATTGAGTCTCCTAGTCAAGTCATCTTCATTCTTCTTTCTGTCTTCAATGTCTTTACAAAATCTCATAGTCATATCTTGCATTTCATTCCTCATAGTCATGTTTTCTTGCCTCAATTGGTTCACAAGATCATTAAGAGTTTCCTTTTCATCATCATCACTCTACATCTTTTCATGAAGTTCTTTTCTTTTATTTCTTGCAATAGTAAGATTCTCCTGAAGTCCTTGAATGAATTCCTATGCAATCCTTAGATCATCTTCAAGTTTGATATTTTCCAACTTCTCTGCATCATTGTCCTCAAGAGCTCCTTCTAGTTTCTTTCTTAAGTTCTCCATCTGTACTGGTGTCAGAATCTTCCTCAAGCTATTAGGCTTTTGAAAATAGAGGACTAGGCTCTGATACCAATTGTTAGGATTAATGATAGTTCCAAAGATACTGAGAGGGGGGGAGGTGAATCAGTATCTAGCCGATTAAGAGAATATTTAACCTTATTAAGTATTTTGCATTCCAAAATAGTGTACTGGTAAATAAGAATTAATGCAGTAAATAGGAAGAGTAAAGATAGAATAGAAAACACACCATAACACAAGATGTTTAATGAGGAAACCCGGTATGGGAAAAACCTTAGTGGGATTTGTGACCCACAATATTCACTCACTGGCCAATGAATGGATATTACTTACAATGAGGGGCCTCCACATGTAGGAAGGCCAACTACGTAGAGCTCACTGCTCAATCTACAAAATGGAAGTCTCATTGACTTACAAAATGGATTATGAGAATTCAATATAATGTACTGCTACAATTCAGCATCTACTATGCTAGGTTCAATACCGGTTTAAGCTCATACTATAACCATAAACCTTATACAAAATCTGCATTAATATTTGCTCATCACTTCTACCATATCCATTATATGTCCATCCTTACAAAATGATTTACAAGATTTCATACATATATGAGTCTATTACAATATGCCATGTCAGCTTTACAAAAGATATTTACAATTAAATACAATAAACAAATTTTTTTTCCTATCGGCTAGAGTGTCGGTATACATTGTTGTCACTGTTGGTGAAGTGTCTGCCGGTGTCGATGCCTATTGGTGGTTTTACTAGATGAATATCAGCTTGAAGGTATCCACAAGGTTGCCGGTAGGTTGTCATCAATGACAACACCATCATTTCTCACTAGAGTCTAGAATGCCAACATTCATTTCCCTCCCCCTAAGGATAATTCCTTAGTTACCAGATGTGTTTTCTATCGGTGCAGGAACATTCTGCTTTGCCGGTTGAGTAAGCGGTGAATTTTCCTCTGTCAGTTGATCATTAGATTTTATAACCCATAATTTAGAATGAGCTTTCTGGATTTCATCAACCTTTTTGTTTCCTTCTCATTAGATGTGTCATTCCCTTCTAGTGTATTCTTGCTTCTATAATATTTAACAATGTGTCCTATTTTTTTGCATGCATAGCAAGTAACATTGTTCTTCTGAATTACCTTGTTGATTCCTTGATCGTTCTTTGACCTACATTGATTAGCCATATGTCCAAACTTTCCACATGCATGACATCTCGCATTCATTCTACAATCTTTTGTCCTATGACCATACTTATTAAAATTTGAACACTAACTGGGAACTGCATTATGATTCTGATTTTCTCTATTCCTGCATTGAATTTCTCTATGACCAAACTTATTACAAACAAAGCATCTACCATTAAATTTGTGTGCATTGAGTTGTTTGGTAGATTCCCCTAATTTTCATTACCAGAGCTTTCTCCATGCTCAAATCCAAGACCTCTAGTGTCTATAGTGTCTCTTTGATCCTTCAGTAATTCATCAAGCCTTGCATAACTAACCTTGAAATTTTCTTTGTATTCATTTGTAGCATCTAGATCACTTCTTAGGACTATCACCATTCTTTCTAGATCTTTCTTATTGTTATATGATTGCACCAACTCATTTCTCAACACATCATTTTCATGTGCCAGCCTAATGCATTCCTCAAATCTATCTTTCAGAGATATAGCAAGATTTTCTTCATTCTTCTTTCGGTCTTCAAATTCCTTGGATATCCTCATGGTCATGGATTGCATCTCATTCTTCATGACATTATCCTCTTGACTCATCTTCTGACATAATTCCTTAAGGGAATTCTTCTCTTCATCTTCCAGATTTTGTAAAATTTCCTTTCTTTTAGCTTGAGTAGATGATAGCCTCCCTTGCAGGGTAAGGATGAATTTCTTTGCAAAATTCAACTCATCTTGTAGCTTCAAGTTCTTCAACCTTTCAACATCATAGTCTTCAAGTGCTACTTCAAGTTCCTTCTATAGATTCATCTCCATGGATTCTGGATATAGGATCTTCTTCAAGCTGTTGGACTTATTCCGAGGAACCAAGCTCTGATACCATTGTTGGAATCCAAGAACATTGAGAGGGGGGGTGAATCAGTGTTCTACTGGTTATAATACTTTTAACCTTATTAAAAAATCCACTTAATAACTGGTATGCATAAAATAAAGTAACAACAAGTAATATTAATGCAACCACATGAATCAATACCATAACAAAGAGATTTATACATGGAAAACATCAAAGAGGAAAAACTATGGTGGGATTGGAGACCCACAATATGTATCCAGTGGGGAACTGAATAAATATTACAAGAGGGGCTTGTACATGCATGAAATCACACTTCATAGAGCATACTACTCATCACAAAGGGAGCCTCATTGACTATAGATCCAAAGTACTAGATTACAAACAAAAACTAAACTTAGAATGAGCATCTGCTATGCTGGATGAGTTTCAGTTAAAGCACTATTTATACCGGTTATACTATAACCTTCCTTATCGGTAGCTTAGATTGATTCCCAAACCTTTAGACAAATAATCAAGACCGATTCCAGATCATTACATTTACATTCTATCAATCAAGATCTCACTCATATACCATCACATAACCTATCACATCTCTTATCTATCATATCCTTAAAATGACCTAACTTGGACTGACTTATATACCCAATTACATGAATAAACACAAATTCTTTATGTCATATAAAAATGAAACAATATGATTGTTGCCTCTTCCACTCTTGCCAGATCAATCTCCTATGTCGGCCTTAGAATACCAGTTCCAAGGTTGCTCGTTACATGCCTATCGGTTCCCTGAATGCTGGTGAAGTGAATGATGGCTACCTTGATTGTGGGATCTCCCATGAAGTGTGTTGCCAACAATGACAACACCTATAACCCGGAAAAGTTTCAATTGCCAACAGTACCAAGGACCATCCACAAATATATGCAAATACTAAAACAATATTTTTCCAAGAAACATCTCTCTCAACATGTCTCCACTCCTCTCCCAAGTTCTCTACATCTGATAGAAAATGAGATATAGGAACCTCCATGCCATCACCTAAGAAAAAAGGGATAACACATGACCACAAACTAGTGATCACTACAACTACACAAAAACCTCACATCTAATGTTATGTGGATACACACATCCAAGAAGATCACTAATACCTAAGAGAAACTTCAAACCATAAACATGTAGCATGCCCTTCTACATGCACCTCTAAGTGTCAGTTGTACCAAGTAATAACTCCTTCACCACCTTAAAGAAAAGCTACAACACTATCCAAACCTGTTCAACCTCGAGAGGTAAAACATAACATATATATCATGTATCTTCATGGATGTAAGCCTCTCAAAGAAGATCAAACTACTCCATTTCCTATTTTAGAAACCATCCCCTATGATAATCATAAATAAAAATTTACCCAAGGAAATAACTATGTTGTCCATCTCACATAATGAATCCTCTAGAACCATCTAATCGTAGCTCTTGATCCAATAATATGAAAGAAAAACATAAAGAACCTAAGAGAAGAAATGGGTTATACCTCTCAAGTGATAAATTGCTGAGTAGAGCAAGAGTGGGGAATGTGAATGCTCCTCCAAGATATCTTGGAAGTGAACATGAATCATCCAAGAACAATATCCTGGTAGGTATCTTTTGAACTTACATCCGACCAAGCTGTAGGCTCCTTGGACTTCGAACTAAAATATCATCAAGAGTAACCATATTAGAACATGTCTCTCATCTCAAGAGAACTCCAACCTCACCCAAGTCTCCATGTATGGACATGAGAACCAACAACAAATAAACCTATGCTAAGCTCCAAAATATAATATTCATTCTTATGAAGCTCTAAAGGACATAACTAATGCAATCAATACAAAGAGAACTCACCATATCACTATGAAATCTCTAGTCTACAAAGTTAGGACCCCATCATGATATCATGATCTAGCCATCTCCTCTTAGGAGATCACATTCTCCAAGTGAACATATCATGGTCTCAAGATCAATGTATCATTCCAAACTCTAAAGTGCATAAACAAGAGTATCCCATTACATAACACCAACATACTCTAGACTAAAATCACCTATCAAGCATCACCAACACCTCAACCAAAGACTCCAAGAATCCTCCATAGCCTTGAGATAGTATACATGCAAAGGTGAAGGAACTCTTCCACAACAACAAGATCTAAGAGTCCCTCCAAAATATTTATGTCACTAAAGAAGAACATCCATCACCAAAGTGATGAATACATAGTCACTACTAAAATTAAAATTGAACACTTATACTAAGCTCTACAAGTGAATTACACACCATCTCCCAAATCTGAAAATCATCCAAGTCCACACATATACAAGTGTATTTTTAATCACACTAAGTCGAACCAAGGTCTCCAAACCAAGGAAATACACTAGGCAATAGGACCCCATAACCAATTATCTTGGTACTCATCCATCATCTATTCTCTCATCTCAAAGCAACTAGACCAATGCACAAAGTGACTACAAATGAGGCCAACTAACAAGTTTTCATAAAAACTGAATCAAACCTCATGGATATAGATAGTCCACATCCAAGTTATCCTATTGAAATTAAAGGGGTGGCCTATCCACACAACTTCATAACTCAAAGATCTAGTTATTACAACATGAAAACATGAGACTATCACATTAGTGACATGCAAACTGAGATCTCAAAGAGAATAATCATGTAGACAATAGGACTCAAACATTGAATCAAGCACATATCCAATTTTCCAATCATGCCCACATCGAGCACCATAGCCTAGGAATCCAAAAAGAATCACCATAAAAATGTTGAGTGACTTATCACATTCTGACATCCCCTTACAAAGAAAGCATAACACCTCATCTCACCATACATAAATCATGCATGCCAAACTACAACTATATCATCTAGAAACAACCCAAAGGAACTTGGGTCTAGAAAATAGCAGTTCAACACACAAATTTTCTTGACCATGTAAAACATGCAAAACCACTATGTTTGAGAGCACACATGCACATCCATACCCACTTCGTATCTAGTTTAGACTTGAAAGTTTTAAAATCACCAAGCAGGTTAACCCAACTGGCATTAGTACATGCATGCAAGGGAGACAAGCAATTTTAAAAGCTTCTAGATCATCAAATGATCAACTCCATAATATCAATGCATTCAAGTAAGAAAATAAGAACCTTCCAATACTAGAAGAAAAAGAACCCAACATGAGCACATCATGCCATATTTGAAACAAACCAAGCTTCTTCATATCACTAGAGATCCTCTCATAGACGCCTAATATGAAAACTTTGTTGCATGCCACCACAAAATGTAAAATATCACACCCCATGCATCAATATTTTTTTATCGCAAAAAGTAGCTTTAGATCGATGTCATTTCAACATGATGAACTCCATTTTATTTGTCTTCACCGTCTTTCAAATTATCTTCCATCTCCTAAAAATTAAAACAATTGTAAGACTTCCACTCACCAAAGGATCAATCTTCAACTGATTCCTTTAGATTCCCTCAAGCTTGTCAGTTTAAGAAATATTCACAGAAGGAATATCCAGAACCCAAAAAACAAAGGATCTTCATATGCATTGATATGCAACCACATGAAAAGAACATGCAAGTCCATGCAAGTATATGCAACTCATAAAAAACACATTCTATCAACATGGAAATACATGCATACAACATGTGAGTCCATACAAGTACATGCAACTCACATAACACACATATAAGCAACCTACAAATCCTAGAACAAAGCTCTGATATCAAATGATGGGAAATTGGTCATCCTAGAAAGCCATTTGATATGAGTATGTACATCTAGTATCTATTGTTTCTTCACAAATGAATGACAATATGTTGATACAAAAAGATACTACCAAGCCATAAAGAAAAACAGAGACAATTTATATTCTCATGATTAAAACCTTAAAGGGAAGTTCATGCAATTTTAATTCTTGTTAGATCACATAGCTTCAACAGGATGCATACATTAAGATTCAACATTATAGAATCAAAATTTACATGGGGAAAACTCTTCTAGGTAAAAAAACCCCCACAATCCAAAAACATCGAGCCATTTTATTATTTAGCAACAAAATACAGTTACAATACAATCTTCAAGATCTAAGTATTTACATGGAGATTTGCATGCTACTCTATCTTGGAAGAAATTTGGTAGTATAATGCCTACAAAATGAACTCCTCTCTCCTAATATTTTCTTACAAAAAACTTGTATTTATAAAGATTACAATGCAAAATTTAGTAGCTTCTTGAAAATATCCACATTCAATGTATCTGCAAATGTGTTCACATTCAATGTATTTTCTACATGTAATATAGAAACTCCCTTTTGCATAACTCTTGAATAAATAATATTTAATAAAAATATTATTCAATCCTCACATACAAGGCATCCAATATGAGAAAAATAATCCTTTTCCAAATTAGGACTTTTCATTTTACTCTAGGCATATACGAGTGGAAGATTTGGTCCCACTGATAATATTTCCAAATCCATGCTTAAGGATAAGAAAAAGCTACTACCACATGTCACTTGGAAGGAACTTGAGGAGCTCCTAATAATTTCTCTTCTTTAAAAACCCCTCATTGTGACAAGTGTCACAATTTCCTACTCTCCTCAATACTAATTGCAACTCAAATTGTCATCAAGTTCCACAATGTAGCATATCACTTTGGACACTTATAATATATCATTAAATGAAAAACATCATGAAAATATGACCATTTAATGAATTAAATAATTATCCTTGGGACTCCTAAGGTTGAGGTACCTTAATCCCAACAAGAGGATCCCTAACCTATCTCATGACTTCTCTTAGAAGCATCTTGCTTCTCAACTATCTTCTCTGTAGTATCCTAAACTTTTTCAAGATTATCCTCTTTCTTCTCATCATGCACTATTTTCTTATTTGGAAGAGAAGTTCTTTTCCCTTCAACTATATTTATGTTCCTCAAAGGAGGGGCACCCACTTTGCCTTATTGCTATACACCTTATCACTAGAAATCTCTAGAGGAGTAGTCTCCTCACTCTACTTATCATTAGTTTTACCTTCACCACATTCTACCATATGAACATTAAAAGTTAATAAATTTGGCTTGGGTGGGAAGATCAAGTATATCTAGCAAATTAAAAAAATTCAAAGGAGCTTGATATTTAGGAACCACTTTAGCTTTCTTTATCTCATCTAAGATATTTATAGTCTTTTCTTCTATTCCTTTCCCCATCCTCTCTATCTCCTCTTTGTCCTTTCCCATTAGAGTACTCACCCTTTATTTGGTACAAATCTTTTGTTCTTGTCTTTGAGAGAGTCTATCCCTTCTTTGGTAATTGATGATTCTATTGGGACTCATAAAATTTTGAGGAATTTGAGAGGCCCATTACAAAATTTTGCATCTGCACTTTTAAATGACCACTTAATAAATCAACCTGAGAGGCCTACTTTGAGGGCATGTAAAATGCAGCCCAATGATTGTCATGAGAAAACACTTGGGAAATGTGTCCTACATCTTTCATTGAGCCTATGCAGTGGGTTACAACTTTCAATATTCAGTTTAGATGAGTTTGTCAAGTACCCATTTTAAGGGGTGGACTGAAAGTTGTTTTATGCACATGTAGAGCTTTTATCAAATGACTTACTTTGAGGTCTTGCATTTCATGACCAGTTGATCGTCATGTTAAATAAAGTGTACCCCTAAATTGTAGACATATAGGTGTGTCCACATGCCAAATTTCAAGTCCCTGTGAATCCATTTGCTCAGTTTGGCAAGCATAATCCATTTGCAATTTCTGTTGTTTGCATAAGTCCCTGTTTTAACAGCTAGTTAGAGCACCACTTTGCATGTGTAATAAATGCCCAGTTGATTGTCATGAAGAAATCCTTGTTCCCTTGTGTTCCCTACAAAATTATGTACTACCCTGCTCATTTTCAAACTCCTATGATTTCACTTGACCTGTTTGCCAAAGCTAAATCATGTGTAATTTGTTGTTTTCTGTAAATCAGACAGTGTAAAACAATGATCTAGTACCCTTTTTGGAATTTTGTATCTCACACCCAGTTGACCTAAAATTAAAAGTGGTAGTACACTATGAATATCTATAGGTTTTTCTACCATCTACCCAATTTATAGCCCCCCATCTCTTCATTTGGTCAGTTTTCAAGGCTCATTCCATATGGACTTTTTCAGTGTTTCAGAAACAAAATGTAAATGAGCTACTTTGAGAATTAATATCTTTCACTCGGATGATTATTTTATCAAACCACTTGCTCCATGAGATTCCTTGTAGTGAAATGAGTATGTGTTCCAGTTTCTAGCTCTTCATGATTTTATCTTATATGTTTTCAAAATTGTTTTGAAACTAGGTTTGAAGAGGTTTTTGGCAGTTTTTAGTGCAGAAACAGCTAAGTAGTGAACTTTGGGGATTAATATATTGCAACTCATTAAGATTCAAGGAAATATATTTTTCAGGGCGATTAAGAATATATCAGTCTATATTCTTGTCAGATGGCATGGTCTCAAGTATCCATTTGAGTGGTTTTTGAAGGCGGTTTCGGGGGGTACAGAGGTGGTTTTGATCATTTTGCAAAACAATAAAAATCAAGTTTCAATGATCAAATTTTTGCAGATGATTGATCCAAATAGATATTCTAATGGTTCCAAATTGGTGGTAATATATTATTATTTTAATCATTATTATGATTTAAATAATAATTACATATGGAGTAAATTGGAAAAATGGTTCAGGAAATTATTTAATAATGTTTTGGGATAACATTATTAAACATATTATTTGGTATTCAAAATATCATTTAAGTCATTTTATAATGATTTTAAATGAAAGTGTGTATAGCATTTGGTGGGCCCGGGTTAAAAATTTAAAATCAAATGTTATATCCCTTGCAATTTTATTTACATCTCTGAAATCTCGTGATGGCACGATTGGAAAAAGGAGGGACATTACTCATTGTGGCATTGCGATGAAGGGGATTTTCTCTAAAAATTTTGGCAAGATAATATGTAGGTTTTTCCATAGTCTCATGATAGCCATGGTTGCAGGAAAACAATGTATATTTATTAATACGGCTTTAGAAATTTCAGCAAGTGCAACCAATAGAAGTAAAGACAGACCCCATGCCCTTTGCCATTTTTCTTCCATGGCTGCAGCAGTTTGTAATTTTTGATGGGGGTAGTGATATTTGTGATAGAATCACAAGTTGGGCTTGTGATTTTTTTAAATAGATACAAAGTGAAAAATACAACTGTGTGCTATGGAACAATAAAAAAAATTGTTTATAGTTCATATGCAGGATGAAAATATTTCAATTCTAAATTTTATTTCACCAGTGGATATATGCTTTATAAGAAATTATTGGTGAAGAGTTTTACCGGTGGTGGTAATGAGATTAACAAGGTAAAGATGTTTTACCCACAGCAAAGAAAAACTTTCACATATAAAAAAATGGATAAGAGATAAAAGGCTTGTGAAGTATCTGCATAAATTTTAAAGTGGAAGAGATAGAAGGGTTAATGATTTTACCGGTATGGGTAAAATTTTCTATCAAAGGGGATTGTAAAATTGAAAGTGAAAATGTTTCAATAATGAGTAAAAGGTTAGTATATGGATATTGATATGTGGTGACTGATCAACAAAGTATTGTACACTCAGCACGTATTCTTGTATTTCAAGGTTAGTTATGCAAGGTTTGAAAAAAAATTTGCCATTTTTTTGTTGATGAAAACCGACATTGTAATAAAAACCCTAAAAAAAGATGACTTTGTTTGTTACCCTAAAAACACATGTTATAAGCGGCTGGGATGCTTAAGGCATTGTAAGGTTGATGTACTGTTTTTGCTGGGTAATAAGAAAGATTGGATGGCTGTGTATGGTGGATGTAACCCATTCTGGGTGAACCATGTTAAATCTCTATGTTATCTGTGTCCTGTTTTATTTTTTTATCTTTTGTATTTAAATCTGCATATGATTGTTAGTTCATATTTGCTTCGGATCTGCTTGAAACCCTAACAATTGGTATTAGAGTGAGGTATTCTGTAAATTGGCAAGACTCTCAGATTTGAGTGGGAGAAATGGAGGATTCTGAATTCAAGGTTGAAAAGTTTAACGGCCATAATTATCAGTTATGAAAAATGCAGATGGAGGATTACTTATATCAAAAGGATTTGTGGCGGCCATTGGAAGGAAAGGCAAAGAAAGCGACCACAATGTGAGATGAAAAGTGGAACATTTTAGATAGAAAGGCACTGGGATCCATTCGATTGTGCCTTGTGCCAGCTGTAGCATTCATTATAACAGAAGCAAAAATGACTATAGATTTGATGGCGACATTGGCTAAGTTGTATGAGAAACCCTCAGCTTCGGATAAGGTATTTCTTATGAAGCGTTTGTTTAATTTGAAAATGAGTGAGGGAGGATCTGTAGCGGAGCACTTAAATGAATTTAATACAATTACCAGCCAATTGTCTTCGGTAAAAATTACCTTTGCAGAAGAGGTTAGGGCTCTCTTGATTTTATGTTCTTTGCCAGAAAGCTGGAATAGCTTGGTTATGGCTGTAAGTAACTCTGTCTCTGGTAAAAATACTTTGATATTTGATGATATTGTTGGTGTTATCCTAAGCGAGGAAATGCGAATGAAAAGCATAGGTGAGACTTCAACATCATCAAGTAGTGTTTTGAATGTGGAGAACAGAGGAAGATCAAAGGAAAGAGGAAAAGGCCCTTGGAATGAGAAATCACAAGGGAAGTCAAAGAAAGGATGCTCTCAATCTAGAGGAAAGAAAGATTGTTGGTACTATGGAAAGCTTGGTCATCTAAAGAAAGACTGTTGGTCTCAGAAAAACAAAGAAGGAAACAAAAATGAAAATAATAGTAAGGAAGCTAATATTGCAAGTAATACTTTACAAGATGCTTTAATCTTATGTTTGGATAACGTTAATGATTCCTGGGTAATAGATTATGGAGCTTCATTTTATGCTACGCCCCGTAGAAAATATTTTCTAGATTATGTTCAAGGTGATTTTGGACAGGTATATTTGGGTGATGATGAGCCATGTCAAATTGTTGGAAAAGGAAAGATAAAGATAAAGTTACAGAATGGCAATGACTAGTTTCTGCAGGAGGTAAGACATGTTCCTAACTTAAAAAGAAATTTAATTTTTGTAGGGCAACTAGGTAGTGAAGGTTGCATGGTTACCTTCTTAGATAGTATCTAGAAGGTCACTAAAGGATCATTAGTAGTAGCTAAAGGTGCGAAGGTAGGCACATTATATCTATGTACTGGTAACACTTACTCTACCTTAGCTGCTACAGATAAAGTTACTATAGGGACAACAACAATAAATGTTGCAAGAACAGATTCTATAATGTGGCACCATAGGCTTGGGCACATGAGTGAGAAAGGGATGAAAATCCTTCACTCCAAAAATATATTGTCAGGACTAAAGAATATTGATTTAGAGGTATGTGAAAACTGTGTTTATGGTAAACAGAAAAGAGTCAGATTTGTCAAGGTTGGGAAAGAGAAGGAGAGTGAGAAGTTAGAGCTTGTGCATTCAGATGTATGGGGACCGACTCAAGTATCATCTCTTGGTGGCTCTTGTTATTATGTTATTTTTATTGATGACTCAACTAGAAAAACATGGGTATATTTCCTAAAATAAAAATTAGATGTTTTTGAAACTTTTAAGAAATGAAACGCTTTGGTTGAGAATGAGACAGGAAAAAGGTTGAAGTGTCTCAGATTGGATAATGGAGGTGAGTATTTCAGCAAAGCATTTGAAGATTACTACTCCTTAAATGGGATTCGAAAGTAGAAGACAGTTCCAGGAACTCCACAGGAAAATGGTGTATCAGAGAGAATGAATAGGACTATCATGGAACGCACGAGGAGCATGAGATTGTATGTTGGATTGCCCTTACATTTTTGGGCAGATGTTGTACATACTACTGTCTATTTGATAAATAGAGGACCTTCAACCCCTTTGGATGGTGGTATTCCAAAGGAGGCATGGACTGGTAAAAAGGTCAATTATTCTTTTCTGAAAACCTTTGGTTGTGAAGCTTTTGTCCATGTTGATAAAGAAAACAGAACCAAGCTTGATGCTAAATCTTATAAATGTACCTTCATTGGATATGGGATAGATAAATATGGCTATCGGTTATGGGATTTTGAAAATAAGAAAATAATTAGAAGTAGAGATGTTATATTCAATGGGAAGGTTATGTATAAAGAACAGATGTAGGAAAAGAAGCATGAACAGGACAAACAAGAATATGTGGTGTTGGATGAGATTCTTGAAAATGAAATGCCATAGGTACCTGATGCTCAGCAACAACAAAATGTCCCACAAAATCCTGCAAGTGTTAGATGTTCTACGAGGTCAAGTAGACCCCTTGAAATATTTTCTCCTTCTTTGTATTCTATATTATTAACTGATTCTGGTGAACTAGAAGAATATGAAGAAGCAATGCAGGTGGATGCCAAACATCAGTGGGAGCTAGGCATGAAAGAGGAGATGGACTCCTTGATGAAAAATAAGACTTGGGACTTAGTCCCTTTACCTGCAGAAGAAAGAGCCTTGCCTAACAAATGGGTTTATAGGCTAAAGGAGGAGGAAGGAGGTCAGAAAAGATATAAGGTCAGACTTGTGGTAAAAGGTTTTGCACAGAAAAAAGGTATAGATTATGATGAAATATTTTTTCCAGTTGTAAAAATGACTTCAATTAGAACTGTACTTAGTCTTGTGGCTACAGATGATTTACATCTTGAACAATTAGATGTGAAAATAGCTTTTCTCCATGGAGATTTGGAGGAGGAAATTTATATGTTGCAACCACAGGGATATGAGGTGAAAGGTAAGGAGAGTTTGGTGTGAAGGTTGAAGAAAAGTTTGTATGGCCTAAAGCAAGCACCCCGACAATGGTATTTAAAATTTGATAGTTTTATGGCTAAACATGGTTATCATAGATGTCATTCTGATCATTGTGTATATTTTAAGAGGTTGGATAATGACAATTATATTTCTTGTTGCTTTATGTTGATGACATGCTTGTTGTTGGGTCTAACATGCAACACATAAATGATCTTAAACATAAATTAGCCAGGTCATTTGCTATGAAGGATTTTGGTGCAGCCAAGCAAAATCTGGGTATGAGGATTACATGGGATAGGAAAAATAGAACCTTGAATTTGTCCCAAAGTGAGTATATAAAGAAGGTGTTGAAAAGATTTAACTTGCAGGATGCAAAAGCAGTTAGTACACCTTTGGCTAGTCATTTCAAATTGACTAAGGAGATGTGCCCAAAGGCACGGGAAGAGGTAAACAAAATGTCTAACATCCCGTATTCATCAGTTGTTGGTAGTCTGATGTATGCAATGGTTTGCATAAGGCCAGATATCACACATGTAGTGGGATTTGTGAGCAAGTTTATGAGTAATCTGGGTATGGAACATTGGAATGCTGTGAAATGGATTCTTTGATATCTGAAAGGAACTATTACGAAGGCATTATGTTTCAAAGGATCTAATGTTGCTCTGAGTGGATTTGTTGACTCTGATCTGGCAAATGATATTGATTCATGGAGGAGTACTATAGGGTATGTTTTTATTATAGGGGGAACCGCAATCAATTGGATTTCTAGGCTGCAAAAGGTTGTTGCACTTTCAACCACTGAAACTGAGTATGTTGCTACTACAGAAGCCAGCAAGGATGATTTGGTTACAATTTTTTTGGAGGAATTGGGTCAGAGACAAGAGTATCACCCATTGTATACTAATAGCCAGAGTGCCATTCATCTTGTAAAGAACTCTGCTTTTCATTCAGGGACAAAGCACATTTAGCTCAGGTACCACTTCATCCAGACTGTTTTGGAGGAGGGTCAGTTATGGCTTGAGAAGATTCACACAAGTGAGAATCCTACCGATATGTTCATGAAGGGAGTTCCACAGGAGAAGCTGATTTCTTCATCAGTTTTTGTTGGTCTTCTTGATTGATAATTGTGGAATTTATACCAGTCGAGTCCTAGTGTTTTATCTAGTGGATGTTGCAAGTACAGTGGTGTCATCTAGTATCAGTCTCCAAGTGGGAGATTGTTTGGTGTGGAGCCTGATCAATCTCTAAGTGGGAGATTATTGATATGTGGCAACTGATCAACAAAGTACTATACACTTAGCATGTATTCTCACCGGGATCTAGGGCTGGGCCAGGCCTCGGGAAAGTGGGCAAAGCCCACTGCGGGGGTTCAGGGGTGATAGCCCCTTAGAAAAAAAATTTTGCCATTTTTTTGTTGATGAAAACTAACATTGTAATAAAAACCCTAAAAAAAGATGACTTTGTTTGTTTCCCTAAAACACATGTTATAAGTGGCTGGGATGCTTAAGGCATTGTAAGGTTGATGTACTATTTTTGCTAGATAATAAGAAAGATTGGACGACTGTGTATGGTGGACGTAACCCATTCTAGGTGAACCACATTAAATCTCTGTGTTATTTGTGTCCTGTTTTATTTATTTATCTTTTATATTTAAATCTGAATATGATTGTTAGTTCATATTTTCTTCGGATCTACTTGAAACCCTAATAATGGATTGTGTGGTAAAAAATTTTCACTCAGAGGTGAAAATGATCTCTTAACAAACTATTGCAGAAGATAAAAAAAATATAATAACTGGTGTATTTACTTAGAATAAAGATTTCTAGTAGGGCAATTATTTTACCAAGTGAAAAGTTTTAAAAAATTGCCAAATAAATGCAAAACCATGCGCAGGCTAAAAAAAAAGAGACTTAGAAATTAGCACAGGCATAAAGCCTTTATCCCATATTGGTGGTGAGATGGAACTCTATATTATTTAAATACAAAACTAGTCACATCCTTAGTGTCCAAAAGAAAAGAGGCTTTTGGCTAGTAAGAAGGCTCAGCGCCTAGTGGACCCCATGCACACATGCATGCGCATCTCGAGGCAACTAAATTTTGTGACAAAAATAGAGGTTAGCAGGTGTGCAAGTTAGATGATCCAATGGTGGTCACTGATCCACAAAGGGAACTTTCTCACCAGTTACCCATCATGGATCAATGACAAGGCGGGCCCAGGTTGATTGGCGAGTCCAGCTCAAGGTGAGGTGGCAGGTCAGGTGGCATCTAGGTGTACCCACGAGCAAACCAGGAGCTGACAAGTGGAAAAGATGAATGCACAGTGTTGGGACTCATAAAATTTTGATGAATTTGGGAGGCCCATTTTTATTTTTTGCATCATCTTTCAAAGGACCACCTAATGGATTAGCTCGATAGGAATTCGTTTCAAAGAAAAAAAAACAAAACCCAGTTTGCATCCTCCCCTCATGTGAAAATTCAAAGTAAATGCAATTGGTTGGTGTATAGCCAATGCCCCTATGTGGTTCTAGAAGAGGCTCAGAAACCTTCAGGTAGAAGCAAATGGCAGGAGTCACGTGACAGAGGAAAGGACTCAGAGGGTTTTCAAGCAAAGGGCCAGGCGTAGACCATTTATCCCACATTGGTCACATGGAGGAAATTTATCGCATTTAAAAGAAAGGCCACATATATCTTTAGTGTCAAAGCTTGCGAGATTTTGGCAAGTAGCAGGTTAGCGTTGGTGGGCCCCCTGCATGCGCACACATCTTAGAGCAGCCAAATTTTGTAGTAAAAGGGCAAATTAATGGGCGAGCAGGATGCAGATGATCAGACAACCATCGCTATACCGCTATGCGAAAGTGCTCGATTGTTAATCACTGCGACTTGGCGACTAGTGAGGTGGTGGTCTAGTGGCTGGTGAGGTGGCAGGCCCAGATCCAAGTGGTCAGTTTGATGATGGTGAAGTGGCAGTCATGCGGCAGAACAGATGGCAGGTGACTTATCGAGCAGACCTTGGCCATGATGAATCTCTAAAAGGTTTCTCTAAAGGCTCAATTCCATTAACATAGGTGCATCAAAGAAATCCAAACTAGTCCTACCAATAAAATAAGGGCATCGATGAAGCAGTGGGTTCAATGAGACATGTGAACAGCTCACCAAAAGACTAATGTCGAACAAACCAAAATGTGAATGGTGGGTCTGGTGGCACTGAGGTGGCAAGGCAAGTGGTGCCTAGGTGGATCTCATAAGTGAACCAGAGGCTGACATGTGGTGACACATGGTAGAAGGGAGCAGATTAGCCAAGGTAAAGGTTGGGCAGATTAGGGAAGATCGAACAGTGGGCAAAGAGATCTAAAAGTGGTCGCTATACCGCAATAGAAAGATGCTCACCAGCTATCCCTTGTGACTTGGTGACAAGGCATGTGCAGAAAAAGTGAGCGGCTCAGGTGTTAAGGATCGAGCAGGTTGAAAGCAGATCAACGGTCGTCGCTATACCGCAAGATGAAGACGCTTGATAGTTATCCCCCACGACATAGCGACTGGCCAGGTGGCAGTTGAGGTGGTTGTCCGGGTGGGCTCAGTGCAAATTAGGATGTGCCACATGGAAAAGCGTAGAAGAATAACCAGGGTGGGCCCAAGTCTAGTGGTAGGCCCATGTGGCAGTTAGGTAGATCTGTGGGTGAACCAAATGTTGACACATGGCATGGATGGACAAAGTGATAGAGGAAGCTGATCAGAAGAGATAAAGGCCGAACAAGTTGAGGATGATCCAATGATCGGGTGAGTTGATCCGACGGTGGTCGCCATGTCGCGATGGAAAGATGCACGATGGCTAAGCGGCATGACTTGGTGACCAAGTGGTGGGACTCAATAGGAGAGAAGTTTAGAGGAAAGATAAACAATAGGTAGTTTGGAAAGGATCCAATGGTGATCGCTAATCCGCTATGCAGAGATGCACGACGAATAATCATCATGGATCAACGAAAAAGAAAGGACAAATAAAGGGCTTCATTCTAGTGGTGAGTCTAGTCGGTGCTGAGGTGGTAGGATAAGGACTCCGGAGCCAATCTAGAGGTGCCATGTGGCGGAGATCTATGTGGGAGATTCAAAGGTTTAAAATATACTTTCAGACTATAGTGAAAAAGGAGAAATTAATGACTAGTTGGTTGGAAGGGCTTGAGAGATTAATTCGCCTAAGGGTTAATTTTTTCCCAAATAAAGATGTATTGTATATCGTTGGAAAGCTCTCGATCTAAGAAATCCATTTTTTTAGTCAAGTGTAACCCACAACAAGTATTTTTAGGGCAGTTACCTTAGGATCTCATAATTTATTTTTCAATCAGAAAGAGAGGACTTTCTGCAGGCCAAGTGTGTGGGCAGTTGTCTTGGTCAGAGATAAAATATAATGTCAGTCCTTTCCTTCTTATTCTCTTTGTCTTCTCATTTGTGAAGGTTCAATATTTTGTGAGTGAGGTTCCTTAATCTTGGTTTCCAATTCTGAGTTTTTTTCCAAATTTGTAATACAATGTCCTTTTTCAAGTAATGGGATATATTTTCTTGTTGTAAGTGTTTCTTGTTGCAGATTTATATGTATGTAAGGAATACATAAATTCACATAAAGTTGTCTTTGAATGTATATTTCTTTGTTACAAATTAAATCCTCAAGGAGGCTAGAGTTTGTCAATCTCAAGGAGATTGTTGTGATTGTTTGCAGACATTCTTCAAGGAAGAATTTAAACTTTGTAGTCAATCATAGATAATGAGATATATTTTCAAGATTTGATGATTTTGTGAGTGAGTTGAGTAATGCATTTTTGTAAGGCACTAATGTAGGGATATTCAATGATGAAGGTGGACTTGCAATGGAGGTTTTCATTTACAATTTGATGTATGACTCTATTCCCATGAATAAGGCACTGGTCTTGCAGATTCTGGGGATTCTTAGAGATTTTTAAAATCAAATATCCATTTACTTTTATGTTTGTAGTTTTAGCTTGTTCCACCTAGCTCATGCTTCAACTTAGTTGAGATGTCAATGTAGATCTAGCCCATTTGCAGTAACGTCCTAGTTGTTTAAGCCTTATGAGATCTATCTGCTTTTATTGATGCTATCATATGTATGTAATGGGTCTGAGTTAATGCATCAAAGGTACACCCACCTAAGTTTTGCAGAGCCTAAAGAGTAGAAAGATTCAAATCCGTGTTATGTTTTCAAAGTCCTAAAGTTCTTCATTGTATGAAGTTGGCTATTTCATAGATAGATTGCAAGTGAAATTGGTTTGATCATTTCTTAGACCAACACACAACATAAAGGGAAGAATCAAAATTAAATATATAGTTTTGATTATGTCAAAAATTGCAAAAATTTAAATGATTGATTGTAAAGAGAAATTAATGGTTGATGGGATATTTTTTACCCAAATATAGGCATATTATATGTCGTTGGAAAGCTCTCAAAATGAGCAGTTCATTTCTATCATTAGTTTCAACACATGTCAAATGTTTTGAGAGAAGTTTCCACGGGAATGATGCAAAGAATATTTTCAGTTAGGGAAAGAGGACACTTGGCAATTTGTGATACAAATTTGGTTTTTTCCCTCTTCTTCATATTCCCAGTTCTTCTCATTTTTAGGAGTTCCAATTATTTTGGAAAATGGCTCCAAGGGAGAATTTGTCATGCCCAAATTTTTTGGCAAAAAACACAATAACAATTTTTTTTTTATAACACTAAATTACATGCAACCAATGCTTAACTAGATGTGACAACTCAACAAGTTGTTCCAAATGAAATCTTAATTGATATTAAAATAGGTTTGTAAAGTGAACGATGAATTAAAATCTAACTAGAAGTCTTAGGTTTCCAATTTTAACTCCTAAGCGATAGGATTGGATTTTACTTATGTAACCATTATGATAACTCTTATTATCAACAGAATAAATAATTTTATAAGGACAATATCCTTTTAGATATTAAATATATTCACTCAAAGACCCCTTCAATTTTAATTAAATTTTAAAATATTTACATAACCCAATTCCTACTAAATTGACATTAATACAATTTCTTGAATTAATATCTATTATTTATCTAGTATCAAGTTTCCCAATTCTTTAATATTATAATCTCTTCATTTATAACAAAATTAATTCTTAAATCTATTAATTCAATATTAACACAATTTCAATGCGTTATTATTAATTAATTGAGCAAATAAAATTAAAGAGACAAACGTTATTATAATAATTAAATTATTTAATTAAAGGTTCCACTAGGGTTAAATAAGTATGCAAGAACAAGTCCATTAACTTATTTTAGAAAAGTATATTAACCCACTATATTACCCTCTCACTAAATCAATAATCATTATTTGATAACCTATATTAAATTACTCCATTTTAATTTATACAATTAAAATCTCCAAAATGTATTTTAAAAAACTTAAATCAAGTTGTTATATATTACCCTCCAAACATTAAATATTAAATATTTAATAATCCATATTTAATTTACCTCTTGGTATAATTTTAATCATTAACTTATATAAAATTCAAAATGGGTATATTATTTCCAGGTCAGAGTTTTGATGTTAATTAGTAGAGTGAATGAAAGCTTTTAAATTAAACTAATAAAGTTATCATGAACGAATATAATATTTGTCTAATAAAATTCATTTCACATAAAAGTCAAATTTAATCCCCTAAGATTATTAAATACCAATTATTAAATCTTACACCAATATTTTCCCTATGGTCTATCCATTTTACTTTTTAATTATTGCCAATACTAAAATTTACAAAAGAAATCTAACTTAAAAATATCTACATATTTATATATGTTAATTTGCATATATATATATATATATAAACTTATATTTAATGACCCAAAACATAAGATTACATATAAAGCAAGAATTACCCCTATATCAAAGGAGAATTAACTTTCTAACCATTACCAAGAGGGATTCTCTCATTTCAAAATTTGAAATGGCATTCCCTCTCTCTATGATTTATTTTAATAATATTATCTTTTTACAACCCTAACTAGGGTTTGTATATCTTTATAACTAAGTCTTATTCCCTCTTTTCTTTTCTCTTTTCATTTTCATTTTACCCTAATCCGAATATGGGTTCAGGTTAGGGTTTCATATTAATTCACATATTTTATTTTGTGTGTGTGTAGGTGATAAGGAGGTGGTGGCGGGGTAAAACAAGGGGGATTCGCAGGGTCAAGGAAGGCGGCGACAGCCGAGGCCACCACTAGGGGTTGCCACCCGCAATGGCGCCATGACATCCCTGCGGGTCTCGGCCTGTAGTGGCATCCCAGGCCACCCCTATGGTTCACGGCCCACAGTGGTGTCGTGGGCGCCCCTGTGGGTCTCGACCCACAGAGGGGCCCAAGATACCAATAGGGGGGGGGGGAACCAGGAGCTTCGGCTCCATAACAATGGGGTTTGAAATACTTTTTTTTTAAGTTTATTTTTTATTTTTTCAAAATAGCAGTTTAATATATTATATATATATATATATTCATGTACTATATATCAGATATATATGTAATTTATATATGTTTATATATATATATATATATATATATATATATATATTTATATAAATGTATATATACATATATCTATATATTTTTATATACATATACTCATCCCCATATATTTAATCTAATTCAAAGACTATGATCTATCTAACTAGCTTATACAAATGCTACAAAATAGATACATAGATTTACTATCTATATTTATTTATTTATTTATAATTTTTTTTGGTTAAAAGTATGAATAAATCTAATTTTACATACTTAAGAGATGCAACACTTATTTCTTTAAATCCTTCTTATAGTAGCATATCTGATAGATGCAAAATAGTAGAGTTTTAGATTAATTGATCCTACATGCAAATATATTTATTCAAATGTATTAATATTTCTAAATCTGCGCTTTTACTTTTTGTTACACAAATTTAGAAATAAGTACAAATAACAAAAGTAAAATTATTTAACAACTACATTATTTCTTCCAATTTCATTTGATAAATAAAACAACCAGATAAACTTTAAGAAGATTTAAATACAACTACTTTTAAAAGTATTTTTTCTTTCTACATTTCCTCTCCAAAACTATAGGCATAAATAGTATTGTTTTTTCTTTTGCAGATTAACATAAATAGCCAAAATGAAACTACTTAATTTATGCAACTATTTTTCTCTTCCATTCCCAATATATTCATCCTTTATTAACTAAATAATATAGAAACAGATTTCTTCCATCTTTTCAAGCAATAACAAATACAATGAAATAACTCAAAAGCCTTTTCCCTTATCTTTATTTCTTTGAATAAATTAGTCAAGTTAAATGCATTTATTACATCACGATTTCTTTTATACAAATAGGTAAATAACAAAATCAAGCCTCTCATTTATACTAAATGAGGACTTGCCAAATACATGCTCTTTTATGCAACTAAATTCAATAAGAAAATAGGATCATTCCAAGCTTTATCTCCAATCTTTTTTCAAACAAAAACTACAATAAAAAGCTTGAGGTTGCGATCATGGAGGCTCACCTCCCAACCTAGGCTTACTAGAAGCCACCCCTGAGCTAGGAGAATCAAGGCTATACAAGAAACACACATACATACACATACTCATAACAACAAAAACACTCCCAACCCAAGGTTTAAACAATGTCACTTATGTGACTTTTCAAGTGGGGTGAATGTTGACCAAGTACCCTTGAGGAGATTTTCACAAATAATGAGCACAATGCCATAACAAGGCTACAAATATAACACATCCACAAGTTCCAAACTTGTCCCTATAATTCCTTATGAACCCCAAGGAATACAAGCCAACAACTCCCCTTATGACCCCCATTGCATAAACACAATACTATGCAGCAAGGGTCACAAAATCCCTTGAGAATCACTCTCTCAAAAAAGAGAGCCTCTCACTCAAAGGTTGTCAAACAACCCCTCACCCCAAGTCCACTCTACACTCCCAAGGTTCAGTTTGGCCTTGAAAACTTCCCAAAAACAATGACATAAAAACTTAACCAAAATCACATATGGAAGGATTCCAAAAACAACAAGGAAAAACAACAAAGAAAGAAATGCAACAACAATCTTTTCCATAACATCAACATACAAAAGATAACAATTCAACCAACCTTAATCTGCCAAAAAGAAGGTAAAAAAAATTTGTAGAAGAGCTTCCCTAATCCACAACTCTTTCTCCTTCAAAGCTTAGCCAAAATCTTCCCAATACTTGCCAAAAGCTCTAAAAATTCTCAGTCTCCAAAATGGAGAGTGGGTGATCAAACTTCTCCCTCCCAAACTATTCCCTACGAAGCCACACCTCACTCTTTCCAACCCACTTGGGAAGGGTGAAGGATGCTCATTAGTTGGTCTTCCCAAAACCTTACACACTCCCTAGCCAAGGCACCTCAAAAAGGGGAAATGGAGTGGGGAAGAGAAATGACACTTATGAAGTGTGTTATCTAACCTAGGAAAGCTCTTCTAAAGATGAAATTCGGCCAACTTGGGAAACTCACTTTTTGGGGAGGTTAAACAAGCCCTAGGGAGTGGACACATGGCTAAATTTCACCTTCATCCATAGGTACATCATATGGCCCACTAAAAATGCCCCTAACTTGACCCCGGGAGTTAGTTTAACCCCTTGGAAGTCCACCCAAAGTTTACCTACGGGTCAACCCTGAGTTGACCCTTCTAATGGCTTCCTATCCTAGGTTTACTTGGGCCCTGTTGGGAGTATTTAAAACTGAGTCAATTTTATAGGCCTATTTCAAAATTAGGCTTTGCATGTCAGAAAAGTACCTAAATAAGTCAGTTTGAATGCCTGGTTAGCAAGGGGGTAAAATGGAGCCAGTTGATTTTCAGAGGGTAAGGCTCGGGATTCATGTCCCACACCTTTCATTTGGCCTATTCAGTGATGTGCAACTTTCAGAATTCAATTTGGATAAGTTTACTAGGTACCCATTTCGAGGGGTGAGCTGAAAGTGCATTCTAGGCACAAATGCAGATTTTATGGAGTAGCCTTCTTTGAGCGATTACATCTTTTGCCCTATTGTTCGTCATGAAAAAATTTAAAATGGATTCAATTGTATGCATTAATATGAGTCACCCTGCAAAATTTCAAGTCTTGACGAATCCATTTGCTCAGTTTTCAAAACCGAATCCGTTTGCGGTTTGTGTGTTTTGGCAAGTCCCTGTTTCGACAGCTAGTCGGAGCCTTGTTTTGCACAATTGTAAAACTTGCCTCAGTAAGCATCAAGCCAAAGTGTTTCTTCAAGGTTGATTTTAGTATAAATGGTGAGCTACGTTTCAAATTTCAAGTCCTTATGAATCCGTTTGCTCAGTTTTCAAAGCTCAATCCGTTTGTAGTTTGTGATGTTTGTACAAGTGTAAAAATGTCCCGGTGAGCGTCATGTCAGAATGTTTGTTCCGGGCTAATGTTGGTATAAATGGTGAGCTACATTTCAAATTTCAAGCTTTTATCAATCTGTTTGATCGGTTTTCAAAAGGACTCATTTCGCCATCAAATTTAGTTATCCGCACTTCCAGTGTTAGATCAATTAATGTAGCCGTTTTGGTGAGCGCGCCGTTTGCATCCTGTTAGTCGGGTGATCAAAATGAGAATTCAAAGATTTAATATGTACTTAAAGGTACCTATGTTCCGAATTTGAGAGCCTACGGAGGTCGTTTGATATTTTTGAGAAAGGCATCATGTGTTGCCAGAACATTGACTTCATCAGGTCCGCAGTGTCGACAAAGCCAGTTGGCCATTTTCGGAAATTAATATCTCTTCGCTCGGGACTCATCTTGACAAACCATTTGGTAGAAGTCATCCTTGTATATCAAGGTACATGCCTGTCAGATGCGGAGCTCCAAAAAGGTGTTTTGACACGTTTGAAAATTACGTCTTCGCGATTAAATGCGAAAATTGTGGCGTAATTGCCTGAAGGTTGTAAAATGCGGATTGATGATCCGAAAATGATGCCGATCGTTCCTAGAGGTATGTTTGAGGTCTGTGAAGATATTCCAAAGGCCAGTAGCTTGAAAACGAATTTTTTTTTAGTCAGACCACTTTGGGGCCCGACCTGGCTTGCCACTTCATGCATCTTTTCAAGCAAGGTTTAAATTGTTTTTTTAAAATCATATGTTATATGATTTAAGTATTAAGGAGTTCATGAGGAATGAAGAATATTGTATGTTCCAAGATGCCTATCATCCCACACATGAAATGTTGAAACAGATGGTGCCTTCCCAATTCAAGCAAATGCACTGAATATGTTTTTTTTTTTTAAGAGAACAAGGGCTATGATGGCATTTGGATTAAATGCTTTGAATGGAAAGAAAAGGTTTTAAAGAGCCCTCCAAATAAATTGGCAATAGGCAACATGATGAAAAGGCGTTTAAAACCTCTTAATACAAATGCCTTGGCAGCTTAAAGTAAATTCTATGAATTCTCCAGCAGCCTCTTCATGTGAAACATTGCAAGGCATAAAAAATCCAGCAATGGGCATTTGAAATGCCCAATTTAATAGAGCATGTGAGAAGGAATTAACACTTCAAGCAAATGTTAAACCAGCTGCACGATCCCTCTTCATATGGCATTTGGGGAGTGAAGTCAAAAAACTAAAACAAATGGCAACTGGCAAGAGCAGACCAAATGCAATTCTCAGTTACAAATCAGTTTCCTCTCTCCACGTGGAACCATCACTAAAATGTATTGGCTGGGCGTGGAAGGTTGAAGAAGGTGTTGAAGACAAGAAAAGCTCCAATGGTAAATGAATTTGGTGGCAACTCCCCACGTGAAGCTACAACAAATTAAGAAACTCTTAAGTAATTGCATTTTGGCAAATGAATGCCAATTAAAACCAATAACCTTCATGTGCCCCCCAACGTTCTTCCCAGCAGTTTACATGATATGCAAAGAGGCTATAGAGACAAATTAATGCCAACATGGAGTGGAATTTGGGGCTGCAGAGAAGGTTGTTGTTGAAAAGCTAAAGAAATTTTTAAACAAATGTAATTGGCAGCTAATTCATTCCTCCCGTGTAGCGATTGAAAGGTTTAACAGCAGCTTGTGTGGTGGTCTTCAAACTCCACACTATCATCTTCTCCCTCACATGATGCCTCTGGTAAAGCGTTGAAAACTCACAGCCAATGCAAATTCTCTTCCTCGCTGCATGGTCAAGGTGCTGAAAGGTATATAAAACGTGGCAAATGCAATTGGTAGGTCTCCAACATCATCCTCGTGTGAAAATGGAGAAGAAAGACCATTGATTTCCAATCAAATGCACATAAAACACCATTAAAGTCGTAGGGAAAAACTCCAAAGTGCAGCTACAGGCATAACGTTTTATCCCACATTGACTGGGAAAGGGACATTTTTTATGTTTATATGCAAAGCTCCATAGTAATATAATGTCTAAGCCTTAAAGGCTTTTGACGGATGGTGCCTATGGGCGCCCAAGGCGGGCCCATGTGCGAGCATGCTTCCCGAGGTGATGGAGGAGTTGATTGGACGAAGACCAAGTGGACCCCATGCAGGCACATTTCTCGAGGCAAAGAGGCAAAATTTTGCAGACGAAGGCCGGGTTAACAAGCGAGCAAGTTCGAGAGAGATCAACGGCTCGCACTATTTCGCGAAGGGAGATGCACGTAGTTTAAACCCCGCAAAATAGCGAAAGTGAACGAGAGCCGTCCATGTGGCACACAGGTGGCGGGTACAGTCAGCGGTCCAGCAGGCGGGTCCCGGTGAGGTGGCACCCAGTGGCGATGACGTGGCATACAAACAAGCAGCCCAGTGGTGGTGACGTGGCTGACAAGTGGCAAAAGATGAGGTGTCATCCCAGGTGGCATCCGGTCAACCCCATCGACCAATGAGATCCTGCCACGTGGCAAGGCGTCAGAGCACAAATGGAGGCAAAAATCAAATTTAAAATGATTAAATGATATAGTTTAAACTATAGAGAAATTCAAAAAATTTAAATGATGGGTCCATGTTGAGGATTAATTCGCCCAGGGCTCAATTTTTTGCCAAAGTATAAAGTATTGTATGTTTTCGGAAAGCTCTCGGAGTGAGGAATCCGATTATGAGGTTAATTTTGACAACTGTGAGATATTTTGGGAGCAGTATCCATGGGAACAAAATTCAGTTAGAGGGGAGACACTTGGCAATTTTCAGTTGTAGATTTGATTCTCTTCCCTCCTCTTCTTATTCCCCATTCTTCTCAGTTGTAGGGGTTCCAGTTTTTGAGAGATTTGCTCCAAGGGAGAAATCCGAAATTGCAGGTTCTAGTGATGGCATCCTTTTATCAATGCAAATGACAGTGTGTTCGTCTATGTTTTCAGTGTTGTCTTTACTGTAGGTTTAGTTTCAGTTTGCAGGTTCACACATATGCAAGGCATGTGTGAGTTTCCATGAAATTGTCTCCAAAATGTAATCAGATTCATATAATTTCATATTATCAAGGATAATTTGAGTTGTCTCTTTTAGATTCTTCTAAGAGTGTAATGTTGTTTTTTGGGTATTCTTCAAGGAAGGATTTAAATCCTAAAACCCAGCATTAATGATTTTGAATGCATATTGGATATCTACATATAAGTATGGTTTTGTGATAGAGCAAAGGATTGTATTAATGTAAGGCATTGATACATGAAAATTTAATACTGAAAAGAACTTGCATCTGAGATTTCTCTTCCAGTTTTATGCATGACTCTGTGGCCTGGATAAGGCACTGGTCTTTTGTAATATTTAAAGGTTGTCAAAACACCATTTAAAAATCCAAAATCAGAATATCTTTTTATATTTTATGTGGAAGTGTCCCTCCATCTCATGATTCAAAATGTTGAGTTGCAAGTGTGGATCTAGCCCATCTGCAGTTATCTCTTAGTTTTTGAACCTTTTGAGATCCATCTGCTTTTGATTGATGCAGTCTTATGTGTAATAGATCTAATTAAATGCATCAAAGGTATACCCGCCTAGGTTTTGCAGAGCCTGAAGAGTAGAAGGATTCATATCCTTGTCATGTTGTCCAAGCCCTGAGGTGTTTCATTTATTGAGATTGGCTATCTCATAGATAGATTTGCAGGTATACTTGGGTTATCACTTTTGGTGAACAACAGGCCCATTTTAGGATAATTGAAAATATATGCATTGGTAGAATAAATTTCCTCAAAAAGAGACATGACAGTGCCAACTTATCTTACAACACATGTGTCAAGTGACACTACAAAAATAATTACACATCACTAAAACACACATGGCAAATGTCTGTTTTTGAAATTTATAAATTAAACCAATTTCCAAATTAAACACTCATCCAAGAATAACATTTACAAATTAAAACACATTTACAAATGAGGGGTTGTCTCTCCAAATAGACAACCCCTGGCTTCACAATTGCACATAGGCCTAGGCTTGATTCTCTAAAAAATTTCCATGGTCACATGGAATAATTTTCCTGCACATCTCACTTGCACATTAGTAATTTCAAAAATCACATATAATATTATAAAAAAGAATACAATTCAGACATCGCATAAAATTTAAGTTATCAAAATCAAATATCCAACTATCTGATAATCATCCACATACAATCATCCACTAAATGGTAACATCCTCATAAACATGGAATTAAATAATTTATAGAGCATGCATCCATAATTTCAAATATCAAAAAAAAGTACTGCAAATTCTGAGATAGCTGTCATACGTCATATTAAGATTATCAAATCAATAGATCATATAGGATCTAAATCTATAACACATCAGAATGTGCACCACAAGGTAAAATGATTCTATAACCTGGTTTAATTACTTTTCTCACTTATTTATCCATCTAACATAGCTCATCCTATTGAATTATTGCATTTATTAATACGGTCAACATTGGTCAACTAAGTTAACCAGAGCTTGATTGGGGAGGGGCTCTACATCCTCCCCCCCCAGGGTTCAACTTACTCCTGGAAGTCACATGACTAGGATACAAATTAGGGACATATCATTTCCCACAATTTCACTAGGTTACTCTAAATCTTATCTTGCCTACTAGAAAGATGCAATACTTAAATCATCCTTCTTTCGAATAGCTTATTTCTTCCATAAGGTAATTATCTAGCATTTTTATTACATTTCCCCTCAACCTCAGGTAGGCATTTATAAATTCTATCTTACACATTCCTTACTTACTTTACATTAATACACCATCCAAATCATATCAATACCACACATCAACTCCCATGATCTAGGTTACACATATTAGGTTACTTATAAAATTTCTAGGAATCATATTTTGTTAATGATTTTCTTAAAGACATGTTTATCCCACTGCAATTCTCATTCATTACATGATACTAAAGAAAAATGACACCATAACTTACTTCATCCATAAATAATTTTCTTATTTACTTCAAGGTGCCTCATAAGGGTGTAAATTTCATATTTGTTAAACCACCCTAGGTGCATGATTTCTTCCCACATCATAAGGCAACAAGGTATATCCAAGTTTAAGTTCTTCCAATCTGCCCATAATTAGGGGAATTTTCTACCTCAAGGTTTACAATGCTTAGACTTTTAGGTACCAAGGTTTAAGTTGCATAGGTTACATAAATCACAAACCCAAATATTAAGGTATATAACAATCCCATTCTAAGGGAGTAATGAAAAATAATTATACTTAATTTAGATATCACCCACGTAGTCATCTCCATACACATGCCAAATTAGCAAATCTATAATTATCAATACTTTCATAATTTATTAGGTCTATATCACACTTCATTATTAATTTTCTTGCTTAGCTTACTCGTAAGGAAATTTCGTTTAATAGGATATTCCTTACTTTATCCTAATTTGATATAATACTCTTTATTTATTCCTTGTGCCTAATATCACTCCTTGCGATATTCTCCCTTGACACACTATCAGTGGTTCAATGAACATGATAGACATTATTCAAAACACATCACTAGGGCTAGCTATATGAACATTCAAAATGACCACTTGAAACTTTAAAAGATCAAAGTAAAAGTTACACTTGACAAATCTAATCAAAAGAAGAAAAATGTCGGCAATTAAAAAGTATTAAAATTAGCAACATGGCAAGTGCCATAGCTCCAATGAAAAGAAACATAAATTTAGTGGTCCTTCCATCATATAAAAAAAAGATTATAAAAGAAAGTAGTAGCCACAAAGTCACAATATACTATTCAAAGAAAGTCGAAAACACTGTTGAATCAAAACTCAAAACAAGGTGACCATCCTAGCCACACTATAGGAAGTAACTGCAACACATTACTCAAGATCACATGTCCTGAGTGCGTTAGGAAGTGATTATTAGACTCTTAAGGTTTTTAGATCATTTATATTCCCTTATTATTATGACATATCTTATACACAAGAGATAGAAATCATTTTATAGATCATGTTCCATTTAACCTTCACACAATTGCTATTACAAGCAGCACTTTTTGATATAATCCACTATCCATTTAGGGTTATTAACATCCATAATTATATTCTAACAGGTGATTGCACTAACTCTACCACTTTTCGTCAATTCTTCTAGGTTTTCCATTAAATATCTTGATATGTTAATTCTTGGTTCAACGATATGTGGTAACTCATGCATCGACACTTTTATGACTCTCTTACTAGTGGGGTGGATAGTTGGGTACAAAAGCGATACTTGTATACTTAGAACCACTTAGGCTTCATATAATGCAATTACATAATTTCACTAGGGACATCATCTATTCTCTTAACACCTTTTTCTAGCTCTTGTATTTTCATTTCTAACCATCCATCTATTCCCATCAACAAGGAGCATGCTGGCAAATTACTAACACTCATGGTTAAGGACAATTAAGGGTGGAATAATAACAATCGACAACTAATTCCTACTCCCTACACACTATTTTGAATGATGCAGAGAGTTGACTTATTCTCTCCTACTCCACTTATGGAACTATGAAACAAGGGGGTGTGCCCTCAAGAAGTGACCAATTTAGAAACCAACACCCACCTTTTTAATTTAAATCTAAAATAAATTACCTCTTTCCATATTACTTATTTAATATTTACTTGCTAGCTGATTCCGGCACATCACAACTTTTGATTATCTTCAATCCAAATAAACCACCCTATCATCATAACATCAAGTTACCCAATTAAGACATAACATAAAGGCATCCAATAATTATCAATGTCTTAAGATTCCCATAATTTCGAATTTCTCCCTTAGCTAACCACATAATTCGGATCCTTATCATTGTTATCATAAAATATTTTATACTGCTATCTAGTTCTCATTAAAACCTTGGTATTATAACACTGCTATACTATCCTTCCATAAGCCTTATCCAATTGCATGTTGTCTTAGCCATACTTAATGATTCTCATACTTTCACACTTGAGTGCCATGATTTCCACAAACTTACTTTGGTTGATTCAAGCAGTTGAGTTGAGTTCCATACTATCTTGCATCTAGCTACTAGTCATGATTGGGTTGCACTTTTCTCCTTAGATTTTGAACAAATATAAGTTAATAATTCCTTGGTTATTAGATCACGATTCTTCTATACTCTATGTACTTTAATAGGGATTTTGAATGGTTCCCAAATCATCTCTACCCTTTTCTCTATTTACTTAGTCCTTTCAAGAATTATCTTCCCATAAAGGAACTAGTTGTGACTATACTTTTCTTGTTTCCCAGATTATCTAACTTATGGAAGAACTTAGGGTTTATTGAAATTATGTGTTTTAACCCAAGAGGTTCCTATCTCCTTTCTTCTTATCTCAATTAATCTATAGTATTACTAGGGTTCACTTATCAAGGAGATTGTCATTCACCATGTCAGTCCTTATCTTCAAGGTTATCCAACACTAGCTTCTTGCATTGGTACGAGAATTCCCTAACAATGTTCTTAATAAGCAACCTAGCATGACCACACGCTTAAGGTACCTATTCATTAGGTTAGTTTAATGTTTCTTCCCAAGATTGTAAGAGTACATCTTAACTCTTCTTCATTGGTGCCTCAAATGGCGGTCCTGGTTCTCGAACCACCGTAATTTCGCATAGCTTAAAAAGTTAAACTTGAGCCGTCTCTATCTCAATTATCTTGTTTACTGCACCTTCATCTCATGTCTAACTAGCTTGATTGACTTGCACATAACAAACATATCCCAATGAATGGTATTGCCTTAGTTACCATCAGAGGTATTCTATCTTAGAATTAACTCCTCATACTTGATTTGATTAGGGTAATTGTTGCAATTAGGTTCCAATTGAATGGAAACCTCATATGTACTAATGATCTAAATTCTGTTATTCAACATCAAAAATATTTTCATTTAAATATATATATATATATATATATATATATATTTGAAATTTTTGTAGCCTTTGGGGTCTCATTATGCCATAACCATTATGATGTAGAGGTATGGTTCCAACAACTTGAAAATGCTCCAAGTTACTCACTCAACTGGCAACCCAATCCCTTTCAATTGGAATTTTCCCAACCAGACCTCATACCTTAACAAGAAAAAAATCAATGTCTAATTTTAATTGTTTTCATCCCCATAATTCCCCACTGAGACATTTTACAAAGGTTATCAACTTTGGTTTGTCAACCCCACAAGCAAAGTGCTCAAAACTTGCTCAAATGGCTCACACCCCTCCAAAATGGTTCTACAAGTCCACAAAGACTCAAATCAAGTTTATTAGGATCCAAAAACCTCCAATTATGGTAAAAAACCCTCAAATTGGGTTCATCAAGTCTCAAAGGGGTCAAAGTGCAAAATGGCTATTCTAGCCAACTAGCCCTCAAAAGTGACTTTTTGGTTTCTCTCCCAAAACCTACAAAGGACCAAGAAATTTTATTTTATATTCACCATTAACAACCTAGGACAACACTTTTTCCAACAGGGTTTGATCTAGAACCTTCTACAAATACCATTTCTAGTAAACCCTCAACTAGGCTAAATGGGGCTAAATGAGCACTTTAACAAAGGAACTACCCTTAAAATTGGAAATTTCTCAAGGGAAGCAATTGGAAAACCTTTGGGAACTAAAAAAAACACAAAATAAAAAGTTGCAAGTCTTGGTTTGCATCTGATAAAAAAATTATGGGGAAATGTCAAAGTCTTCTTCACCACCGTATGCCAGTCACATGGGGATGCCTGGCTTCAAACTTGAAGAAAATAATCTCCAAATACATTCTCCTAGTATGAAACCTCTTGAATATAATATTACACTCCTATATCTTCAATCCAACCAAGTTTTAGACTTTTTCCATGATTAGATTGGAAGAAAAGGGAAAGAAAAGATGAAACCCTTGGTTTATGCCCTTTTCACAGGCTGTTTTGGACTGTTACACAATAACTCACTCAAAACTCCACTTCAGAACCTCTGGTTGGACTCAAAAGAAAGGTATTTCACCCCTATAACTCCCCATGAAATAATTTTTCATTTTGGAGGTTGATAAATTCCATACCAACCAAAAGAACAACAAATTTTCTGAAAAATACAGTTTTTTTATTGATTTCAAATGTCAAGTTTCACAAATTTCGACCACACCAACCCCTAAACGAATTTTTTGAGGAATTTTATAGTTTTCCCAACATGTTAAAACTTATTTTAGATGGTTATGAACATTGGGAAACTAATTACAACAACTTTTTGAAAAGTTGCTTTACAAATTGACAACTTTGTCAATTTTTGACAATTTTTGACAATTTTTGCATTTTGCCATTCAAACTAATTTTATCATCAACCTAGGGACCTAAACACATTTAAATGGATATAAATAGACCAAAAAAACCTGGACTCCCTAAATCTACTCATCCTAATTCCCTTTGACCATAGTTGACCATAGGGTTTATAATGCACCCTAGGCCACTAGGCCTTACAAAATGGACAATTGGGACCTTATTACAAAACAAAACATAAACAAAGGATTATTTGATCCTTCCCAACACCTTTCTATCAAAAACATTAAGTTTTCAATCAATAAATTATGAAATTGAGGCTTGTGCCCCTACACCATACTCCCGGGGTGGGCTGATCTCATTTCCACATGAGATAAGTTGGTCCAATGAAGTGTCATGCTTCAGAATTTCTGCCTCATCCATCCATACTGCCTCTTCAACAAGTTTTCCTACCCATTTCACAAGTTATTGTTTGTATTCTTTATTTCTAGTCTTCTTAATAACCCTTTGATCGATGATCTTTTCAGGCTTTTTTGGTTCATGAGGAGGTATATCAGCAATGTCCTCTTGAATCTCCTCAACATGAAAGTCTATACTTGTAGCAACATGCCCTTTATAGGGTGTTAGATCACATACATTAAAGATGGGAGAAATACCAAGGTTAGAGGGAAGAGATATCTCATAGGCATTCTGTAGACACCCAAAATTGTCCAGTCTAATTAAATAAATATTTTATTTATTTAATTATCTAAGCTTAATTCTTCTATTAATTAAATAAATCTTTATTTATTTAATTAATTCATTTATCCTCTTCTATCCTTATTTCTCATTTAGATAAATACATTTATTTATTTAAATTATCCTTTTTCTAAATTAAATAAATATCTTATTTATTTAATTATCCCACTTCCTCTATTAATTAAATAAATCTTTATTTATTTAATTAATTCATTAACCTTTTCTACCCATGACACATGTCATTCATCTCTTAATTCATACACTACCTACCCCTTTCATTATTTTATTATTTCTTTTACCTACCCTCTAATCATAGCCGACCTCCTTTTACACCTCTCAATCTTATCCCTCCATTTCATATTGTGTCTTCTATATAAGGAGATGCTTCCTTCATTATCAACCCTAATCAATCATCCTAATGACTTGACTACTTGATCAATTGACTACTTGGCATATGTGATCCTACTTGCAACCACATTCCATTCTTTGTTGAGCTCTTGTGCACATAAAATCTGAGAGCAAATATATCAAGCAAGATCAATGGAGATAGGAAGAATGGAGATCCAAACCCTATTGGACATGTGATGGTATAATCTTTGTGATTTCATTTGATTTGCATTGTCTTAGGTAATCTTCATATGTTATGGTGGATCTTTGTTGTTGTTAGGCTAGGGTTTTGTGGTTGAATTCATTTAGCCTTTCAATATTATCATTATTGTTATCTATTTTCACCATATACATTTTGGCACGCCCGATGGGACTCTTGTCCCTTTTGCATTTAACATCCTTGTTGCAGATATTGTATTTTGAAGTTGCAGATCTGACATTTTTGATGACATTTTGATATTTTCGCATCTGCGTAGTTTCGGTTCGCGTTTTTGATTTTCTGGTGCGTTTGTGACATCTGGAATCATGTCTATGTTATCGATAGTATTTTATTTTGTAGATTCTGAAAACCATGTTTGTGTTCCTCAGTCGTGTCTATGGTGTTTTTAGACGCGCCTGTGTCCAGAAGTCGCGTCTGGGTTCTGGAGTCGCGTCTATGTCTCACAGAACCGCGTCTAGTTCAGGAAGTCACGTTTGTGTCAAAGGTAATCGCATCTGTGTGCACCGGTTTCAATTTTGAGTTTATTGATTTAGTTTTGGGTTTTTGCATTTAAGGTTTCAGATCTGGTTTATTTTGAGCTAACATTTTCAGATCTAGCTAACGAAATTGGTGCAGCTTGTCTTGAAAGCAAAATCGTTTTGTTGAAGGCCCCTATTTTCACAAAGTCTTTTGGATTTAGAATTTACCTAACTTGTGTGCTTGCAGGAAGGGGTGATTATTTGAAACAATCCAAACTACTAACAACTATTTGGTGCAGGTCCTTGGCAAAGGTTTTTTTTGGATTTTTATTGTGTGCTTTGTTTTCAATAGATTAACAAACACTTCAATTGGTGCACTAAAATTGAATCATTGTCTTTTGTGTCTTGAGCAACAGGCTCTTTTTGTTTAATCTTTAGAGGGTGTGTCTTCCCGCGTGGTCATTAGGACTACTAGTGAGAAGAGAATGACCCAAGTGGTAGCAAAAGAAAAGCCATCTTCTTCCAAACCATTATAAATAACTATATTCATGGTGAAAACTATGAATAACGTGTGCTGATTAGTTCATATCGACACTATGTCTCCTCATAAACCCATTTGATCAAATTTATTTGATCAGTTGTAGGGTGTAACCCCTACCGGTTGGGAGCCTTCTATATTTACAGAGCTGAAAGTGCTGCATGTATAGCCACATGAGCGGATGGCCTTACTAGCACCTTTTTGTTTTAGAAGCCCAAATCCTTCTATTTGTTGAGGCAGGAGGTCGGACCTCTGGTAGCGGCCCACACACATACGGTTCTTAGTAGAGATACAAAGTTCACCACGGGGAGTTTTCATGGGGACTAATACTTGGCTGACCTGAGAAGTGAGTGCCGAGGGTGGAGCCAGTGAGGTCAAGCATCTAAGTATCCGCTCTGAATAGCATAGCCTCGGGGGTAAAATCCCATGTGGGATCAACAACTATTGTCTTGGCCAGCCATAAGAATTGTGCTTGACTTATTTTAAACATTCAAAACATTCAAGACCAAATAGCAAAAACATTATGTCTTTTGTGTCTTTAAGTGTATGCAAAACATTTTTTACATCAAACAACACACTTTTCTTGGAGTCATTTTGAGTCTAGACACTTGCAAACATTGGGTCTTCATCAACACTGTGTCCTCTTGTCATGAAAAATAGTCGAATAGTTAGCTTTGGTCACAACAAAAATGACTTCACAGATTGGAAAAAATTGCACAAATTTTGCAAAAATGTGTCTGTGTCCAACATAATAGCGTTTGTGTTGTATAACTGCATCTGTGAAGGGCAGAAATGTGTCTGTGTTTCCAAAATCAATAGTGCACTTTACAAAAATCTCAGAAATGCGTCTGTGTTAAACAGAACCACGTCTATGTCAGGAAATCACGTTTGTGCAGTATACAGGTGCGTCTGTGTTCAGAATTGAAAAACTTTTACAGTCCAGCAAGCAAACACAGTTAGTTTCAGAATTCTTGAGCTTCCTAGGTCATTTCTCCAGGGTTTCATTTAGCATTCAACCTGTCTTTGGGTCTCACACAATCCATCTTTGCTTCACACCTTACATTACATTCACATTTGTCTAAACTTGAGTCAAAAGGTCACTTGCTTGTCCTCATCATACTTGGTCAACACACTACATACAACAACACTTTGCTAAGTGGTCCCTCATCAAGGTCTATCACCTTTGGGTCTCATTTGGTCTTACTTAGAGTCAAGGTCAACTTACCTCATCAAGAGAAACTATCCTCTCTTTGGAAGTCACACCTACTCTACTACATACATACTTGGTCTTACACTTTGGACATTGCAAGTACACCTCAGATTCATTTACATTACATCCAACTCTTGGTATTCCATACTTTTTTCATTTTCATCTAGTCTAACGCATCTTGGTCAATACCTAGTTCATGGTTGAAACCCGTCTTCAAAAATCTAGGAGAGAAACTAAAGAGTCTCAAGAGTCCGCAAACATGAGTGTCTATGAGTATGACAATGATGTCTTTTTCAATACTGATCATAACACATTACCTGACATCGATACCTATAGAAACATTCCAAATGTTGAGAACATGGACACTACAAACAACAATGATACACACAATGACAATATGGACAACTTTTCAGTACATTCAGCAGATGTGGAAGAATCCATTATGGATCCCCGTTTCAATCGATTGGTTGAGGAAATAATGAGGAGAGATAGACAATACATTTTACAAATGATGGCACAAAGTGGAGCCAAGATACCTCATGATTTTGACATGTCTCAAATAATGGAAAATCGACCTTTGCAACAACCTCACTCCAACATGGATCAAAGGAGACCTAATAGTGGAGGCAATAGAGGACCACATATGGTGCCTGAATCACCATCATCTTTGTTTCAAAAACTAGAGGTCACATATACACATGGTCAATCATATGATACTCACCTTCGCAGACCATTATGGAAGTCTTATGTAGAAAGATATGCTCAATCTCATACCAATGCTAAGGATCAACCACCAAAGCAATTGGATATTCAAAGGCATGCTCAAAATTTGGACACAAGGAAACCCCGTGTCAAATTTGGGGGCAACACATTAGAACATGACATGCTTGTAGAGTATGGTATACATGGACAAAACAAATATTTCATTCCTCAACATGAATCTATACCAAGTGGTCCATATATGCAGCATCACTATAGACCTCCTCCATATGAACATATGTATGATCAATATCATCCATATATGCAACATGCTCCTCCTCCAATTGGTGCCTCAAGCATAGGGTATGGTCCAAGAATTTGATCTCCACCTAAGAACAATTTGGAGCAACAAATCAAGGACTTACAAAAGAAAATGGAGGACATAAACACACCGAAGCCAACATACACAATGAGAGACATATGTCCTTATCCATTTGACAAGAGCATTCCAATGCCTCCATTTCCTACACACTTTGTGACGCCTAAGTTTGATAAGTATAGAGGAAAAGGGGATCCTAAGGCACACATAAGATAGTTTTTCACAACTTGCATTGAGGTAGCTTCAGAAGAGACATATTTGATGAGATTATTCCCACAGAGCCTAGGTGATCAAGCTATGGAATGGTTCTCCCAACTTCCACCTGGAATTAAGTCATGGGGTGACTTAGCAGAGGCATTTATTCAACATTGATCCTACAATAGAGACAGACATATCAGTCACTACTTTGTGCAACACCAAGAAAAAAGAGGGAGAGTATTTTGCATCATTTTTACAAAGATGGAGGAATCTAGCCAACAGATGCTCTTGTGAAATTCCACAAAAACAAATGGTAGAAATGTTCACCCAAAATGTTAACAAAGACATTGGCTATGATCTAAGAAAAGATTGTTTGTCTACCTTCAAGGACATCATTGAAAAAGGCTTAGCAACAGAGAAGGTCCTAATTGAACAAGGAGTCATTAAGATATTCAAGGAAAACAAAGATGACTTTAAAGGAAAGGACAAGCCAAGATTTTGGAACAAAAACAAGAACACAGTCAATGATGGTGTTGTTGATGCCAATACAGTGCAAACCAAATTCATTTTTTCTGGATCAAGATCTACAAACAATCAAGTGAGTACTCAAACAACTTCTAGATCATGAAGGAAGTACACTCCATTGGGAGAACCACTTGAGTCAGTTTTCAAAAAGCTAGTGGCAAACAAGGTAATCACAATTCTAGATTTTCCTCCATATGAGCCAAAGGTGAAACCAAATTGGTGGAATGATGATGAATATTGTGAATTTCATAAGAGCAAGGGTCATAAGACAAGAAATTGTCATCAACTGAAGAACATCATACAAGATCTCATTGATAGAGGTGACATTGAGATTGAAGGACACTCATCCAATCAAGGACATGAAATGTTTAAGGAACCATTCCCAAAGCATGACAAGGGAAAAGCTACAGCCACAGATGACCAAACCAACTATACCAGAGCATCTTATAACTATGATTCAACCATCAATCACATCGCGATGGATAATTATGTCTCTACCATTATCATCAAGTACAAAACCCCTGAGAATTCTACCCAGAGACCCAAGATCATTCTGAAAGGTGTTGGATCTTCTTCCGAACCTACCTCTGAATGTCATGTTACAACCCACCAAGGTAAATTCACTTTGTAAGGTGCTCCAGCCAAAAACACTACTTCTTCATCAACCAAGCCTGAGTATGACCTTGTAGAACAGTTAGGGAAGACACCCACGCTTATCTCAATCCTTGAGCTCTTACGCATATCCCCTGCACATAAAGTCATTCTTGATAAAATCTTGAGAGACATTGTTGTCCCCACTGATTTAAATGTGGACCAGTTTTAAGCCATGGTGGGATACCTTTCTGTTCCACACTCCCTTACATTCATAGAAGCCAATGACGCCTCTGTAAGTCAGCCACATAATGCACCTTTACACATTGAAGCCTTCATACACAAACATCGAATAAAACAAGTCCTGATAGATGGAGGAGTAGGTCTAAACAATTGTATGTTGAGCACTATTAAACAATTTGGATATTCTGAAAAAGCTATGAATGCTACAAACAAAATTACCATCAAGGCATATGATGATGAAGAACGTTCATCCAAAGGTACATTCACCTTGCCTCTCAGAGTTGGGCCAGTTACAAAGGATGTGGTTTTTCAAGTCCTAGACCTGGATCTCACATACAACATATTGCTAGGACATCCATGGATTCATGAGATTGGTGCAGTACCATCTACATATCATCGATGTATCAAGTTTCCCCATAATGGAGTTGAAGTGACCATCAAAGCTGATCCAAATCCATTCGTATATTGCAACAAGCTGCAACCTCAATCAGAAATAACAATCCCAATCAATCAAGAAGTTGTTCCATCTTTAGCATATGTGGATCCAGAATCATTGAAAGCTTCTACATCAAAACAAGCAGAGATCAAAGAAAAGTTCAATATTAAAGACATGGGATATGGTGAGTATATCTTTCATGTTGATCAACTCCCACTATCTCCTAAGACATTCAGTTGACAAGAATGATGTGTTATCACTATTTTAAAATTGGGTTTTTCTTTCCCATAATTGGCTTTGGTTTTTTAAAAAAAATTCGAATAAGGTGTAGTCCCAGGTGCTTCAGCTGATTTTGTTCTAAAACCTAGAGGGTTTAAGGGTTTTTTTTAAAGCTTTAGACCTTATCTTTTTGTGTTAAACCCTCTGGTTTCTATTTTGCCGTTACTTTATTTCACTTAGATCATGGGTCGCGGGGTCGTAGGAAGTGTCCCCCCCTGTTATTTACCTAGGCGGTTACGTTGATTATTTGAAAAATTTTCGCCTTGTATTATTTCATTCTAAAGTGTCGGGCCCAGTAAACGCTGATCAACTTGAGAAAGGATCCGACGGTCAGCGCTATTTCGCAAGGGTTAAGTGCTCACCCTTTAAAGCCATGAAATAGCGAGAATGAATGTCAACCGTCCATGTGTCATGATGGAGGAAGTAAAAGGTATAGCTGTCAGAGGTAGTTGGAGCCCCGTGGCTTTCTTCTGGCACATTAAAAGGTAGCACGTGGCACAAGTCACCACAGTCAGCGGGTCAGGATCAAAGGTTCAAAAGTGGGCCCCAAAGATGAGTCGGTTCACAGGTGGAGATGACCTGGCAGGGACAACTCTTACAATTTATTGAGACCCCGTGGCTCCTTCCAGCAAATGACAGAATGACAAGTCAGATCCGAAAGTGATGAGGCGCCAGGTGTCCATTACGTGTCCGTGGGCCCACCATCTTTGAGAGCCTTCTTAAGGGGTTAAATACCGATCGACTGTAGAGATGATCTGACGGTCAGTGCTATTTCGCAAGGGTAAAGTGCTCACCCTTTAAACCCGTGAAATAGCGAGAATGAATATCAGCCGTCCACGTGTCTTGATGATGACATAAGAGACAGACCTATTGAGATGAAAGTGGCACCCCCCATGGTTCTTCTTCTGGCAAGTGACAGAGTGACAAATCAGCACAGTAGGTGACTAGGTGCCAGGTGTTAGTGACGACTCAGCGGGCCCACCATTCCTGAGGACCTTTTCAAAGGATTAAAAGGTGATCAACTTGAAGGATGATCCTACGGCCCACGCTATTTCGCAAGGGTGAGGTGCTCACTTCTTAAGGCCACAAAATAGCGAGAGTTAACGAGGGCCATCCACATGTCATGATGATGACATGGCCAAAAGGGGAAAATATGGGCCCACCATAGTATAAAGAGAGACATTCGGCTAGTATCAAAATAGAATACGAAGGGATTTTCTAAGCCAATGGTCGGATGCCGCGTGGTATTATGTAGCCAATAGAAAGACGGGACCCAGACTAAAGACAAAGCCGTCAAAATGAAATTAACAGTGAGACACTTGCAAGAAGGCTGCAACCCGTTGGAGCTAAAATATGAATTCTCGTATGAATTCGATTTTGAAGGGACAGCCGAAGCATGCGAAATCAATGTTATAGTTAAGGCTCAGAGTACAAGCATTTGATTTCCTAACAACCAAGTGTAGATATCTTTTAAAAATATTTTGCAAAAGAGTAACGCAGAGTTATCTTTTTCAAATACAGAGAAGGTGAATCAGTTGCAGAGCGAATTCCTTCAAGAAAGCATCAGGTTCTTTCTTATTTTGCAGCTATTCTTGTGTGGTGTAATAAATGAAATTATTCTCATGTTACAGGAGTGTTTAAGAAGTGATATTCATCTTGTAGTATTTTCAAATGGCTCCTAAAAGGGAATTTTCTGGCAAGGTTGATTATTTAGAAAGAAGTGTATGTGATGACTTTTTAGAGCAGTTGACGCTGTCAACTAACCAGGCATCTAAGGCCAAAGAGTTAGTACCCAGGGATCCCCGTCTGAAGATTGGAGAAGGATTATATGACAAAGGTAATTGGTTGAGAGACTCACAGGTTGGAATGTCCAGGTTGGGGCTATTTAGAGTCGGATTTGGAATGAGAAATTCTCCTACTCCTCAAAACAGTATTTGGGAACTAGATGTTGGGAAATTAGTAGTCCTAGGAGTATTCATGGATGCAGACTTGCTAACCCAAATGGCATTAAACTATGATTCAATCACAAGGTGCATCCAGGATGTAAATGGGAAAACCCTCGTGGAAATCAATGCAGAAGAATTGAGAATAGCGTTTGGGCTCAGTGAGTTTACAAACTTCTTGGAATCCATAAACTTCACACAATTAGCCTAGGTGTACAGTGCACAGAGGAGTCATCTTAGGAATGGGCCTCTTAAAGAACTTTTTCTGAAAATAGGAGGGTTAGCAGTTGTAGGGCCCAACACACAAGAGCCTTTTTCATTGAGTATGTTTACCTTGAGGGCGAAAGGGATGTATTGGGCACTTTGCCAAGTTCTAGGAGAGGATGCTGAATCAAATATGCCAAACCATTACTTGTTAATGATTTCTCAAATTTTGAATCCTTCTCTTGCTATTACATTTGATTATGCTTCTTATATTGCCGAAGCTATCCATGGAGGGTTGATAGGAATAAAAAATGGAAAGGTGGATAGGCCATTCGGATGGTACTCACTCATGATGCACCTTTTTCTCTTCAAAGGTGGTGATTATTTCGCCAGTGGAATGGACCTGGTAAAAGAAAAGGAAGGAGAGAAGATGCCAGTACAACTATGGAGTACTGTGTTGTCATGGGACAGAGAGGATGCTAGTTTCTTAAAGTTTGATAAATATTTTGCATCCAAAATAAGAACTCTCCTTTGCTCTGACAACCCAAGAGTCCCCAAGGTTCTCCTGGAATTCCTAAGGCCAAAAGAATTCACCGAGAACATCAAGATAGTTCATAACTGGGGTGATATGTACTTATATCAAGTCTCCACAGTTTTCAGAGTTTTTGGTTTCAGAGGCACCCCATTTTTGTTACCCTACTAGGTCCCCCTCAAAGTGGGAATAGCTGAGATTCTTAGACAAATTGGTGGCCTACAAGAGGCAGAGCTAACAGGCAGAGGTAAAGGCACTATTTTCCCTGTAGCTACAATAGCCCACCAATTTGTAATTACAAAGGGAGGCTGGAATTGTTTTGAGGATTTCCTCAAACCCTACCATTTGTCCACTGCAGTGTCTAGATGTGCTGATCCAGAGGACTTCTACAATGGTGTGTTCCGGAAGAAGGTAGCATGCAGAGGTAGGCCTCATCAATTCCACTTTCTTGAAGACCTCATCAGGAATGAATTTGATTTAGATGAACAGGAGTTGAGGAAAGAAAAATGGGTGGCTTACAAGAAAGCCTTGGATTTTGTGCATCAATTTGATGCAAGCTATGACCCATTGTCTAGCTTCTTCCCATTGGAAGAAAAAATAAAATTTTTGATTGTTTGCTTTGAAGATGTGATGCAAACATTGAAGGAGAAGAGGGAAGCTGTAATTAAGAGTAACCCTGAAAAGGCAAGAATGATTTTAGGCAAGTCAACTTCCACTAAAGCAATCCCTCCTGGTGACTACACCCTGCATAAGAAAGCAGGTTACAGTGTGCTGGGGCCTACAACAGGGGAACCCTCTTCATCCAAAGGAAAGAGGAAGGTACAAGATGCCATTGACATCCAGGATAGCCCAAAGAAGCAAAGGGTGTGGAAGGAAGTGCAATCAGATACACCCCTGTATTCCCCATCCCAATCCCCTCTCCACATAGGAGATGAACAAGCAGCAATTGAATACCTCTCGCAGTTGGGCAGCTTGGGAGAGATTACATACACATATAATGAAGTAGAAGAAGGGATGCCAGAAGAGCCCACTGAAGCACAAATGGACATCACTTCTACTGAACTTAAAGGCCAGGAGTGGGATCCTGAGATAAAGAAGGCCACTAGTGCCTTTTTAGCTGATGATAACTTTGTCACATCTGAAGCATTCATGCAATTTGTTTGGAAACAGCATATAGATAAATATAATGCTAGATGTGAAACAAGAAAGGCAGAGCAGCCCAACAAAGATCCAGCCTCAGTGGAGGAAGAAATAAAGTAGGAGATGATGGAAGAATTCAAAACCATCACTCCTGAACACGGAAGGGATCTAGTAGCACAAGCTGGAGTGCTCATTTTACCAGAATGGAATATTGCTGATGCTCTGGTGCTAGATGCAGTAAGAAAAGAGACTAAACCCATGGAAGGGGTTACATTCAGTAAGGACAATGCTGCACTAGTCATGTGGTCCCTCAAAAGAAATGAGGACAAGAAAGGTAAAGACACCTCAGGGACAAGTCACCTTGGTGGATTGATGATTAAAAGAGTAGAGAGCATAGGGGTAGTAGAGGCTGCTAGCACTGTGTTAGAGACTGCCAAATTCAGTGTTGCAGTGGTTGAAAAGGAAGCCAAAGAAAAGGAGGCCCTCTAGATTAAATTGGAAACAGTTTTGAAGGCCTATGATAGTGCCAAGGAGGAGATCAGAGGCAAAGATAGCATCATCACCAAATTGCAGAGCCAGCTGGTGGGACAATGCCAACAAGGTGAGTCTTCAACATTGATGATTGCCTCTTCTCCTGGAAGACCTCCACCTACTAGCCCCATTATTGAGCTCCCACCATCTCCTGCGCCTTCCAACTCTCAAATGATTGAGGTAACTCCCCAAGAATTGGAGAACCTAAAGCAAACTCAGGCCTTTTATGCGGGGAAGTATGAGGAGAAAATAAAAGCCACAATCTCTAGTTTTGCAGACACTATAAATGCCTCACTGCTTTACAATAGTTTGGGAAAGGTCATGGAGATATGGAATGAGTTAAGAAGAGATAAGGCCATTTTGACACCCATTTTTGACAGATGGAGGCCTAGGGAGCAAGATTTAGAGTTCATGTGTGTTTCCTGTGATGAAGCAAGGGACAATCCCATTATAAAATCTACCTCTGATGTTGCTAAAGTTTTAATGCAATTAGCTGCAGATGTAGACAATGTGGATAGGAAGGTCAATTTATGTAAGAAGGAATACACTGATCAGGTTTTTGAGTTGCTCCCAGGAATTTTTGCTAATCCAGATCAGCTGAAAGATAAGCAAGCATGGCTAAATGAGATAAAAGCCAAGTTGTCAGCAAGGGTCAAGGGAATCATTGATCTTGATGATACCTCGTTCTTTGTTATAACCATACAGGAAATAGAAAGAATTAAATCACATTACAATTTTCTTAACTCAGAAGTCAACAAACTGAGAAATTCTTGGAAAAGATTGACTAAAGTTAAGAATGATGTGATTAGTTTTTCATGGCCGACAGAAGAGACATACAATGAATGGGGAGTTAAATATTCCACCCATGATCCGGAGTAGTTGGAGAGTGCCCCTAAAAAGCCAGAAGAGGTTGCAACCGAACAACCTATTGAACAGACTGCAGAAGCTGAAAAGAGCGCATAACTGCTTTGCGTAAAAATTGTAACCACATCAATTTTGGAAATACTTGTAACAAACCCTCCTCGAAAAGTTAGAAGCTTTGTGCATCCATATTGTTATAAATGGATACCAGGACTAGAGGGAAAAGGATCACAAAATTTTGTAAGAAAACGCTGCAGAAAATTATCTGAGCTTTTCAAAGTTTAATGGAGAAAAAAAACTTTTTGTAAAATCTCTTCGAATGAATATCAATATACAGGCCATCAATTTTTGAGTAAAACTCTGTGTTGTCTTCAAATTTATTCACAAATTTATTTACTATTTTCATTCTGAACAATCCAGGATTTTTCTTTTTGAATGGAATTGCAAAGCAATCTCAGTATGAGTGTTTTTAGCTTTTCTCTTTAGGAGGGAAATTAAATATGCAAGATCACTTACACCAGTAAATTCTTTGGGAGGAACTTTGAATTTTGAGGACCATAGTTTAGTGTGAAATGATTAAATTCTTGTATGTGTCAGGCACATGTAAGAATTAGTGGAAACCGAGCCGATGGGAAGCATATAGATATTATGTTTCAGGAGTTTTATTTGAGTTAGGTGACTCTGTAATCTTGGATAAGGCACTGATATTAATGGAAGTTTTTTATTGCATGCTTTGTTGATCAAAATGCTGAACTCAAGTATAGTTTTCATGCTTTGTTTTCAGTTGCTTTCGAGGTGAATAAATCTACTGGTTTTCTGGACTGGTTTGCTGTGGGTTTATTATTTAAAAGTGTGAAGTTAATTCACAAAGGTATACCCACCTGGGCTCCAAGAAAAGCCCGAAGTGTAGAAGGTCTAACCAAACCTTGTCATATGTTGTTTCTGGAATTTCCTTATCTTTGATGTCTTCTCGGCACCCATTCTAGATCATCTTACTTTAAAGACATTGAAGGGAATCAGATTTTGAGAACAACACGATGTATAAACAATTTGCAAGGAATTGGGTGTGAACCATCTAGTGTTGTGGCTACTAAGTCTGAATGCAAATCTCCTCTAGTGGCGCAAGCAACTCTTGATATCAATAGTCCTAAGAGTGGTCCCAGCGAAGAATCTATTGAGTGTATCACCAACCCTCTTGAGAAATCACATAGCTTTACCATATCATCCACTCATTCCATTTTCACTCCTCTCCCAGACTTGGATCAACAAGAATTACAAAAGCCCTCACTTATTGGGGATCAAAAATCAAGATTTGAAAAGAAAAATCTAAAAGTCAAAAATAAAGAAAAGTCCTTTAGTCCAAATCAAAATATAAAGCTATTGGACTCTACAAAAACCAAAGTCAAGGATAAAAATCCTATGAACAAAAAAGAGCAAGAGATGATCTCCCCTAATATCAAAATAACTGGGGGCAAAAGTTCTAAAATTTCAAGTCAAAAAGAATACTTGTTGATCCTAAGTCTCCATCATGCTATCCTACTTTCACTTCTTTTCGCAATCATAAGCCTTCATAACTCATCCACTTGTTTCACACATCCTTTCCCTTCTGGCGATACATCATGGACCTTTAATGGAGCTTCCTCAAAGGGCTTTGTTATCAGGGATGCCCAAACTTCTTTAGGTGACACGCATATGGGCTTGTGTAGTCCACACGCTAGTAATTCTATCTTAGTTCCCTTATCAAGGAAGACAGTCACTAAAGCTACACATCATTCAGTCAAGGAATGATGCAGCTACAATCATAAAGTCAAGCCTTGCACATTTGAGGTAGGTGACTTAGTTCTTAGAGAAAATCCCAAAAATCAGCAAGACAGAGAGAAGAAGGGCAAGTTCGAACCAAATTGGCTTGGTCCTTACATCATTACAGTAGCATATGGATCTGGGGCATATCAGCTCTCAACCATAGAGGGTGAACCTTTGGAGGATCCTATCAATAGCATGCACCTTCGCAGGTTTTACACATAGCTCTTTAGAGTATCCTAATTCAAAAAATACAAAAAAAAATAAAAAAATTTCAAAAAGAAAAAAAAATTCATAAAATAAAAAAAATCGTTACTTGGTGAAAAGCTGGCAAACAGGCGCCTTGTGACACAAAAAAATTGAAAAAATAAAAAAAGTAAAGAAAAACATTTTTGTCCAACAGTGAAAACCACTTCGGTGGTGCCCTGGGCAAGTACCATGGTGAAAACTAGGTCACCAGTGCCATGCATAGAGACATTGCTCCTCCCTCCTTCAGGATTCACTTTCATCCTTTCACTTTGCATGCACTCACAGCCTATTCATTCATAATAAACTTATCCATGCCCATCATGGCTTGTTATTGATCTACCCAAGATTGGTTAGCCATTCATAATAAACATTCCTTTTCGCTCCCTTTCCATCCTTAATAAATCAGATCCTATCTATGGCTAAGGCAAATCCTACATCTAGTGATGGGTGTGGAACTGAGAGCATCACATGTTTCGAGGAGTATGGTTTCTTCCAGCTTCCTTCAGTCTATCCGCGCACAATTCGCAATAAAGCAACATTTGCATCACAAATCCACAATAAAGTTTTGTCTTCTCCGCAATAAAGTATCAGTTTCATGGATTCAGTCAGTTTTAGATGAGATAGCAACAACAATGGGCTTCAACAAAGTCAAATCTTTCAACAGACTCAGACAACATATGGTTCAGTGTTATCTATCCTTTCTGTGAAAGTAAACATTGTGACCACAATCAAATAAGACTTATACAAGTGACAAGAGACACTAAACTTGAGGACTACAAGGGATGTTGGTGTCGAGTCTTGGTTTTCTTTTGATTTTATCTTTTGGTGACATGCCTTTTAGCTTTTCCAAGATGTCTCTAACTAGAGATTCTATCTCTAGGATGTCTTTGACTAGAAAGGCGAGGATGGGGTATTGTCAACTATTTTCTTTGTTGTTTGTGGATTGACTCTTAGTAATGCTATGACTTGTCCAAGGACATGAGGACACTGTGAGTCTAGTGTGAACTGGGGAATTCCTTGTTTGCGACTATCTTATCTCCATGCAAATAGGTACAATGACTTTCTGGGTCGAACATATGCCTTGATTGACATAGCCTACTTGCCATAATAAAGCTCAATGATGATAATGCACAAGAAGCTCTTTCACTTTCATATCTTCTGTCTTCCATCCCCCTTTCTTGATTGACTTCCATCATCCTTCTCGAGTCCACGTAGCCTGCTATCACATGATTGAGTATAATGACACACCAAAAACATTTACATTTCATGTAGTTGCACCTGCATTACCACATATAAGCATTTCATACATACATATAGATATCACAACTACATCACATCCTGCACACAACACCTATTAGCACAATTTACATTTGCATTATCATATTCATTTGCATTACATACATTCACATTTGCATCATGCATACACATATTAAAAACATAAAAGAACAAAAAAAATATTGCATTTCATCATGTACATATTTGCATCCATATCATAACCATCACATAGAAACATACATCATGAAACATCTCATCACATAGGTACGCATGCATATAGCTGTCACAAAGATGAATCATCTTATATATATAATCATAAGTGTCATGATAAAATGATGTCAAAATACATATGGCTACAAAATCACCTGAAGGTGTCTACATCATCATACAAAATGGTACAAAACTGATACAAAGGAACCCACTGATCACTCCTCCCAGCACCGCTGATAGTGCTAATCCTGTCCATGTCATGGTATCCCATGCCACATGTCCCACCCTCATCTCCAGTCCTGGATCTTGAAACACTCGTCTAAGGGCATCCCTATCTCTATCTCGATCGTACAGAATCAACTCCCCATCGATCTATATCCGCAGAATCCTGTATACATCCTCCAGGGTGACTGTCATCTCCCCCATCAACAAATGAAAAATGCAAGTCTCAGAGTGCCACCTCTCAACTAGCATAGTTAGCAATCCCATGTTCGCTCGAAACTTAGGCACATACAGAATATGTCTCAATCCCATAGCCTCAATCGCAGCTTGGTCCTCGACTGTCAACTTAGGTCGCAACCTCTGAGTCGATGGGAATCTCTCCCGTGACTCCAGCATAGGCAAATACTCCTGCAGTCACACAAATCAATCATCTTAGTCCTAGTGACACTCACTGTTCATAAAAAAGTGTTGCTTCTATCCTAGTGACACTCACTTTTTATCACAAAGTGTTGTTTCTATCCTAGTGGTGCTCCCTGTTCATCACAAAGTACTATGTGTTTGGCACTCCTTGTTCATCACAAAGTGCTACTCACATTTGCACTCACTGTTCATCACAAAGTGCTGCTCATATTTTAGTACTCCCTGTTCATCACAAAGTACTATATCTTAGTACTCACTGTTTATCACAAAGTGCCTTGATCTATCTTATCCTAGGGCCTATGCTTGAGTGAATCCTCTTGAGTAGTTTCCTAATTGGCAACATATGTTCTATCACAGAATTGTCAATCCTAGCCCTATTTGTAATCCTAGTTTTCCCTAGAGGACCTGCTTGAGTGTATCCTCTTAGTAGCTTATCCAATCGATAGCATATGTTCATCACAGAACTGCCGATTTGACCTAGAAGACACAAATTCACATTTTTTGGACACAAACACGCTTTCCTGACATAAACATGCCTATTTTACACAGACGCGCCTGAAGAATACAAACATGCCTATGCTCTGCATAGATGTGCCTAGGCGACACAGACATGCCTTCTTGGCATAGACGTGCCTACATAGCACAGATGCAGTCGCATTCAGCACAGACGTGTTTTCCACCACAGACGCGCCTGGCACAAACACAGACACACCTAGCGAGCATAGACATGCCTAGCACCAACGCAGACATGCCTGGGTATTTTTGACATTTTTTGGACCCTATTCCAAGTGCATTTATTGCCCTATCTAGCATGTATTAATGACAACAATAAATGCAACAGAGTATGAGGAGGTTTAGTGGTACTTACCGGCTCTCCTGTCTCTGCTGGCCTCTGGAATCGGCGAACGCGATTGAATCTATGAACAAAGGCCATTGCTGCTGATTGTTGCTGCTCTATTCTTGCTTTGCACTCTGATCTCTTGGATGTGTAGATGACAATGAGGATTTATTTTCCCTCGTGGTCTATCTTATAGACTACCCTAGCCCTAGCCCTCGTTTCCCGGGTCAGTCTTCATTATCGCGTAACTCTGTCACTTTAATCCGGTCAACCCATTCTATCCTATTTTTCTTATTGAGAGATTGTCTGTGATCTTTCCAGACATTTTTCATCCAATTTCTCAAGGGGGCATATCATTCCCATCTTGGGGCAACTTTGTATTAGTTCATCTTATCTTCTTTGAAACAACGTGACAAGCCGCATTGTCTCAAAGAGGGGCAAAATGTAGACACCCAAAATTGTCCAGTCTAATTAAATAAATATTTTATTTATTTAACTATATAAGCCTAATTCTTCTATTAATTAAATAAATATTTATTTATTTAATTAATTCATTTATCCTCTTCTAGCCTTATTTCTCATTTAGATAAATACATTTATTTATTTAAATTATCTTTTTTCTAAATTAAATAAATATCTTATTTATTTAATTATCCCACTTCTTCTATTAATTAAATAAATCTTTATTTATTTAATTAATTCATTAACCTTTTCTACCCATGACACATGTCATTCATCTCTTAATTCATACACTACCTACCCCTTTCATTATTTTATTATTTCTTTTACCTACCCTCTAATCATAGCCAACCTCCTTTTACACCTCTCAATCTTATCCCTCCATTTCATATTGTGTCTTCTATATAAGGAGATGCTTCCTTCATTATCAACCCTAATCAATCATCCTAATGACTTGACTACTTGATCAATTGACTACTTGGCATATGTGATCCTACTTGCAACCACATTCCATTCTTTGTTGAGCTCTTGTGCACATAAAATCTGAGAGCAAATATATCAAGCAAGATCAATGGAGATAGGAAGAATGGAGATCCAAACCCTATTGGACATGTGATGGTATAATTTTTGTGATTTCATTTTATTTGCATTGTATTAGGTAATCTTCATATGTTATGGTGGATCTTTGTTGTTGTTAGGCTAGGGTTTTGTGGTTGAATTCATTTAGCCTTTCAATATTATCATTATTGTTATCCATTTTCACCATATACACATTCAACCCATGTTTCTTCAAAACCTTGCAAGGACCCACTTTCTTCATGAGTAACTTTGTATGCTTCCCCTTTGGTAATCTTTCTTTCCTCAAGTACACCCACACCATATTACCAATCTAAAATTGTACATCCCTCCTCTTCTTATCAACAAGTTCTTTATACCTTTGTGAACTCTTTTGGAGGGCTAGCCTTACTTGATCATGCACTTCCTTCATTCTATCAGCAAATTGTTCACCATGAGCACTTGTTTGCCCATCATGTGGAAGGTCTCTCAACTCCAAGATGCCTCTTAGATTCTGCCCATACACAATCTGAAATGGACTTCTTCCTGTACTCCTATTCATAGAATCATTGAATGCAAATTCAGCTTGTGGAAGTACAACATCCCACTTCTCTCCATATTGCTTTGTCAAGCATCTCAATAGGTTTCCCAAGGACCTATTCACAACTTCAGTTTGCCCATCTGTTTGTGGATGGTAGGTTGAACTAAAGTTCAAGTTTGTTCCCAACCTCTTCCATAAGGTTCTCCAAAAATGGCCAATGAATTTCACATCCCTATCAGACACAATTGTTAGAGGAATTCCATGTATCCTTACAATCTCTTTGAAAAACAAATTTGCTACATAGGTTGCATCACTTGTACTCTTACATGGCAAGAAATGTGTCATCTTGCTGAACCTATCTACAACAACAAAGATGCTATCAAAGCCTTTTTGAGTCCTAGGCAATCTGATGCAGGAGCATCCCAGAAGGCAAGAACTTGTTTCACAGGAGTGAAGGAAGGATCATGACATCAATAAAGATCAACTTGGAGGTGTTGAAGCCCATTGTGGTTTCTTATGCTAAAGATGATGTGTTTGTGTAAAGACCTTATGTGTCCTAATGATGCTCCTATGCATAAAATTATTGTAATAAGGGCCAATAGTGTCCATGAGAACAAGTTTGGTTTGATGAGGTTCTAGATTAGTTTAATTATCTCTAGGAGTGTCAAATTATGACTTAAATAAATTAAAAGTGTCATAGGTTACAAAATCAATAAGTTGTAAATTCAAATATTTGAATTACAACGGTTAGTATGTAAAAATGGTGGGAATGTGAAAATCATACTTTTAGGCATTGTTAGTTCCTTCTAACTGATTTGGATCGGTTATGGTGGTTTTCTAGATGCCTATAAAGTCTGTGCAAGCATTAGTGTATGTGAAGAAGTCTAGAAGAAGTCTGGAAGAAGTCTGTAAGGAAGTCTGGAGAAGTCTGTTAGACAGTTTGTAATTCTGGAATAGCAATAAGACACATTTATTTCCTGCATTTTCTGAATATTGTTTGTTTTACTTTGCTTTGGAAGTAATACTATCATGTCCATCATTCTCTAAGGGTTTTATTTGATTTATCCTTGCAATATAGAGACATTGTGAAGTTCTGAAATAATATTATTTCCATTTTGCTGCTGACTGTCCCAGAACAGACTATGAAGTGTCCATTTGTTTTGATAGTTTTTAAGGATGTTTGGATCCATCCTTTGAATGCCTATTCTGATTATCATATGATGGATTCATTTCTAACATGTACAATAGATGTTCCTAAAATTTTGATGATAAGAAGTTGGAGTTTGCAGGTGTACACTGAGATAGATTACTGAAAACACATGGTTTTGATGCCATAGGTGTAGCAACAGAGGATTGGACTTAAGGAGGTCATACTTTTATGATGGAATTAGTAAAGACATGTTAAATTTTGGGTGAATCAACCTTTTTTTGATTTTGGAAGTGAGTTTTGAAGTGATTTTGAGCAAGCCCTTGGTTTGTGGGTGATTTAATGAGGGTTTTGGAGTTTGGGTATTTAGGAATGTAAATAAACCTTAATACCTTGAAAATCCTTGGTTTGGCATCATAATTAGAGACTGTACAGAAGGGTTAGACCCAAGGATGAGTTTGAAGGGTACTTCCTTAACAAAATAGGCCTAATTAGCCCTCACGGTGACTAGGGACAGCAGGGTTTTGAAGGAGTTGTTCCAAAACAAGCATAGGTACAACTTTGCGTGTTGATAGGGGTTGATAATGGGTATCTAAAATAGTCAAAAAATTTGTTGGTTTTTTGGGAAAATTTCATGAAATAGGCATAAAACAACGCAAGTAGGGCTACTAGGAGACTAGGCCTAGTGAAGGGCTAGATTTGGGTTTTTGTATCATTTGATGAGTTGAGGGTTTTAAAACCTTGGAGACATGTTAGGTGAGTTTATTTGATGTGTGTTGAGGTGGAGGAAACACTTGATTAAGGTGAAGACAAGTTTTGAGCCTATTGAGGCACTTTGAGCATTTGAAACACCATAGGAGTGTTGGGGTTTGGGTCCATATTATACTTTAGTTTGCAAGATTGCAACTAGATCCTCCATCCTCTGCATCATAATCCCATTACAAAATCCATACTACAACTTTCCCAAGGCCTTGTAGGTATGTGTAATGGTTGATACAAACCTGCATTGGTGGAAGTACCTTTGGCCTTTTGACAAATAGTGCATGTTTTAACAAATTTTCTCACATCACTTTGCATCTTGGGTAAAAAATAATGTCTTCTTACCTATTCAAGGGTTTTATCCAACCCAAAATGTCCACTCATGCTTCCACAATGCTTTTCTTTCACAATATTCTCCCTCATTGAACACCTAAGAATGCATAGTTGATGTCCTTTGAACACTAAACCATCTTGGATCAAGTAATCAACATATTCAACATGGTATGCTTCAGAAAAATTAGAACAAACTTTATAAATTTCATGAAAGTCTTCATCACCTTCATACATAACTTTCAAGGAGTTAATCCCCACACTTTGCAACTTCACCTCTTGCACTGTCAAGGATCTTCTACTCAAGGCATTTGCCACCTTGTTTGCAACTCCCTTTTTGTGTTTGATTGTAAAGGTATATGCTTGGATAGATTCTACCCATTTCATATGCTTGTGACTCAACTTCTCCTGGCTATTTAAGAAGCTAAGTTCCTGATTGTCTGTAAAAACAACAAACTCTTTTGGAAGGAGGTAATGCCTCCAATTTTTCAAAGCTTGTACAAGTGCATACATTTCCAAATCATATGAGGAATAATTTCTCTTTGCCACATTAATTTTCTCACTAAAGAATGCAATGGGCCTACCCTCTTGACTCAAAACAACCCCTATTGGAACATTAGATGCATCACATTCAATAGTAAAAACCTTTTGAAAATTTGGAAAAGCAAGTATAGGCTGCTTTGCTACCTTTTGTTTGAGACTTTGAAAAGCCTCCTCCATCTCCTTGGTCCACACAAACTTGCACTTTTGTCCTCCCTTGATTGTATCTAGGATAGGTGCACAAACTTGGCTAAAACCTCTTATAAACTTCATGTAAAAGGAAGCCAAGCCATGGTAGCTTCTAACTTCAGTCATTGACCTTGGAGAAGGCCAATTCAAGATGCTCTCCACCTTCTCAGGATCCATCTTGATGCTCCCACCTGAAACTATGAAACCAAGATACACCAAGTCTTCCCGCATAAAAAGATACTTGTCCACATTGATTAGGAGCTTTTCTTCCTGCAATCTCTTAAGGACCAAATTTAAATGCTGCATATGTTCATCTCTATTCTTACTGAAAATAAGAATATCATCCAAGTAAACAATAACAAATTTACCAAGGAAAGGTTTTAGAACTTCATTCATGAGTCTCATGAATGTACTAGGTGCATTGGAAAAGCCAAATGGCATCACTCTCCACTCATCAAGGCCTTCATTGGTCTTAAAGGCTGTCTGCCATTCATCTCCAACCCTTATTTTGATTTGATGGTACCCACTCTTCAAATCCACCTTTGAATACCACCTTGCACCCCCTAGATGATCCAACAAGTCCTCAATCCTAGGCATAGGGAACCTATACTTGATAGTGATCATGTTAATGGCTCTTGAGTCTGTACATAACCTCCATGTACCTTCTTTTTTAGGTGCTAGCATGGCTGGAATAGCACATGGACTCACACATTTAGAAATCAAACCCTTATCTAAGAGTTCCTGGATTTGTCTTGCCATTTCCTCATTTTGTTGGGGTGCTAACTTATAGGCAGCCTTATTCGGAAGTGTACCCCCTAGAATCATATCAATGTTATGGCTAATCTCTCTAATAAGAGGTAAGGAATCAGGTAACTCCTTCATTACAATGTCTTTGTAGGTCTCAAGAAAATCAGCCACCTCCTTTGGTCCTACCCTCCTAGATTCTTCCTTCTTTTTGTGCACCTTCTTTTCTTCTTGTTTTGGCAACACAACCAAAGAATAACAAGGATTATCCTCCTCTTTCAAGCATTCTAAAAAGTCTTTCTCTCCTACAAACAAAAACTTAGAGTCTTTTTCTTCTTTGCCATTATCAGGTAGGGGTAGTAAAGTTACCTTCTCACCTTTATACCAGATGGTGTATGTGTTTTTCTCACCATCATGCCTTGACTTCATGTAATATTTACATGGCCTTCCAAGTAGGAAATGGCATGCATCCATGCATACAATGTCACAAAGTACCTTGTTCTTGTACTTGCCAATAGAAAACTCCACCCATGCTTGTTCTTCAATGATGGTTTGTTGCTCCTTTGTAAGCCATGATACCTTGTAGGGTCTTGGATGCTTAATCCTCTTCAATTTCAATTTCTCTACTGCCTCAATGGAAAACAAATTATCAGTAGAACCTAAATCAATCACCACACTACATACTTTGTCACCACTTCTACAAGTAGTTCTAAAAAGTGCCTTCCTTTGGGGTGGCTCTGGTGGACTAGGTGCTTTGATCAATGTCCTTCTCATCATCATGATCTCTCCTTGTTCAGGTTGCACAAAGGATCCATGAGAGTGAACACTATGTGTGTCCTCATCTCTCACCAAATTTTCTTTCCTTTCACCTTGTTTGTTTTCCTTCTCTAGACATTTGGATGCAACATGCCCCATTTGATGACACCTATAGCATTTTATGCCTTCTAGGCCTCTTCCACTACCTCTTCCTCTAAAGTTTCCTCTTCATCCTCTAAAAGATCCTCTAGATCTGCCTTCCCCTTGTTCATTTCCTTGACTTGATTCACCAAGGTCTTTGGAACCTTGTCCTCTTCCTTGAGGCATATTTCTGCCCCTGTTTCCAAAGTCTTTTTGCCCTCTCCCTCTTCCACCTTGATCACTCTTCCTCTTGAGTTTCTCCTTAACCTTCAAAGAAAGTTGAAAGCATTTTTGGACTGTGGGAGGGCTGCTTAGACTGAGTTCATCTTGAATGGTAATTCTCAACCCTTGCAAATATCTTGCAAGCTTCACACATTTAGGCTCCACTACCTTGGACTTCGTCACCAATTTATGGAACTCTTGAGTATAATCTGAGACACTCATCTCCTTTTGTCTCAAACTCATTCTCCTCTTATGAAGTTGGACTTCATAAAAAATCAGGAACATATGCATCCTTGATCAATGCAACCATCTTCTTCCAAGTGGTCACTAGATTCTTCTTCTCCTTCACCCTATCATCTTGAGTGAAATTCCACCATGTAAGGGCTGGTCCCTTCAACTTAGACTTAGCAATCTTAACTCTTTGACTTTTAGGTATGTCTTCACATTCAAAGAAGCTTTTGAGGGCATCAATCCAATCCACAGCAGCATCTGGATTCAAGTTTCCATTATAGGAGGGTAGGTCCAACCTAACATCCATGGTCCTTCTCTCCATGGCCTTTAGGGTCTTCACAAGTAGTCTCTGATCAGTAGGCACTTCTTCTTCTTCTTCCTGCTCAAGGGGTTCCTCATCACTCCCCTCTTCAACAACATCATAGTTTCCACCACTTTTCTTATGAAGTTCCCCATTAAGTCTATCAACCTCCTTCTTCAAGGAATCAATCTTGTGAACTAAGTTTTGATCCTTCAAAAACTTCACTATCCATGCATTAGTCATCCTTGAGGAAAACTCACCCTCTTCTTCTTCCCCTAACATGGCTAAACTGAAACAATCCTTCTCCTAAGGATCACACTTGCTCTGATACCAATTGATGTAGAGGTATGGTTCCAACAACTTGAAAATGCTCCAAGTTGCTCACTTGCTCAACTGGCAACCCAATCCCTTTCAATTGGGATTTTTCCTACTAGACCTCACACCTTAACAAGAAACAAATCAATGTCTCATTTCAATTGTTTTCATCCCCATAATTCCCCACTGAGACATTTTACAAAGGTTATCAACTTTGGTTTGTCAACCCCACAGGCAAAGTGCTCAAAAGTTGCTCAAATGGCTCACACCCATCCAAAATTGTTCTACAAGTCCACAAAGACTCAAATCAAGTTTATTAGGATCCAATAACCTCCAATGATGGTAAACAACCCTCAGATTGGGTTGATCAAGTCTCAAAGGGGTCAAAGTGCAAAATGGCTATTCTAGCCAACTAGCCCTCAAAAGTGACTTTTTGGTTTCTCTCCCAAAAACTACAAAGGACCCAGAAATTTTATATTATATTTATCATTAGCAACCTAGGATAGAACTTTTTCCAAAAGGGTTTGATCTGGAACCTTCTACAAATACCATTTCTAGTAAACCCTCAACTAGGCTAAATGGGGCTAAATGAGCACTTTAACAAAGGAACTACCCTTAAAATTGGAAATTTCTCAAGGGAAGAAATTGGAACACCTTGGGGAACTCAAAAAAACACCAAATCCAAAGTTACAAGTCTTGGTTTGCATCTGATAAAAAAATTATGGGGAAATGTCAAAGTCTTCTTCACCACCGTATGCCAGTCACATGTGGATGCCTGGCTTCAAAATTGAATAAAATAATCTCCAAGTGTATTCTCCTGGTATGAAACCTCTTAAATATCATAGTACACTCCTAGATCTTCCATCCAACCAAGTTTTAGACTTTTTCCATGATTAGATTGGAAGAAAAGGGAAAGAAAAGATGAAACCCTTGGTTTATGCCCTTTTCACAGGCTGTTTTGGACTGTTACACAATAACTCGCTCAAAAATCCACTTCAGAACATTTGGTTGGACTCAAAAGAAATTTATTTCACCCCTCTATCTACCTATGAAATAATGTTTCAGTTTGGAGGTCGATAAATTCCGTACCAACCAAAAGAACAACAAATTTTCTGGAAAATATAGTTTTTTTATTGATTTCAAATGTCAAGTTTCACAAATTTCGACCACACCAACCCCCAAATGAGTTTTTTGAGGAATTTTATAGTTTTCCCAACATGTTAAAACTTATTTTAGATGGTTATGAACATTGGGAAACTAATTACAAGAACTTTTTGAAAAGTTGCTTTACAAATTGACAACTTTGTCAATTTTTGACAATTTTTGACAACTTTTGCATTTTGCCGTTCAAACTAATTTTATCATCAACCTAGGGACATAAACATGTTGAAATGGATATAAATAGACCAAAAAAACCTTGAATCCCTAAATCTACTCATCCTAAGTCCCTTTGACCATAGTTGAGCATAGGGTTTATAATGCACCCTAGGCCACTAGGCCTTACAAAATGGACAATTAGGACCTTATTACAAAACAAAACATAAACAAAGGATTCTTTGATCCTTCCCAACCCCTTGCTATCAAAAAAATTAAGTTTTCAAATAATAAATTATGAAATTGAGGCTTGTGCCCCTGCACCACATTATGACTAATAAGTTTCAAAATTCAGGGCTTTTGGTGACCCTTGGAGCCCCTTGAATTGTTATATGTTGATCCTTTGGTTTAAAAGTGTGTAGGGGAAAAAGTGAGACTAGGTTAACATGCCCTAATCCTACCTTTTGACACACATTACGGAATACGAAAGAGCCTAGAGATATTGCACAATTGGCTACTTCTTTTTGTGAAAGAGAGAGCCACAGGATATCTATTAGGATTTCTATTCCCTTATTGAAATTGAAAGATAAAATGATGCAAGTTCAATCCCTAACCTCAAAATGCAAGTAGGAACTAATGACAAGATTGCAGAATTGAACTTAAATGATGGAAAGCTGTAAACACAAGGATAAGACAAGAATGAAAATGCGTACCTGGAGTTAAAATCTGACTGAAAATGTTCGGGACGGGGGCGCGGGCGCCACTGTCCTGATTCTGCCCCTGAAACTGCTCTAGAAACTGTTGTTTTTGCACTTTGGAAAAAGCTGTCAAAAATGCTGAAAATGCTGTCGGACCAGGGCGCCCAGCGCCCCTGTCCCAGGGACCAGGGTGCCCAGTAGGGACCAGGGCGCCCAGTAGGGACCAGGGCGCTCAGAAGGGACCAGGGCGCCCAGCGCCCCTGTCCTGGCAGGACCAGGGCGCCCCACGCCCCTGTCCTGGTCTTTTTCTCTGAAATTTGGTGGGAAGGTCGGTCTCAGTCTGCTTCTCCCGGATCTGCAACCTGCGGCGTCGTCCAAGTCCCGAAACCTGCACTTATATCTGAAAAGGTGTTTGGGCGGCTATATAGGGTTTTGCCTTAGTCAAACCCCCGCTTCGGTGATTTCCACCTCCACGAATAGCCAAGTTGTATTGTAAAATGTATTGTGTGTGCAGACCTAGTGTGTGTGCAAGGTCCTTAAATGCAAGAAAGCAAACTAGAGCAACCTAGAAAGTAAACCCTAATTGCTTGTAAATGATAATGTAAATGCTCTAAATCAAGATGCAAAGTGATCTAAAGTATGAATAAATGATATATTGAAGCTTATGCAAAGACATGAAAACAACATGAAATCATACCCAACCCTCAAGGGAGGAGTACAAGCCAATCTTCAGTCGGTAATCTCCTATTGTTCTTCAATGTCTTCCAAGCCCTAAATGAATGAATGAAATTGATGAATACTTGATAGATGGATGTTGAATGTTGTTGAAGTCTTCAAAGATCTGCTCTTTCGCTGCATATGAGGCCCTGAAAATCAAAAATCGGATCCTTTCCAATGAGGAAAGAGAGCTTTTATGTATGAAACCCTAGGTTGTAAATTCGTATTTTGGCCGACCTAGAGATTGAATGTCCCACCAATTTCTTGGGGTTAAGCTTTATTTTATGATTGGATCGTGCTCCCAAAATTTCGGGAAAAATGTCCGGGACCATGTTGCACGGGCGCCATGGTCCCGACAACTTTTCACCAAATTTTCAGGGCCGTCAGCTATGATGATTTTAGAGAGAATCCCGAAGTTACAGGCGATTTTGAGATGTTTTGACCCCCGAAATCAAGCCCCCAAGTTCAAAATAGGACCTAATTAGGGTTTTTGATTAAATGATGTATTGGAAGAATAAAATGAAAGGGGCACACTTTAATGAAAGGGCCCAACTTTATGATATGGGAGATGATAAAATAGGACCTTAGACCTAATTAATTTAATTAATTAAGTGCTAAAGGGGAAATGCAATGCAAAATGCAAAATGTGCCAAGGCGGGTGCTAAACTAGGTGTGAAATTGTACCACCCTAGCAAGTGCGTACAATTTACGACGCTACATTTAGCCCCCACTTTAGCGGTCATATGAACACTACGTGCATATGCAAGATAAAGTACAGAAAAGTAAACATTATTTGAAAAAGGATATATCCATAAGTCTGTCGAACGAAGCCCCCAGCGGTATCTGCAGTACACAGTTAGGAACCGCACCCTACAAAACACACGTTAGATCACAAAATCACCTAATGCTTACTAAGGAAGGTGATGAAAATTCGAGGGTAGCTATATGCCCCCCCCTATTTCGGCTTGCTAATTTTAGTGAGTTGAAACAGGGTATCATGTTTACCACTTCGAATTGTTAAAGAATATTGATGACAAATGCTCACAAGAAGATTTGATATGAGATCAAAAACTAATGGAGAATAATTTGGTAAGAAAGAGGACTAAATCTCAATTCCAACACAACAAAGAGTGTGAGGATTTGGGAGTTCTGTAACACAAGATGAAGGATGTAAATGGAAACAAAATGAAAAGAGAAAGAAAGAAAAAAAAGGCATGAATACACACATTGGTGATCCATGAGAAGAATAGTGAGAGAGAAAAAAAACATGGACTTCTCGCCCCTAGATCTTGTCTAGGTGATCCATGTAAGGGAGGGGAGTGAGAAAGTCTAGCCTTATGCCGCTAGTTCCACTCAACCTCGTGCATGTGTGTGTAAGGGAGGTTAGAAGCACCTCATAGGAGTCTATGCCCGAGTATGCTACAACTTGTATATGTATAGTACAAAAAGGTGACATCTCGCTCTAAGAGTCTGTGTCGAGAATGACCCATTGCTCAAAAAGTGTAATGTTTATGTCATAAGCAAAGTAGAACAAGGATACCTACCTTCATCACAAAAGAAGATACCCCAAAAATGCAACAATGTCATAGATCCAAGCAAGAGAGTTTTGCACTCTTTAAGCAAGGATGAGATAGTTGAAAAGGGATATCTTGTAGTATGTATAAAGAAGATCCTTAGAGGAGAAGAGATCTTTGTACAAAAGACACCTATCCCCAAGAGGAATTGTCTTAGACAAATATAACATCTTCTAGAATAAGACAAAGAAGAGAATAAGAATGCAATACTTCCTTCTTTTGCGATTTGAAAGTGATTCTTAATGAAGGATGATGCTCCTTTTAACCCAATTGGGAGAGTGAATTCATTATAGATGTATTTTACCAAGTGCAAAAGAGGTTGTAGTCAAGGACTTACACTTCTTGTAAGAGAGAATCCTTGAACAAACAACAACAAATGCGTACAAGGCATAACATCAAGTAATAAAGTCCACACCATCCACAAAATAGGAAAAAGTGGATCCTTAGATAAAAATAAGGAAAGATCATTGCCTCAATGAGAAGGACTTACACAATCTTCTAGGGAGAGATTTGGACATAAGCAAAACAAGAGATGTATGAAATCACTCTTGTCCCCATAAGAACAAGAAAATTAGGCTATTATGTTGCTTCAAAAAAATATGATTGCACTTGAAATTGTACCATCATGAATGACAATGAGCCCCCAGTACATGAGCTACCAATGTCACATAATGATGAGCAACATAATAGCCATTAATGTTATTTAAAGACATGATAGATTGAATGAGGTATTTGAATATGACATGCTAAATGCTCAACTATAAGTGAGATGAAAAACATGTATAAAATGATAAAAATTGAAGAAGAAAAGTCACAAGAAATCTTAGAAGAGGGATGAGTGTAATTTATTAGAGCCTTATCCCTAGAGGAAAGGACTTTATGATGAATAGGAGATAAAAATTCATAAATGGATTTAGAAATTTGAGGGGAGTCATTAAGAGATTTGTTCATCGCCAAGATTTCCTTATGAAGGGAATGAGAGTTGAAAGAAGTAGAAGATGATTCGTCACTACTAAATATAGCATTCACATTAAGAGATGGTCGTTTAGATGCTTTAGTGCGTTTGCAGGGATTATAGCCGAGTCCAAAGGCATAATTGTGAAAATTAGTCTCTAGAGGAACTTTTATCCCTTGTTCATGAGCGCCACAACCATTTCCATGATACCCATGCTTAGCAAAAATGCGAAAACCACGACCATAACGATCAGCCATTTTAGGAAGAGAAGGTGGTTTTTCATAAGACAAAGAATCAAACTCTTCATAATTAGAGGTGTGAGGAGGAGAAGTTTGAGAAGCAGCCACAAAATTATTGCTCATAGATTCAGGTAAGACTGATTGATCTCTAGTTTCTTCCTTCTTCTTACCTTTAAGATCTCTAGGAGGAACCCTATACTCACCTACAAAGGTGGGATTGAAATCAAGAGATCCCCAATCGTCTTCTGCGAGAACCTTCTCAAGATCAAAAGCCTTTTCATGTGTAGACTCAAGTTGAGAAGGATCTTCTTCAGGAGCTTTAGGCTCATCCAAAGAATTTTGATTATTAGAGGGTGATGATTTATCCATAGGTATCTTGTTCAAAGAGTCATTACTAGAAGAGGAAGGCTTAGAAGAACTCCCTTTGGAAGTAGATGTTTGCAAACAAGCCTGAAGTTTAGTATCACCTATCAAGGTATATGTCTTATTGTTATAAATGAATTTAACTTGTCTATGCAATGTAGAGGGGACAACTTGCATACTGTGAATCCAAGGTCTCCCTAATAACAAGTTGTATGTTAGATTTCTAGACATAACATGGATAGGAGTAGGCAAAGTAACAGGTCCCACTGTGATGGGTAAGGTGATAATACCTAATGAAGACTTAGCCACATTATCAAAGCCTCGAATGGGATGAGAGTCAGGCTCAATAAGGGATGTATCCACATTCATCTTATGCAATAGATTAATGCTACACACATTAAGGCCAGAGCCATTATCTACCAGTGTTCGACTTATAGCAGTGTCATTTATGATAACCACAATCATCAAGGGATCAGATTGTTGTTGAATTTCACTAGTAGGCAACTCATCTTGGGTAAACACAATTTGAGCTTTAGGATTCATCACAGAGTTAACCAAAGACACTATATTACTAGATATATTAGGTGGAGGAACATTCAAATCTTTCAAGGCATCTTGTAACATTCCATGATGAACAGAAGAAGTTTGTATCAAATCCCAAAGAGATATCTTTGCAGGGGTAGCTTTAAGTTGTTCTATGAGATCATAGTCCTTACTAAGCATTTGTGAAATACGTGGAGCTTGCGGAAGAATTGGTTGAGAATGAGGAAGTGAAGTGGGGATAACTGAAGGAGGATTAGGTTGCGTATTGTTTCTTGTATTATAGGTATGGGCAACCGCATGATAACTCTCTCTAGTTAGTTGCTTAGCATACTCATAAGGGCTCTTAGAAGAATAACCTCCTTGCACAGTAATAATGGGTTTCTTAGGAGTGCAAAAAGAATCATTAGCATAACCACCTTGAACCACTAAGATAGGCTTATTTAAAGGTTGAGAATTTTGAGAAGGACAAGCACCTTGGACAGTGAAGAGAGGTTTGTTAGGTGTCTCATTCACATGTATCAAATTGATTGAGGATGGTTTAGAGGAATGAACAAAAGTGTTGGAAGAATTATTGATAGTCTTCTCTTGCACTAAAATCTTATCACGGATTAAATCAATTTTAGGAGAGAGACAAGGGGTAAGCATTGATGTTCTAGTAGGAAGAGGAAAGGTCATATCATCCTCTATCATCAAAGGATCTACATGGGGAATAAACTCTCTAGGAGAAGGATCAACACTACTCTCTAAAGTCTCACTTTTGAGAGGGAAATATTTGAAAGAAATGTTAACCATCTTGCTTTGAACTAGGGTTTCCTTATGAGTAGAACCAAGTTGAGGAGAGGGAGATGCTTTATTTTTAGAGGGAGAATAATTGAGATTCAAGGAAGGGGAGAAACTATCAAGGGAGTTTCCAATCTTGATTTCATCCCCTTTGGCTAGGGGTAGAGAATAATCTATACCTTCTTCTAATGGTTCATCCCAAATAGTGAGATTGTTGAAAGGAATGTTTGAAGTATTGTCAATTTCGGGAGAGGAGATAACATTGTTTATTAATTCCTCATCCTTAGAAGGGAAAGCATCAATAAATGTGTTAAACTCATCCTCTTTCCTCAAAATATGTTCAATATGATCTTTAGGGGAGAGAGAATTAAGGAAAGTGCTTATTATTTCATCTTCTTTCTCTAAGGGATGCTTATGGGTAAGACAAACTTTAGGAGAAGGGTAAGCATTTATCATTAATTCATCATCTCTAGTGGGAATTTTGTTGGAAAAGGAAAGGCCATCACTAGGAAATGTAGGGATAATGTCATCTTCTTGCACACAAGGATCCTCATGAAGGGAGCATTTTTTAGGAGACACAAAGGCATCAAGGGAATCATCCCACAAAGAATGATCATATCTATTAAAAGGTTTATCTTTTGATTCAAAAGGAGATATTTCCTCATAGAGGGGATTATTGAACACAACCATGTTACTAGATTCAGTGGAAGAGTTGATAGGAATGTAACCTTGAGAGGAACCATTTGACTTATCTTTCTCATCACATCTAAATGGCATAGTAACAAGGTTTATGAGTTTTTGGTAAAATGAAGGTTTGGTATATTTAGGTTTCAAAAATTCATCTAAAGCTTCATCTAACTCATAATCATCACAAATATGATCATCTTGCAAATAAAAATCTAACATTTTGAAATTGCATAAAATTTAAACACACAATGCAAAGAAACACACTTTTTTTTTTTCTTTTTAATGAAAATGAAATGAAAACACACTAAATCTAGATCTAGATCTAACAAATGCAATGCAAGAGGAAGCAATGAAAGATTCACGTCGGGTTCACCAAAATGTGTAGGGGAAAAAGTGAGACTAGGTTAACATGCCCTAATCCTACCTTTTGACACACATTACGGAATACGAAAGAGCCTAGAGATATCGCACAATTGGCTACTTCTTTTTGTGAAAGAGAGAGCCACGGGATATCTATTAGGATTTCTATTCCCTTGTTGAAATTGAAAGATAAAATGATGCAAGTTCAATCCCTAACCTCAAAATGCAAGTAGGAACTAATGACAAGATTGCAGAATTGAACTTAAATGATGGAAAGCTGTAAACACAAGGATAAGACAAGAATGAAAATGCATACCCGGAGTTAAAATCTGACTGAAAATGTTCGGGACGGGGGCGCGGGCGCCACTGTCCTGATTCTGCCCCTGAAACTGCTCTAGAAACTGCTGTTTTTGCACTTTGGAAAAAGCTGTCAAAAATGCTGAAAATGCTGTCGGACCAGGGTGCCCAGCGCCCCTGTCCTAGGGACCAGGGCGCCCAGTAGGGACCAGGGTGCTCAGAAGGGACCAGGGCGCCCAGCGCCCCTATCCTGGCAGGACCAGGGCGCCCCACGCCCCTGTCCTGGTCTTTTTCTCTGAAATTTGGTGGGAAGGTCGGTCTCAGTCTGCTTCTCCCGGATCTGCAACCTGCGGCGTCGTCCAAGTCCCGAAACCTGCACTTATATCTGAAAAGGTGTTTGGGCGGCTATATAGGGTTTTACCTTAGTCAAACCCCCGCTTCGGTGATTTCCACCTCCACGAATAGCCAAGTTGTATTGTAAAATGTATTGTGTGTGCAGACCTAGTGTGTGTGCAAGGTCCTTAAATGCAAGAAAGCAAACTAGAGCAACCTAGAAAGTAAACCCTAATTGCTTGTAAATGATAATGTAAATGCTCTAAATCAAGATGCAAAGTGATCTAAAGTATGAATAAATGATATATTGAAGCTTATGCAAAGACATGAAAACAACATGAAATCATACCCAACGCTCAAGGGAGGAGTACAAGCCAATCTTCAGTCGGTAATCTCCTATTGTTCTTCAATGTCTTCCAAGCCCTAAATGAATGAATGAAATTGATGAATACTTGATAGATGGATGTTGAATGTTGTTGAAGTCTTCAAAGATCTGCTCTTTCGCTGCATATGAGGCCCTGAAAATCAAAAATCGGATCCTTTCCAATGAGGAAAGAGAGCTTTTATGTATGAAACCCTAGGTTGTAAATTCGTATTTTGGCCGACCTAGAGATTGAATGTCCCGCCAATTTCTTGGGGTTAAGCTTTATTTTATGATTGGATCGTGCTCCCAAAATTTCGGGAAAAATGTCCGGGACCATGTTGCACGGGCGCCATGGTCCCGACAACTTTTCACCAAATTTTCAGGGCCGTCAGCTATGATGATTTTAGAGAGAATCCCGAAGTTACAGGCGATTTCGAGATGTTTTGACCCCCGAAATCAAGCCCCCAAGTTCAAAATAGGACCTAATTAGGGTTTTTGATTAAATGATGTATTGGAAGAATAAAATGAAAGGGGCACACATTAATGAAAGGGCCCAACTTTATGATATGGGAGATGATAAAATAGGACCTTAGACCTAATTAATTTAATTAATTAAGTGCTAAAGGGGAAATGCAATGCAAAATGCAAAATGCGCCAAGGCGGGTGCTAAACTAGGTGTGAAATTGTACCACCCTAGCAAGTGTGTACAATTTACGACGCTACAAAAAGAATCTTCACTTATGTTTTCACTTTGTTATTTTGCAAGTTTCTACCTAGGTGTTATACTCTGAAGTCATAGTTTGGTTCATACTAAGTTATGAATGTAGCACATGTTCACCAGTGTATCAACCTAGGGCTCTGATACCAAAATGTCATGCCCAATTTTTTGGGCAAAAAACACAACAACAATTTTTTTTTCTATAACACTTAATTACATGCAACCAATACTTAACTAGATGTGACAACTCAACAGGTTGTTCCAAATGAAATCTTAATTGATATTAAAATAGGTTTCTAAAGTGAGCAATGAATTAAAATCTAACTAGAAGTCTTAGGTTTCCAATTTTAACTCCTAAGCAATAGGATTAGATTTTACTTATGTAACCATTATGATAACTCCTATTATCAATAGAATAAATAATTTTACAAGGACAATATCCTTTTAGCTATTAAATATATTTGCTGAAAGACCCCTTCAATTTTAATTACATTTTAAAATATTTACATAACCCAATTCTTATTAAATTGACATTAATACAATTTCTTAAATCAATATCTATTATTTGTCTAGTATCAAGTTTCCAAATTCATTGATATTACAATCTCTTCATTTATAACTTAAATAATTCTTAAACGTATTAATTCAATATTAACACAATTTCAATGTGTTATTATTAATTAATTGAGCAAATAAAATTAAAGAGCCAAACGTTATTATAATAATTAAAATATTTAATAAAAGGTTCCACTAGGGTTAAATAAGTATGCAAGAACAAGTCCATTAACTTATTTTAGAAAAGTATATTAACCCAATGTATTACCCTCTCACTAAATCAATAGTCATTATTTGATAACCTATATTAAATTACTCCATTTTAATTTATACCATTAAATTCTCCAAAATGTATTTAAAAAAACTTAAATCAAGTTGTTATATATTACCCTCCAAACATTAAATATTAAATATTTAATAATCCATATTTAATTTACCTCTTGGTATTATTTTAATCATTAACTTATATAAAATTCACGTTAGTAGACCTCTATAATACATTTACTCAAAATGGGTATATTATTTCTAGTTCAAAGTATTGACGTTAATCAATAGAGCGAATGAAAATAAAGCTTTTAAATTAGACTAATAAAGTTATCACAAACGAATATAATATTTGCCTAATAAAATTCATTTCCCATAAAAGTCAAATTTAATCCCCTAAGATTATTAAATACCAATTATTAAATCTTACACCAATATTTTCCCTATGGTATATCCATTTTACTTTTCAATTGTTTTCAATACTAAAATTTACAAAAGAAATCTAACTTAAAAACATCTACATATTTATATATGCTAATTTGCATATATATATAAACTTATATTTAATGACCCAAAACATAAGATTACATATAAAGCAAGAATTACCCCTATATCAAAGGAGAATTAACTTGCTAACCATTACCCAGAGAGAATCTCTCATTTCAAAATTTGAAATGGCATTCCCTCTCTTTATGATTTATTTTAATAATATTATCTTTTTACAACCTTAACTAGGGTTTGTATATCTTTATAACTAAGTCTTATTCCCTCTTTTCTTTTCTCTTTTCATTTTCATTTTACCTTAAACCGAATATGGGTTCGGGTTAGGGTTTCATATTAATTCGCATATTTTATTTTGTGTGTGTGTACAGGTGATAAGGAGATGGTGACGGGGTAAAACATGGGGGATCCGCAGGGTCAAGGAGGGTGGCGGTGGCCATAGACCATTGTGGTGGCCACCCGCAGTGGCGACCGAGGCCACCATTGGGGGTCACCACCCGCAGTGGTGCCACGGTGTCCCTGCGGGTCTCGACCCGCAGTGGTGGCCGAGGCCACCTTTGTGGGTTGCAGCCCGCAATGGTGCCACGGGCGTCCCTACAGGTCTCAGCCAGCAATGGCAGCCGAGGCCGCCCCTTTGGGTCATGGCCCACAGTGGCGCCCCGGTGGGTCTCGACCCATAGAGGGGCCTGAGCCGCCAATGGGTGGGGGAACCAGGAGCTTCGTCTCCGTAACAATGGGATTTGAAATACTTTTTTTTTTCTTTATTTATTTATTTATTTATTTATTTCTTTTCAAAACAACAGTTTTATATATATATATATATGCATGTAGTATATATATCAGATATATATGTGTTTTATATATGTTCATATATATATTTATATATTTTTATATAAATATACTCATACCCATATATTTAATCCGATTCAAAGACTATGATCTATCTAACCAGCTTATACAAATGCTACAAAATAGATACACAGATTTAATAATCTATATTCATTTATTTATTTATATATATATTTTTTTGTTAAAAGTAGAATAAATCCAATTTTACATGCTTAAGAGATGCAACACTTATTTCTTTAAATCCTTCTTACAGTAGCATAGCTGAGAGATGCAAAATAGTAGATTTTTAGATTAACTGATCCTACATGCAAATATATTTATTTAAATGTATTAATATTTCTAAATCTACACTTTTACTTTTTGTTACACAAATTTAGAAATAAGTACAAATAACAGAAGTAAAATTATTTAACAACTACATTATTTCTTCCACTTTCATTTGATAAATAAAAGAGCTAGATACAAACTTTAAGAAGATTTAAATACAACTACTTTTAAAAGTTATTTTTCTTTCTACATTTCCTCTGCAAAACTATAGACATAAATAGTATTTATTTTTTTGCAGATTAACATAAATACCCAGAATGAAACTACTTAATTTGTATGACTATTTTTCTCTTCCATTTCCAATATATTCATCCTTTATTAACTAAATAAAATAGAAACAAATTTCCTCCATCTTTTGAGGCAATAACAAATACAATGAAATAATTCAAAAGCCTTTCCCCTTCTCTTTATTTCTTTGAATAAACTAATCAAGTTAAATGCATCTATTACATCATGATTTCTTTTATACAAATAGGTAAATAACAAAATCAAGCCTTTCATTTCTACTAAATGAGGGCTTGCCAAATACATGCTCTTTTATGCAACTAAATTTAATAAGAAAATAGGTTTATTCCAATCTTTATTTCCAATCTTTTTCCAAGCAAAAACCTGCAATAAAAAGCTTGAGGTTGCAACCATGGATGCTCACCTCCCAACCTAGGCTTATTAGAAGCCACCCCTGAGCTAGGAGAATCAAGCCTAGACAGGAAACACACATACATTTACATACTCATAACAACAAAAACACTCCCAACCCAAGGTTTAAACAATGTCACTTATGTGACTTTCCAAGTGGGGTGAAGGTGGACGAAGTACCCTTGAGAAAATTTATGCAAATAATGACCATAATGCCATAACAAGGATGCAAATATAACACATCCACAAGTTCAAAACTTGTCCCTATAATTCCCTAGGACCCCCAAGGCATACAGGCCAACAAATCCCCTTATGACCCCCCTTGCATAAACACAATACTATGCAACAAGGGTCACAAAAAAACCTTGAGAATCACTTTCTTCCAAAGAGAGTCTCTCACTCAAAGGTTGTCAAATAGCCCTTCACCCCAAGGCCACTCTACCCTCCCAAGGGTGAGTTTGGCCTTGAAAACTCCCCAAAAATAATGACATAAAAACTTAACCAAAATCACATATGGAAGGATTTCAAAAACAACAATGAAAAACAACAAATAAAACAATGCAACAACAATCTTTCCCATAACATCAACATACAAAAGATAGCAATTCAACCAACCTTAATCTGCCAAAAAGAAGGTAAGAAAATTTGTAGCAGAGCTGCCCTAATCCACAACTCTTTCTCCTTCAAAGCTTAGCAAAAATCTTCCCAATACTTGCCAAAAATTCTAAAAATTTTCATTCTCCAAAATGGAGAGTGGGTGATCAAACTTCTCCCTCCCAAACTATTCCCTATGAAGCCACACCTCACTTTTCCCAACCCACTTGGAAAGGGTGAAGGATTCTCATTGGTTGGTCTTCCCAAAACCTTACACACTCCCTAACCAAGGCACCTCAAAAATGGGAAATGGAATGGAGAAGAGAAATGACACTCATGAAGTGGGTTATCTAACTTAGGAAGACTCTTTTAAAGATGAAATTCGGCCAACTTGGGAAACTCACTTTTTGGGGAGGTTAAACAAGCCCTAGGGAGTGGACACATGGCTAAATTTTGCCTTCATCCATAGGTACATCATATGGCCCACTAAAAAAACCCCTAACTTGACCCCAGGAGTTAGTTTAACCCCTTGGACATCAACCCAAAGTTTGCCTACGGGTCAACCCTGAGTTGACCCTTCTAATGGCTCCCTATCCTAGGTTTACTTGGGACCATTTTAGGATAATTGAAAATATATGCATTGGTAAAATAAATTTTCTCAAAAGGAGACATGACAATGCCAACTCATCTTACAACCCATGTGTCAAGTGACACTACAAAAATAAATACACATCACTAAAACAGACATGGCAAATGTCCCTTTTTGAAATTTAAAAATTAAACCAATTTCCAAATTAAACACTCATCCAAGAATAAAATTTACAAATCAAAACACATTTACAAACAAGGGGTTGTCTCTCCAAATAGACAACCCCTGGCTTCACAATCACACATAGGCCTAGGCTTGATTCTCCAAAAAATTTCCATGGTCACATGGAATAATTTTCATGCACATCTCACTTGCACATTAGTAATTCCAAAATTCACATATAATATTATCAAAAAGAATACAATTCAGACATCACATAAAATTTCAATTATTAAAATCAAGTATCTAATTATCTGATAATCATCCACCTACAATCATCCATTAAATGGCACCATCCTCATAAACATGGAATTAAATAATTTATAGAGCATGCATCCATAATTTCAAATATCAAAAAGAAGTACTGCAAATTTTGGGATAGTTGACATACGTCATATCAAGATTATCAAATCAGTGGATCATATAGGATCTAAATCCATAACACATCAAAATGTGCACCGCAAGGTAAAATGATTCCATAACCTGGTTTAATTACTTTTCTCACTTATTTATCCATCTAACATAGCTCATCCTATTGAATTATTGCATTTATTAATATGGTCAACTAAGTTAACGAGAGCTTGATTGGGGAGGGGCTCTACAGAATTCCAAATGGTTCCAAGTTTGCAATGAATTTCCAATTCAATAATGTTTTTAGAGTTTTAGAATTGTTTGTGGGTATTTTGCATAAGATTGTAATTGGTTTAGTTGTAGGTCATACATGTGCAAGGCACGTGTAAAGTGCCACAAAATTGTCTTTAGGCATTTGTTTCCAGTTTCAATATAATTAAATTTTCAAGGGATTTTGAGTTTATCCTCTCCAAGGGGGAGTGAAATTCCTATTCTTAGGAATCTTTTACAGAAAGGATTTAAATTCTTGGAGCAGAAATTGTGAAACTAAATCATTGTTTGGATATGTATGGTTCTATGAATGAATGTAGAATGTATTAATGTCAGGCATTAATGTAGGGATATTTTGGTAAGCCAGATTTGCAACTAGGTTCTCATAAAATGTTATTTATTTGACTCCTTGCCCAGGTTAAGGCACTAGTCCATTACAACTAGAGGTTACTTGCAACATTTTAAAATCAAGTTAGAATGTATTTCTTTTTCTATCATGTGGTAATGTTCCACCTATCTCATGCTCAAACATAGCTGAGTTGTATGTGTAGATTTAGCCCATCTTTAGTACCCTCCTTGTTCTGAGACTTTAATGAGGTCTATCTACTTGTTTGATGTTGTCATATGTGTGTAATGGGTCTGATTCTATGCATCAAAGGTATACCCACCTAGGTTTTGCAGAGCCTGAAGAGTAGAAGGATTTAAATCCTTATCATGTTGTCCAAGTCCTGAAGTTATTCATTGTTTGAAATTGGCTATTTCATAGATAAATTGTGGGTGAACTTGGGTTACTCATTTTTTGAGAACAACATATTCTACCTTATCCAATGCTCATTTTCTCATCTTGGCTTCTTATGCTACAACTTCTTGCCTTTTTTCATTTCGTATCTCTACAATACTTTCCAAAAGTTGGTCAATAATCTCATTGAGAGCCACATTAAAGTTCATCATGTGCATAACTATGGCCTTTTCTATTGTGGCCTTGTCAATAGGAGACATAATAAGATAAATTTCTACAATATCTTGTAGGGTTGTAAACTATACAATGATATTAAATGTTTCATCAATCTATAGAGGCTCATGTGTAGGTTCTTTAATAGGATCTTTCTTAGTTTTCTTCTTTTTGCATTTTCCTTTTGATATTCCTTCTTTTTCTCCTTGTCTTTTTCTCTTCTCTCTTCTTTTCAATTTATAATATTCCTCTTCTTCTAATCCTTCCTCATAATCATCTATAATTACTAGTTTGATCTTCTCCCTTTTGACATACTACTTAATCCTTTGCTTCTTCTTATTTCCAGGATCTATTTGTGTTGGTACTTTAGTAGCAACACTTATTTAGCTAGGAGGATTTTTGGGAGGTTTACAAGGTTTACAAGGAGTACTAGTAGCGAAAGAAGACCTACTTTTACCTCTAGGTTCTTGTGGAGTTTGTAGAGTGCAAGAGGCAACTTGTGGTACTATCATAGTGGCATTAGATGTACTCTTTGATGGGATGCCTAACTGTCTCTCTAGTTATCATTTGATCTTTTAAATTATTTCATCTATACTCACTTGTTCATCTTTTTGTTTACGTAATTATATGTGAAAAATCTCTCAATAATAAGACACTTAGGTTTTTTGAGAGAAAATCAACATATACGATCCATTTAGGTCTAGTGGTTTAGTCATGGCAAGAGAGTTCTCAAAGAGAACTATTTATATCATGCAACACGAGTTACATAGAAGAAACAACAAATCATGATGGAGGCAATGCATAACACTTTATTATATTATAAAAATCAATTACAAACTATCGACAATATGCGAGCTTACAAGATTCGACACATAGACCTAATTACAAACATGCTCAAATACAATATCCAAGCTCAAGCAAGAATGCGAGCCAACTCCATACCTCCTAACCTTTAGATTTATCTTTTGTGTTCTAAAAACTGATTTCTAAATGCTTAATTTCATTGATTTATATGATCAAGAATGATCTGTGTTGGCCCAAGATGAAATAAATTCCGATGAACAAGATGAAACCTGTAAAACAACAAGGCCGACCTCCACCAAAGAGATCCCTCCAAAAAATCCATAGAATGAAGTGCAAACCCAAGGGAAAGTTAGCCATGGGCTAAGGAACATTGGGAACAATGAAGTGAAGCTCCACAAGTTAAGAAACTGATCCACAAGATTTTCCAATAGCAAATAGGTCCAAGTGGTTCTAGTTCTCTAAGCCAAAAAATTATCTCAGATGTCAGAAGCGATAACTTGTCAAATAAAGGTCCAAACATCTCGTGGAGTTAGGATAAGGTAGATGAACATATCCACAACCAAAATCCAGCTTCATAAGATCTGGTGATCAAATGCATAGAAACGAAGAAGAAATGTTGAACTGCAAAACAAACTGAAAGAAAATGTTTTAGGTTGATGCAGGATTACCATGAATCAAGGATGCTCCCACATCAGACATCTGGGGTTGTTGAAAAAGTGAGTCTATCACTTTGCTAGGGTGAGAGGAAAACCAAGACAGTCTACCTCTACCTAAGAAATCCATGATGAATCTCCAACTGGTCTTCCTTTCCACTTCACAAGATACTCTCTGTACTAGTTGCTCTGGGTTATATGCTTAATCCTACTATCCAAAATGTCTTCAATCTAATCATGTTACCTTAGGGGTATCTACTTCTCCAAGTTTACTATACCATCTTCATTGAATTTTGTCTCATGATACTAATTTAGGTCTACAATATTGTATATAGGTAAACTTCCAAAGTATCATGTAACTCCACTTCATATGAATTTCTAGAACTGAACTTCTTCAAGATCTTACACAGTCCAAATTTCCTCATCTTCAACTTGTTATAGGTTCCAACTGTATATATCTCTTTTCTCATATACATCATTACTTCATCTCCAACTTCAAATTCCATATGTCTCCTCTTTCCATCTACTTTCTCCTCATACTTGTTGTTCATGTCTTCCAAATGCTATTTGACCCAAGTATAAATTGTCTTCATATGCTCAACTTCCTCTTATTTGGCACTCCTTTTATCTTCTTTGTTGATGTCTCTCAGTTATGATATGCCTCTAGGGCATGCTTCTGTAACAATCTCAAAAAATGTTCTTCCAATACTCTAGTTCACTGAATTATTGTAGGCAAATTCTTCTTGTGCAAGAATCAAGTCCCAAATTCTAGTTTTCTCTCCAACTAAGTGTTAGATAGTTCAAATAACTGAAAGACAACTGAGAGAGAGGTGGGGTGATTTAGTTTTCACAAATTACTAGAATATTTTGTTGGCAAATGCACAATCCAATGAGAAATTGTAGGTGATTGAAGGTATTGTAATTGATGGCAACCTTACAATCCTATGGCACTGGCACCAGTAGACTCTACACTGACATACAGTTCATCGATAGTGAAAAGATGATTATCAGCACCCTGGCCGACATGATTTTGTTTATTACATAATGCATTTTATTGTAATATCTTTTTATAAGCCGACATGGCATATTGTAATAAGGCTCATATATAAGTATGAGATCTTGTAGAACATTTGTATTAGGAATATGCATAGATGGATATTATGTGTGAATATTGAGGCAGATTGTGGAATAAGGTTTATGATTATTGCAAGAGCTTAAACCAGTATTGAACCTAGCATAGCAGATGCTGAACCGAAGTAGTACATGATATTGGATTTATATAATCCACTTTTGTAAGTCAGTGAGACTTCCTTTTGTAATTAAGCAGTGAGCTCTAGGCACTTGGCCTTCCTACATGTGGAGGCCCCTATTGTATCAATAATATTCACTTATTGGCCAGTAAGCAAATATTGTGGGTCAAAAATCCCACCAATGTTTTCCCACATCGGGTTTCCTTGTTAAAAATATTGTGTTATGGTGTGATTTCTATGTTGTATTTATTGTTCTTATTTACTACATTAATTCTGGTTTACTGGTACATTGTTTTGGAATGAAATTTGATTTAATAAGTTTATAAAATCCATTAACTGGTTAGATACTGATTCACCCCCCCTGCTCAGTATCTTTGGGAATCCAAATAATTGGTATCAGATCTTGGTCCTCTATTTTCAAAAGCCTAACATCTTGAGGAAGATTCTGACACCGATAGAGATGGAAAATTTGAGAAAGCAATTGGAAGCAGCTCTTTCAGACTATGATGTAGAAAAGTTGAAGAATATCAAACCTAAAGATGATCTGAAGGCTGCACAGGAAATCATTCAGGGACTTCAAGGAAATCTCACTCTTGCAAGGAACAAAAGAAGAGAATTTTCTAGGAAGATGCAGAGTGATGATGATGAAAAAGAAACTCTTAATGACCTTGTGAATAAATTGAGACAAGAAAATAGTACAATGAAGAATTAGATGCAAGATATGACTATGAGGTTTTGTAAAGACATTGAAGATAGAAAGAAGAATGAAGATGACTTGGTTAGAAGACTAAATGATGTTGGAAATGAAAACACAAGACTCGGTCATGAAAATGATATGTTGAAGACAAATATAATTCACTTGGAGAATGATAAAACTGAACTCATGAGACAAAAATATTTCTTAGAAAATGAGTTGGCTACTACAAATCAACACAAGGAGAATTTCAAGAAAAGTTCAGAAGAACTTGATGACATGTTGAAAAATTAGAAACCAAATGGAGATACAAATGGCCTTGGCTTTGAAATTGGTAAACTGGCAAGACAACCTAATGCTTATAAATTCAATGGGAAATGCTTTAACTGTAATAAGTATGGTCATAGAGAAAATCAGTGTAGATCTAGAAACTATTAGAACACCAATGCACCCACTGGTCAATGTTCGAAATGCAATAAAATTGATCATAACTCAAAAAATTGTAGAATTAATGTAAGATGTTATGTTTATGGAAGATTTGGACACCTATCTAATCAATGCAAAACACATACCGGCATAGGATATGGAAAAGCTATTCAGAAAAATAATGTGACTTGTTATGCTTGCAACAAAATTGGACATATTGCAAAATTTTGTAGAAGTAAGGCATCACTGACAAATAAAAAAGGACCTAGCTTGAAAGGTAAAGAAAAGGTTGAAGAGGTAAAGCAATAATTCTCAAAGCAATGGATTAGAAAGTCAGATCAGAGTGTTAGTGAAGCTATTCCTTCACTGGTAGAATGGAGTATTAGTCCACCGATAGGAGATTCTTCATCTAACTAAAGAGAAATCCTTTGGGGGTATGGCATCAAATTGAAAAACATGCTAATTTACCCTCGGTTGATGGTGAGAAGTTGAAATACTTCTTTACAGGCAGATGTGTTAAGTTTCACTTAACCGAAAGGCATTAAATGTGGTAGTTGAAGGAAATGACATTATAAAGAAAGTATTTTTGGCTCTTTTTCATTCATCGAGCATTCAAATTTCCTGAGAGTGCAAAAATCCTAAGTGAAGGCATCCATAGGGAGAAGTGAATCAAATCATTCAAGCACTCTTACCTAAAGGCAGATTAAGGTATTTATAACAATGGCTTCCTCCTCTGCACCTAAATTCATTGAAAACCCTACTATAATTGAAGTTGTTAAGCATCCTAGATCCGTATTTAAGATAATTCTTGAAATTGCGAAGAAAGATGATACCCTAGGAGCATTCTCAAAAATACCTAAAGGAGCTGTATATTCTAAGGATCCTAGAATCTACATACATTGTCATATAGAAAAACTAGGAGATGATGAAATTAAGAACATGTACAGGACTGTTATATGTGATGAAAAAGGAAATGTTAAACCAGAACACAAGATAGTTGAAACCCTAGATTTTGTGGAAATTCTTAGTATTCCTGATTTTCCCAAGGATGTTATAAGGATTGTGTTAAGAAGAGTTCATGGGGAGTTCTTTTGGTTGGATTCAATTCATAAGATAACCAAAGAGGTAGTTAGGGTAGTGACAGACTTACCTTCCACCGGTAGCAGGCCTGACAAGACTAAAAAGGTTTCAAATGACACTGTAATGACCCTAACCTATGCAACCTTTGAAAAAAGATCCCTGAGAGTAAATGATGTAAAGGATATCAATGTAAGGTTCATTAGCATGATTCTTGGATACAAGGCTACTCATGCCAACAAATTAAACTTTGTTTCTAGCTTATGTATCAAAAGTGCTTATGACTTGATAAACAACAATGCAAAGATTGACATATGTGAATGGTTGAAGGATGAACTAATAGACAATCTAAAGAAAATCAAAGGGGACAAGAAAGGGACTTTTAGATTTGGCAACTTACTTGTGTGTTTAATGTTGTATATTACCAAGGAAGTACCCAGTATTGGTAGAAAGGATTTTGGTTTTGATATATCGGTAGGAAAACAACTATTGGACATTCTAAACAAAATGGGAGATGATAGGGAAAAGAACATAAATGAACATTTTTAGGCATTAAAGGCTAGAATGAAAACAAGGATAAGGCTATCTCAAGCTATTGTTGACAAATATCAAAAGGAGATATGCTTTGTAATAAAGAAGCATGAGATTTGGATGGAGGCAGTAGTCCCGAGGACTATTTGGGTTACAAAATGGGATATGAGGCAAATGAGAACATAATTGAAACTTATGCAAAAGTCCTCCTAGAAGCTCCTAAAGAACCAACAAAAAAAGTATTTGGCAATGCGGAAACAATTGAAAGCAATATTCAATCTCAGAAAAGAATAAACAAAACTAAGAAAATAGTTAGAAAAGGAACAAGGTAGGCAAAAGCAATAAAGGAAGATGTATTGAATAAAACTGGTATTAAGGAGAGTGACTTGGAAGGACTACAACCGGAAGCACATCCTTCACCAGTTGCTACCTCCTCTGAAAGTGAAATACCAGCTCTAACATTTCCTCTTTGTGCCATCTTTATGCTAGTCATCTGCATCTACATGATAGATCCACAATCCACCACCCCATAACAAAATCTTATAGGACTCTAGAATCTCCAGAATGAAAACTCACTCTAATACAACTTAGTGTAGTCATGGTAGGAGAGCCTTCAAAGAGAACAGTCCAGACCATGCAACAAGAGTTACACAGTAGAAACAACACAATCATGATGGAGGCAATGTAGAACAAACTTTATTAAATCATAAAAATCAATTACAAACTGTCAGCAACATGTGGGATTACAAGATTCGGCACATGGGACTAATTACATACATGCTCAAATACAATATTTGGGCTCAAGAAAGAATGCAAGCTAGCTCTAGATCTCCTAACCTTTAGATTTATCTTTTGTGTTCTTAAAATTGATTTCTAAGTGCTTAATTATATTGATTTATATGATCAAGAATGATCTAGATTGGCCCAAGATGAAACAAATGCCGATGAACAAGGCGAAATGTGTAAAAAAACAAGGTTGGCCTCTGCTAAAGAGATCCCTCTAGAAAATCCATAGAATGAAGTGCAAACCAAAGGTAAGGTCATCCACACACCAAGAAACATTGGTAACAATGAATTGAAGCTCCATAAGCTATGGAAGTGGTCTGCAAGATTCAGCAATAGCAAATAGGTCCAAGTAGTTATGGTGCTCTAAGCTAGAAAACTGTCTTAGATACCAGAAGTGATAACTTGTCAGAAAAAGGTCCAAACATCCTACAGACTTAGGATAAGGTAGATGAACATGTCCACAATCAAAATCCAGCTCCGTAAGATTCAGTGATCAAATGCATAGAAATGCAGAAGAAATGTTGAACTACAAAACAAACTGAAAGAAAATGTTTTTGGTTGATGCAAGATTGTCATGAACCAGGGATGCTCCTACATCATCTAGAGACCTCATAAGGAAACTTAGGAATCAATGTTGTCCTTGGTTCAACAACCTCCTTGTAGCATTTATCCTTATCCACCATGAAAATAATAACTCTCTTATAGTTCTCCACGACTTATGAGGGTATTCTTTATATCATTTGTATTTCCTTTTGAAATGTCTTAAAGAAATAACTATACATAGTGTCACATTGTTTGGTATCTGAAAATCTTCACATATGATCTCTATTTGTGGAGAAATTGGATTATGTCTTTACCAAATCACATCATTCAAAATAGGTAATACATTTTGAAATAGAACATGAGATAGATAATCAAGGTGCGATACCAAAAGTTGTATCATGTCTCCCTTTTTCTCTGCAAGTTCTCCATCAACTATTTTTATAAGAGATCATGAAGGTTAGAGTTCTAACCTTCCTTTACCATCTAATGAGAAGTGTATATGGTAGTGATTGTAGCAGTCCCTTCTCTATTTGTGTAGTTAATATTACAAGAAATACCAATTGAGGCATACCAAAATCCTAGATCAATAATATCATCTACACTTAGGGTTCTTTTTATCAAATCATGCTTTGGTAAGTCTTATGACCTCATCATTCTTCACAAAAATTAGTGTTGGTACAAGTCAAGTGGAGCATAAACCAGTAACATCCCTAATTGCTTCCTTGGTGATTCTATAGGATTGATCAAGGCATATAAAGTCTTCATGGATTTGGCTCAAAATGATTCTAATCCATTCATTTTCATAGAAGAAGTTGGGAAAACCCTTCCACACGTCCAAGTGTTTTGCCTCAACATTTGCATACTTCAACTTGAGAAAGAAGTTCTCATCCAATAACTAATTCCTTTTGTACCCTTCCAACTTTATATGATTATACTCATAGTGGTGAATGAATATAGATCTGGGAAGTTTTAGTATGTAGGAGATTGATCAAAATGCAAAAAAATGCTTCATCCTTATCATTCTTACTGAACTTGTATAGATTTTTCTTAAACTTGGGCCTTGGATTCTCAAAAATCTCAATAACTCTAGATGCTGGCATGATTATCCTTCATGAAACTTAGGGTTCTTAATTCTATTAGGGTTAGAATACAAGAACTCTTGAAAACCATCTTCTCTTCCTCAACTCTTGCACACACTTGAAATTTTTTGAATGAGATGAGATTTGTTCAAGTAGGGAATAAATATACTTCACACTTGGCCTAAATACTCTACACTAAATGTATTTTGTTCCTACTAGCTTTTTAGTACTCTTGGAAATCAAAGATTGATGATCATGCAACGAACTTCCATAGAGAGAGTACTTGCTCCAAAAACTTCAGAAAATGCCATAATATCACTAGCCAAGCATATGGATGTCACCATTTATACTGAAGGCTTCAACATCTCATGCTTCCCAAGGGTTTGAAATATTTCCACCAATACTTTCTTATAATTTCAAGAGGTTTTCTTCTACACTAGGTAGAGGTACACAACCATCCTTCATTTCATTCTCTTCCTTCTTTATCATGGATATATTATCCATTTTCATCATTTTTTGAATTGGATCAATCCTCTTTTGGGAAGCAGAATGTCTCTTAGTATTCCCCTTGCAGAACCTTGCAATATGTCCTTATTTAATAAAATTATAGAAAGTGTACCATGTTGTGGAGGATAGCCACTTCTTCTCATATTGGATCTACAATTAGTAGTCCTATGACAAAACTTGTTGCATGTGTAGTAGAAATCAATAGAAGGACTGAGAGGTCATACTATTGATCTTTCTCATGTAACTATTCCTCTTCACATTAATTTTACAATTAATAGACTTATGACCAAACGTATTGAAAGAATAACACTGACCATGAAATGGTTAATAATTCATAGCATTATATCTTGGAAGCCTAAATGAATTCTTACTAATATTTCTCCCACAACCAATAGCCTTATGTGCAACCTTATTATAAGAATAGAAATTGCTATTGAAATATTGAGAATACTTGGTTGGAGCAATTTGTCTGGGTGTAGGCTTTCTAAAGTTCTTCTAGTTTTCAACTTGCATGAAGTTGTTATTCTTTTCTTCTATCTCCTTATATTCATCATGTGGTTTTTCTTTTTCCTTCACATTCTCCTAGGGTTTGATCTCCATTATTTTCCTATCTCCCTCGATCTTTTCTGATATGTTATGGTTGCTATTACACAAGACCTTAATGGAGAATGGATTGTGGTTGTGGATGTGATTTGACAAAGTGTAGGTGCTTATGCTTGAATTATATATGAAAGGAAGGAAGAAGAGGTCTTTATAAAGAAAACGCTAGAAATGGTGGGCTAGGATTAAGAGGTGGAGGGATAAATGGTCGACTCAGATTAGAGGGTAGGTATAGGAAATAGGAAAACATTAGAGAGGTGGTTAAAGGTAAATTAAGAGATGAATGACAAGTGTCATGTAGCAGAAAAAGGTAATGAATTAATTAAATAAATAAAGATTTATTTAATTAATAGAAGAGGTGGAGGCCAATTATCTAAATAAAAATTTTATTTAATTTAGAAATGTGATAATTTAAATAAATAAAAATATTAATTTAAATAGGGAAGGCTAGAAGAGGATTGGGGAATTAATTAAATAGATAAAAATCTATTTAATTAATAGAAGGCTTAGGATAAAATAATTAAATAAATAAAATATTTATTTAATTAGGATAGGACAATTTTAGGTGTCTATAGATGCAAATCATGCAAGATAGTCACCCAAAGTCACTAGCCCTTTCATATTGAAATAAGTCTTTGATTAAACTTCAAGATACTTTTAGTTTTCAATATTGAAATCGGATGGGTTTTATTGTATTATTAAAATTATCTTCTTTTATCTATAGCATAAAAAATGCTCAAGAGATAAAAAGGATAAAGATAAGTATCTTCTTTCACTATAATTAGTGTAGTCTTAATTCGATGAAACTATTTATGTAACTAATCCATGGATATTAGAAAAAGAGGATCCAAGAAAAACTTTTAAAAATTCTAATTCCATAATAAATCATAATAAGAGATAATAGGTGTTAATTATCTATGTAAGATGGACATTGTCACTCTTATATTATTAGAAGTTTCATACCTTGTGTAAAGGGTTAGTTGTAGGATTTGAGAAAGGTGTAATAGAATCTATTTTAAGAAAAACAAAGAATTCTATGTTTGCGTCAAATTTTAATTCTATTACCAGTTTTTAATTTTCAATTTTTGGGAAGTTAGTATAAGACATCTAGTTTTGTTTCAATTATTTAAATTATCTCCATTATTTTATTACTTACTTCTTAGGAAAAACGTAAAACTTTTATTTAGGATTTTTCCTAATGAGAAACCTCTCTAATAGAGCCTAAGATTTAATTAGTCCATTTGAGGGATTACTAAGTAGAACTCAAATATTTTAGGTTGAGTAGATTCCAATAGCCTAAGTCTTAAAAGAGAAAATCTAGTGCATTAGGTTACTTAAATATGCTAGATGTAAGAGAATATTGCATTATTTCTCTATTTGTCAGTTGACTCTATACATATGAATAGGCACTAATATAGGATGTCTCTAACCACCTACTCTATTTTAGATGAAAGCATAAGAGGTATAATTTTTCCAATTTTTTAATCCACAATGGCATAAAATAGTGTTGAATTTTGCTATGTATCTTTCCTATATTGCTTATGAACAAATGCATATTTTTAAATCTATATTTGATAATTCTCTTATTTTATCATAGATGCTTGTATCTACTATTTTAATAGATAACATATATTAAGGATTAATATGTAGCAAAATCCTTAGAATAGAATGAAGACATTAAAAAATATAAAAAAATAATAACTATTTCATACTGTTCAATGTAGAGGAGATTTGCTACCTCTAAGATGACAAATCCTAGAGAACAAACCTATATGTTGATACCTCACTCAAACTAGCACTAAGGGTGAGCCGAGGGATAAAATGCAGAATTAAGCTATCAAAGAATAAACGAAACTGTTAGACGATTCTGCTTGGTCTCTACAGGATGAGCACGTAGAATTGGGACGCTAGCACGACATGTTGTCTTCCTATACAGACAGAGTACAAAATCCATATGACAGTGACAAAAGTGACTAAACTAGTAAATAATCAATGCAAAAAAATGAAATAAACAAGATATGACAAAATACAAAATAAAAGAGTAAAATGAAGGAAAATGATAGAAGCTCACAACCGGTCCTCGATTGAAGCCTCCCCGAAGATGATAGCTTTCTCACCACTGTAAGCCTACACACAAACGAGAATAGAAAATGTTGGGGGTTGTGTTTTGGAGTCTGCCTTAGTCAAACCCCTGTTTTGGTGTTTCCACCTCCACAAACAACCTAGATAGTAGCAATGGGCAAAATCAAAGTGATAAAGATAAAAGAGATATGATCAAGATAATAAATGGATTGAAAGTGAGAGATTATAGATGCACAAATGAATTAAGAAAAGTAAGAGAAACTCCCTTCAACACTCATGAAGAGGACACCATGATTTCTTCAAAAGGTCGCAATGATGGCGGTCTTGTGATAACTTGTAAGTATTGCCCAAGATGATCACTAAGAGCTCCAACCTGCAAGAAGTGATAAAAAAATACCAAAAGATCCTCTAAATACCTTCAAATGGGAGAGATATAGCTTCTAGGAGAAAACCCGATGTCGATGGATGCATGCAAAAGTGTTACAATTCCTTCCAAGTGTAGGTGTAACGCTCAAACGACCACCTACAGATTGTCATATTCGTGGGACATTAGCGCATCATGCAGACATCTTTGTGTCAGACTAATGTCCCAAGAATGACAGGTTGATAGAGTTGGTAGGAGTTTGTTTCGGAGTTGATGAAGCGATTTAGGTGGACAAAAAGACAAGAGGGGCAATACTCGACCTCTGATGATGTGGATGAAGGCACCATTTGTTGCAATGAATTGTACAAGATGTGATTTTTGATATTACATTCAATACATACTCATAAATGACTCTCATGTGTTATTAGTGCATGACCCATATGTAATGTACATAAATGCACAAGACATTAAGAATATAGAAGAAACCATAAAAAATAAAATGAATGGGAAAAGGAAGAAAACTATGCACATCTACAATACATCATCCACTTATACAACATCCTTTCAAGAGATGAAACTTTCTCTTATGAACTTGAAACATGATGCCATATTTAAAACATTACATAAAATATCAAGAATAATTTGAATAGGAAAAAAATTCAATTTTTTATCTTATTTAACATTTTTATGTCTTGCAACAAAACTACATTCATAAAACCAATTAATATTTTAAACTAATATAAGAAACTATAAAACTAAATCTATTTATAAATCTACATTTATTTAATTATAATAAATTACAATATAAAATATTTATTTATGTTTTCACTTTTTCTTTTTCTTTTTCTTTTTGCTTGATAAACTACATCACATAATATATTTATATTAAAATACAGAAATACTTTTTCTTTTTATTTATGGTCATTCCATTCAAAAAGAAAAATGGAAACCCCATTATCATCTTTGTCTAAACCAAACCATTAACATGCTAAGCCCCAAAACGACAAAAGAAACATACATTTCCACTTAATAGTCTCATCCTCAAAATCTGAGATGTTTTCACTTTGATAACATGATATGAAAATTTAGTTTTAAAAAACTTAAAATAAAAGAGTTACATTAATGTATTTGATAAAAATTTATGAACCAACACCATGAAAATTGTCTCCTACCTAACATGGGTGACCACAAAATTCAGATTCTAAGGTCTCCCTCAATTTACACCTTAGAGCTTCTTCTTAAAGCAAATGTCGATATCATAATCTACACACAATTAATTTTATTTTCTAACAATTTACGTCTCTTAATATTCCATTTCAATTATGCAACACATGAAAAGCTTTATTTTAAAGCTGGAATATAATTATTGCATTTGAAACATTTCTCAAATAAAATGCCATCATAATGTGACTTTGTTTGATTTTCAATGGGAATAGCTAAAACCTTTTAGCTGGATATGAGAGTTTGGGATATGCATGAGTATCCTAAGTCATGTGGTTGAGGATTTGAGGTTTGATTTGATTTTCCTTAAAAATATGGCCTACAATTGCCCTTTTAAAGCTCACTTGTCAAATCCCTAACCTTCTTTCTCCTCTTAAACTTTAACACTACGTATATTACACTCAAGCATAAATGTTGCCCATCTTTTAACTCAAATTGTACCATGATATGCAAATAAAATTTATATGATTATTCTAATATAATGTGTATGATTTGTCTTAGAAGTTCGTATATTATTGAAGTTTTAATATTTATTTTGTAAAATTATTTTAAGGATTTGTCTTAATATTTTATTTATTTATTTATTACATAAGTTCAAATTTATAATTCATGAAATGATATATGTTTATTTCACATTAAATAAAAATAAAAACAATTGAATTAAAATTAAGAGCATTTAATTTAGTTATTATGTATCACGTGAAGTCTAAAACTTTTAATTTGATTTTCCTTAAAAATACGACCTACAAAAGCAACATACATTCCCACATTGAATGCCTCATCCTCAAAATTTGAGATGTTTTCACTTTTATAACATGATATTAAAATTTAATTTTTCAAAACATAAAATAAAAGAATTACATTAATGTATTTGATGAAAATTTGTGAATTAAAATCATGAAAATTATCTCCGACCTACCGTAGGTGACCACAAAATTTAGAATCTAATGTTGATATCATAATCTACACACAATTAATTTTATTTTCTAACAATTCGCGTCTCTTAATATTACATTTCTATTATGCAACACATGAAAAACTTTATTTTAAAGTTGGAATACAATTATTGCATCTGAAATATTTTTCTAATAAAATGCCATCATAATGTGACTTTGTTGGATTTTCAATGGGAATATGTAAAACTTTTTGGCTGGATATGAGAGTTTGGGATATGCATGAGTATCCTTGAGCACTTTCCTAAGTCATGTGGTCCAAGCTTTGATGTTTGATTTGATTTTCCTTAAAAATACGGCCTACAATTTCCCTTTTAAAGCTCACTTGTCAAATTCCTAACCTACTTTCTCCTCTTAAAATTTATTAACTATGTATATTACATTCAAGCACAAATGTTCCATCTTTTAGCTCAAATTGTACCATGATAAGAAATTTTTTTTATATGATTATCCTTATATAATGTGTATAATTTGTCTTAGAAGTTCTGATATAATTAAAGTTTAATATCAATCTTTTTCATTTATTTCAGGGATTTGTCTTAATATTTAATTAATTTATTATTATATAAGTTCAAATTTATAATTTGTGAGATGATATATGTTTATTTTACATTTTATAAAAGTAAAAATATTTGATTTAAAATTAAGATCTTTTAATTTAATTATTATGTATCACATGAAGTCTAAAATGCCTTCACTTATCGTCTTAAATTTTTTTTATTGAAGTTTAACTCTAGTATATTTTAAAGCATTTGAATGTAAACCTAACATCTAAATATATGATACACATTTGAAGCACCTCTTTACATAATAAAAGAAACATTAATATGGTATCTATTTACATCAATAGTTAGGGAATCCTCCACATAATTTCTTATACATTTTATCTTCTCAAATGCTATTAAATTGGTATCCTATGGATTTGACAAAAAAATAATCAATCACAAATTATTAAACCTTGGAAAGTTGTTCGTAAACATCAGTAGTTAGCTAATAAAAATAACATGCATTAGGATAAGTTAAAAATTGGTAATGAAGCTTACTGTAGATTGTCTCTATGTACCAAAATTCAAACAATAATTGAAGTCAAATCCACAATTGCTTAGATCTCTTCAATCGTTCCAAAAATACACAAGAACAACAAATGGTGACTTTTCAAATGCTAATGCATTTTCTTGATCAAGCATGTGTTGGAAATTGACACTCGATTGGTTTGGTTTCACTATGTTGTTATTGATGGCAACATGTTAATTTATTCCAACTTCATATTTTGTGTTAGTTGTGTACCAGCAGGCACTTCACAGACACTACACTGGCACCGTCACTGACACTGACAGGTTGGATAGATTTCTTTGGTTACTGGCAATGCAAGCTAACATGGTTCAAAATCAGGTTATCGGTATTGGAGGGTGACATCTTTGGATCTGGCATCAACAATTTTTTTTTATATTCATGTATTTATGTTATCTAGCCGACATGTATATTCATATTGAAAATATCTTTGTAAGCCAATATAGGGCTTGATAAATTGTAAAGGGTATATAGGTCAATTTGTTAGATCATTTTGATATATCATGTGAATATGTATTAGGAAGGAAATAATAAAGGAGATTCTAGACATATGAGAGAGATAATCTATGTGAGGATATTTATGTAAGGGGTATTCTGGTAAGGGTTTAGCGTTCCAGACAAGAACAGACAAAGATTAACCAGAACTTTATTCAAGCATAGAAGATGTTATCTTTGCAGTTCAATCATTTCTCTGAATTGTAGTATGGATTTGTATGTAGTCAGTGAGGCTCCTTTTATGATTGAGCAGTGTGCTCTAGGCTGTAAGCCTTTGTGCAAGTGCAAACCCTATATTTTGTAATATCTCTTCATATGGTTAGTGAATTGATATTGTGGGTCACAAATCTCACCGTGTTTTTTCCTCTTTGATGTTTTTCACGCATAATTCTGTGTGTTATCGTATTCATTTATGTGATTGGATTATTGGTTGCTTTACTTCTTTCAATTCTATATGTATCATTATACTAGGTGGTGTATGCATGTTTTAGTAAGGTTAGATCATTCCGGTAGAACATTGATTCACCCCCCACTCTCAATGTTCTTGGATTCCAATAATTGGTATCAGAGCCTTGTGCCTCGGAGGAAGTTTAACAGCTTGAGGAAGATCCTGAATCCAGAATCCATGGCTATGAGTTTAGAAAAGCAACTTGAGGTGGCACTTGAAGATTATTATATTGAAAGGATAAAGAACTTGAAGCTACAAAATGAATTGAATTCTACTCAGGAATTCATTCTTGTCCTACAAGAGAGGCTGTCATCTACTCCAGCTAGGAGGAAGGAACTTTTGTAGAATAAGGATGACGGTGAGAAAGATGCACTTAAGGAACAATGTTAGAAGCCGAGTCAGGAGAAAATGGTTATGAGAAATGAAATGCAAGCTATAACTATGAGAATGTCTAAGGATATTGAAGACTGGAAGAAAAAGGAAGAAAACCTTGTTGTATCTCTAAAGAACAAATTTGAAGAATACGTTAGGTTAGTTCATGAGAATGATATGTTGTGAACTGATTGAGTAGAATCCCAAAGTAATGAACAAGAGCTTGAGAGACAAATGATAATTCTGAGAGATGAGCAATCTATTGCAAGCGAGATTAAAGAGAAATTCAAGATTAGTTCAACACAGCTAGATGAGTTATTGAAGAGACAAAGGAAAAATGGAGATTCCAGTGGACTTGGATTTGAACAAGGACAAAGTTCCGGTACTACAAATGAAGATCAAAATCATAAGGCACTGGTAAGGTAGTTTAATGCTTATAAATTTAATGGTAGATGCTTTGTTTGTAATAAATTTGGTCGCATGACTAGGCAATGTAGAAATAGAGGAAATCAAAACCCTGATTCTTCTCTAGGTCAATGTTCTAAATGTAATAAGTATGGACATAAGACAGAAGATTACAGAATGAATGTTAAGTGTTATGTGTTAGTCCCACCTTCTTTTCTTTGAGTTTTAATTTGAAGGTCGCCCTTTATTTTTTTTGTTTTCCCTTTTCAGTTGTTTATTTCTTCCCTTTGAACTCAAGTCATTGAACCTTCCTTTAGTTCAAAGTTCAAGTTCAAAAATCACTTTAAAGATAGTTGTTTTCATGCATTTGTTTCCTGGTAAAGGCAAGTGCTTTGTTGAAAATTTATATTGAACTTGAACCTTTCAGTTTAAGGTTCAAGGTTCAAACTTGATCATGCGTCAGTTATGTCTTTGCTCATTCGTTGTCCTTTTATTGTTATGTTGTGAAGACTATTTTATATTTTGTTCTATATTATTTCTCAAAGTTTAACTTGAACCTTTGAACCTTTTGATTCTTGGTTCATTGTTCAAAGTTCAAAATTCATAGTCCAAGGCTTCATTTAGAAATGGTGTGCATATCATGGAGGAAAAATGGCGATGAGAAAGGGGAATATTCTAGGTAGTTCATAATGTTAGTTTCTAATTATGGAAAATAATCATGGTAGTTGATGTGTCATGTAATGGAAAGACCCAAAATTAAATGCATGCCAGATATCCATCAAATCAAGTGTCAATTCACACAAGCTTACTGAATTAGTACAACTAGCTAGGATTTGAGTGAGATTTTATTCATTTTTGTTGCAAAAGAGAGCAATCTTTCTAGTACCTTCTCAATAGTTGTGAAAGCAAAGGAAGTTGGAGGTATTGTATCTGCATTCAGAAGGTTTTCGAGAATTTGTTGTCAGGATCAAGTTAGTTGCAATTGTTTCTTCTTCTGCTATATTTTATTATTCAAAAGCTAGTTTTTGTTCATTCCCTTTGCTGTATAGAGGAATTCATTTTATTCCTAAAAATATTTGATAAATATGAGAGGGGCCATCATGAGGCCAACTCTACCGAAATTGGGGCATACTTCCTGCTTGGTTAGCTCACTTCCAGAGATGGGTGACACTTCACTAGCACAAATAGACCTCACTGATTTCCTTGAAAGAGTTAAGAATCCAACCCAAAATTCTATGATGGAGAAAATTGTAAGAAGTGGTCTAATTGAGGTTGCTGCACCATGCCCAGAGATAGTTTTAGAATGCATGAACAGGTATGATGTAGAACATAGGTGTATTAGGGCCATCAATTGTGAGGTGCTATTGAAAATTGTTAGGGAGACCATACTAGAAGCCATGGGCATTCCTCATAAGGAGTCGTATGAAGATTGGACCATTGGTACTTCATGCTCCTTTTCTAAGAAGAAGAGAACTTATAGAAGTGTAATTGCTAGAAACTATTTATTGAAGATTCAAAAAGGAGGTTGCAGGTTATCAAGGCCACTCACCAAAGAGCATTTCATAACAAAAGTATGGGATATTGTTGTTATGTCGAATAGATTGAAGGGAAATGCTCATGCCTTTTATTGGGAAGATTGGATGTATTTCTACATTCAAGTCATGTTGAATGGAAGTTTGTACCTAGATTTCTCTAGTGGGAAAATTTGTTGGACCAAGACCTAATATTGAAGTCATTAGGTATTTTTTAAGAGAAAATGGAGGTTGAAAGGACAGGTTGATGTCTCAGCCCTATCAAGGGGTTTCTTTGTCTTTTCCTTCTCTTGTGGGGAAGATTTGGAAATGGCTCTGAGTGGAGGACCCTGTATGTTTGGGAAACCTTCTTTATCCTTAAGAAAATGGTCTCCAAATATGGAGCTCAATGACTCCTTTTTTGAATCTTCTTCGGTCTGGGTACAGTTGCCTGGTTTGCCATTTGAATTCTGACTGGAGGATGTTTTCTCAGGCATTGCTAACTCCTTCAGGGAGCTTGTGGCTATAGATTCTATGATAGTAGCATAAAAGAGGGTGTTGTATACGAGTATATGTGCTAATATTTCACAGAATATTGACCTTCCTAGCTCTATCGAAATAAATTCTAGGCTAGGGAAGTGGGAACAATCTATAGAGTTTGAATCCCTCCCTTTTGCGTGTTTCTCTTGTAAGAAAGCTGGACATTGGGCAAAGGCTTGCCCAAGTAACCCCAAGAATGCTTAGAAGAATAAAAATCATGTTAAACAAATTTGGAAAGAGAAGATTAACAAAAATGAGGATGGTAGAGTGGAAGGAGGAAGTGGACTTCATAGTAACCCAAAAGATATAACAAAGGATGATAGGAAAGCTAGTCCTTCCAAGGATACTCTTCAGAAGGAAGTTAGAAAGGATGAAGATAATGTATTTGAAGTCAAAACAATCAATGGATTTGAAGTTTTACAGATTCAGGAGGAAGAGAATGTAAGTATAGAAGAAATTCTTGAAGATGGTGAGATTGGCGACATAAATGAATCACAACACAAGGCTCTAAAAGATACAGAAAAAGAAAGTAATAAAGTGTTTCCAAAGGAATTTGAAGGTCCAGATGTTATCATTGTAAAAAAGACCAAGTTTGGATCACCTTAGCTTAACCTTAACTCTCTATTTCAGAGTGTTGGAACTGAATCGCCCACCTCTTCTTAGAGAATAGGAGAACCTTGGAATAATAAGCATTCTGCATATAAATATGAAGATGATGAAGAGATAATAGGAGTGGGAAAAAAGAAAAACAAGAGGACAGGTTGCTCTAATGGGGTTAAAACTAGAACTAGGTCTAAGACGGATATTGGTCTTTCCAAATCCCTATAGGGACATAAAACCATGAAGTGGCACAAGGACTAGGAGAGTAAACAAAACATAGCTGATGGAAGATAGGGAACCATTTATGAATCCTGATCCCAGGTTTCCAAATGAAAGTAATTTCCTGGAACATACGAGGCCTAAATGGTCTCCATAAATAGGATGTACTAAGGAATTTTATTAGAGATCATAAGTTGGACATCATCCTGGTTCAGGAAACTAAAATGAGTAAGGAAAAAGTTGAAAAATTAAACTTCTTTAAACAGGGGGGTGTTTGTGATAGTAGTTTGAATGGGGCATCAGGTGGGGTGGCCATATTTTGGAATAAGAAAACTATTGATGGAGATCTGATTGATGAAGATGGTAATATCATTTCTATGAGAGTTAAATGCATTACTAAAGGATAGCAATGGGTGGTTACCAACATTTATGCTCCAAATTCTAAAGCTGCTAGGAGTAAGTTTTGAAAAAAAATCTAACAGAAAAGGGGTTTTTTTTCTTAGGACAGTTGGCTATTGATGGGAGATTTCAACACCCCTTTGCAAGAGATTAACAAATTTGGAGGAACTCAAGCTCAACTAGATAGCAGGATTGATCTTATGGACTTCATCAATGTCAATGCCCTAATTGATGTTGATCTTTCTGGAGCTTCCTACACTTGGTCTAACCAAAGGGATGGAGAAGATCTTATTTAGGTAAGGCTAGATAGATCCCTTATCACTCCTAACTAGGTCCTTAAGTATAGATGCTCTTTGTCTATTATTAACAAAATAGGAGCGGATCATTATCCCATTTCTTTTGTTGTTGATTCAATTAAGGACAAACATTGTTTTCCATTTCAGTTTGAAAAAATGTGGATTTCATACCCTTCCTTGGAAACTTCCATTTCCAAATGGTGGAATATTACCGTAGATGGATATGGCATGTTCAAAGTTGCTAAAAAATTAAGAAATACCAAAGATAACATTAAGATCTAGAACAAAAAGGTTTTTGGAGATATTTTTGAATCCAAGAGGAAGCCGAAGGAGGAATTAGAACAGATTCAAAACTCAATTCAGAAAGATGGTTAGAGATGTTCCCCAAGGCTAAAGAAGATGAGATTCTAGCCAAATTACACAACACTATATCAAGAGAAGAAATTTATTGGAGGCAGAGATCTAGGGCTATTTGGTTAGAAGTCGGTGATAGAAACACTAAATTCTTTCATATGACATCTATGAAGCATAAAGCTTCTAGCAGAATTTCGAGATTAATTGTTGATGATAAAATTCTTCTCAAAGATGATGACATAGGTGATGAAGCTATTCGGTTCTTCTCTAACCTCCTAATGAGTAGTAAGGAAATTGACATTGTTAAGAAACAAGACCTGGTTGATAACATTCTTAAGATTATTGGACCTTATCAGAATAAGATATTATCTGCTATCCCTACAACTAATGAAATTAAAAAATTTGTTTTCTCCTTTGACGGGGATAAGGCTTCAGGCTCGGATGGCTTTCCTATGTTTTTCTTTCAGGAATATTGGCATATTGTTGGGGAAGACATGACCAATATTGTCAAAGAATTCTTTGGATCTAGAAGAATTCTTAAAGAAATAAAATCTACTTTTATTGCTCTAGTTCCTAAGGTGGCTGGAGTTGATTCTATGGGAAAGTTTAGGCCAAAAAGTCTTTGTAATTATTTTTACAAGATTATTTCAAAAGTCCCAACTTCTAGATTGCTAGATGTTCTCCCCTTTGTTATCTCTGAGGAGCAAAAAGGATTTATCCTAGGCAGGCAGATTTTGGATTCTATTATTCTTGTGCATGAGAATATCCACTCTCTTAATGCTGCAAACAAAGATTTCTTATAAATCTAGATCTGACAAAAGCCTATGATAGAGTGGAATGGTAGGTTCTTTTCAGGGTCATGGGGGCCTTTGAATTTGATGAGAAGGTTATTAAAATTACTAGAGAATTGATATCTACACAAAAAATTTCTATTCTTATTAATGGATCTCCGTCCAAATTTTTTAAATCTTCTACGGGTCTTAGGCAAGGAGACCCTATTTCGTCTATTCTTTTCACTATCCTGGTGGAATATTTGAGCAGACTGATTAAAAATTTGAAAATGAATAAAACCATCAAAGGGTTGCAACCCTCTTCTGCTAATGTCTTCTGCACACATCAATAGTTTGTTGATGATACAATTTTGTTGGGATATTCTTCTGTTAGTGAAGCTGCTACCTTTAAAGGTGCTCTTAGATCTTATTCCCTTGCTACTAGGCAATAGGTTAATTGGGAGGAATCTTCTATTTACTTCATCAATACCCCATTGTTGAGGTAGTAGAGGATTGCTAACATAATCGGTTGTAAGGTGGAGCTTGTCCCCTCTACTTATTTGGGTTTCCCTGTTGGTTTGGCTCTTCCAAACTCCTTCTGGAATTATTTAATTGCTAAACCCAATAAATAATTGGTAGGTTGGAAAGGATCGATGCTATCTCAGGCTGGTAAGCTTAAGCTTGTTCAAGCTACTCTTTAGAATCTGCTTGTTTATGCTCTTAGAATTTTTAGTATATCGGTCAAATTTGTTGAAGCTTTAGAAAGAATTTAGAAAAGATTTCTTTGGTTTGGTGTAGAAGATAAGAAAAGGATTGCTTTGGTTGCCCAGGATAAAGTTTGTACTCCTAAAAACAATGGGGGTTTAGGTATTAAAGCTCTCAAACCTTTCAACAAAACCTTGTTAGCTAAACATATTTGGAGGGCATATGGTATTATGAAAGATTGGAGTAGGGTGTGGTTTGATAAATACATACATAATCAAACAATTCATTCTCTTCTCTATTCTGAAGATATCCCTGCTGGATCTTTTATATGGAATAGTATGATCAAATATATAAAAGTTGCTAAAGATGGAGCTAGATGGGTCCTTGGAAAAGGTGATAAAATCAAATTTTGGGAGGATGTCTAGATTACAGATGAGCCTCTTTTTAAATAGGATTTCAGCCATTTCATAGAAGAATGTAAAAAGGAGGTATGGTTCTATGGTCTGTAATTATTGGAAGGAGAATAAATGGGTCATAATTGATATAGTTTATGCTAGATTCTCATTGCTCCAGCATGATTTGTTGTCCTTTTCTATCAATAAAGATTCTGATGATGTGTTCCTATGGAAGAGTAATCCTAGCGATAATTTTATTGTTGCCTTTTCTTATAAAAAAATTGTTACTCAGGACTGCAACCCAATATGGACTAAAATTTGGAATAGATTCCTCATTCCTAAAGTTAACATGTTTTTTTGGTTTGCAACTCACAACAAGATTCTTACCATTGATAACCTGGCTCAAAGAGGATTCATGATTCCTAATAGGTGTGAGTTATGTCAGAAAGAGGTTGAATCTGTGGATCATTTGTTTATTCATTGTTCTTTTACCTGGGAGATCTGGATGCAATGGAAAGTTTATTGGGTAATGCACAATAGTTCTAAGGAAGTCATCTGGCAATGGATCTTCCCTACCAAGCTTCCTGTGATTAAGACCCTCTAGTCCTTTGTCCTTCCTATGAGCTATTGGCATATCTGGAAGGAGAGAAACAATAGAATTTTTTAGGGAGGCTAAGTGTTCTTCTCAGGTGGTTTTTGAAAAGATTTGTAGGGCTATTAAAGAAACCATCAATACCATTCACAAAAATAACAAGCAATGTAGTTATATTAACATGACTGATAATGAGAAAAGCATCCTAACAGAATGAAATTTGATACACAAGGTCTGCAAATCCAATATGAAGAGCAGGAGAGATAATGTTGTGTGGAGGTTCCCTCTTCATGATTGGGTTAAGGTGAACTTTGATGGTGCAGCTAAAGGTAATCCTGGGAAGGCTGGAGGGGGAGGAGTCATTAGAAAATCTTATGGATTTTGTGTTGTTGCGATTGCCTCTCCCTTTGGAGTTCAAAACAACCATGTGGCAGAAGCTCCGGCAATGTTAAATTGTCTCCAGCTTGCTGAGAGTTTTAATTTTAAAAGAATATGGTTGGAGAGGGATTCTCTCAATATTATTCAGGGTATTAAAGGTATTAGTTCCCCTTCTTGGAACATCCATAATATCATTGATAATGCTAAAAAATTGTTAGATGCCTATGATAGTGTGATTATTACCCATACCTTTAGGGAAGGTAACAAGGTAGCTGATTCGTTAGCCAATGAGGGGGTCATTTTAGCAGAGGATGCTAAGTATATCAGAGAAGTATCATGTAAGAATGGAGTTCATGAGCATATATTATTTGATAGAGTCCATGGTACATGTTAATTTCATTATTACCTTTCTGGGTTTGGATTTCAATGATAGATATTGGAGTGATGCAGAGTGTTAGTTGATTACCTATTTAGGGCATCGTGATAATAAGCACCAATGTGATAGGCCTTATCATATTAAGTGCTAGTTTATTTTGAATGTCTTAAAAGGCTATTTGAACAACAAGAAAATCACCTTGTTTTCGATTACAACATCTTGTTTCTTTAGCATTTGGTTATGCTGTGCTCTGTTGAGGATTTCGACTTGAACAACAATTACATTATGGGGGGAAATATTAATCGCAATGAGCCTTCCAACTGTAATAGCTGGAAAAGTGAAAGGAAAATATGGTGAAGGTTGTATAGATATGGATTCACTGATTACATGGAGAAACTGCACGGGAGCAAGAAGTTTGTTTCGCATGGTTTTGCCAAGGACTGGAACAATAATAAAGTTACTCTGTTTGGCCAGACATGGAAGTTGGATGAATATTTGGTGGCAGAGGTTACCGGCTTGTAGAAGGAAGGCATCAAATTCTACAGAGACCACAAGTTCTTAGTGGAAGCTACCAAGAATTTCCCAAAAAATGAAGAAGAAAGGGCTCAGTTCACTAAGAAGGACAATGCATCCTACTACCTCCCTAACTAGGTAAAATATTTCTGGCATAAAATGTTGAAAGTTTTAATGGAATACCTTACAGTTGATGGAAGGTTTTCGAAAGTTTACAATTACCACTTTGTCATCCTTAACCATTTTTTCCATGGATCAAAGATTTTGTTGCCCTTCTATTTGGCCTCTTCCCTTAACGATAGCCTAGCCAACCATGCCAAGAAACCTAAATCCTACCCCATTTCTCATCAAGGCCTTATTTTGTTAATATATGAGCATCTGAAGGGTAAAGATGGGGCTAATAAGGATGACCCCTTTGTGGAGAATGCCCACATTTCCAAGGGTTATGATGGCTCTGATTCTGATGAAGATTCTTCTAATCTTCCTTTGCATAAGAAATTGAGGGTTAGTGATGAAGCTAAAGAAGACATGGAAGAGGATGCTAGTTCTGAGCAGGAACAAGGGAAGGAGGTGGAAGAAGAGGTAGAGAATGAATAGGAGAAGGAGGTTGAGGGTGAGGAAGGGGATGAGTAGAGAAAAGAGGATGTTGAAGAGCCAGAGGTGAAGGATAATCCCTATGTCTTGAATAACAAGGATGATGTTCAACACATCATGGAGGAGGGAAACCCTAGGTTTGTGGACTCTACCTCGGTTATGGAGAACATAGAATCCATTATGAATGTTGATAGAAATAGTACCCTAGAAATGTTCAATTTTCAGAAATGGGTGATTGATAACATCTCTAGCATTTAGAATAAACAGAGAGACCTAGATTATAAAATTGAGAATTTGATTAAGGATACCAACATTAAAGGTAAAGAGGATGATGCGGAGGATACTAGTGATGTAGAGGATGAAGAAGAAATTTTGGACTGGCCAGAAAAAGACATTATTAAGGGATATTTGAAGCATCTTGAAGATGTGGTGAGAAATATCAAAGAAAAGGGTGAGGTTGATAATAGTCTGATAAACAATCGGATTCAAAAAATTGAGAATGCTTTGAAGAAATTCATGGAGCATAGTCTAGCGGTGTTGAAGGTGTCTTCTCAAAACATGAAAGCATTGGTTGCTTGCCTAGAGAAGAACAAGAAGAATAAAGAAATAGTGATCATTGATGATGAGTCGACCTCTAGTTCTATTCTACACTCCTCTAGACGCAGAACCAGGCAAAATATTAGTGAGCTAGAGTTGAAGACCAAAGACAATCAATAGATGCAGGAAAAAAAAGAACTGAAAGAGGCAGCTAATGCGATGATGATGTTGCTCAAGGATGCGGAAGAGACTATAAAGATTTTCATCTGATATGTAATCTGATTTTAAGCTGCCAGTCTCTCGTTGGCCTTGTGTTGTTCTTTCTACTGTTCTTTTGCAGCCTTTCTCTCTTTGTTTTGTTCTTTCTAGTTTCTCTTTTTCTTATCTCCTCGTTATGTAAGCAGGTTTCAGGTCCCTTAAAACCTAATTTTCCTTAATCAAAAACAAATTGTGACAATGGGTTTGTCCATGAATATCTCTGACATACAAGAAGACGAAGGAAAGGAAGTTTTTGATCCTAAGTTTAATGAGAAGATATACGTGCAGTCTATTCCAAAAGTTGATTGGGATAGAAAAGGGAATGACAACATTCAGGCTAGAACCTTCAATGTGATTAGACAGACAGAAAGATGGTTGAAAGATCATCATTTTGGACAACAACCCATGTATGCACCTACGAGTAGAAAATTTGGTCGAACTTGTGCAAACTCTCAAGTATCTCTTCCCCCTTCTAACATTTCTATTGATATTGCAGGTAATGAGAAACAAAGGAGCGAGAAAATCAAAATTGCAAATTTAGGAGAATCTTCTCTGAGTTCCTCCCCTACTAGTGTTACTAGATCTTGTAGTAAGAAAAGTAGTTAGAAACTCCTTACAAGTCCACTTGTAGTAGATTTGGATTTCGAAGAAGAAACTCAAGGGATGATGGATGCTTAGATGTAGGACAAGCTCATTACTGGTGTTTCTGATAAGGGAAAGGAAACCCAAGAAGCTCAGGATTTTGTTAACACCATGGTCATTGTTATCACTAACCAGCAATCACCTCCACCCAGGGAAACATCTACTATTCCCAAATGGTTAAGTGCTTCACTTACCAAGAAAAGAAATGTAATTCCAATCTCAATTCCAATGGAGGACATGGTCAGTAAGTGTCTGGGGAGAACATCAAAGTCCAAGAGACTTAAAACTAAAGCGTTGATAGATGTGGACAACCAAAAAGGGCATTAGATTACAGAGGTAGCCAAAACCCCAACATATAAAGATGCTGATAATATCATTGATAAGGACTTCATTATTGAGAAGATTGATTTAGGGGTGACCTCTCGAGATGAAGATGCTAAACACCTAGAGACTTCCACCAAGAGAATTCTGACTAGGTCTTGGAAAGATGAAAAGGATAAAAATGAAATCAAACAAATCATAATGCAAATGGCCGAGTACATCAATGCCATACAAGATCGTAATCCACAACCACTTTCTCATGTTCCTTTGTCATTTGATCCAAGATCACCAATGAACTAGAGACTGCTTGATCAAGTTTAGAGAAGCTGAATGATAGCAGACGTCTTTAGTGAGTGGATGAAAATAATTGCCCAGCAAGGTACAAGCTACATTTATGATTTGGTTAAGGTATTTGAAAATGCAGAGTCTATAGGCAAGGAGTTAGAAACATAAATAATTTCTTGGGAAAAAGAGAAAAGAAAATGGGTGGTTGTATTGAATAAAATGAGGAATACCCAGAGGTATGGAGTCATGAACTTCTTGGTAGAAAATCTAGTAAATTATCTTGATGATAATATTCTTTTCATATGCAAAGAAAATATTGAATGGAGAAACTAAATTATTGAATAGGGACATGAAGAATGTTGGCATTCTACACTCATATGAGAATATTTTTTGTTATCATTGATGGCAACCAACTGGCAACTAACTGACAACCAATTGGCAACCAACTGACAATCAACCGGTAATAGGTTTCTACATGCACTGACAGGCACTGACACTGACATCCAGTTTACATAGGAAATGAAGTATACCGACACTCAGGCTGAAATGGGATAAAGTTTTGTAAATGTAATTAACTATTTGTAAGCCAACTTGGTATATTGTAAAAGACTCATATATGTATGAGATCTTATAGATCATTTTGTAATGATATGTATGGTAGAAGATAATTGTTTAGTGGCAACAAAGGTTTTTGGTTAAGATATCTATCTGATATTAAACTGGTACTGAACCTAGAATTAGAGATGTTGTTTTGAGTAGTACATTGTATTGGATTTAATTATCCATTTTGTAGTCAGTGAGACTCTTCATTGAGTAGTGAGCTCTAGGCTGTTGGCCTCCCTACATGTGTAGGCCCCTATTGTAAGTAGTATTTATTCATTAGCTAGTGAGTAAATATTGTGGGTCACAAATCCCACCAAGGTTTTTCCCACACCGGGTTTCCTTGTTAAATATCTTGTGTTATGGTGTGTTTCTATGTTGTCTCTGTTATTTGTGTTTACTGCATTAATTCTTGTTTACCAAAACACTATTTTGGGTTGCAAAGTTATAAATAAGTTTAGATATTCATTCCACTAGTTAGACACTAATTCACCCCCCCTCTCAATGTCTTTGGGTCTGTCATTGAATCTAACAATTGGTATCAGAGCCTGGTCCTCTATTTGCAAAATCCTAACAACTTGAGGAAGATTCTGAAATTAGTACAGAAGGAGAACTTAAGAAAATAGTTGGAAGGAGCTCTTGAAGATTTTGATGCAGAAAAATTGAAAAATATCAAACTTGAAGATGATCTAAGGACTGCTAAGGAATTCATTAAAGGACTTCAAGAGAACGTGGTTATAGCACAACATAAGAGAAAGGAACTTCATGAGAAAATGTAGAATGATGATGATGATGAAAAGGAAACTGTTAGAGACATTTCAAATAAGTTAAGGCAAGAGAATAGTAATATGAAGAATGAAATGTAAGATATGACTATGAGGTTATGTAAGGATATTGAAGACAAAAAGAAGAATGAAGAAGACTTGACTAGGAGACTTAATGATGCAAGAAATGAAAATATGAGACTTAGTCATGAAATTGATATGCTAAAAATGAATTTGATTCACATGCAACATGATAAAGATGAGCTTGTGAGACAAGTTGGAATTTTGGAAAATTAGTTGATCACTACAAATGAACACAAAGACAATTTCAAGAAAAGTTTGGAAAGGCTTGATGACATGCTGAAGAGATAGAAACCTGATGGAGATACAATTGGACTTGGATTTGAAATTGGAGAAAGTTCTGGTACTACAAATAATCAAGATAAAAAAAAACCGCTAAGACAACCTAATGCTTATAAATTTAATCGGAAATGTTTCAATTGCAACAAATATGGTCATAGAGAAAATCAGTGTAGATTTAGAAAAAATCAGAATACAAACTCACCCACCGGTCAATGTTCCAAATCCAACAAAGTTGGTCATAATTCAGAAAATTGTAAAATGAATGTGAAATGATATGTTTGTGGTAGATTTGGACATTTATCTAATCAATATAGATCACAAACTAGTCAAGGATATGGAAAAGTTATTTAGAGGAATAATGTAACTTATTATGCATGTAACAAGATTGGACATATTGCAAAATTTTGTAGAAGAAAGACTATACCAATGAACAATAAAGGATCTAGGGTGAAGGGAAAAGGAAAGGTAAAATAAATAAAGCAAAATTTTTCAAAACAATGGATTAAGAAGGCAGATCATAAAATTGATGAATCTATCTCTGCACTAGTATAATAGAGTAACCCTCCATCGGTAGGAGATTCTTCATCTAACTAAGGAATAATCCTTAGGGGGTATTGTAGCAAATTGAAAATCATACATTTTACCCATGGTTGATGGTGAGAAGATACATTTCTTCTTTACCAGTAAGATGTGTTAAGTTTTCACTTAACTGGTGAGCATTTAATGTGGTTTTAAAGAACCTTTTTTGGCTATAGTGTAATGCCCCGCCAAGAAACCCCGAAGGGATAAAGCTAAAACACACAATGGAGTGCAAATATATATATTTTTTTAATAATAAGACACAACATTAAGATACATTGGAGTTATCTAAAGCTTCGATAACATAGCAGAAGACTAAACAAACCTAAGGAGTTTCCCAATGTGATTACGTAACTTAACACCTAACTCAACTCGCGACATCTAATCCAATTAAGCAGGATATCTTAATTACAGGTTATTACTTAAAACATGGATATAATTTGTTCAGTAAATTAAAATTATAGATAATAGGACATGTTCATCCATTAAGGTTGAAGATGAGGCTAACATGAGGAAATTTACCCATTAAAGTTAAAACATAGATAACATGTGGAGGTTCATCCATTAGAGTTAAAATATAGTTAACTTGATGAGATCATCCAATTTAGTTAATATATAGCTAATATGATGAAGTTCGTTTATTAGGTTTAAAATGTAAATAACCAAATGAGTTCCTACATTATAGTTAAAATATCGCTAATAAGATGAAGTTCATTTATTAAGGTTAAAATGTAAATAACCAATTGAGTTCATCCATTATAGTTAAAATATCGCTAATACAATGAAGTTCATTTGTTAAGGTTAAAATGTAAATAACCAATTGAGTTCATCCATTATAGTTAAAATATCGCTAATAAGATGAAGTTCATTGATTAAGATTAAAATGTAAATAACCAAATGAGTTCATCCATTATAGTTAAAATATAGCTAATAAGATGAAGTTCATTGATTAAGGTTAAAATGTAGGTAGTCAAATGAAGTACATCCATTAGAATTACAATTTAGGAAATATGACAAGTTCATCCAATAGTTTTTAACCATTCATTACATTCAATTTTACATGAAACACATGCCATACATCTTGTTCCAAAACGCACTATAATTTTATCATTACTAATGAGGTCTTTTCATGCATACTTATTTTTGTGTATGGTAAAAATGGATAACAATAATAACAATATTGAAAGGCTAAATGAATTCAACCACAAAACCCTAGCCTAACAACTACAAAGATCCACCATAACATATGAAGATTACCTAAGACAATGTAAATCAAATGAAATCACAAAGATTATACCATCACATGTCCAATAGGGTTTTGATCTCCATTCTTCCTATCTTCATTGATCTTGCTTGATATATTTGCTCTTAGATTTTATATGCACAAGAGCTCAACAAAGAACAAAATGTGGTTGCTAGTAGGATCGTAGTGTAGTCAATTGCATAAAAGATGATTAGAATGCATAGAACGATTAGCATGATTGATTAGAATGAATGATTAGGGTTTGATAATGAAGGAAGCATCTCCTTATATAGAAGACACTATATGAAATGGAGGGATAAGATTGAGAGGTGTAAAAGGAGGCCGGCTATGATTAGAGGGTAGGTAGAAGAAATAATAAAATAATGAAAGAGGTAGGTAGTGTAGGAATTAAGAGATGAATGACATGTGTCATGGGTAGAAAAAGGCTAATGAATTAATTAAATAAATAAAGATTTATTTAATTAATAGAAGAAATGAGATCAATTAAATAAATAAATATTTATTTAATTTAAGAAAAGGATAATTTAAATAAATAAATGTATTTATTTAAATGAGAAATAAGGCTAGAAGAGGATAAATGAATTAATTAAATAAATAAAGATTTATTTAATTAATAGAAGAATTAAGCTTAGATAATTAAATAAATAAAATATTTATTTTATTAGACATGACAATTTTGGGTGTCTACAATTTTCATTAACATTAAAAGAATATATTCCTTTATGACCCAATTTATTGCATTTAAGAGACAACTGCATACATGCATGTACGATAAATCTCATCTAATCCACTTATACATTCTAACAAAATGCCATCCACACATGCTAACACTAATCATGAAACATAAGGACAAAAGAATCACATAACACCAAATTGATATCGGAGTTCACCCCTAAAGGGCTACATCTCTGGGTCTACTCGACTGCAAGACCCCTATGATCATTAAATAAGTTAAGAATACATAAGGTTCACGTCATTTACAATCCTACCATTTAGGCGAACATAACCAATATACAAAAGACCACTTCGGTCAATCAAAACATAATGATCCCTACATAGAAACGAACCCAACTGAATATATTAAAAGCAAATAAAAAGGTCCATTTCCTGACAGTACTCTAACTAGAGACCTGACCCGCTATGGTCAACCACAAATAAACACTCAACACCCACATAAAGGACAAGACCAGATATAACACCATCACAAACAAAGGTCAACTTGAGACCGAGGGCAAAAGAAGGTACCCCAATTCAATCCATAAGATAGGGTCCAACAATTCAAAATCATAGATTTGCCATTTCTTAAGCAAATGCAAACACAAAAAATTAAACATTCAAGTGCAGGAATCGAAAATGACCATCTACTTCCACATTGTTTAAACATTACATTCGATCCAGTTTTCTAATAGATCTAAGTTGTTTTCTATCTGTCTACTTGTCTAAAAACATGACATTTATGGTTTACTAACTCACTATATTTCATTAACATCATACAATAACATAATTACATTATTATGAGTTTCCAAACAACAATCACAAGAATTTAATTAAATAAACATTGATCAACTAAAAATACGATATGCATTTTCAAATAAAACATCATTTCCATTTTGATCAAAAACGATAATCAAATCTCATATCTTGTAACACACATATAGACTTTCCAAAAATGGAAATATAAATTTTAAAAGAAATAAAGTCGATGATCATTTCCCCAAATAAATTGATACCTCCTTGCATACATATAGGAAAAATATCAATTAAATATTAATTAACATATATATATATATATATATATATATATATATATTAATCCACCATTAATAAAATATATACTAATTAATAATTAACAATAACCTTACAAATTAAGTATTAATTAATATATATATATTAATTCCCAATTAATACCATACATACTTATTAATAATTAATGATTTTTAAAAAAATGCTACTTTAAAACTTTTAATAAAATATGAAAACAAACTTTTTATATAACTAACTGAGGGGCCCACCTCCCTCCATGGGAGTGGAGGTTGTACCGTAATCGCGAAGGCTGCGGCCACCATGGTGGACGCAGACCCACGACCTCCACGTTGTGGGCACATGACTCTGCGGCCACCATGGTGGATGTAGACCTCTGCGACTGCCATGGGGTCGCAGGCTTCTGCGGCCGCCATGGGGTCGCGGGTCTTTGTGGCCGCCATGGGGTCGCAGGGCTCTATGGAGAGTAGGGGGCACGGGTTGAGCCTCAGCTCCTCGGCCCTGCAACCCTAAAATCCGCCATTAAAATTTTGTTTGCAATTTTTTCATTTTTTTGATATTTTGTTATACATTTAATAATAGATTTACAAAAAAAGAACAAACCCTAGTTCGATTTAATATTCACAGTCTCAAATAAAGACTTCAAACAGTTTCCAGAATAACCAAGCCTAAATTAGTCAAAATTTCATCAAATAAATTACAAATTTTGGGCATAGAGAAGATCATTTCTCAAACAATGAATCCATCAAATTTCCAAACTTTAAACTAAAATGCACAGATTTACAACCCAAACCCCATTTCAATCAATAAATTTCTTCAAAGGAAAACAACCAGAAATTTTATTTTCATTATTTTCATTTTCTTCCTTTTTTTTTTTTTTCTTCTTTCAACAAAGGAAACAAAATAAGAATCCTACCTCTCTTCGCATTGCTGGCAAGATCCGATGGAGAGCCCAACCTGCAACTCAAGAAAACCCGCCTTTCCTCCAAAATCCTCAATTTTCTCCATCCAAAAATATTTTTTTCCCAAAAAAATCAACAACCCTAAAAATATTTTCCCACCGAGGTTAAATGGAATAGAATTTGACCTAATCCCCTAATTTCAAATTTAAACACTTTCTAAATAAAAGAAAATGTAAAATCATTAATTTCGAATTTAAACACTTTCTAAATAAAAGAAAATGAAAAATCATTCTTTTCAACTTTTCAAATAATCTAACTTGCTTTTCTAATTAAAATTAAAATGCTTCTCTCTCATTAAATTTTAATTTTCTCAATATTAACAAAGCTAACATTTATATTTTGCAGTATAGATGAGGGTAAAATATTTTAATTAAATTAAATTCCCAAAATCAATCTTTCACACTATATCAAATATATATATAAATTAAACTTTCTTTTCTAATAAAAATTGATTTTCTTAAATAATTAAAATTAACCTTTCTATTTCAAAAAACAAAAAGGGATTAAATTATTTCTATTTCGAATAACTTTAGATCTTCCCTTTTAAAAATGCATAAACTAAATAAATTCACAATTTTAAATTAACCATTAAATTAAACTTGCTACAACATATATAGAGTGATCTTTTTAATTAATGATTAATCACATAAAAGAACCTATTTATTTTAATTCCTCAATTACTAATGCGTAAATGAACATATTAAATCAAACTAAATACTTAGGACAAAATACTCAATTTTTACCACACGCAAGGCGCACAAACCAAGAAAGCCAACCAAATACACGACCCACAAACCCAAATGAAAAGGGAAACTGACAGACCATAGGTGACACTCACTTGAGCATGACTAGGGTAAAATGAGTGTTTTACAACCACCTAACCCAAATTCTAAGGGCGAAAGAGGTATACTCAACCCTGCGAATCTAGGTGAAGATGAACCTCACACCATGGTGGTACTGTACCTGCAATCTCCTGCAACCAAGAGTCACACAAGCACACACACACACACACACACACACACACACACACACACACACATATATATATTTAATGAAGCTGTTAGCTCGAGATCAATAACAAGAATTGGGGAAACAATTAAAATTACATAAGAATTGATGCGAAAGCACATTAATAGGTATGCACAATAATCATAATATTTGACTACAACATTACGTCGCGGTAAATCAACCATTCAAGAATGCCACATAAAAAAAGTCAACCAAGGTCAAATCGGTTTTACAAAGCTGACTAGGGTAGGGGCACTACATATAAGGCATTGATAAACCTGCATTTCGAATAACCAAACATTCAAACAATCTAAGAGCATGAAACTAAGCAAGGGCATCCTAAGGCAAAGCTGCAAAGTGATTTTCAGGCATTCAGTGAACTTCAGTTAAGAGGTATTTATCAAAATGGCAACCTCATCTTCTCTTCCTGAGTTTATTGCAAAACCTATCATTGTTGAAAACTTCAAATGCCTTAGACCCATGTTTAATATTATCCCCAAGATTGCAAAGCAGGATGATTGTGTCAGAGCTTTTTCAAAAATTCTGAAGGGTTTAGCATTTGCAGAAGACCCTAGAATATACATACATTGCAACATAGAAAACCTAGGTACTGAGGATTTGAAGAAAATGTTTAATGAGGTTATTACTGATGAAAAAGGCTTGATTAAACCTGAACATAAGATTGTGGAAGACTTAGATTTTGTAGAAATACTGAACATTCCCAAATTTCCAAAGGAAGTTGTGCGACTTGTATTAAGCAGAGTCCATGGAGAGTTCATGTGGTTAGAGTAAGTTTGCAAGATAAATAAGGAAGCAATTAAGGCAGTTACTGGTTTACCTTCAACCGGTAGTAGGCTTGATAAAACCAAGAAAATACCTAATAAGAGTGTGACAAACTTAACTGGAGCCACATCTGATAGCAGGTCACTTAGAGTTAATGATGTCAAGGATATAAATATGAGATATGTTAGTATGATACTTGGATATAAAGAAACACATGCCAATAGACTGAATTCGGTTTCTAGCCTTTGTATTCATAGTGCATATGAGATGGTGAACAATAATGCTAAGATAGATGTTTGTGAATGGCTTAAAGATGAACTAATTTACAATTTGAAGAAGATTAAGGGAGATAATAAAGGTGCTTTCCATTTTGGGAACCTACTAGTATGCTTAATGCTATACTTTACCAAAGAGATACCCGACATAGGTCACAAGGATTTTGGTTATGACATCCTGATAGGAAAATAGATAGAAGAAGCTTTCACTAGTATGGGCACTGACTGTGATAACAACATTGCATATTACTTCTAAACATTTCAAACTAAGATGAGAGCAAGAGAGAGATTACCATAGAGCATAGTTGATAAATATGACAAGAAAATATGTTTTGCCATTAAGCAAGATGAGACTTGGATGGAAGTAGTAAGCCCTAGAACTATTTGGGTTACTAAGATGGGTTATGAGGTAGACCTACTTGTTCTGGAAATATATGCTAAAGCCCTACTTGATGCACCTAGGGAGCCATCTGAAGGAATACTTGGTAATGTAGAAACCATTACAAGTAATGTATCTATGCATAAAGAATGGAAGAAAAGAGACAAGTTTATCAGAGATGCCTCTAATAAGGCCATTGAAATTAAGGAAAATGTCATGAATATCAGTGGTATATTAGCTAGTGAGCTTAAAGGACTGCAACTGGAAGCACATGTTTCACCGATTGTAACATCTTCTGATACTGATAGTGGCAAGGCTGTTGAGTTTAAGAGAGTGGAAAGGAAAAGGAAAACCCCATTGGTACCTTCTCCTCCTCCTAAGAAAACAAGGACACTAAGGAAAAAGCAATAGGCAGTTAGGGAACCACATAAGAAGCTTACACCAAAGAAGAAATAGACACTAGTTACCCCTACATTGGATGATCTACTAAATGAGAATACACAGGAAGGTAATCTGGTAAATGTAAATAAATGGTAGAATTATTTTAAGGATTCTGACAAACAAACTATTGAAGAAAGCATTATTTTACATTTGGATATCTACAAGAAAGTTTTGATAGAAGTAATTGATGATTTACCCAATGATTTATACATGAGATTAGAAGCTAAAAGACTATCTGTGATGGAACTGGATAAGAAGTTGAAAGTTGAAGCACTCTTGGCTGTACATCCGGTAAAATATAAAGAATAGATAGATGAGCTTATATCTGAAGAAAACTAATCAGTATTTGTCAATGGACACTGACAAGTAAGCCTGATGACTAGAAGGGTTAAGGAAATTGTAGGTGAGACTACAGATAAATGGGACATATTTTTTGTTGAGAAGGAAAAGCAGGAGGAAAGAAACATACCAAAAGTGGAAAAGACATTCAAGGTATATCAGAAAGATAAGAGAAAAGGTAAAGTAGGTGGTGTACCTTCTATAAAAGTAACCGATAACATCCCTCCACCAACTCAGGACACCCCTCCATTAACTTCAAAATCATCGGTACATACAGCTATTCTACTAGATATGGCTACTGAAGGTATAACTCATGATGATACTAACCTAGAGTCTGAGATACTTTTTACTATGAGTATAGATACTCAAGATATAAACATTGTTTTGGACAAAGAAACTATAGAGGTTAAGGCTGATGATGTCAAAGATAGCAAGGTCTCTGAGATACACTACTGATTCTCAAAACACTAAGATACTAACCCAAGCAGAGCAACTGGTAACTGATAAACCTACAAAGGATAAGACAACTAACACAGGGCAACCGGAATCAGAGAAACTGATAGTTGTACAAACTAAGAAACAATCTGAGGTAGAGGTTCATGTTGAGTCTAGGAAACCGATAGTTGCAGAGGTGCTTAATCAAACTAAGAAACCATCAAAGGAAGAGGCACATACACAAACAAATCCACTAGAAGAAAATGTAAGTAAAGTGGGTGCATCTAATGGAAATAAAGAGGATATAATGAAATTAATTGGACAAACATCTATTGAGAAGAAACTCGTAGAAGAATTGAGCACATCTACAAGTGAATTTAGACCTACTAACATAACAAAGGTTCTATTGGATTCCATCAAGGGGATAACAAATTGTAATGCCTTATCATTTGAGGCAATTGATAACACATTACCTATCCTGAAGATGATTGCACCTAATTGTTAGATATAACACTCTAATTATTCTTTAGGTAAATTGGACACATTGTCCAAATTCATTACTGATAATGTCATAAATCTAGAAAAGGTGAATGAGGATACCATTAAGGAGAGAGTTGACAAAGAGAAAAATACATTCTTTGAGAAAACTATAAAGAAATGTACTGATCACTTGGGCACATTTTTATCGGTACTTAATTCTACAATTTTGGAGTATAAGGAGTTATATAAAGAAGCATGTAAACCTCACTATTTGACAGAGGACATTGATGAAGAGATGAAGAAGACACAAAAGGATATTGATGACATTGCGGATAATATGATAGATTCATCTAAACTTATCTTATTTTTTGAGCAGGAAATGGCAGTTTCTGAGGAGAAGTTGGAGAAACTTGAGAAAGAAAAGGCAAGAATAAGGTCCAAAGCCCAGGAACTAAAGAATAAACTTGGTCTAAGGTTAGATAGTATGATTACTTAGAGAGATGAAATGAATAAAGAAACAGTTACTAGAGAACAATCACTGGAGCAACAAATGCACTATCTCACCGGTATGATCTAGTAGACTCAGGCAACTCTAACTGACAACAACGAGTTTATGCAGAGTTTGAATCTAGTTTTGGTGGACATTTTTCAGATAGTAACCAACTGGTTATAGACCTTGAGGTAGCATTTTTGTACTCTTTTAATTATTTATGACACCCTTTGTCATTGATCTCAAAGGAGGAGTAGTGGTAGAGAGAAAAATGCATGCACAAAGGAGATCACTTGCCCAGGGGGAGCATATCTTTTTGGATTTCAATTTTGGGATAACAGTTTTGATTTTTCTCATGAGTGTTGCCATCAATGCCAAATGGGGAGATTGTTGGAATTCTACACATATAACAATAGTTGATGTTGTCATTGATGGAAACCAACTAATAGCCAACTGGCAACCAACCGAAAATAGGTTTCTACATGCATCGACAGGCACCGACAGACACTTTCACTGACATCTAGTTTATACCAGAAATGAAGTATATCGGCACTTAGGCTAACATGGGATAAAGTTTTGTTTATGTGAATTGTTTTGTAAATGTAATTAACTATTTGTAAGTTGACTTGGTATATTGTAAAAGACTCATATATGTATGAGATCTTATAGATCATTTTGTAATGATATGTATGGTAGAATATAATTGTGTAGTGGTAGCAAAGGTTTTTGGTTAAGGTATCTATCTAAGATTAAACCAGTACTGAACCTAGCATTAGAGATGTTGTTTTGTGCAATACATTGTATTGGATTTAATTATCCATTTTGTAGTTAGCGAGACTCTTCATTGAGTAGTGAGCTCTAGGCTATTGGCCTCCTTGGATGTGCAGGCCCCTATTGTAAGTAGTATTTATTCATTGGCCAGTGAGTAAATATTGTGGGTCAAAAATACCACCGAGGTTTTTCCCACATCAAGTTTCCTCATTAAATATCTTGTGTTATGGTGTGTTTCTATGTTGTCTCTGTTATTTGTATTTACTGCATTAATTCTTGTTTACCGGTACACTATTTTTGGGTTGCAAAGTTATAAATAAGTTTAAATGATCATTCCACTGGTTAGACACTGATTCACCCCCCCTCTCAATGTCTTTGGGACTATCATTGAATCTAAGAAAGAATCCATAAATATTTTGAAGGACTTAAAAGAACTGATTAATACTATGTAGAAAGATATGAAGTGCATAGATATTCAGCTCCTAAAAGAAGATAAGCAGATGCTTGAAGATTGATCTGATATGATTCAAGCATTCAAGGATCAAGTGCAACAAATCTAGAAAGCAAAATCCTTCACAATAGAGGATTTCTCAAAAATTGCATGGATTGAATCCATGCTAGTGATTTTCTTCAATCATCTTGAGACACATAAGGGTAAGGTTGTGCAGGTGAGCAAAAAGAAGGAAGTCTGGAAGCAACAAATACTTCATATCAGTCTTCCATTTTATCATCTTATTCTCAACTTCTCCTTAGCTCATTTGGAATGGTGAAATATTCTAAGCACTCCTTCACCTCAGGATCAATAGGTGGAGGCCATGTCATTTACAGGAGCTTGATCGTATCACCGTTACTCACAACTTATACCACTTTTCCTGTTTAGTAGTTGTTTTTCAGTTTTAAGGATAGACTTCTTTAACTCTCTTAGACAGTTAATTTTTTTACTTTGGTTTAATTGTAACAAACTATCATAGCTTGGAAGCTATATATACTTGATTAAAATCCTTGTAGAAGGCCCGATAATTTTGGGGGTTAAGATAGAACATAAAGCTTTATATTTTTGCAATACTATGTACTCTGAAAGGAAGACAATTTGATTTGTGAATGAAATTGCAACATTTTTCATCTTATAAATATATGCATTTATGAATTGAAATGTAAATCTCTATGAAGATTTGATTCAATTGTGGAATTTGTTATCTTTCTAATATAGTGTATATGAGTGTGCAAAAGGAAATTTTTTGAAATGTCTATCTTGCTGATTATAAAAATGAAAATCTATGAGCTTTTAGAAGAAATTTGTGCTTGAAAACATCACAATGTTCATTTTGTGTTGACATATGAATGCTTAAATACCTTTAATTCTTTCTGGTAAAAAGTGTGCATAGAAATTGTCATAGCTTAAGCTTATTGAAAATCATTCTTGGGGAGTTGTACCCATATACAGAGGTTAACTGTTTAAGCAGTTATCCAACTGTTGGTGTATTTTTGTCTTTTGTTTATAGGCATGCAAAAGTTAAAGAATTAGAATTTGTAAAAGGAAAATCTATTAACCAACATTATGCATGTGGAAAATTTGGACATATGGTTAATCAGTGCAAGTCAAGCAATTATACCATTTTAGAAAAGAAATTCAAAAGAACAATGTTACATATTATGCATGTAATGAGGTTGGACATATTGCTAAATTCTATAGAAGCACATATCCACTAGTTGGTATTGGAGGATCAAATAAGAAAGGGAAAGAATAGGTTAATGAAATCTGGTGAGATCATACCTAGAGATGGGTCAAGAAGTCAAAAGATCAGTCTATATATAGGAATACACTAGTTACTTATCTAGTAGAGGAGGTTTCTCCTACACCGGGAGGTAACTCATCCGGTATCTAAGGCAGATGCCTTAGGGGTAGGCAGAATTCATGAAGATGCTGCATATGCCCTAGGAAGAGGTTCTGGAAGATATTCCAGACATTGGAGATGCTTATCTAGTATGGAAATGTTTTATCGAGATCTAAAAATTCTGCAAGTGCTTCAAGGACTAATGTAATCAACATCATGCTCAACTGACTTCATGAAGAGGGATAACCCCCAACTAACTTCTAAGATACTCAAAAGTGGTCTTAGGAAGAGGTTTGGTAAATATATCTACAAGCTACTCTTGGGTAGAGACATGCTCTAAGATAACATCTTTACTTTGAACTTTCTCCCTCAAAAAGTGATACTTCAATTCAATGTGCTTAGTCCTGGCGTGCAAAACAAGATTCTTAAAAATATTAATTGCACTCGTATTATCACACAAAATCTTGATAGGTTCTGAGATCTTCATCTTAAAACCTTCCAAAATGTGTCTCATCCAAATAACTTGTGTGCAATTCATATAAGTTGCTACATACTCAGCTTCAGTAGTAGATTGTGAAGTAAAACTCTTCTTTTTACTACTCCATGAAACTAGCCTTCCTCCTAAAAAGAATGCTCCACTGGTAGTACTTTTCTGGTCATCAATATTTCTTCCCCAATCAACATCACTGTATGCCTTGAAATGAAAGTTTCCACCATATGGATAACATAACCCATAGTCAGTTGTGCCTTTCAGATATCTAAAGATTCTCTTGGTTGCTATCAGATGTGCTTCCTTTGGAATTTTCTAAAATCTAGCAACAATACCAATTGCATGAGCAATATTCGATCGACTGTGAACAACATAATGTAATTTTTCAATCATTGAACTGTACCCCTTCTCATCTATAGACTTAAATGCATTTTCTTTGGACAATTTACAACCTATAATCATTGGAGTTCCAATAGTTTTATAGTCACTCATGCCAAAAGTCTTCAAATCTTCTTTCACATACTTGGATTGAGTAATGAAAATACCATTCTTCATCTATTGTATCTACAAGCCTATGAAATTTTTTATTTCCCCTACTAATGACATTGCAAACTCATTCTTCATTTCATTTGCAAATTTGTTTCTCATGACATGATTACCTCCAAATATAATGTCATCAACAAATACTTTACTAACTAGTATTTTATCTCCTTAAGACTTGAGATAAATGTTGATCTCATCACTGGTTCTTGCAAATCCTATCTTCATCAAATGTGTATGAAGCCTTTCATACCATGCTTTGGGTGCCTTCTTTAATCCATACAAAGCTTTATGCAATTTTCATACCATGTCTTCTTTGTCTATCAATGCATAGCCATCAGGTTGTTCTATATATAGCTCTTCTTCCAATATCCCATTTAGAAATGTAGACTTGACATCCATCTGGTATACCTTGAACTTCTTGTGAGTTGCAAATGCAAGTAATGTTCTTACTTCTTCTAGTCTTTCTACTAGTACAAAAGTTTCTCCATAATCCTCTCCTTCTTCTTATGCATATCCTTTGTATACTAATATTGCCTTATTGCAAAATACAACACCATCCTCATTTAAGTTGTTTTTGAACACCCATTTAGTACCTATGACATTCTTGTTTATTGGTTGGGGTACTAGGGTCCAAGTGTTGTTTTTCTCAATTTGATCCAATTCCTCTTCCATTGCTTTCACCCAATGATCATCACCAAAAGCCTCCTTAGAACTTCTAGGTTCAAAGGTGGAGATCATGCAAGAGTTCTCTCTAACTCTTCTTCTAGTAAGTACTCCAACATCCTTATCCCCAATAATATGCTCAAGACTATGATTAATTCTCACATATCTATGAATAACATGATCGTTCTCCTCAGGTTTAGCTTCTTCATCATATTCTTCCACTAAAATTATCTATTCTAGTTGAACAAGTACATCAGGATTTGCCTTACCTGTTTTCAAATTTAACTATTTCAGGTTCTAAAAGAAAAATAAAAGGATCTTTATCCTTTCTCTTTGAACTAGTTGCTTCTAAAACTTCAAGACATTCATCTATATGAACTTCAACACTCTCAAAAATTTTCTGAGTCTGATTATTGAAACATTTGTAGGCCTTACTCTTGGTGCAATAGCCAAGAAATATGCATGTATCACTCTTAGCTTCAAACTTGCCAATGTAATCACCTCTTTTGATTAAAAAAATTACTACCAAAGATCTTGAAATAACTAACATTAGGTGACCTTCCATACCAATACTCATAAGGTGTCTTGTCCTTACCTTTTTTTCACTAGAACCCGGTTCATTGTATAGGTTGTTGTACATATAGCTTCTCTCCAAAATGTTTTTGCCACACCTCCTTGTATCAACATAGTTCTAGCTGCTTCAACCACTAACCGGTTGTTTCTTTCTACTATACCATTCTACTATGGTGTCCTTGGTGCAGAAAGATGCTTCTTGATACCATTATCATCATAGTACTTAGTGAACTTTAGAAAAGTGAATTCATCGCCTTGATCTGTTCTCTGACATTTAATATTTTTGCCACTCTCTTTCTCTGCTAAGGCCCTGAATGCCTTGAATTTACCAAAAGCTTCATTCTTATCTTTAAAGAATGTGACCCACATCATCCTTGAAGAGTCATCAGGGAAGATCATGAAATATCTACAACCTAAAATTCTTCTATTTCTTATTGGTCCACATAGATCCATATGATCCAAATCTAACAAGTGCTCTGTTGAGAAAGACTTTCTCTTGAAGGTAGAAGAAGACATCTTCCCTAAATAAAATTCTTTACAAAGAACATTAACCGGTTTGTCTATCTGAGGTAGACCTCTTACTATCTTAGACTTACTCACTTTAAAAATATTGTCAAAATTTATGTGATAAAATCTTCTATGCCAAAGCCAGCTATCATCTATTTTTGCAATCAAACAGTTGGTAACTTTTGGATTAAGATGAAATAGATTACCTTTGGTCTGTTTGCCAGTTGCAATCAATTCACCTTTTTTGTCAAATATTTTGCACATGCCATTTCTAAATTCCAGTGGGTATCCTTTGTCATTCAGTTGTGCCACACTCAGAAGATTATTCTTAAGACCTTCAACCCAATAGACATTGTCAGCACTTCTCTTCCCATTAAGAGAAATAACTCCCTTACCTTTAACCATACAAGGTGAGTCATTTCCAAATCTGACAACACCGCCATCAAATTCCTTCAAGGAAATAAATTTGCTCCGATCAGTAGTCATGTGATGTGAACAACCAATATCAATGATCCAATCATCAGAGTTATCCATCCTGGATACTAGAGCCTTTTGATCAGTTGTCTCTTACTTAATAGCCACAAACACAACATCTTCACTAGTATCATCATCAGATTCATCATCATGAATACCACTGTCAATAGCTACAAGACAATCTCTCTTTCCTTTGCCCTTATACTTCATAAATTTGTCTCTCTTGTATTCATTTTTACTATTAGGGCAATTAGGTGCTAAATGACCAATCTTATTGCAAGCAAAACATTTCAATGGTAGCTTACCTTTGTATTTACCAGTGCCTCTAGGCAGTCATTTTGCCAGCAATTCTTCAAGCTCCACTAAACTATCTTCATCATCAACATCTCTACTGGATCTAGATTCATAGCTATGGCCGATATCTCTACTTCTTCTCACAGATGGGTTAGATACAAAAGCTTTGAATGCAGATTCTAATTTTTGTACACTACCATCATATCCATTTATCTCAAAAGCAATAAGTTTGCCAATAATAGAGTCAAGAGTTACCTTAGTCTTGTCAATGGATTTTAGCTCCTGAATAGTTGCAACTCGAATAGCATAGACTGATAGCAAGGTTCTCAGTAATTTATTGACAACTGTGGAATCTTCCACTTTCCCTTGTACACTTTTTATTTCACTAGCTATCCCTCGTACTGAATGTAGTAGAGCTTAAACCGGTACTGAATCTGGCAGAGCAGATGCTAATCTGAAGCAGTACAAGACATTGGATTAGTATAATCCATTTTTGTAAGTCAGTGTGACTTCTTTGGTAATTGAGCAGTGAGCTCTAGGCACTTGGCCTTCCTGCATGTGCAGGCCCCTATTGTAGCAGTAATATTCCCTTATTGGCCAATAAGTCAATATTGTGGGTCATAAATCCCACCGAGTTTTTTCCCACACTGGGTTTCCTCATTAAAACATTGTGTTATGGTATGTTTTTCATGTTGTGGTTGTTATTCTTATTTGCTGCATTATTTCTGGTTTATCGGTACACAGTTTTAATATGCTTTTTATGCTATAAGTTAAGAAAATACTATTACCAATCAAATACTGATTCACCCCCCCCTCTCAGTATCTTTGGGAATCCTAACAATTGGTATTAGAGCTTTGTCCTCTATTTTTAGAAGCCTAACAACTTGAGGAAGATCTTGACACCGGTAGAGATGGAAAACTTGAAAAAGCAATTAGAAACAACTCTTTTAGACTATGATGCAGAAAAGGTGAAGAATATCAAACTTGAGGATGATCTGAAGGCTACTCAGGATATCATTCAAGCACTTCAAGAAAATTACACTATAGCAAGGAATAAAAGAAGATAACTTTGTGAGAAGATGCAAAAAGAGGAAGATGAAAAAGAAACTCTTAATGATCTGGTAAACAAGCTAAGACAAGAAATCAATACAACAAAGAATGAGATGCAATATATGACTATGAGATTTTTTAAAGAAATTGAAGACAAAAAGAAGAATGAAGAAGACTTGGTTAGAAGACTAAATGATGCTGGAAATGAAAACACAAGACTCAGTCATGAAAATGATATGTTGAAGATAGATCTGATGCATACACAAAATGATAGAACTGAACTCATGAGACAGAAAGGAATCTTGGAGAATGAACTGACTGCTGCAAATCAACATAAGGAGAAATTCAAGAAAAGTTCAAAAGAACTTGTTGACATGCTGAAGAATTAGAAACCTAATGGTGATATAAATGGCCTTAGCTTTGAAAATAGTGAAAACTCTGGTACTGCAAACAATCATGATCATAGCAAACCGGTAAGACAACCTAATGCTTACAAATTCAATGGGAAATGCTTTAACTATAACAAGTATGGTCATAGAGAAAATCAATGTAGATCTAGAAATTATTAGAACACTAATACACCCACCGGTCAATGTTCTAAATACAACAAAGTTGGTCATAACTCAGAAAATTGTAGAATGAATGTAAGATGTTATGTTTGTGGAAGATTTGGTTACTTATCTAATCAATGCAAAACACACACTGGCATAGGATATGGGAAATCTATTCAGAAGAACAATGTGACTTGTTATGCCTGTAACAAGATTGGACATATTGCAAAATTCTGTAGAAGCAAGTCCCCACCAGCAAATAACAAAGGTCCTAGTTTGAAAGGTAAAGAAAAGGTTGAAGAGGTAAAGAAAGAATTCTCAAAACAATGGATCAGAAAGTTAGATCAGAATGTTGAAGGGAATACCCCTCCATTGGTAGAACAAAGTATCACTCCATTGGTAGGAGACTCTTCATCTAACTGAAGGAAAATCCTTTGGGGGTTTAGCAACAAAATGAAAAATATGCTATTATTCCCTCGGTTGATGATGAGAAGTTGAAATTGCTTCTATACCGGCACATGAGTTAAGTTGTGACTTAACCGGTGAACATTTAATGTGGTAGTTGGAGAAAATAACATTATAAAGCAAGTTTTTTGGTTCCTTTTTCATTCACCGAGCATTAAAATCTTCGAGAGCACAAAAATTCCCGAACAAAGAAATTCTTAGCGAAGAAGTGAAGTAGTTCATCAAAGCATTCTTCCTAAAGGCAAATTGAGGTATTTATAATCATGGCATCTTCATCCACTCCTGATTTTATTGCAAACCTTATTGTTGTTGAAGTAATTAAGCACCGTAGACTCGTATTCAAACTGGTTCCTGAAATAGTGAAGAAGGATGATAGCATAGGTGCATTTTCTCAAATTCCTAAGGGAGTAGTATATGTTGAAGACCCTAGGATGTATATACATTATCATATAGAGGAATTAGGTGATGATGAAATCAAAAACATGTATAGCACTATGATTTGTGATTAATTTGGAAATATCAAGTCGGAACATAAGATAGTGGAAACCCTAGGTTTTCCTGAAATCCTTAGTGTCCTGGATTTTTCCAAGGATATTATAAGGATTGTGCTAAGTAGAGTTTATGGTGAATTCTTCTGGTTGGATACAATTCATAAAATCACAAAGGAAGCTGTCAAGATAGTAATGGGGCTACCTTCCACCGGTAGCAGACCTGACAAAACAAAGAGAGTCTCAAATGGCACAGTGATGGATTTAACCGGTGCAACATTCGACAAAAGGTCTCTAAGGGTAAATGATGTAAAGGACATAAATGCCAGATTTAGCAGTATGATCTTAGGATACAAAGCTACACATGCAAATAGGTTAAACTCAGTTTCTAGCCTATGTATTAAAAGTGCCTATGATATGGTTAATGATAATGCAAGAATAGATGTATGTGATGTTGGCATATGTGCAAAATATGTTGACATGATGATATTGTTTTGTCATTGGTGTCAATATGCTGAAGAGAGAACCGGTAATATGCTAAAGAGTGAACTAGTTTATTGAAGTTAAGCAACTGGCAAAGTGAACTAGTATAGGTGAAAAAGGTGAAGTGGTATGTTTATCCAAGTGAACCAATATATGGAATGTTCTCTTTCAAGGTTTAATATGATATGATTACCAATTGGTAGTCTCAACTTTAGGATTTTTGGTTAAAGTGTTTTGAGCTTGTGTGATTCAACCGATGGCATTGTGTGATGAGTTAGCATTGTAATGGAGATCAGATTGTGTTGCCACGTCAGCCTTGTGCACGTGAAGGATCTTGCATGAAGGAGATTGATCCTATCTACCTCGGGAATGTGCGAAGTCTCTACAAACGGTGGAGAATGCATGATGGGTTATCACCTCCATGAAGTAGTGAAGAACGAACGATGGAGAATGTCTTGAGATCTATTCAAGGCTGTTGTATTCAAATGCAAAGTGTTCAATGGTCAAGATTGAACTGACTGAATTGCTCAACCTAAATGTTTAGGGTTTAGGGTTTATGTTACTGACCTATCTGTTTCCTATAAGGTCGATGTTATGTTTCATGGTGAAGTTGTTGGAAAATGTTGTGTGTGTATCTAAGTGCAAAGATACATGATTCTTGCCAGACTAAATAAGAGGGTTGATACCTACAGAGTGTGTATGTAGAAGAAAGGAACTAAAGTGGGTCTACATTGGCATTGAGTGCTATTACTAGATCATTGTAATACTTGTTGATCTCTAATCACTTCAACAGTTGGAAAATCCTTTAACAGGGTAGCTTTAACTAGCTTGCTGTAAATCCTTTAACAAGGTGACTCAAAGCCATTGAGTTCATAAAATCCTCTCACAAGGTAACCTTTAACAGGGTTTAACCCTTAACTGGGTATTCTAGCCATCCCTTAATTGGGTGATCCCCAACAGGATTGGTTCCTAATAGAACTTGTTGTAACAGTCTTTAACCAGACTAGGCTCCTAACAGAGCGGACTTCTAAAGAGTTCAAAAATAGCTTGTGGGAATTCATCCCCACTGTGGTTTTTCCAAGTTGGGTTTCCATGTGAAAAATATGTGTGTCATATGTGATGTCTTTTTCATGTGATGCTTTGTTTTTTATGTCAAGCGATGAATCATGTTGATCTAGCATGTTATTATATTTCTGATGATAGAATACTTGTTTATGCACAAGGATAATGTGGAAATGAGGGTGTAGGTTGTGTGGTAAGTTAAGTGTTTCCGGTTTATATCTTTCATAGTCTCATTATGTTTAATCAGTAGTAATTTGGTTTATGACCACTATTAGTGATTGCCAATCAAGTTCACTATTTGTAGTCAAACCAGTTCAAGAAAAGTTTCTGTACCTGTACTAATTCACCCCCCCCTCTAAGTACCAGTTTGGTACTCACTATTCATCATTGTGTTATCAATTGGTATCAGAGCCTCCTCCAGCTCCTCTATGTTGTAAGCTTAACCGCTTGAGGGAAAGATCTTATTGTAATGATGAAGAGGGAAGGTCCAAAGATCAATAGACATAACTTTAAAATATGGAAGGACATAATGAAGTTATACATCAGAAGCATGGGTGCTCAACATTGGAGCTATGTTGAGAATGTTGATGTTATCCCTACCGGTACTCTCATCGATGACCAAAAGAGAGAGATTCAAGAGAATGGGCAAGTCATGGAAGCCCTAATTAGTAGTTTATCTGACATTGAGTTTATTGATGTCTAGGATAAAGAAAATCCCAAAGAAGTATGGGATAATCTTGAGAACATCTACGGTGGTGATGAGCATGTGAAACAAGCTAAGGAAGAAAGCCTTAGAGGAAAGTTTGAAGACATGTGGATGGTTGAAGGAGAGACCATTCAAAAATATGGAATAAGAATCAAAAATGTTGTTGGAGACATCAAGAGTGTAGGTGGTAAAATGGAAGATTCCACTGTTGTTAGCAAAGTTTTGAGATCCTTATTACCAGTCTATGCAATAAGGGTTGCTGCTATTCAGGAGTTGAGGTCAATAGACAAAAATAAGGTATCCCTAGACTCCATCATTGAAAGTTGACAACCTATGAGCTAAATAGTTTTGATGGCAGTGTTCAGAAAATTGAATCAGCCTTTAGAGCATCTGCTGCTCCATTTAGAAAAGGCAAAGAAGCTAGTACCAGTGGTGAACCAAGACAGAGCAAAGAAATGGATGATGAGGAGATCTTGATGGAATTTGAAGCTCTTCTTGCCAAGAGACTTCCTAAGGGAACCAGTAAATATAGAGGTAAGCTCCCTTTGAAATGCTTTTCTTGTAACTAGATAGGACACATTGCTGTAAACTGTCCTAATGGTGATAGCAAGGACAAACTAGAAAGGTTCAAGAAGTTCAAAGGAGGAAACTAGAGAAATTGTTTTGTAGTAGTTGATGAAGGTGTCACTGATGAGGAATCAGAAGATGAAGAAAATGAGGATATTGTGTTTGTAGCAATCAAGGAAGATGTGTCAGACAAGAAACCCTTGTCTCCCGCTTTGATAATTCCAATGAGTGGATTATTGATAGTGGTTGTTCTCACCATATGACTGGTGACCAAAATAAGTTTCTTTCTCTGGAAGAGTATGATGGTGGTGTGGTTCATTTTGGAAATGATGCACCATGTATGGTCAAAGGTAGAGGGTCCATCTCTCTGAATGGAAAGAGTAGTACTGACAATGTCTATTGGGTAGAAGGTCTAAGGCACAACCTTTTGAGTGTTTCTCAACTAAATAATAATGGACTCACTCTGGAATTCAAAAATGGAGTGTGCAAAATCAAAGGAAAGAGTAGTGAACTAATGGATACTGACATGTAGACCAAAGGTAACCTATTTCAGCTAAATGATAATGTCAGTACATGTCTTATGACTAAGTTTGAAGACAGCTGGATATGGCATAGGAGACTCTGCCATGTAAACTTTGACAATATTGTGAAGGCCAATAAGGTCAAGGTAGTTAGAGGATTGCCAGTGCTGAGAAAACAAGAAAATCCTTTGTGTAGAGAGTACCAACTGGGGAAAATGTCTTCCTCAACCTTCAAAGGTAAATCTTTCATTGGGGATAATTTATTTGATCTTGTGCATACTGATTTGTGTGGTCCTATGAAAACTAGGAGCGTGCAGGGACATAGGTATTTTATGATTCTTACAGATGATTTCTCAAGAATGATGTGGGTCACATTCTTGAAGGACAAGTCTAAAGCCTTTGGAAAGTTCAAAGCTTTCAGAGCACTAGTAGAAAAGAAAAGCGGTAGAAGAATCAAATGCCTTAGAACTGATCAAGGAGGGGAATTCACTTCCAGTGATCTGAACAAATATTGTGAAGAGAATGGCATCAAGAGGCAACTTTCTCACCCCCAGACTCCACAATAGAATGGTTTAGCAGAGAGGAACAACTGGAGTGTGGTTGAAGTGGCTAGAACCATGTTAATCCAAGGAAAGGTCGCTCACACTTTTTGGAGAGAAGTGGTGAGAACTGCAGTCTACACAATGAACCAGGTACTCATCAAGAAAGGAAAGGATAAGACTCCTTATGAGTACTGGAACGGTAAGACACTAGTGGTAAGCTACTTCAGAGTGTTTGGTAGTAAATGTTATATCAAGAGGAGTGAACATCAGAGCAAGTTTGATGCTAAATGTGATGAGGGAATATTCCTAAGGTATTCCACAAAGAACAAAGCTCTCAAATGCTTCAACAATAGGACTTAGAAATTTTAAAGGATTCAAGGTATACCAAATGGATGTAAAATCTACATTTCTAAATGGAATACTTGAAGAGGAGGTGTATATAGAGCAACCAGATGGGTTTGCCCTATTAGAAGATAGTGACATGGTGTGTAGGCTACATAAAGCCTTGTATGGACTGAAGCAGACACCTAAAGCATGGTATGAATGCTTGCACTACCATCTTATGAAGATTGGATTTGAAAGAACAAGTGAAGATAGCAATATCTACTTGAAATCAGAAGGAGATTAGATTCTGATCTATGAAGTATTTGTTGATGACATAATCTTTGGTAGAGATTACAAGACGAGTCATGACTTTGCAGATAAGATGAAAAAGGAGTTTGAGATGTCACTCATAGGGGAGATTAAGTTCTTCATTGGACTATAGATTCGGAAAATGAAAAATGGAATCTTTATTACTCAGTCCAAGTATGTCAAAGAGGTGTTGAAGACCTTTGGGATGGAAGACGACAAACCAGTGATCGGTTGTAAACTATCAAAAGAGGATGACTCAGCATTGGTAAATGAGAAGGAATACCAATCAATGATTGGTAAGTTGCATTATGTAGTGCATAGCAGACCGAACATTGCACATGTAGTGGGTATTACCGCTTGGTTTTATAATGTCCCAAGAGAATCCCACTTGATAGCAGTCAAGCGGATTCTTAGATATCTGAAGGGAACTATTGACTATGGATTATGGTATCCATACAATGATGATTTCAACCTGAAAGTGTTCACAAATGCTGATTGGGATAGTAATGTGGATGACCGGAAGAGCACAACCAGTGGTGCATTCTTTCTCAGTAGTAGACTGGTCTCATGGATGAGTAAAAAGTAGAGTTGTATCTCTCAATCTACAATAGAAGTGGAGTATGTTGTAGCTTTTATGAACTGCACCTAGACTATTTGGATGAAGCATGTATTGAATGGCTTCAAAGTTCCTGTATCTAAACTGGTAAGTATATTTTGTGACAATACAAGTGTAATTAACATTTCCAAGAATCTAGTGTTACATGCTAGAACCAAACACTTTGAACTCAAGTATCATTTCTTGAGGGAAAAGGTTCAGAACAAAGAGGTGGTATTGGAACATGTTTCCAGTAAGGAGCAGTTAGCATACATATTCACCAAGCCTCTACCGAAGGCTACTTTTACCTATCTGAGAGGTGAATTAGGGGTGCTGCCCCTTCAAGAGGTAATCTAAAGGTTTGTGCTCCACATCAGTCAGATCTTACTTTGTTATATCTTTTTAGGATTAATGTGTTGAAGGATGCTACTCCTCAGGGGGAGTAGCATAGTGGAATAGGGAAGTTTGTGCCTCCACTTTGGCATTGTTGTCAAAGGGGGAGAAGATGTGAAGTGCAAAAGATATCAGCAGTATTAAGGAGAAGATGTGACGCAGAAAGAGAGATATCTTTGTATATTGCCATCAATACCAAAGGGGGAGATTGTTGGCATATGTGCAGAATATGTTGACATGATGATATTGTTTTGTCATTGATGTCAATATGCTGAAGAGAGAAACGGTAATATGCTAAAGAGTGAACTGGCAATATGTTGAAGAGTGAACCAGTTTATTGAAGTTAAGCAATTGGTAAAGTGAACCAATATATGGAATGTTTTCTTTCAAGGTTTAATATGGTATGACTACCGGTTGGTAGTCTCAGCTTCAGGGTTTCCGGTTAAAGTGTTTTGAGCCTATGTGATTCAACCAATGGCATTGTGTGATGAGTTAGCATTGTAATGGACATTAGATTGTGTTGCCACATCAGCCTTGTGCACATGAAGGATCTTGCATGAAGGAGATTGATCCTATCTACCTTGGGAATGTGCGAAGTCTCTGCAAATGGTGGAGAATGCATGATGGGTTATCGCCTCCAAGAAGCAGTGAAGAACAAATGATGGAGAATGTCTCGAGATCTACTCAAGACCATTGTATTCAAATGCAAAGTGTTCAATGGTCAAGATTGAATCAACTGAATTGCTCAACCTAAATGTTTAGGGTTTAGGGTTTATGTTACCGACCTATCTATTTCCTATAAGGTCGATGTTTTGTTACATGTTGAAGTTGTTAGCAAATGTTGTGTGTGTATCTAAGTGCAAAGATACGTGATTCTTGCTAGACTAGATAAGAGGGTTGATACATATAGAGTGTGTATGCAGAAGAAAGGAACTAAAGTGGGTCTGCATTGGCATTGAGTGCTATTACCAGATCATTGTAATACCTATTGATCTCTAATCACTTCAATAGTTGGAAAATCCCTTAACAAGGTAGCTTTAACCAGCTTGCTATAAATCCTTTAATAGGGTGACTCAAAGCCATTGAGTTCATAAAATCATCTCACAACGTAACCTTTAACAGGGTTTAACCCTTAACCAGGTATTCTAGCCATCCTATTGTAACAGTCTTTAACCGAACTAGGCTCCTAACAAAGTGGACTTCTAAAGAGTTCAAAAAATAGCTTGTGGGTATTCATCCCCACCATGGTTTTTCTCAATTGGGTTTCCATGTAAAAAATATGTGTGTCATATGTGATGTCTTTTTCATGTGATGCTTTGTTGTTTTCTGTCAAGTAGTGAATCATGTTGATCTAGCATGTTATTATATTTCTGATGATAGAATACCTATTTATGCACAAGGATAATGTGGAAACAATGGTATAGGTTGTGTGGGAAGTTAAGTTTTTCCAGTTTATATCTTTCACAATCTCATTGTGCTTAACCGGTAGTAATTTGGTTTATGACAAGTGTTAGTGATTGCCAATCAAGTTCACTGTTTTCAATCAAACCGGTTTAGGAAAAGTTTTTGTACCTACATTGATTCACCCCCCCCCACTTAGCACCGGTTTGGTACTCACTGTTCATCATTGTGTTATCATGTGAATGGCTCAAAGATGAATTGATAGACAATTTGGGGAAAATTAAAGGAGATAAGAAAGGAACATTCAGATTTGGAAATCTACTTGTTTGTCTGATGATGTACATAAGTAAACAAGTACTTGGTATTGGTGCAAGAGATTTTGGTTTTGACATTCCGGTAGGAAAACAACTATTGGATCTATTAAGCAATATGGGAGAAAACTGGGAGAAAAACTTAAATGAACACTTTCAAGCATTAAAGGCTCAAATGAAAACTAGAATATGACTGTCACAGGCAATTGTGGACAAGTATTAGGAAGAAATTTGTTTTGTAATAAAAAAGGATGAAATCTGGATGGAGGTAGTTGTCCCTAGAACTATTTGGGTAATTGAAATGGGCTATGAGACAGATGACAAAATTATTGAAACTTATGCAAAAGCCCTCCTTGAAGCACCCAAAGAACCTACTGAGGAAGTTTTTGGAAATTTTGAAACAATAGAAAGTGGAATTTAGTCTAGGAAAAGGGTTAAGAAAGTTGAAGCAATAGTAAGAAAAGGAACCCGACAAGCTAAAGCAATTAAAGAAGATTTTTTGAAGCAAACTGGTATAAGTGAAAGTGAGTTGGAAACACTTCAACCTGAAACTCATCTTTCACCAATTGGAACTTTTTCTGAGAGTGACATGCTAGCAGTATTTAAAAGGGTAGAAAGAAAAAGAAAACTCTCATCGGTACCCTCACCTACACCTAGGAGAACTAGACAAAAATAATAGGTAGTTAGGCCTCTGGTAAAGAAAATGACTCCTAAGAAAAAGAAGGTAAAATAGAATATTGCTCCATTGGGAAAACTTCTTAGTGAAATCATAGAGGATGGTAAGCTTAAGAACATCAGCAAAATATACAATACACTATCAACTGATGACAAGGAAAACATAGAGAACAATGTAATCTTACACTTAGATATTTATAAGAAATTTTTGATGGAAGTTGTTGATGAAATACCAAATGATCTATATAGGAGATTAGAAGCTAGAAAGTTAGCAATCATTGAGCTAGACAAGAAAATCAAAATTGAAAAATTACTTGTAGTACATCCAGTCAACTCAACTGACGAAATAGATAAACTTATTAGTGAAGCAAACTAGACAATATTCTCCACTTCTCACTGGCATGTAGCATTGATGGCAAGTAGAGTAAATGAAGTCTTTGAGGAAACAGCTAATGCATAGGATATATTCTTTGTGGAAAAAGAAAAATAGGAAGAATTACTTAGACCAAAGACTATTAAAGTATATCAAAAGGACATGGATAAGGGGAAAGGTAAGGTAGTTGGTCCTCCAAGCCTTAAGATAAATGACAATGTACACCCACCTCCTTTAAATACTCCATCGGTAGGTACTACTAATAATCAACTGGCTACTGAGAGTATGGAGACTCCATTAAAGGATACAAATCTAGAGAATGAAGTTTTGTATACTGTAAATATTGATACTCAAGAAGTAAATGTTGTGGTTGACAGAGAAACCACTGAGGACAAGAGGACATATGTGACTATTGAGTCACCAGCTGTAGAACTTGATATAAGCATAGAAAAACCTACACAAATAGAGCAACCGGTAGAGGATACCATTGAGAAACCGATAGATACAACTGAAAAACCATCAAAAGAATTAGCTAAGGAAAGCATAGAGGTACAAACTAAGATTACATCTAAAAAACCAATAGTTGAAAGCTCAGAGAAACCTTCTAAGACATAGATAGAGAAACTGAAACCTAGATAGGTTGAAGCATAGGTTTAGACAGAGACAGTGCCACCGGCCCAAACTAAAAAGCCTAAACCTTTGTTTGTAGAAATGCAAACACAGACTGACCTACCAGAGGTTGAATTAAGCAAGGTGATTACCACCACCGATAGCATGGCTATTGTGAAGGCAGTTGGACAAACATCTGGTACTTCTATGGTAGAATTTAGACCTACAAATGTAACATAGGTCTTATTGGATTCAATAAAGAAGATCACAAAATGTAATGCACAAGCCTATAAGGCTATTGATGATACAATTCCAATTCTTAAATTGAAAACACCAAAGTACATTGTAGATAACAAAGATTCTTTAGGTCAACTAGACACATTGTCTAAGTTCATCTCTGGCAACATATTGACTATTGATCAAATAAATGAGGATACATTCAAGGAAAGAATGATTAAAGAAAAAGAGAAATTCTTTGAGGAAATTGTGAAGAAAAATAAAGAGAAAATGGATACCCTATTTCTGGAACTTGAGAGATAATTCTTGACTTCAAGAAACTGTACAGAGACACTTGTAAAACAAACATTCTAAGAGAAGATCTAGACAAGGAAATCAACAAAGAACAAGATAAGATTAACAATACTGCTCACAATATGATAGGTACATCGGATTAATTTTTGGAGATAGAGAAGAGGATTGTAGAGCAAGAAGAGAAAATCAAGCAGTTAGAGAAGGACAAAGAAAGAATAAAGGATAAAGCAAAGGACTTGAAATGTAGACTTGGTCCCAAACTAGATTACCTCATTTCTTTGAGAAAAGAAATATCTGAGGCTCTAGTTCCCAAACTTAAGACACCAGAAGAGTAAATTCACATACTTATTGGTATAGTGTAGAGAACTCAAGAGGCACTAAAAGATAGCAAATCATTGAGTAATGGTTTAAATCTGATTTTGACATATATTTTTTAGATTGTAACCCACCGGTTACAAGAATCCAGGCAGGACTCCAATGATAGTGAATGATAACCTTTGTCATTGATGTCAAAGGGGGAGTAGTGTGATGAGAAAAAAGGTCAGAAGGAAGTAGAGATTATCTGCTTAGGGGGAGCACACATTTTTGGACATACAGTTCTTGGCAAAAAATTTTGGACTTCAGTTTTTGAATACATTCTTGAATTTTTCTCATGAGTGTTGCCATCAATGCCAAAGGGGGAGATTGTTGGAAAATGCACACTCCAATGAGATATTGTAGGTGATTGAAGGTATTTTCATTGATGGAAACCTTACAATCATGTGATATCGGTAGACAGGCACCGACACCAACACCGACAAACTCTACACCGGCATACAGAACACTGACACCAATAAGGAAGATTACCGGCACCCTGGTTGACACCAATTTTGTGTTAGTGTATTTTTTAATTAATTGTAAAATATTTTATAAGCTGACATGGTGGATTATAATATGACTCATATGTGTATGAGATCATTGTAGATCATTTTGTAAGAGGTATGATGTGAAATATGAATAGAAGGTAGCAGACCTATTATGTGAATTATTGGATAAGGGTTTATGTATGTAGCAAAGCTTAAATCGGTACTGAATATGGCATAGCAGATGCTAATCTAAAGCAGTACAAGACATTGGATTAGTATAATCCATTTTTGTAAGTCAGTGTGACTTCTTTTGTAATTGAGCAGTGAGCTCTAGGCACTTGGCCTTCCTGCATGTGCAGGCCCCTATTGTAGCAGTAATATTCCCTTATTGGCCAGTAAGTGAATATTGTGGGTCACAAATCCCACCGAGGTTTTTCCCACACTAGGTTTCCTCATTAAAATATTGTGTTATGGTGTGTTTTTCATGTTGTGGTTGTTATTCTTATTTGCTGCATTATTTCTGGTTTACCGGTATAGAGTTTCAATATGCTTTTCATGTTATAAGTTAAGAAAATACTATTACTGGTCAGATACTAATTCACCCCCCCTCTCAGTATCTTTGGGAATCCTAACATAATAAAATTATTTTCTATATGATCCCTGTAGCGTCGTAAATTGTACGCACTTGCTAGGGTGGTACAATTTCACACCTAGTTTAGCACCCGCCTTGGCGCATTTTGTATTTTGCATTGCATTTCCCCTTTAGCACTTAATTAATGAAATTATTTAGGTCTAAGGTTCTATTTCATCATCTTCCACATCATAAAGTTGGGCCCTTTCATTAAAGTGTTCCCTTTTCATTTTATTCCTCCAATACATCATTTAATCAAAAACCATAATTAGGTCCTATTTTGAACTTGGGGGCTTGATTTCGGGGGTCAAAACATCTCAAAATCACCTGTAACTTTGGGATTCTCTCTAAAATCATCATATCCGACGGCCCTGAAAATTTGGTGAAAAGTTGCCAGGACCATGGCGCCCGGAGTGCACACGGTCCCAGACATTTTTCCCAAAATTTTAGGAGCGCAATCCAATCATAAAATAAAGCTTAACCCCAAGAAATTGGTGGGAGATTCAATCTCTAGGTCGGCCAAAAGTTGAAATTAAGACCTAGGGTTTCATATATAAGAGCTCTCTTTCTTCATTTGAAAGGATCCAAATTTTTGGTTTTCAAGGACCTCATATGCAGCGAAAGAGCAGATCTTTGAAGACTTCAACAACATTCAACATCCACCCATCAAGCATTCATCAATTTCATTCATCCATTTAGGGTTTGGAAGACATTGAAGAACAATAGGAGATTACCAACTGAAGATTGGCTTGTACTCCTCCCTTGAGGGTTGAATATAAGTGCAGGTTTCGGGACTCGGATGACGTTGCAGGTTGCAGATCCGGAAGAAGCAGACGGAGATAGAACTTCACACCAAGTTTCAGAGCAAAAGACTAGGACAGGGGCATGGGGAACCTTGGTCCTGCTAGGATAGGGGTGCTGGGCACCCTGGTCCTTCTGTCAGACAGCAATTTTCAACATTTTTGATAGCTTTTCAGGTTGCAAAACAGCAGTTTCCAGAGTAGTTTCAAGGGCAGAATCAGGACAGTGGCGCCCACACCCCCATCCCGAACATTTTCATTCATATTTTAACTCTGGGTACACATTTACATTCTTGTCTTGTCCTTGTGTTTACAACTTTCCACTGTTTAAGTTCAATTCTGCAATCTCGTTATTAGTTCATACTTGCACTTGGGGGTTAGGGATTGAACTTGCATCATTTTATCTTTCAATTACAACAAAGGAATAGAAATCCTAATAGGTAGCCCGTGGCTCTCTCTTCCACAAAAATAAGTAGCCAATTGTGTGATACCTCTAGGCTCTTTCGTATTCCACAAGTGTGTGGTTGAAAGTGAGATTAGGGCATGTTTGCTTAGTGTCACTTTTTCCCCCACACATTTTTGGTGAACCCAACGTGAATTCCAATCTTCTCTAATTCTGATTTATGTTTTCAAATTTGAGTGTTTATGCTATTTCAAATTCAAATTTGTATTTACAAGTCTTAATTTCTTGCAAGATTCAAAAATTTAGAGGAAATTTTTGCTAAAACCCTAATTTTTCAATTCAAAGTTGAACTTGTGGATAGCTTATTTGGGATCAATAATTTCAAATCTGATTTAGGAACTCATTTGAATCATAAATTTCATTTTCTAAATCTACATTCTAAGTGCTTGCATTGGTTAAAATTAAACATTTCCTTCTATTTTGCATGTGTTATCACTTGAAAGAGGAAAATTGTTGTCATGATGCATTCATTTCATAGATGTGATAATGGGTTAGCTTCCCTTGTTTCAATTTTTCCTTCTCCTAAAGAACCTCCTCCCATCTATAACAACATTTTAGTGCCTAAAAGAGTTTCTACCAATCCCTTTGAGACTCTCCCATGCTCTAAGGATGAAGACTTTAAGAGTGATCTTGACAATTCTCCTAAAATGTGCCCTTCCTATTTAGCTATCCTAGAGGAAGAGAATGATATCATAAACACCTTTCTTAATTTTACTTCACCTTCCCTACAGGATGCCTCTCTAAGTGAAAAGGTATTGATGGACATTGAATTATTTTCTCCTAAAGTTGGTCCTTCCAATGGGGGCATGTTAGTGCAACAAGAGGTTATGAACACTTCTTTCAAAGATCTCCCTCCTAAGCATGAATCTTTGGAGAAATATGTTCATGTTCCTCCTAAAAAACACTCCCTTCATGAGGATCCTTTTGTGCAAGAAGATGACATTATCCCTACATTTCCTAGTGATGGCATTTCCTTTTCCAACAAAATTCCCACTAGAGATGATGAATTAATGATAAATGCTTACCCTTCTCCTAAAGTTTGTCTTACCCATAAGCATCCCTTAGAGAAAGAAGATGAAATAATAAGCAATTTCCTTAATTCTCTCTCCCCTAAAGATCATATTGAACATATTTTGAGGAAATAGGATGAGTTTAACACATCTATTGATGCTCTCCCTCCTAAGGATGAGGAATTAATAAATAATGTTATCTCTTCTCTCAAAATTAACAATACTTCAAACATTCCTTTCAACAACCTCACTATTTGGGATGAACCATTAGAAGAAGGTGTAGATTATTCTCTCTCCCTTGATAATTTCTCACCTTCCTTGAATCTCAATTATTCTCCCTCTAAAAATAAAGCATCTCCCTCTCCTCAACTTGGTTCTACTCATAAGGATACCCTAGTTCAAAGAAAGATGGTTAACATCTCTTTCAAAGATCTCCCTCTCAAAAGTGAGACTTTAGAGAGTAATGTTGATCTTTCTCCTAGAGAGTTTATTCCCCATGTAGGTCCTTTGATGATAGAGGATGATATGACCTTTCCTAGTATTACTTTTCCTACTAGAACATCAATGCCTATCCCTTGTCTCTCTCCTAAAATTGATTTAATCCATGATGAGATTTTAGTGCTAGAGAAGACTATCAACAATTCTTCCAACACTTTTGTTCATTCCTCTAAACCATCCTCAATCAATTTCATAAATGTGAATGAGACACCTAACAAACCTCTCTTCACTATCCAAGGTGCTTGTCCTTCTCAAAATTCTCAACCTTTAAAAAAGCCTATCTTAGTGGTTCAAGGTGGTTATTTTAATGATTCTTTTTGCACTCCTAAGAAACCTGTTATTACTATGCAAGGAGGTTACTCTACTAAGAGCCCTTATGAGTATGCTAAGAAATTAACTAGAGAGAGTTATCATGCGGTTGCTCATACCTATAACACAAGAAACAATAGGCAACCTAATCCTCCTCCAGTTAGCCCAACTTCACTTCCTCCTTCTCAACCAATTCTTCCGTAAGCTCCACGTATTTCATAAGTTCTCGGTAAGGAATATGATCTCATAGAACAACTTAAAGCTACCCCTGCTAAGATATCCCTTTGGGATTTGATCCAAACTTCTTCCACTCATCATGGAATGTTACAAGATGCCTTGAAAGATTTGAATGTTCCTCCACCAAATACATCTAGTAATATAGTGTCTTTGGTTAACTCTGTGATGAATCCTAAAGCTCAAATTGTGTTTACTCAAGATGAATTTCCTACTAGTGAAATTCAACATCAATATGATCCCTTGATGATTGTGGTTATCATAAATGACATTGCTATAAGATGAACACTGGTAGGTAATGGCTCTGGCCTTAATGTGTGTAGCATTAATCTATTGCATAAGATGAATGTGGATACATCCCTTATTGAGCCTGACTCTCATCCCATTCGAGGCTTTGATAATGTGGCTAAGTCTTCATTAGGTATTATCACCTTACCCATCACAGTGGGACCTGTTACATTGCCTACTCCTATCCATGTTATGTTGGGAAATCTAACATACAACTTGTTATTAGGGAGACCTTGGATTCATAGTATGCAAGCTGTCCCCTCTACATTGCATAGACAAGTTAAATTTATTTATAACAATAAGACATATACCTTGATAGGTGATACTAATCTTCAGGCTTGTTTGCAAACATCTACTTCCAAAGGGAGTTCTTCTAAATCTTCCTCTTCTAATGATGACTCTTTAAACAAGATACCTATGGATGAATCCTCACTCTCTGATGATCAAAATTCTTTGGATGAGTCTAAAGCTCCTGAAGAAGATCCTTCTCGATTTGAGTCTATACATGAAAAGGCTTTAGATCCTAAGAAGGTTCTCGTAGAAGACGATTGGGGATCTCTTGATTTTAATCCCACCTTTGTAGGTGAGTATAGATTTCCTCCTAGAGAGTTTAAAGTTAAAAAGAAGGAAGAAACTAGAGATCAATCAGTCTTACCTGAACCTATGAGCAATAATTTTGTGGTTGCTTCTCAAACTTCTTCTCCTCACACCTCTAATTCTGAAGGATTTGATTCTTTGTCTTATGAAAAACCACCTTCTCTTTCTGAAATGGCTAATCGTTATGGTCATGGTTTTCATATTTTGGCTAAGAGTGGCTATAGTGGAAATGGTTGTGGCACAAATGAACAAGGAATTAAAGTTCCTTTAGAACATAACATGCATGAATATTCATTTGGACTTGGATATAATCTTTCTAAGCCCACCAAAGCATCTAAAAGACCATCTCTCAATGTGAATGCTATATTTAGTAGCGATGATGATCTCACTTCAACTAAATCATCTTCTACTTCTATCAACTCTCATTCCCCTCATAAGGAAATCTTCGCGATGAAAAAATCTCTTTATGACTCCCCTCAAATTTCTAATTCCACTTATGAATCTTTATCTCCTATTCATCATAAAGTCCTTTCCCCCAGGGATAAGGCCCGAATAAATTACACTCATCCCTCTTCTAAGATTTCTTGTGACTTTTCTTCTTCAATTTTTATCATTTTGTACATGTTTTTGATCTCACTTATAGTTGAGCATTTAGCATGTCATATTCAAATACCTTATTCAATCGATCGTGTCTTTAAATAACATTGATGGCTATTATGTTGCTCATCATTATGTGACATTGGTAGCTCATTTACTGGGGGCTCATTGTCATTCATGATGGTACAATTTCAAGTGCAATCATATTTTTGAAGCAACATAATAGCCTAATTTTCTATGTTATCTCTTGTTCCTATGGGGACAAGAGTGATTTCATACATCTCTTCTTTTTATGGTTAAAATTTCCCTTTGGGGTACTAGTGTGAAAATATTGATCATCTTTTCTTTAGAATCCTCTTTTCCTAGATATGGGAGAAGATATTCTCTTTCTTATCCTACCCACTTCTTGTGGGGAGCATTTTACATACACTAATGTCTTGCTTGCAAGAACTCATGTGAGTATGTAGTACATTTTGCTTATGTCTAAATCTCTCCCTAGAATATTGTGTAAGTCCTTCTCATTATCCTTATCCTTGGGAGGCAATGATCTTTCCTTATTTTATCTAAGGATCCACTTTTTCCTATTTCGTGGATGGTGTGAACTTCATTACTTGATGTTATTCCTTGTATGCATTTGTTGTTGTTTGTTCAAGGATTCTCTCTTACAAGAGGTGTAAGTCCTTGACTACAACCTCTTTTGCACTTGGTAAAATACATCCATAATGAATTCACTCTCCCAATTGGGTTAAAAGGAGCATCATCCTTCATTAAGAATCACTTTCACCTTGCAAAAGAAGGAAGTATTGCATTCTTATTCTCTTCTTTGTCTTATTCTAGAAGATGTTATATTTGTCTAAGACAATTCTTCTCGGGGATAGGTGTCTTTTGTACAAAGATCTCTTCTCCTCTAAGGATCTCCTTTACACATACTACAAGATATCCCTTTTCAACTATCTTATCCTTGCTTAAAGAGTGCAAAAACTCCCTTGCTTGGATCTATGACATTATTGCATTTTTGGGGTATCTTCTTTTGTGATGAAGGTAGGTATCCTTGTTCTACTTTTCTTATGACATAAACATTACAATTTTTGAGCAATGGGTCATTCTCGGAACTAGAGCACAGACTCTTAGAGCGAGATGTCTCCATTTTTCTTTTATGCAAGCTGATTATTCTCGAAACCAGAGCACAGACTCTTAGAGCGAGATGTCACGCTTTTGTACTATACATATACAGGTTGTAGCATACTCGGGCATAGACTCCTATGAGGTGCTTCTAACCTCCCTTACACACACATGCACGAGGTTGAGTGGAACTAGCGGCATAAGGCTAGACTTTCTCACTCTCCTCCCTTACATGGATCACCTAGACAGACTCTAGGGGCTAGTTTTCCATGTCCTTTTTCCCATGGATCACCTAGACAAGATCTAGGGGAGAGAAGTCCATGTTTTCTCTCTCACTATTCTTCTCATGTGTTTCCATTTACATCCTTCATCTTGTGTTAGAGAACTCTCAAATCCTCACACTCTTTGTTGTGTTGGAATTGAGATTTAGTCCTCTTTCTTACCAAATGATTCTCCATTAGTTTTTGATCTCATATCAAATCTTCTTGTGAGCATTTGTCATCAGTATTCTTTAACAATTCGAAGTGGTAAACATGATACCCTTTTTCAACTCACTAAAATTAGCAAGCCGAAACAGGGGGGGCATATAGCTACCCTCGAATTTTCATCACTTTCCTTAGTAAGCATTAGGTGATTTTGTGATCTAGCATGTGTTTTGTAGGGTGCGGTTCCTAACTGTGTACTGCAGATACCGCTGGGGGCTTTGTTCGACAGACTTATGGATATATCCTTTTTCAAATAATGTTTACTTTTTTGTACTTTAGCTTGCATATGCACATAGTGTTCATATGACTGCTAAAGTGGGGGCTAAATGTAGCATCGTAAATTGTACGCACTTGCTAGGGTGGTACAATTTCACACCTAGTTTAGCACCCGCCTTGGTGCATTTTGTATTTTGCATTGCATTTCCCCTTTAGCACTTAATTAATCAAATTAATTAGGTCTAAGGTTCTATTTCATCATCTTCCACATCATAAAGTTGGGCCCTTTCATTAAAGTGTGCCCTTTTCATGTTATTCCTCCAATACATCATTTAATCAAAAACCCTAATTAGGTCCTATTTTGAACTTGGGGGCTTGATTTCGGGGGTCAAAACATCTCGAAATCACCTGTAACTTCAAGATTCTCTCTAAAATCATCATATCCGACGACCCTGAAAATTTGGTGAAAAGTTGCCGGGACCATGGCGCCCCAAGTGCACACGGTCCTGGACATTTTTCCCAAAATTTTAGGAGCGCAATCCAATAATAAAATAAAGCTTAACCCCAAGAAATTGGCGGGAGATTCAATCTCTAGGTCAGCCAAAAGTTGAAATTAAGACCTAGGGTTTCATATATAAGAGCTCTCTTTCTTCATTTGAAAGGATCCAAATTTTTGGTTTTCAAGGACCTCATATGCAGTGAAAGAGCAGATCTTTGAAGACTTCAACAACATTCAACATCCACCCATCAAGCATTCATCAATTTCATTCATCCATTTAGGGTTTGGAAGACATTGAAGAACAATAGGAGATTACCGACTGAAGATTGGCTTGTACTCCTCCCTTGAGGGTTGGATATAAGTGCAGGTTTCGGGACTCAGACGACGCCGTAGGTTGTAGATCCGGAAGAAGCAGACGGAGACAAAACTTCACACCAAGTTTCAGAGCAAAAGACCAGGACAGGGGCATGGGGCACCCTGGTCCTGCCAGGACAGGGGCGCTGGGCACCCTAGTCCTTCTGTCAGACAACAATTTTCAGCATTTTTGATAGCTTTTCAGGTTGCAAAACAGCAGTTTCTGGAGCAGTTTCAGGGGCAGAATCAGGACAGTGGCACCCACACCCCCGTCCCGAACATTTTCATTCATATTTTAACTCCGGGTATGCATTTGCATTCTTGTCTTGTCCTTGTGTTTACAGCTTTCCATTGTTTAAGTTCAATTCTGCAATCTCGTTATTAGTTCATACTTGCACTTGGGGTTTAGGGATTGAACTTGCATCATTTTATCTTTGAATTACAACAAAGGATTTGAAATCCTAATAGGTAGCCCATGGCTCTCTCTTCCACAAAAAGAAGTAGCCAATTGTATGATACCTCGAGGCTCTTTCGTATTCCACAAGTGTGTGGTTGAAAGTGAGATTAGGGCATGTTTGCTTAGTGTCACTTTTTCCCCCACACAATCCCAATACTGACTTCCTAAACTCTTAATGTAAATCTTCATTTTATTGCTCCATATCCTATAGTTATCTTTGTTGAACTTAGGACCTTCTTTCTTCATCATGATCTATAGGATCTTTTCCTCAAGCTGTTAGGTTTAGAGATCTAAGAGTACTTGAGACACTCTAATACCAATTGATGATATGATAAAATAATAAGGATCTGGTAGAATACTAAGAGGGGGGGGGTTGAATCAGTATACTAAAAAACTAATAATAAACTCCCAATCTCAAAATAAACTTGTCAACAAATAACTCTGTCAAGATAATGTCTCAAAGATTACCAACATCAATCAATCATCAACCGGTTTGACTATTATACTATCTTAACAGTAAACAACTTCAATCTTGTAAACATCAACAATGCTTAATCAAATATCAACATATTCATCTCTCATGCTTCCAGTTATCATGCCTTATCAGAATAGTCAAGTAGTTAATCAAATCAACAAATAAGATCATAACCACAAAAACATTCACCACTAGACACAAATATTTTTACATTGAAAACCCAAATAGGTAAAAACCATAGTGAGATGAGACTCACAAGGATAGCTATTGGAACTATTCTGAAGTTCGCCCTGTTAGGAGCGAAGCCTGTTCAAGCTTTACAATAAGTCCTATTAAGAACTAATTCTGGTTAGGAATCACCTGGTAGGGGATTTACAAATATGCCTTGATGAAAAGCACAATACCCTTTTAGGAGTAACCTCACTGGAGGATTTGAGAATCCAAACTAATGGACCACCTTGTTAGAGGATTTAATAAGTAACCAAGCTTGTTAGAGCTTACCCGGTTAGGGGATTTTGATTGCTGCTATAATTGTTAGAAAACAATAGGTTTTCTTGATCTATCTGAATATCACTACATCTGCTTGATTAGATCCTTCTTAAGCTTCAATCTACCTTTACACAAACTACAGATCCATCCACCTATTTGGCAACCACACACTCAACTAATTTCTGCCAACTTTGCCAACATTTTTTACAAACAACTTCATTGACCTTAAATACAAATCAACTAGGTTGATAACACAACAAAAATCTAATTCTCATCATCAAGATTACAAACAAGTCGATGCAATCTTGACCATTAAAAATCATAACAATCTCTTCACATTAATCAAAAAAATTCCAACCGCTCCATGATCATCGTTTCATCATACTTGTAACTCATCATGCATTATTCATTTGATGCAATCCACTTTGCTCCTTTTCAAGATAACAAACACACCAAATCAATCTTAATTTATCCTCATACAATGATCACACGTGTCTCCATCATTACTGCTCAACATAAACCAACAAACTTGATTGGTTAGGGTTTAACATAAAACAACTGGTAGGGTTTACCGATTTACATAACATAGAAATGTTTAACCTTATACATCGACTAAAATTACAAACTACCATATACCGGTTTACATCATCTTTCACAAATTTTATCATACCGGTTACAAGACAAAAGCAATATTATGATTATCATTCACCGATTCAATTGACATCAATGATAACATATCATTAATTTAATCTATATGTAAAATTTCAACAAACTAAAAGTACCAATAGTATCTGAAGAGGGGAAAACGTAGCAAGGTGAGGTCAGACGGTTAGTATGCAAACAAAGCATTCAAAAACATCAAACAGATGAAACATCAACAAACCATATGAAAACATAAACAAATTGTTTATACCTTGCAATCTTACACCTTCTCCTTTGGATTGAGCTATTGGTGAAGCCAAGGATGTGCCCCTCCTTAGCCTTTTTGGATTAGGTCCCTGATTGTGATGTGGAATGCTCTCCAAGTGCTCAACAAGATTGATGGATTTGATAGGATTATTGGATGGATTTTGGATGGAGTTGAATTGAAAGATTGAAGAAAGAATAGAGAGGAGAAAAGAGAAGTATGATAATGCATTAGAAGTGCATGATATGTGAGGAGAATAGGCTCCAATTTATAGATTGGAGAAGGGCAATGGAGGGCCAAGATTGATTTGATCATGAAGGGTTGAGATTGATTTTAGATAGAAGGCATGGATCAAGGGTGCCTTGGGAAAATAAAAAGAAATATTAAATTCCCTAGGAAAAGGGGGGAGAAATTTGAATTTCAAATATGAAGAATTAAAAATTTCATAATCAGGATGCATTGAGGGATTCAAAGAAATTTGAATTTCTTTGAGAGACTCAATGTTGATGTGACATGACTAGGAATTAAAAATTGAGGGATAATGATAAGGATGATTATGAGAGATTCTAGAAGGATTAATTAGGTTGAGTGGGATTAGGAAAAGTGATTTGTAGGAATCAGATGACTAGGTTAATTAATTGAAATTAATTAACTGAGTGGGTTTAGAGGAAATAATTATTGGAGGGAACTTTAGAGGAATAGGGGAGTGATTAATTTATTTGATAAATTAATTATTGGACAATAGTGATAGGTTTAATCAATTTAGATTTAAATTGATTCTAAGAGGAATAAGGATAACACAACTAAATTAATTAATTGTGTTGATAGGCTTAAATTAATTAAATATTAATTTTACGTGTCTACAGTATCTTTCACCAGAAGTCATTTATATCAATGAAAGATTAGGGTTTCTTGGAGGATTAAAGGTCAAATTCACTTTGCATTCAGAGCAATTCAAAGTGATTCAAAGGAAGTCTAAGGTGAATCAGAGGGATTGATATCATCTTGAGCGATGCCACCATCGATTGGAAGAGGTCTTTTAGATTTCTCACTGATAGCGATTCATAGGTATTTATCTTCAATCCGATTGTTATTGAGGTCAAGGACTATCCTAGGCTGATTTTGAAGTGATATCCACATGTTCCTACCCTGGACGATTCGGTTGGCGATTTTCCCCATGTCCTAGAAGGAGTTGTGTATGTTGAAGATGTAAGAGATTACATTCACTATCATATTGAGGATCCAGGAATGATTGATATCAAGAGAATGTACATGAATGAGTTAATGGAAGATTCTAGAAAGATTAAGCCCGAATACCAACATATTCTGGATATTCTGGAATTCAAAGATGAAATTTTTAGGTATGTTTTGAGAAAGGTGCATGAAGAGTTTATCTAGTTGGATAGACCATATAAGATTACAAAGAAGGCCATTAGGGCTATCACCAGTTTACCACAAGTCGGATAACATACAAAGAAGAAAGTTGCAAATGATCAAGTCAACAAGATTACCAGTGCAACATCAGATAGACGAAAAATGAGAATCTGTACTATCACTAACACAGACATCAGATTCGGTAGCATGGTCATTGGTTACAAGGTAACTCAATCAAATCGACTGATTTTTGTTTCTAGCTCCTACATTTATGCAGGTCATAAAATGATGAGGGTGAATGAGAAGTTGGATCTATGTCGTTGGATGTTGGATGAATTATTAATTAACCTAGGAAGGATTAAAGAAGAAAATAAAGGAACTTTCTGGTATGGTAACCTTACTATTTGTTTAATGGTACTTTTCATCAATGAGAATGAGACTCCCAGTTTTTGGAAGAGAAAATGGTCGTTCGATATCCCGGTAGGGAGGCAATTAAAACAATCTATTGCTACATTGGGTAGTCAAAGAGATGACAAACTATGGGATTATTTTAAAACATTTCAAAAAGCTATGAATTTTAGGATGAGGGTTCCAAAGCACATTGTTGGGAAGTACTCAACCAACATATGCTTCATGGTCAAGAAAGATGAAACTTTGATGGATGTTGTTAGGCCCCAGAAGATTTGGATTGAGGAAATGGGTTATGAAGTTGATACACAAATTTTTGATGCACTGATAGAAAAAATTGTAAAAACCATTCGCATTGCTAAGAAGAAGACACAAGAGGTTGAAACTAATTTCAAATACAAGAAGATAGAGACACAGGAAGGAAAGGCAAGTAAATTTGTTGAAAAAGTTTCACATGACATCAAAGAATTGATTGATGTTATCCCAAAAAAAGGTAGGAAGAGAAAAGAACCAGAAATATTAATTGAACCTGTTGCAACAGAGTCTGCATCTAATGATGACACACCCCTGGCATTCAAAAGGATAATAAGGAAGAGAATTGAAGAAACCAAGGTAGAGGCTAAGAAGAAACCAATTAGGAAAGTTACTATCAGGGTACCGACACAGAAGAAAGCACCAAAAGTAACACCTTCAGCCCCATCTGGTACTGGAAGGAGTAAAAAAAAATGGATGACATTGATCTAGCAATTGAATTTGGTAATGTAACTATTATTCCACCAAAGACTTGTGTAGAGTTAGTTGATGAAATTACTAAAGATGGTATGTTAAATAATGTATAATTTTATTTGAACATTTAGAGGATGATGAACAAAGAGAAGTAGAGGAAGTAGTTTTGTAATATTTGGATATTTATAAGAAATCCCTTATAGAAATTGAGCACCAAATACCAACATAGTTGTATGATATGTTATATGTTAGAAGACTATCAGCAATGCAAGAAGACAAGCATATAAAGATACAAGAGTTGTTATTTGTTTGTGTTTCTATTGATCTAGAGGAGATGGATAAGACACTTGAAGTTGCAAATAGCAAAATCTTTAACAAAAAGCATAGAATAATCAGTCTTATGTTAGGAAGGGTAAATGAGATAATCAAGGAGACCCACTGTTGGCATATGGACACTCCAATGAGACATTGTGTGTGATTGAAGGTTTTGTCATTGATGGCAACCTTGCAATCCTATGGCACTGACAAAGCATTACTCAGGAAACCTTGCAATCCTATGGCACTGGTAAAGCATTACTCAGGCAACCTTGCAATCCTATGGCACCAACAAGACATTATACCAGCAAAGCATTACTCAAACAAAATAGTGCACCGACATTAACAAAATCAATCTACATTGGCACCAGCATAGAAGATGTACACCAGAACAGAAGGAAATATGTATACCGGCATAGAGGCCGATAGGATTTTTGATATGTAATATTTTGTTTATAATTATAAGCCAACTTGGAAAATTGTAAAATGACTCTTGTATATAAAAGAGATCATTATAGGCATTTGTAGGATATGGATATGAAGCATAAATAAATTATAAGGCATACCTAATGTGTGAATTGTAGGACAAGGGTATTTGTAAAGAATAGAGCAAGAACCAGTACTGAATCTGGCATTGAAGATTCTATTGTAATGCAATACAGAATATTGGATTTGTGTAAATCCTCATTGTAACTCAGTGTGACTTCTTATTGAGCAGTGAGATCTAGGCAATTGGCCTTCCTGCATGTGTAGGCCCCTATTGTAAGTAATATTCTCTTATTGGCCAGTAAGTGAATATTGTGGGTCACAAATCCCATCGAGGTTTTTCCCACACTGAGTTTCCTCATTAAACATCTTGTGTTATGGTGTTCTTTTCATGTGGATGTTTTTTCTATTATTTGCATTAATTCTTGCATACCAGTATACTATTACTTTATATTTTGCATATTCAGTTTTAAGTAAATTTCATTACCGGTCAGATACTGATTCACCCCCCCCTCTCAGTATCTGTGGGAACCCTAACAATTGGTATCAGAGCCTGGTCCTCTATTTTTAGAAGCCTAATAGCTTGAGGAAGATCTTAACACTGGTAAAGATGGAAAATCTAATGAAGCAACTTGAAGGAGCTCTTACTGACTATGATGCAGAGAAGTTGAAAAATATCAAATTAGAAGATGATTTAAAAGCAACTCAGGACATTATTCAAGCACTTCAAGAAAATCTTACTGTTAGAAGAAACAAGAGAAGAGAACTTTGTGAAAAATTGCAAAATGAGAATGATGAAAAGGAATCACTAAATGATATGATAAGCAAATTGAAACAAGAGCTCATGACAACAAAAAATGAAATGCAAGATATGACTATGAGATTTTGCAAAGAAATTGAGGATAGAAAGAAGAATGAAGAAGAATTGACCAGAAGACTAAGTGATGCAGCAAATGAGAACACAAGACTTAGCTATGAAAATGACATGTTGAAGATAGATCTGATGCACACTCAGAATGACTCAAATGAACTAATGAGACAAAAAGAAATCTTGGAAAGGGAATTAGAAACTGCAAATCAACACAAAGAAAAATTCAAGAAAAGCTCAGAAGAACTTGGTACCTTATTGAAGAATCAAAAACCCAAAGGTGACACTTCTGGAGTTGGATTTGAAGTTGGAGAAAGCTCCGGTACTGCAAATACCTAGGATCACAACAAATTGGTAAGACCTTCTAATACTTACAAATTCAATGGAAAATGCTTTAATTGTAATAAATATGGTCATAGGAAAAATGAATGTAGATCTAGGAATTATCAGAACATCAATCCTCCCACTAGTCAATGCACCAAATGCAACAAAATTGGTCATAACTCTGAAAAATTGTAGAATGAATGTAAGATGTTATGTTTGTGGAAGATTTGGTCATTTATCAAATAAATGTAGAACACAAACCGGCATAGGTTATGGGAAAGCTATTCAGAAAAATAATGTCACTTGTTATGCATGTAACAAGATTGGTCATATTGCTAAATTCTGTAGAAGTAAAGGTACACCGGTAGATAACAAAAGTACTAGCTTGAAAGGTAATGAAAAGGTTGAAGAGGTTAAGCAAGAATTTTCAAAGCAATGGATTAGAAAAGGTGATCTAAATATTGGGGTTACTCCTCCACCGGTAGAACCAACAAATGCTTCACTGGCAGGACAATATGATGCTCCACCGGTAGGACAGAGCAATGCTCCATCGGTAGGATATTCTTCATCAAATTGAAGAAAATTATCTTGAGGGTTTGGCAATCAAATGACACATGTGCTATTATTCCCTCAGTTAGAGAAAAGAAGTTGAAAATCTTTCATTACCGGCAAATAAAGTTAAGCTAATACATTGTCGGCAAGCAATTAATGTGGTAGGTAGTAGAAAAGACTTTATAAAATAAGGTTTTTGGCTCCATTTCATTTCACCATGAATTCAAACCTTCAGAGAGCATGAAGATTTCTGAGCTAAGGCATTCTGAACAAAGAGGCAAATCACTTCAATAATCAATCCATCCAAAGGCAGAAAAAGGTATTTATCATCATGGCATCCTCCTCTGCACCTGAATTCATAGCAAACCCTACAGTAGTCAAAGTTATAAAATGACCTAGGCCCATGTTTCAGCTAGTTCTCGAGGTAGCTAAGAAAGATGACAACACAGGTGCTTTTTCCCAAATTCCAAAGGGTGTTGTTTATGCAGAAGACCCTAGAATGTATATTCATTGCAACATAGAGGAATTAGGTGATGAAGAAATCAAAAAAATGTATAAATCTATTATATGTGACAATGCCAAAAATGTAAAACCTGAACATAAAATTGTTGAAACCCTAGGATTCACTGAAATCCTCTGCATTCTTGAATTTTCCAAGGAAGTGGTTAGGATAGTTCTAAGCAGGGTGCATGGCTCATTCTTTTGGCTTGACTCAGTGCATAAAATTACAAAGGTAGCTATGAGAGTAGTAACAGGGTTACCTTCCACCGATACCAGACCCAACAAAACCAAGAAGGTCTCCAATGACCTAGTAATGAAATTAACTGGTGCAACATCCGACAAAAGGTCATTGAGGGTTAATGATGTGAATGATACAAATGTGAGATTCATTAGCATGATTCTAGGTTACAAAGCAACTCATGCTAATAGGCTTAACTCTATTTCTAGTTTATGCATAAAAAGTGCTTATGACATGGTGAAGGACAATGCAAATATTGATATCTGTGAATGGTTAAAAGATGAGTTAATTGACAATTTGGCAAAAATCAACAAGGATAAGAAAGGAACCTTTAGATTTGGAAATTTACTTGTATGCTTAATGCTAAATATAACCAAACAAGCTCCCGGTATAGGCTACAAGGATTTTGGAATCGACACACCAGTAGGAAAACAATTGTCTAACTTATTCAACAACATGGGTGAAAACAGAGATAAGAATATTGATGAGTATTTTCAAGCACTAAAAGTCAGAATGAATAAAAGAATCAGACTATCATAGGAAATTGTCAACAAATACAAGGATGATATATGCTTTGTGATAAAAAAGGATGAGATCTGGATGGAAGCAGTCATCCCAAGAACAATCTGGGTTACAGAGATGGGGTATGAAATAGATGACCAGATAGTGGAAACTTATGCCAAAGCACTTCTGGAAGCCCCCAATGAACCAAAGGAAGAAGTATTTGGTAGTGCTGAGACCATCAAAAGTCAAATTCAATCTAAAAAGAGAGTAAAGAGAGTTGAGGCATTTCTGACGAAAGGAACCAAGCAAGCAAAAGCCATAAAAGAAGATGTATTAAAGAAAACTGGCATAATAGAAGAAGAGTTGGCAGCCCAATAGCCTGAAACTCATCTATCACCGGTAGATACCTCCTCAGAAGGAGATATGCCAGCAACTTTCAAAAGAGTTATTAGGAAAAGAGACCCCTCACCAGTATCCACTCCTTCACCTAGAAGGACAAGACAGAAGCAACAAGCTGTGAGGTCTCCGGTCAAGAAAGCCTCACTTAAGAAAAAGATGAACCCCAAAAAGAAGAAGAAGACAAACATTGACTTGGCCCCTTTTGACATATTACTAAATGAGATCACAGAGGAAGGTAAATTGAAAAATATAGGGAAAATCTATGACACCCTATCAGATGATGAGAAAGGACAAGTCGAGGAAAGTGTTATAATACACATGGACATGTATAAAAAGTTTTTGATGCAAGTCCTAAATGAAATTCTTGACGAATTATATAAAAGACTTGAGGCCAGAAGGCAAGGAATAGTTGAGTTGGATAAGAAGATTAAAATAGAAAAATTACTTGCAGTATACCTGGTCAACTCACCTAAGGAAATTGATGATCTGATAGCTCAGGCCAACCGGACAGTTTTTTCCACTGCACACCGGCAAATATCACTAATGGCAGGTAGAGTTACTGAAGTTTCAAAGGAAACAGAAGATGGTTGGGATACATTCTTGGTTGAAAAAGAAAAACAAGAAGAATATAGGAATCCCAAGCCCATTCTGGTATATCAAAAGGACAAAGGGAAAGGTAAAGTTGGTGGACCACTAGGTATCAAAATTAGAGACAACTTACCCCCACCTCCTTTAAATACTCCACCGGTAAAAACAACAACTGCAGAAGATCAACCGGCAGCTGAGAGCATGGACATAGAGGATAATAATCCTAATCCTGAAATCCTATATACTGTGAATGTTGATACTCAAAAAATCAACATAGTGGTAGATAAGGATACCATAGATAAATCTGATAAGGATACCACAGATAAATCTGATAACAAAGAGCAACCGGCAATAGGAAACAAAGAGCAACTGACAAAAAATTTACAGAAAAAGATGGAATCTGGAACACAAATAGATCAACCAAAAGATCTAAAGGCTCTAGAACAGATGCCACCGGTAAGAAATGATGCAAGAAAAACTATGCTTAAAGAGATGGAGACACAAACAGACCTACCAGAGGTCAATACCAGCATGGTCACTTCCACCGACACTCAGCTTATTGGGTCACCATCAAATGTAACAGAGGTATTGCTTGAATCTATCAAGAAAATAACTAATAATAGCTCACAAGCCTATAAAGTGATAGATGATTCAATTCTAGTTTTGAAATCAATAGCTCCCAATTGTAATATAGCCAACAAAGATTCTTTAGGCCAGTTGGATACACTTTGTAAATATATTTCTAGAAATTTTGAGCAAACTAAGGTAGAAATTGTAAAGGAAAGTGTAGAAAAAGAGAAACAGAAATTCTTTGAGGAAGGAATAAAGAAGTGTAATAGGGAATTTGACACACTTCTACCAGAACTGTGCAATTTATTAAAAGAGTACAAAACTCTGTGTAAAGACACCTGTAAGATAAAATTTTTGACCATGGATGTAGACAAAAAGATGAGCAAGCTACAGGAAGAGATCAATAAACTTGCTAATAATTTTGTTAACTCACCTGATACATTATCAATTTTTGAGGAAAAGATAACAAATTTTGAGGAAGAATTGCTCAAATTAGAAAGAGAGAAAGAGAAAATAATAAACAAGGCAAAATTTTTGAGATCTAAACTAAGTCCAAGATTGGACTATTTACCATCTCCACGGAAAGAAATCTTAGTGGCACTAACACAGGGTAGCAAAACACCGGCAGAGCACTTGCAGCATCTCACTGGTATAGTATACAGAACTAAGATAGCAATAAAGGAGAGCAAGAAGTTTATGGATGGCATAAACTTAATTTTGGGAGATATTCTTCAGCTAATAACTACCCAACTACAAGGTTGAGGTTATGAATTGGTACAACTACAAAATCTACTAACTTTTGTCATTGATGCCAAAGGGGGAGTAGTAGATGAGAAAATTCAAAACATAGGGATCACATGCTCAGGGGGAGCTCTCACATTTTTGGTAACATTTTTGGTCTACACATTTTTGGATATCTTTTTGAAATTTCTCATGAGTGTTACCATCAATGCCAAAGGGGGAGATTGTTGGCATATGGACACTCCAATGACACATTGTGTGTGATTGAAGGTTTTGTCATTGATGGAAACCTTGCAATCCTATGGCATCAGAAAAGCATTACTCAGGTAACCTTGCAATCCTATAGCACCAGCAAAGCATTACTCAAGTAACCTTACAATCCTATGGCACCGGAAAGACATTATACCAGCAAAGCATTACTCAAACAAAATAGTGCACTGGCATCAACAAAATCAATCTACACCGGCACAAAAGGAAATATGTATACCGGCACAGAGGTCGATAGGATTTTTGATATGTAATATTTTGTTTATAATTATAAGCCAACTTGGCAAATTGTAAAATGACTCTTGTATATAAAAGAGATCATTGTAGGCATTTGTAGGATATGGATATGAAGCATAAATAAATTATAAGGTAGACCTAATGTGCAAATTGTAGGACAAGGGTATATGTAAAGAACAGAGGAAGAACTGGTACTAAATCTGGCATTGAAGATGCTATTGTAAAGCAGTACAGAATATTGGATTTGTGTAAATCCTCATTGTAACTCAGTGTGACTTCTTATTGAGTAGTGAGCTCTAGGCAGTTGGCCTTCCTGCATGTGCAGGCCCCTATTGTAAGTAATATTCTCTTATTGGCCAGTAAGTGAATATTGTGGGTCACAAATCCCACCGAGGTTTTTCCCACACTGAGTTTCCTTGTTAAACATCTTGTGTTATGGTGTTCTTTTCATGTGGATGTTTTTTCTGTTATTTGCATTAATTCTTGCATATTGGTATACTGTTACTTTATATTCTGCATATTCAGTTTTAAGTAAATTTCATTACCAGTCAGATACTAATTCACCCCCCCTCTCAGTATCTATGGGAACCCTAACACCCACAAGGCATGGGTTAAGTTCTTTGAAGAGAACCATGATTTCTATACTTCACCAAAATCTAAGACAGATGCTGTAGGCATTTCGGTTGAAGGGAAGGGTAAAGGTATTATGGGTACTTTCCCCTCAATTTTGAAAAACATTAAGATATTGGATATTGAGCCCCCAGTAGATACAAATGTATAGGAAAATGTTGAGAGTGTAAAGGTTGATAATGTATAGGTTACTAATGTTGAGGACAATAGTCCTCCAGATACAAATGTATAGGATGAGGTTATAGTTCCTAGGGAAGAACCGACAGTTACTAAGATTGCACCAAGTAGCAAAGCCACTAATGCAAGTGAGGAAGCTATAAAGGTTAAATCATCAAAGGAGAAGAAAGAGGAATCCAGTAGGGAACCGATAGTGAGTCCATCATTGTTGTCAATTGACACCTCATAGGTTGAAAAGAAAAGCATAACTGAGATGAGTTCTATTGAACTCATGATGATGGCTGGATAGAAAATGTGGAAGGGGGGATCTATGGATAAAGGGGTTATTGATCAGTCTATCACTGTTTTGCATAGACTAGTCCCAGAGTGAAAGTTTGACAGAGATGCGAGCCCATCCAGAAAGCTAAGACAATCACAAAGAACATTTCAAAAGATTTCCAATCCTTGCAGCAAATATCAAACCAACAAGCACTAGAGAGGTTCACATAGGCAAAAAGAGCTACATTTGATCAGGTGATTGAGTCTGAAAGGAAGAAGATTAATGAAAACTTGAAGTTGACAAATAATGCATTGAGGCAGTGTACTAATATCTATAGAGTATGCTATAATATAGGTTTTCTCATAGCTTAGATAGATAAAAAGATTAAGGATATTCAGGAGGAGATCGCAGGTATACCCAATTCTTTTGATGGATTGAATCCATTAACTACATCTATAGATGGTAAAATTTTGGTTTTGGAAGCCCAAGTTTTTTCTCTTGAGAAATAAAATGACAAAATCATAAGAAGAGCTAGAAGTCTTAGAGGATTGGTGATTCCCTAGTTGGATTCACTTAGTGTACATACGAAGGAGTGTATAGATCTGGTTGGTAAGCCCACACCGGTAGAGCTTAATGGGAAAGAGTCATTTTCCCATATGTTAAATGGACTTGTATCTATTTTTTACACTTTCAAATCAGGTTGGGATACCTATCTTGAGCTATTGGAGAAGGCCTATCCAGATATTTTCAAATACATTCAGCTCTGATAAGGTATTTTGGGACATATTCATTGTATAGTCTTTCATTCTTTGTCCTAGTTTTTGGCTTTTTGGTACTTTTTGGTATTTTTGATGGCATTGATATCAAAGAGGAAGTGGTATAGATGTGAAAAAATAAAAAGGGAGTTGTATACATTAGGAGGAGTATAGGTGAAACTATAGAAGTATGGAGTATTTTGTATTGATGTATATTCAGCTCAAGGGGAGCAAGTTTAGGTTGAAATCGACAGTTGGAAACCATGACCATTTTTCACATAAGTGTTGCCATCAATGTCGAAGGGGGAGATTGTCGACAATTGACACTCAATTGGTTTGGTTTCACTATGTTGTCATTGATGGGAAAATGGTAATTTATTCAGACTTCATATTTTAGGTTAGTTGTGTACTGGTAGACACTTCACAAACACTACACCAACACCGACACCAACACCGACAGATTGGATAGATTTCTTTGTTAGGTCCTGGAGATAATTGAGAGGGGGAGTGAATCAATTGTCCAATAAATTCAACCAAAATTAACTTAACCAAAACTTAATGCTTAATGCCGCTAAACCAAACTTTATGTCAGTAGATAGTTTTATTAGTTAATTACAGTACCGGTAAAGATTAATGGATGAAACAGAAAGACAATAATATCCACAACACATAACACAAATATTTGTATGTGGAAACCCTGTAAGGGGAAAAACCACAGTGGGAAGCCTTACCCACAATCAAATGATACTACTACAGATAGTACGTGTGTACAATATGGAGTCTGCACATGCAGAAAGGCCATCTGCCTAGAGCTCACTGCTCAATCACAAAATGAGAGTCACACTGACTATGATTGGATAGTTAAATCCAATGATAATGTACTGCATAAAATAGCATCTTCATATGCAGGATTCAGTATCGGTGTAGTTCTGATTGCCTTCACAAAAACCTCCTTCAACCTTCAAATGATGTGTGTGTATAGCTCTAGTTATTTTCACATATACCTTATTGCAATCCTTTTCGCATTCATAATCCTATCTATATTTGATCTTGCAAATAAGATCTTACATATATACCATAACCTAAGACCAATTGAATAGGTCAGCACACTAAAAGATATTACAATAAAATCAATTACAAACAAATCAATATCCAATGCATGATGTTGACTCAATGCATTTACAATAATAATAAATTATCTCCATAACATGTTGTGTTGATCTGGAATAGATAAGTCTGTCGGCGCTTATCCTGGACCTATTTGTCAGTAATAGCAAATATGCAAACTCAAATAAACAATTAACCAAAACACCAAAACCAAGTGATCGATTAATGTCTTCGACATAACCAAGTAGTTTCCAAGTCATTTCAAGTGTCGGTGAATAATATAATCTGTCGGTGAACCAAATACTAGTGTCTTGCATAAGTCTCTGTCTTGCCGGTGAACATAACCAAAGTCTCCAAGTGTTGACAGGTGTTGACATCAATGAAAAAACCATATCAGCATATCCAAAATACCAACAATCTCCCCCTTTGGCATTGATGGCAACACAAGATGGAAAAACCATCAAAGTGCCAAAATAGAAATGCCAAAAACCAAAAACCAACAATCTCCCAAAGAGATCATTAACCAGAAAAAAAAATACATAATATCTCTCCAAAATAATAATTTCTCCCCAAGGGATAGTCTCTCACCCTAAGAATAATATTTTTTATCCATGTGTTTTTCCATATCAATCTCTCCCCCTTTGACATCAAATGCCAAAGCAATACAAAACCAAATACAAAATACCAACTTTCTTTGGTTACCAGTAATTTAGGCCGACATGGTTTAGAATTAGGTTATTGGTATTAGAGGCTAACATCTTTTGGATCCGACATCGACAATTGTTTTTGATATTCATGTATTTATGTTATCTAGCCAACATGTATATTCATATTGTAAATATCTCTGTAAAATGACATAAGGCATGATAAATTGTAAATGGTATATAGGTCAATTGATTAGATCATTTTGATATATCATGTGAATATGTATAAGGAAGGAAATAATAAAGGAGATGCTAAACATATGATAGAGATCATGTATGTGAGGATATTTATGTAAGGGGTATTCTGGTAAGGGTTTGGGGTTTTAGACCGGAACATACAAAGCTTAACCAGAATTGTGTTTAGGCATAGAAAATGTTATCTTTGTAGCTCAATCATTTCTCTGGATTATAGTCTAGATTTGTATGCAGTTAGTGAGGCTCCTTTTGTGATTGAGCAATGTGCTCTAGGCTATAATCCTTCCTACAAGTGAAGGCCCCTATATTTTGTAATATCACTTCATATGGCTGATGGATTGATATTGTGGGTCACAAATCCCACCATGGTTTTTCCTCTTTGAGGTTTTCCACATATAATTTTGTGTGTTATGGTATTAATTTATGTGATTGGCTTATTGGTTGCTTTACTTCTTTCAATTCTATATGTATCGGTATACCAGTTGGTGTATGCATGTTTTAATAAGGTTAAAATTGATCATTCTAGTATAACACCAATTCACGTCCCCTCTTAGTGCTCTTGGATTCCAACAACTTGAATATTTTTACATATTAAAAAATCACTTAAAAACATCTCATAGAACATACTTGCATCATGTTTTCAACCAAGTAGATTTATTTATATGATAATTTTTTGGATTTTTTTCAATTTATTACTATAATTATTTTAATCTCAATTAAATATTGCTATGGTAATTATTTTTAGGCACTTCATCTTAGGATGTTACCTTAGGAGATTTAATTTTCCTTTACATTTTAGTAAAACTTGATCCTACATCCCTGAAGGATTTTCCTATGGGATTTTCTTCTAGATATATTATTAATTATAACTATAAGATTATTATTCTTCAAGATATATCTTTATCATTCTTTATCTTTAAAAGATTTATTTATACAAGGATCCGACAAAAGAAACTAATTTTCCTTCAAAATATTTACTTGCTAAAATTATCATATAACTTATGATTCAATTAATTTGTAGATCCAAATTGGTTTAATGGATAATAAGAACTATGAGAAATCATATTTTTATCATGACACATATGTGAGTAAGAATGATATATCTACAATCTCACAAATAATTTTCTAATAACTTGTTAATGCTACTTCTTGTTCAACATAGCAAAATACTGAGAGGGGGGTGAACCAGTATTTTATTAAACTTAACAATCTATTTAAAAATTATATATCAAATATGATGAAGAACTAAAATAAAAGCATGCACCATCACATTCTTGTTGGTATTTTGGATATGTTGATATGGTTTTGTCATTGATGTCAACACTTGTCAACCTTATCAGCACTTACAGATCCTTGGTTATGGTCACGAGCAAGTCAAGTGACTTATGCATAGTCACCGACATTTGGTTCACCAATAGGTTATATTGTTCATTGGCACTTGGAATGACTTGGAGACTACTTGGTTATGTTGAAGACATTATTTGATCACTTGGTTTTAGCGATTTGGTTATTGGTCTATTCGGGTTTGCATATTTGATGTTACCAGCAAATAGGTCTAGGTTATGCACTGACAAGCATATCTATTCCAGATCAGCATGACATGTTATGCAGATGATTTATTATTATTGTAAATGCATTGAGCCGACATGATGCATTGCTTATTGACTCATTTGTAATTGATTTTATTGTAATATCTTTTAGTGAGCCAACCTATTCAGTTGATCTTAAGTTATGGTATAAATGTAAGATCTCATTTATAAGATTGGTATGCGATTAAAAAAAAAAGGTATTGTAATAGGATATATGTGAAAATAAGAAGAGCTATACACGCAGACATCATTTGAAGGTTGAAGGAAGATTTTTGTGAAAGCAATCAGAACTAAACCAGTACTGAATCTAGCATATGAAGATGCTATTTTATGTAGTACATTATCATTGGATTTAACCATCCAATCATAGTCAGTGTGACTCTCATTTTGTGATTGAGCAGTGAGCTCTAGGCAGCTGGCCTTTCTGCATGTGCAGACTCCATATTGTACACACATACTATCTATAGTAGTATCATTTGATTGTGGGTAAGGATTCCCACCATGGTTTTTCCCCTTATAGGGCTTCCAAATACAAATATTTGTGTTATCTATTGTGGATGTTATTGTCTTTCTATTTCATGCATTAATCTTTACCGGTACTGCAATTAACTAATAAAACTGTCTATCGGCATAAAGTTTGGTTTACCAGAATTAAGCATTAAGTTTTGGTTAAGTTAATTTTGGTTGAATTTATTGGACAACTGATTCACCCCCCCCCCCCCTCCCCTCCCCTCTCATTTGTCTTTGGGACCTAACAAATCCACTCAAGGACACCAAGATTTTTACATGGAAAACCCATGATGAGAGTTATCTAACAATATAAATGAATTATTATTACAATATAGTTTTAAGGATAACTACCTAAGTAAGCCCATTGTTCCTTGATGGACTTGGTGAGAAAGATACAATGACCTATGAAGGAGATTCATTATCTCAAAGTAGGATACAAAAAGATTACAATGAAAAATATGAGCTTGAACTGCTATAAGAGATGCATTTGACATATGTGGATCTTGCAATCCATTTTTCACAAACTTACTCCATCTTACTTAATTTTCACATATCAAAAATAATTTGTTCTTCTATTTATATCCTCCACAACATCTCAAAATTCTAATGAGGTCAACTTCAAGATGAATTTTAGATGAAACATGTTGTAATGCCCGCCAAAATACCCTAGAGAAATAAAGCTAACTAACATGCAACTAGAGACTTGTTTTTTTAACATCATCTAATACAACACATATATCCATCATGAACATAAAAGCATAATCATACAATCTCATAACACAAGAAAAAATAAACACAAATCAACATTCATCTTCCCTAGGGTATCCCAAAGTTATTACCTACAACATTACCATAAGAAATAACATCATGAATGCTACTATAATCCAATGCAATCTACTTATCTAACAAATAATTTTTCCATGCATATATATAGGATCAACCTCTAATCTATCTATCATGAATTCCCTTCATTAATAATGCAACCCATTTAAACCCCATTAGGTTCATTTAAAAACACCAATCCAAATGTTCCTAATCCCAATTACTTAATCATTACCTAATGTATACACCTAAAAATGGTCTGAAAATAGTTAATTAAATAAGCAATTATTTAATTAATCTCCCTTCCTTATTTAATTGATTTCATTAGGAAATTTGATTAAATTCTCCCTTTCATCTACTTATTAATAAATCTAAGGATTTATTCATTAAAGTTCATTTCATAGTGCCCTTTGATTAATTAATTCAAATTGATTAATCATCCCCCCACTTCAATCAATTCTTCTAATCCTCTATTTAATCAAAACAAATCAATTTATGAGTTGTTGAGAATTAATTAATTTTTTCCTATTATTTGAATTTTTAAATTCAAATTACCCATGAGTCCTAACTTCTAACCACCTAACCTAACCCATTCCACCTAATCCTGGGTTTAGCCAACCCTATCCTATCTTGCACATTCTAACCTCCTTATCCTAACCTCCTATGGTGTGGGTATTTTCTTCTTGAGACACATGGAACTTTGGCCACATGTCTCCTCTCTTGGACACTTGCCCTTTTATGAGAAAAGCTCCTTGACACTTGTCACCACAGATTTGACAAGTGTCTCTTCCTCCAACCTCTTCTCCAACTCCTCCAATTTCACCCTTGATATCTTCAAACTCAATCTTGACCATTGATTCCTGCAACCTCACCCTTGGCCTTGGAAATCCCATATATATCCCCATTTTGGAGCAATAAAGATCCCATCTCATTTTCATCTTATGCATTGTTATTATAGGCATACCCCATCTCATTATCAATTTAGGCATTGTTACTATAGGCATATCATTTTAGCATTGTTGTTATAAGAAATTGCATCTTAGATTTAGTTTAATTTGATCATTTTATAGCATAATTGTTGAATCATATAGCTTAATCAATCTCTTTTCTAGCTTAATTGCATCATCATCATAGCTTAATCATGCATATCATTAGCTTATTTAGTCTCTTGGATCAATCTAGCTTAATCAATCTCATCTTTTCATATCATTATCATTTCAAATCCTCCGTTTAGGTGTAGTCAAGTCACTAGGATTTCTAATCTAGATCTGAGAGAAAATCCATACTCGCATCTCTTAGGAGGCGATAGGTCACTTTGTCATGGTTCATATTTGTTTTCTTATTATTTGCAAACCATGCTTCTAATGATCTATTGAGTGTTTTTGTGTTGTAGATGTAGGTATCACACTTCACAAGCATGACATTTTGGCGCCCACTGTGGGGTCAGAAATCTCTTTTTTGGCCTCTTAGCATCATCAAATTTCCAATTTAGCAGGTTTATGGTCGGGTGTGATTCTAAATTTCGTATGAGTTCCCTTTTTTCCTCATACAAGTTCCTTTGTGTCCGCATATGAGTAGAGAGAATTGTCATATGATCAGGTGAGAATTATCATATGAAATTATATTTCTGTGTTTTCAAAACAGATTGCATTTTAGGGTTTTCATGCTTCAATTTGGTTATTACTAATGCTAACCCTCGTTTGTTTGTGAGTTTTTTGGCAACCTAACTAGTTTTTGCAGGACGATTATCGAAGATTACGCTTGTCAAAGCTTCATTTCATCCAAACATCATGACTACTAATGTATCTATTTCACAGGTTGCCTAGGAGGACTCAACCAAACTTTATGTCTTCTTTAAACTTTCTAGGCACACTTATTTTTGCTAAAGGGAATGAGCAATAATGTATTATGTGTTTTGATGATAGGTGAGTATGCTCTCACCTTTCTTAGGTGATCAAAAAGATAGACTCATCTTTTTCTTTCAATAGTGCATATCTTTAGCGGGCCTGCCCTCCCGAGGAGCTAATAACTCTAAGCCATTAAGGTTGGTGAGAGGGGAACAACCCAAGTGGGAATGACTAACACCAAGTACTCTAACCCACTATAAAATAAATGTGATTTGATGAAAATAAAGTCAACAACAGTGCTCGAGAATATCTATCCTTCGTACCTTTAGGTATATCAAACCTTGGTTTTCAAGGTTGGGAGACCTCTTAATTGAGTTTATACCCCAACGTGCCAAATGGATCCCTTACTAGTTCCAATTAAATTAGAAGCTACCTGATTCACTTCTGAAAGGGGGATAATCTTTGTGCAAGAGAGATAGTAACTCTACCAAGACACTTGCCATATCGTGCCCCCATTAGCATTTGGAGTCAGATAATATGGAGTTGAGAATCCATTGCATGAGACTCAACGACCGTATTTTGATTAGCTATTGGGTGTGTACCTAAGCTTGCAAGAAAATGTTTTCTCTCTCAGCCAACTTCCTTAGGTAGAAAAACATATCGCATGTTTGTTGTGTCTTCATACCTAAAATAGAAAATCAAACCTTTAAAATTGGAAAACAAAAGCAAAACATCAAACTTCATTAATCAAAATTCTGCCAAACAAACATTTTTGTCTCTATTTTGTTCTTTGTCATATGAGTTTTTTATTTTGTCGTATGAGGCATCTAATTTTTGGCATGGTCTAGTGATAATTATCGTATGAGCCAGTTTAGTAGAAAAAATGGGGTTATCTTTTATCGTCTGGTCCAGTTAGAATTGTCAGACGAGCCAGTTTAGCAAAAAAAATGGGGTTATCTTTCATTGTCTGGTCAAGTGAGAATTGTCGTACGAGCCAGTTTAGTAGGGAATTTTGTGTCATCATTTGTCATCTGGTTGTGTGAGAAATCTCGTACAAGTTTATGTCTTCTGTCATGCAAATTTTTTGGATTGTCGTATGAGCCTATCTAAATTGTCATTCAGTGCTATGTAATCTGTCGTATGAATTTATGTCTCTGTCTATCCAGAACTATCTTCTTGCATGTCTTTTACAGATCTATCATATTCGCTTGGTCAGTTTATAGTGAGCATAAACACCTGTCATCTGTCATTTTGTGCTTGGATTGTCTTCTTGGTTCTCTTGGTCAAGTTATCATCTGTCAAATCAAACTCTAGAAATAGACACCTCAAGATTTTCAAGTATTTGCCTTCAATAAGTTCAAGATCTAAACATCTCAAAGTGCATCATCACCCTCTTTGATAAACTAATCACTCAAAATATAGTTTCTCATTAGGATCTATCATCCTCTATCATGAAACTACAACATTTGGTTAGGACAACCTTGTCCCACATCATAGGATATATTGTTCCTATTGGACTTTGTTTTTATCAAAATTATCATCATTGCACTCCAAAACCGAAGATCAAAACACTTGCAAACTTTTAAACACTTGAATCATCTTTTCGTGTCATATCACTTTATCACATCTACATTAATAGTTGATCACTTATCAAAATAAATTTTGGACAATCGAATCCTAGCACAAAATCTAACACGCATGTATGCCCATTTTAACTAGGGCTCAGAGATGAAAGATCGTAGAGATGGAAATCAAAACTTTTGAGATAGCTGAAGATCATAATAACATAAAATACCAAAGCAAAATACAAGAAGAATACATAAGACGCCAACGTATCAGAGAAATCAAACAAGTCCAAAACCAAAATACAACTATGTCAAAATCTCACAAGGATTCAAATACATCTCAGAAGAAATGTGGCTCTTTTATGCAACTCTTAAAGAGATCCCTACAGGATTTTGCTAAAGAAGATCTAAATCGTGCACCTATGTCTAGCAAGGCTCATCCCCCAATAAGAAAATTGACTCTCCAAAGGCATCTAATCCTACACCTCTTAAAATCTTGCAAGAATCTTCCATAGCATTATCACCAAACAATACACCCAAAAATGAAATTCCCCAAGGGATATCCTTAATACCCATCAAACCTATTTCAGAGGATCCTATTCAAAGTCCATCTCCTTCATATCCAAGCATTGATTCCTTGCAACATCCCCATAATGCTCACTTGCAAATTGAAGTCCTCATTCATAGAACGCTCATTAAATGTGTCCTAATAGATGGGGGAGTGGCGTTAAACATTTTCTCTTTGAGTCTTGTTCATGCTCTAGGTTATTTTGAAGATGCAATTGATCCCCAGAAAAAGATAAAAATCAAAGCCTATGATGAAGAAGAATGTTCCTCTAAAGGAATTTTGATGTTACCCATCAGAGTGGGACCTTTACAGAAAGACACAACATTCCAAGTTCTATACTTGGACTTATCATACAACATACTCTTGGGAAGACCCTGGATACATGACATACAAGTTGTTCCATCAACATATCATTAGTGGTTAAAGTTTCCCTACAATGGGTAGGAAATCATGATCTCAGTAGATTCGAATCCATTTTAATATTGTAGTAATGTAAAACCAGCTCAAGAGGTCATTGTTTCACATAATAGAGAGGTGACATATTGAAGGACACAATCCAAAGAACAATCATTTGCCTCAATTTTGTCAAACATGGAAAAACAAATGCAACTAAAAGATCGAGGGAACAGAGAATATTTTCTATCATGGAGAAAACACAAGAGCAACTTCAAATTGAAAGGGAAGAAGAAGATGTAGGAGTCGATATAGTTCACACATATGCAGGACAAACATTAGGAACTATCCCACTTGAATCAGAATCACATTCGGTTTACTTGGACTTAATCAAGGACAATCAGGAGCTACTTATGAAAGGTCATTCTGATGAGAGTATCGTTCTAGACATGGAAATACATACTGAAAGCCTAGACATCTCTATAATGACCACTAATATCTTTGAAATTATCCAACATGAGGATGCTTTATCCTTAATCCCTCCTGAACCTATGAACTAGGAAAATGAAAGACATACTACCATTGATACCTTTCCTAATGACCATTCCATATACTTATATCTTAATACAATTGAACCTACAACAAATTTCATGAGGGATTTAGCTAACGTATCTTTGAGTCAAGTGGGTGACAAATCTCCTAGTTGCAAAAGTGAAAATCAAGAAAACAATATTAAGTCTAATGTTGAAAACCATTTCTTGGCAACATTAGATCAAGAAAAAGTAAAAACAAAGGATGCATCTAATGGTGAAAACCTCCTTGAAGCACTAGAAGATGGGAGATTTGACACCTTACCTAAATGTTATCAAAAGAGGTCATCTATCCTGATGGAACTAATAAAGGCAGTTAACATTGGCCCAACTGATCTATATCCAACAACTTCTCTATTAGAATTAGCAAGGCAACAATGTATGGAATTATTTAAACAAAGGCAAATCAATTTTACTTGGCCATATGTAGACATTCTAGGGTTCGATATAGATCTTATAATACATCACCCAAATATCAGTCTAGGAATAGGCATCAATAAAAGAACACATGGATCAGGAGAAGGTATTCTATTCATCACACCACAAGGTCATACAATTCCAAAAGTATATAAATTAAGCTTTCCATGCACCAACAATATAATAGAATATGAAGTGATGCTCTGCAAAAAGGATTAGAAAATCTGTTTGATGGCAACACACACAAGAGCACAAGAAACAAACGTTAGTGTTAGCAGCAAAAGATTATCCTAAACAGGCATATCAAGAGAGATATTAAGCATGAAATACAAAGCATATAAACATAGAATAAAATAGCTAATCAAGATGCTCATAGTTGCTCCTCCCTTGTTCCTCTCCTCTCCAAGTCCCAAATGAGTGTAGCTCTCAGCTTTTAGCACTAGCCATGGATGCCATATGGAGATTCAAGATGGTTGAATATGATAAGAAAATGCTATGCAAGTGTAGATAGTGATGCTATGAGAAAGCTCTATGCTAATGTTAGTATAACAACAATACTCTAATGCTTCCTCTTTTTTGCTTGAGGAGAAGGGTTCTATTTATAGAAGAAGTGGGGAAATGAAGGGTTAAGATTGAGTAATCTTAAGAAGGGTTAGGATTGAAATATATTCAATCCATGTGAGACTTTCAACCCAATCCCATGTTGACAAGTGTCACCATGAGGAGGCTTGAGAGGAGAGATAAGGAGCATTAAATGCTTGAGGGGACATGATGGTTACCCTAGTCAAAGAAATAAATGCTTTGAAGACACACATGGGTTACATGAGGGTTAAGTTAGGGGTCAAAGTCCTTAACCATGGGTGCAAGTGGAATTAACCATTAATGGTCATGTAAGAGCCATAAGTGGTTTGGAAGACTTTAGAGGTTAATTTGTTGAACACACAAAGCATTAATTGATTTTCAAAGACTTTGGAGTCTTTGAGAAGTGACTCCAATTTGCTTAGGAATGTGACAATATTTAGGGGATGGATTAGGTTAATTAGGAAGGGTTTAGAAAAATCTAGAAGGGGTTTAGGCATGCAAGTGGATTTTGTAGGAAAATGCAAGTAGGAGAAATTTTGGTATTTTCAATTAAAATAAAATCATTTATTTCAATTAAATGGTGTAATTTGCATTTGGGTAAATATTCAAATAAATATTAATTTATTTAAATGAGAAAAAGGAAGATAAAGCATTAAAATGCTTGAAGACTTTGAAGGAAACCATTAAAGGCTTGAAGACTTTAAGGGAAGCAATTAAAGTCTTAAGAAGACTTTAAGGGAAGCCATTAAGTTTGAAGACTTTAAAGCCATCAAGTTTGAAGACTTTAAGGGAAACCATTAAAGGCTTAAGAAGACTATAGAAGGAAGCCATCAAGTTTGAAGACTTTAAAGCCATCAAGTTTGAAGACTTTAAGGGAAACCATTAAAGGCTTAAGAAGACTATAGAAGGAAGCCATCAAGTTTGAAGACTTTAAAGCCATCAAGTTTGAAGACTTTAAGGGAAACCATTAAAGGTTTCAAGTGGGTGAGGATAAATACGATTTTAAATAAATAATTTATTTAAAATAGTTGTGCAACTTGCTTTTGTAGGAAAATACAAGTGGGTGGAGGATAAAGGTGATTTAAATAAATAATTTATTTAAAATAATTGTGCAACTTGCTTTTGTAGGAAAATATAAGTGGGCGGAGGATAAAGGTGATTTAAATAAATGTTAATATATTTAAATGTGAGAGGTGGGATTTTGGGGCATTTAAATAAATATTAATTTATTTAAATGTGAGAGAAGATTTAATCAAACAAATATGATTTATTTATTTAATTAATGGTCTGAATTTGGTTAAGCGAATTAAATCAAATAAATTGAATAATTTATTTAATTAATAGGAGAAGAGGGTTAAGATGAATTAATTAAATATTAATTTAATTAATTATTGATTGATGGTTAAATAATCAAATAAATACTAAATATTCATTTAACTTAGTGGACAGATTTATGTGACTACATTTGCCTCTCTTTGAGACGGTGCAGTTTTATCGCATCGTTTCAAAGAAAGAAAAATAGGTGTGAAGAAATGCCCCATAAAATGTAAATTTAATGGGTGGTATGCCCCCTCAAGAGATGGGCCAAATTTTTTTTTGAAAAATCGGGCGATCTCTCGAAAAAGAATGAAAAGTGGAGGGGAGGTAGAATAGAAGAAAATAGAACTAATGATGAAAGAATGGGAGAAAATGGAGTGAATATGAAGAAACAACAAGCCAGTGAGTACCCTGAGGTCATGCAAGAGATACATAGAAGATGTAGTGTGGGGTTTGGATTGATGCTATATAATTGATCAAAATTGGTTGGACAATTTGGTGCAATCGGTTTAATTGCCCCGGTCAAGTCAAAGCGTGACAGTTGATGTCAGTTGGTCGCTTGGACATGATAAAGTCTGAGTGAGTGAATCAAAGTGACCTAATGTGACGTAGACAATTGATGTAATTGCCCGATGAAGTCAAGGTATATGAAGAAAAATACTCATTGAGACTTAGACAATTGATGTAATTGTCCATTGGATTGTGTTTGATTGGTTGATCAATTGATAGTGTGTGCATGGGATGGATGATTGTGGGGAATCATAGCAGCCCCGTTGAGACTAGGTCATTATGATAAATGCCTGATGTAGTCTAGGATTACCATGATCGATTACCTATTGAGACCCGAAGATACTTGATCAGAGTATCTGTTGATAGTCTAGGTGTGTGGGAGTCGATGTATCTGTGTAGATAGAGTAACTGGCTTAATTTTGTGGATGAGTGAGGATGGGAAGCGATGAAGGGATTAGGATGATGTTGATGATCAAGATAGGGAGGGTGAGGGGGGATTCGATGTTAGATAGAAGATATGGAGGACTAGGACCGAGTCCTATGGAAGAAGATGAGATGGAATGATGATCCATGGTGCTTTATTTTTCATCATTGAGCTTTAAAATGTTGTAAAAAAATACAAGCAACTTGACATAAAGATTCAAGATGACTAGAGTATTTCTTACATGGATTTGATATAGCAAGTTAATACAAGCAACTTGATATAATGGATCAAGTTGACCTGAGTATTGCTTGCAGAACAGACAAGGATTATCTCCTTTCATGCATGACTTGGATCATCCTCCTTGATCTTAGGCTGATCATATCCTGAGACAAGTGCATACCGTAATAAGAGATAAAACCTTTATCCAGTTTGGATGAGGTAGGAGGAACCAAAGAAAGAGAATTGTACCTGCAAACAAACAATATATACATAAAGAATAAAGAATATGGATCCTTGGTAATGGTTCATGCTCATATGGTCGAGGTATACGTTGTAGTCAGCAAGCTGCAATGATCTATGATTGCATTTGGCATAAGATCATGTAGCTTGGTGAACTTCCCATGTAGACACCATTAGTACATGCCCCAGTACTTCATCAGAAGTAATGCGCAAACGATACAAAACAATGCTGAAAGATCCCGATACAAATAAACAAATGATTGTACTCATAAATCAACCAAGTATTTGATAGCTCAACATAATTTTCTTGTCAAAGAAAACATCACTTTTGTCTTTGTTTTGGTAAGGAAGGATGCATCCTTGTTTAAAGACAGTTTCCGATTTGTTGGATGTTGATTGTGTGGTCGATTAGTAAATGGTCATCGTGTGAGTATTATGTCAATGTTTGTTTTGTATCTACGCAGATGAGTATGTACAAGGTGTTGCCATGTTTTTGTGTGATTTTTGATGTTTTCTAATGTTTTTGGATTTTGTTGATTTTGAATGTTTTTGATATTTTTGTTGAGACATTTTTTAATGTTTTTGGATTTTTGCAAGATATATATATTTTTTTAAATGTTTTTGGATTTTTGACGATTGCTTTGAATGAAGAACTTAATGAATCATAAGACAATGTAGAATCCACTTCCATCAATAGGTTAAAGGCATTGCCCCAGTTTTAGACATGACTATGAAAAAGCGGGATGCAAGATGTATGGAGTACTATCATAATTGCAGAGGAATAACAAGCCATGGTGTTGGATGGATGGATGTATGTATGAAGTAGATATGATCACAACAAGTCTGAAAGACAATGGAGCCATAGCCTTTATGAGTGGTGCCTGTTTGCCAGGTTTTCACCATCGTACTTACCCAAGGTGCCACCGGAGTGGTTGTTCACCATTTGGATGCATGATTTTTCTTTACTTTTTTGAATGTTTTTGTATTTTCTTCAGAATATTTTTTTTGAAATGTTTTTGGTATTTTTTGGTATGTAGGGGAGCCTAATGCTCTATACACCTTAGGTATAAAACCATTTGAGGTGCATGCTATTGATTGGATCTGCAAGCGGTTCTCCTTCGGATGTAGCCAACTGATATGGCCCGGACCCGAATACAGCAGTGACAACATATGGGCCCAGCCAGTTTGATTCAAAACTTGCCTTGATGTTCTTTGTTTGGTTGGTTGTGAGGATTCTCTCGTAGAACAAGATCACCTATCTCAAATGTATGAGGTCTAACTCGATGATTGTAGCTTCTGCTCATGCGCTGCTGATAGGCTTTGAGATGGTTGTATGCAGCTTGTCGCTTCTCATCAAGTAATTCTAATTCTTGAAGACGGGATACTTGGTATGCTTCATCGTCAATGAGATTGTGCAAGGAAACCCGTAATGATGGTATCTCAACCTCAATAGGCAAGATAGCTTCTACACCATAGACCAATGAATAAGGAGTTGCACCTGTAGGGGTTCGAATGCTAGTTCAATATGCCCATAGTGCTGGATTCAATTGAACATGCCAATCACGACCGGCATCATTGACTGTCTTCTTGAGGATCCTCAATATGTTTTTATTGGATGCTTTGACCTGACCATTGCCTTGTGGGTAGTAGGGAGTGGAAAAGCAGTGTTGGATATGAAATTTCTCACAGAGTTCATGGACATCTTGATTTTTGAAAGGAAGACCGTTATCTGTGACGATGGACATGGGCACACCATACCGGCAAATGATGTACTTGAGGATGAATGAGGTGATCTACTTGTCGGTGACTTGGGTAAGTGGAACAACCTCGATCCACTTTGTGAAATATTCAGTGGTGGTAATAATAAATTTATGGCCGTTGGATGAAGATGGATGAATCTTACCCACAAGATCAAGGCCCCATTGACAAAAAGGCCATGGTATTGTGATTGGTTGTAGTTCTTGGGCTGGTGCATGTATCAGGTCGCCGTGAACTTGATATTTCTTGCATTTCCTGACAAAGTAGTAGGAATCCTTTTCCATAGATGGCTAATAGTATCTAGCTCGCATGATCTTCTTGGCTAGTGATGGACCACTTGAGTGAGTCCTGCAAATTCCTTCATGTACCTTTTCCAAAACCTTTGTTATCTCACCTTGTTCCAGACATCGAAGGAGAGTACCATCAAGACTACGTTGGTATAGGGTTTCGGCAATAATGGTATATCGAGCAGTTTGGCGAACAAAGGTTTTACGTTGGTTATTTGATTGGTTGGGAGGAAGGGTGTGATCGCGGAGTTAGGTGTAGAACTCACCATATCATGGGGATTTAGAACCGACAAGGCAACATATCATCTCGAATTTAGGGATATCGTAAGCGGGGATCCAAAGCTATTCTACCAAGAACTCGTAGCGTGTTGAATTTTGTGGAAGATCTAGGAAAGATGTGATGGTAGCCATAGCGTCAGCAGCTCAATTCTGATCTCTTGGTATCTGCTCAAAAGTGATAGTAATAAATGATGTCTTTAGAGTGTCCACCATTTGCTTATATGGCATGAGTTTATCATCCTTGGTCTGATATTCATCAGTTGCTTGTCGAATGACCAGTTGTGAGTCGCCATATACTTGCAGTTCTTGTAATTTCCATTGTACTGCTAGCCTGAGTCCTGTGATCAAGGCCTCATATTTTGCTATGTTGTTTGTGCATGGAAATGTGAGCCTATAAGACTTCGGGATGCTGTCACCTTGAGGTGTAATAAATAGAATGCCTGCCCCCGAGCCATGCCTAGTGTATGAACCATCAAAATATAATTTCTATGGTTGTGCTGTTGTGATCATGAATATCTCTTCATCTAGAAAATTGGAAATGATAGGATGATCGCCTATGAGTGGTGCATCGGCCAATTGATCTGCAATAACTTGACCTTTGATAGCTTTACGATCTACATACTCAATGTCAAATTCACTTAGAATCATTACCCATTTGGCCAAGTGACCTGTCAGTGCTGCTTTGCTGAGTAAATACTTGAGTGGATCAATCTTTGTAATGAGTTGCACTTTATGTGTTAACAGAGAGTGCCTCAGTTTAGTAGCTTCCAAGATTACTGCTAGGCAAGCTTTCTCAATAGGTGTGTAATTGAGTTCATAGCCCACCAGTGTGCAAGAGATGTAGTAAATAGCACACTCTTTCCTTTTTGTATTATGTTGTGCCAGTAGTACACCCAATGCTGTACTTGTTGTTGAGATATAGAATAACAACGGTCTACTTGGATCTGGTGGGATCAGCAATGGTGGATTCATGAGATAGTCTTTAAGCGTCTAAAATGCTTGCTGGCATCGGGCATCCCACTGAAAGCGGATATTCTTGTGTAGCAGGTGTGTGAATGGGTGACACTTATCAGCTAATTGTGCAATGAATCTTCAGATGGATTGAAGTCGCCCTTGTAATGTCCTTAGCTGACTGATATTCTTTGGAGGTGGCATGTCCATGATTGCCTTAACCTTTGCTGGATCGACCTCAATGCCTTTGCTTGAGACAATGTATCGTAGAAGTTTCCCGGAGGTTACTCCAAAGACACATTTCTTTAGGTTGAGTCGAACATTGTATTGTTCCAGTCTATCAAAGATTTTATCTAAGATGTGGAGATGCCCTTCTCTGGTGAGTGATTTTGCTAGTAAGTCATCAACATAATCTTCCATCATAGTATGCATCATGTCATGGAAGATGGTGGTCATTTCTCTTTGATAGGTTGCTCCTACACTCTTTAGACCAAAGGGCATTACATTCCAGCAATATGTGCCCCATGGATAGGTGAAGGCTATCTTATGTTGGTCCTCTGGTGCGGTCTTTATTTGATTGTATCCTGAAAAGCCATCCATGAGTGAAAGCATGGCATGTCCTGCTGTCAGATCCACTATGATGTCGATATTTGGTAGGGGGAAGTCATCCTTAGGACATGCCTTATTCAAATCTCTGAAGTCAGTACAAATGAGGATGCCCCCTTTTGGTTTTCCGATAGGCACAATGTTGGAGATCCATTCTGCATAAACAATTGGCCTAATGAAACCAACATCTAGGAGTTTCTTGAGTTCTGTTTCGACTAGCATTGCAATCTGGGGATGCATCTTATGAAGCTTCTGCTTGACAAGTTTGGCTCCTTCTGTTACGGTGAGGTGATGCATGACTAAATCAGGATCAAGCCCAGGCATGTCTGCATATGACCATGCAAAGTTGATCTGACGCTATTGAAAGAACTCTATAAATTTAGGCTATTCCTCTGGAATGAGAAGAGATGCCAAATGTATGAGATGAGGATTTTCAAGAGTCCCCACATTGTATTCTTTGGTTTCCTCGATGAGAATCGTTGATCGTTCCTGTTGTATACTAGCAGGGAGGATGTCAAACCCTTCATCCTCAGGTGCCTCAGAGAGGTTTTCACCATTGGATACGCTCTTTCTTTTTACTTTTGTCGGATCAAATAGTGCCACAGTGTGGTTTTCATTGGAAGATCCATGTTTTATTGTTATATTTTTGCAGCTGAAAAGTTTGGCATCCGCCCCGAAGTATGCTGTGCTATTAAGTTCAATGGCGAATCTAGCTTTGTGATCCTCGCTTGGTAGGTTATCCCTTAATTCCAAAAATTCAATGATGGCCTCATTGTTTTGGAAGAAGTCAAGGCATGGGGAATTTGGTTGGTTCCATTCGATGAGTTCAGGGTGGATAATGGGCATTACTTCATCGATTAGGTTAAGTGCATTAGATGTATCAGTGAGGGTTAAGACATTATGGTGAAGGTCGTTAATGGTACTCTCCCTGTCAGAATCAGGTGTAGGATGAGACGTAGGGTCTGTGGAAGATGTTTCCAGTTTAGGAACCCAAGTGGTCTTTATCTGTGCTTCTCCATAAACAGGGATGTCTTTGCATGGTGGAGGTGGTGATGTGTCTTCTTCATCTGAAGTGTTCAGCTGTACAGAATCAAATTCCCACTCATGTGAGTCAGTCTCTGAGTCACTTTCCAGCATCCGATTGCTATACCATACTGGGATGTCTTTTGAGTTAAACACTGCAGGTGTGATTGGTTGATGTACCTTTGTAGTGATCGGTGTTGCAGGAAGATTGATGGGGATCAAGGAATCTAGTACAAGGAGTATCGGTAATATTGACTCAGTTGCTTCTGCTAGAACTACTGGTGCTATAGATGCTGCTGCGGGTTCTGACACAGTTGCTGCTACTAATGGTACTATTTATGGGATTACTGGTTCACTTGGTGGGATGATTGGTATTGGTGATAGTTGTGTTGGGGTTTTGAGCCTCGATGGGGTAGTTGGGATGGTGCTTGATGGTGCCTTGATTATAAAAGGTGTCCTCTTTGCAGTAGGTGGACAAAATGGTTTGTTGGGTTTTCCTTTGAATCTGAGCTTAGGAAAGATCTCTTTTTCAAAGCCTAGGCCTGTGTTACCTTTGGGCTTTAATTCCAGTAGTAGAGGTTCATGTTGTCCTTGTTTACAATATCCTAAAGCACTCTAACCATCATACCCCATTCTTTGCATAATGAGGAGGCCTTTGCCATACTGATCCATTGGAAGTTTAACTTGTGGTAGATCAGTGGTGATGGGATCTTTATAGATCCATTCCGCCAAGTCCTCATCTTGGGTTTCTTCTTCTTGACTCTTTCCAAGGATGAAAGGCATCAAAGCACATGCTGGCGTGACTATGGGTTGTTGGAGTAACTGTTGTGGTTTACCATGTGTTCAAGGAGAAGTGGGCATTTGTCCCACACAAAAGAGTTGACTCAAGTTGTATTCCCCAGGACCTTCCTCTGCGATCTTCATCTTAAGCTTTTCTTACTTGGGTATAGTGGTGTTTGAATGGGCAAGAGAGGCAGGACTTATATATGATGTGGAGGAAATGGCTTCTCTATTATTGGGAATGGTAATTTTTGGTTGATGGCTAATATTATGGCAATATGCAAAGGGATTTGCATCACCCAAGATTGTGGTCTCTACACCATTATGTGGGAACTTGATACATTGATGGTAGGTAGATGGAACGGCTTACATGGCATGTATCCAAGGTCTTCCTAACAATAGATTGTAGGGCAGAGGGAGGTCCAAAACTTGAAAAATGATGTGTTTTACCATGGGGCCCACTCGGATTGGTAGTACCACAGCTCCTTTCAATGAACGCTCTGCATCGTCATAGGCTTTGATTGTGATCTTCTTACGAGGATCCACTGATTCTACCACATAGCCCAAATGCTGTGACCAACTGTAGTGTACAAATGTTCAGGTCTGCTCCATTATCAATCAAGACTCGCTTGATCCTGTGTTGGTTGATAAAGCCTTCAATGTGTAGCAAAGCGTTATGAGGTTGCTGGAAGGAAGAGTTGTCACTTTCAGAAAAAGTGAGATAAGGTGATGACTTGAGACTTCCAACCATGGCTTGAAATTGGTCCGTATTTAGATTTGTAGGGACTGATGCCTCTTGGAGTGCTTGATCCAAGATAGTTTTATGAGAGGGCGATAGGCGCAAAAGCTCTAAAATGGATATAAGCATAGGGGTTTTGTCTAATTGTTCCACAAGATTGTACTGCTTTGGGATGGAGGTGGTGCCTTGTGGAGCTGCCTTGATGGTAACTTTGCCGCGACGCATAACAACATTGCAATTTGAGTTGGGATTTTTGAAGGTTATGGTTGCAACTTGTTCATTGGCATAATACAGATGATTTATAGTGTAATTATACACAGCCTGCGTATAATCAGTGGTATCAGTGCCTTGCCTAGAAGTGGAAGGACCCCTTTGATCTTGTGATGGAAGTGGATTTTTGAACATCAGATGATCATTATTTGTTGTTTTTGGGTCATGTCCTTCAATTTCAATTTCTTCTCGATCAATAAGATCCTGAATGAGATCTTTCAATCGGTGACAATTACTTGTCTTGTGCCCTCTTCCTTGATGGAATTCACAGTGTTCAGTATCTCTCCACCATGCCGGTTTGACCTGAGGCTCATAGTTTGATAGTTTAGGTAGAGTGACCAAATTTTGAGAAATGAGTTGTCGCAATACTGTTTCAATGGGTTCCCCTAAGGGAGTGTATGTGCATTTCTGTTTTTGCTGACGAGGTCTACGTTCATCGTGAGATGTGATGCAACCTTGATTGGAAGGAACATTTGTGTTATTCTGAGGTGGAGGATTTTGTCCTGCAAACCAAACCATAGGTTGTGCATTTTGGATAGTTCGGGCATCCACAACCCCATCGTTGACGATATTCTTGTTTTTATTTCAGAAGCTCGATTTATCACTATTGAAGCATGGGCGAGGACCATCCTTTGGTTCATTATAGATTTTGATGAGTCCTTTCTTGATGAGTGCCCATTCACATTTTAAACCCTTGGTGATCATATCATTAAAAGAGTTTGTGTCTTTGACATCTAGGTGAAATTCCATTTCTTCGTTTAAGTTGGAAATGAATATTTCCACTAGTTCTTGTTCAGGTAACTGAAGAGAACGTCTGCTAGACATTTGGCACCATCATTGCAGGAATACTGAGAATAGTTCACCTAGTTTTTGTTTGGTGTTGCACAGATCAGCCATGGTGATGTCGCATTCAATGTTATGAGAATAATGTGCTAGGAACTTCTGGATGAGTTCCTCAAATGTTCTAATGCCACCTGGTAAGCGAGAAAACCATGATGTGGTTGTTCCTCCCAAGCTTTGGGGAAAACGGTGCATTAGGTAGGTGTCTTCATATGCTACTTCAAGACAAGTGGAATGAAATTCTCTGACATGATCATGGGGATCCCCCTTTCCTCTATATTTTTCAAATTTGGGTGTTTCAAATCCTCGTGGAAATGGTGGCATGTAAAGATTCCTATCAAAAGGATAGGGACAGATGTCATTGAGTGAGAATTGGTTAGTCTTGACACCACTATGAAGCTGTTGGGCGAGATTCTCGACTTGTTGCTGCAACATCTCCATTTCATTTGGAGGAGGAGGTGGTGGGTTACCTCGAGGAATGTTATATCTGATGCGATCTCTACCTCTTTCCTCTTCATGGCAACTTTGTCTTTCTGATGCTTGTCTTAATTGGGTAAAATCAAAGTCAGAGGGGAGTTTTGCTCCTTCTTGAGCGAGTTTTAAGAAGTGAGCACCCGCATTGCTCCTGAGTATTTCGTCAAACAATTTGTTAAAGAGAGGGTTATGTTGAGCCCTTTCTATCGTTGCAGGAGTGGGAGTACTTGGGTTTTCGTCATCTGCATTTCCTCCAAGTGCTTCTTGAAATTCATTGAGATTTTCCTCTTCTTCTTCTTCCATTTCTATTTCTCGTTGCCTTGACCGTGATCGGGTTTGAGCCATTTTGTTTATAAGTCTTTGTTGAAGTTGTGTGAAAATGATGATGAGTTTTTGATGAAATGAGAGATTGATGGTTGGTGAATTGTGTTGTACTTGGATCTCTAGCACCTTTAAGGTGGATGTAACCGAAATTCCTTCTTTGAATTGCTTGTTTGTTTGATAAGTTTTGATGTGATAAGGTGTAGAGAAATCTGAGATGTGTTATAGATTTAACTACCTAGTAATGAGAGGATTCACTCATGAACTAGTTTTAACCTAAGTAGATGTGTCTCTTAGGATGAGCTTATCCTAGATGTAGAAACAATCTAAAAAGTGATGTGATGTGTTTGATTTCAAGCAATATCTAAAAGAGAACTTGGGACAAGAACCTCTTAATGTTTTGAGAGTTGGGACGGATTGATGATGAAGTGATGATGTATGAGTGAGATGATGGATGAAAATGTTTTCAACTTCAATAAAAACTTTGTGTTACAAATGGGACAAACTCTATCTCTTCCCTTTCGGGTGTTGGTGGTATTTCTCGAGCTGTGTTGTATGTGATATAGATGTTTGGGAAGAAGTTGGGATTAATCTTTCCTCCTTGGTTTTTGTGATAACTCAGAGCTCTATATTGCATAAAAGCTCTGCGGTTCAATGTCTTTGAATCAAATTTGTTTGTTTTGCCTTGAAGGTAGAGACGCATGCGATGCCGAAAGACTCTATGTGAGACAAAGATTTGTCTATTTATATAGAAGAACTTCCTTCTTTTGATCAAAGCCTTTGAGCTTAATGGTCTTCTTTTCAAGTTGATATTCTGATGATGCTTCTTCTTTCGCAAGATGTGAAGAATGGTCATAAAATTTTGACTCTTTTTTGTTTTGCACTTTGTTTTTGGTATTTTTGTTTGTTTTTGAGAAATGTTGGATGAATACTTTGTTTTTGGGATTGATTTTCTGATTTTTCTTTGACAAGAAAACAAAGCAAGCACACAAACACAAGAATGTTGCCTCCAAAGGCACAAATGAGTATGGGTCTAGATCAACCCAATCCTTGGACTTGTATATAACCCTTCCTTTAGATGTATTTTAAGGTGTATTTCCAAAGCCTGAAGTCGGCTCAATTTGTACTTGGTCTTTAAAATGAACACACTTCAAACACTTTTTATCCCTAAGGTCAAATGGCCAGTTGTGATAAATTTAGCCCACATCTTGATATTTCTTCGACTTTGGTACTACATACCTTATGAATCCTATCGTGGCAGGTAAGGATGTGATATACTAAGTCTTGCATAAGCATAACAAATAGATGATCCCTATGATGGGGGAGTCACCACTTTTATCAAGCCACAAGTGACTTTTCAAAAAGCTATGTTTCTACTCAAGGAAATATGTATGGTGAGTATCTTGGGAGCAAAACCATCTATGCTCTTGCACTAAATTATATCTCAAATATCCTCAATCAATAGAATGGGTGGGCTACTACTTAAAGGTGTTTAGTCATGTTCGATGTTTTTGGACATAAGTTCATTCTGCAGTGACTCACTTAAGAGCCTTGTAACTGGTGGTGGGGCCCATTTGTCCTTTCGGCCAGTTATAGTATAGGAACAGCTATACCCAAGGCTACAGCTTTCGCTCTCACCTGATTTCTATAGCAGCTCGAAAGATTTACTGCTCGAGGTCATTCCCAAGAGTATCGATCCCTTGGCAGGCCTCTCTTAAAAACATAAAATTGGAGTGTTACTAACACTTTTCTCTTGCACCTAGGACCACGAAAGCCAAGGGAGAGGATAGTGTGTGTTAGAAGTGGGACCACTCGACCAACTCTTTTGCACAAGTGTGCCAAACACAAAATACACTTGTTCTTTTTAATCTGTCATTGCAATGTGATCTAACTATTTGGAGCTGTTGCTCCAATAGTCATGGTGTTCTTTTTAACTTCAAAGGCAAAATATTTTGTAAACTAGGAACTTTGAAATCCTAGTCATCTGAATTGAAAACACGTCTTGCTTGAAGTAAAATTGTTTTTGAGCTTGAAGGAAAAATGGCTTGTTCTTTTTAGATCACCCAAAACAAAGTGTTGATTGTAAATTTCTTTTAAGTTGATGCAAGAAAATAAATTTTGTTTTGTTGATTTTAAGCACCAAAATGAAGTTTGTTTCCTAACTTGCAAGAAATAAAGTTGTTTTGTATAAGTTTGTGGTTCTTTTTACCTTGTGTAGCGTCCTAAAATTGCGACACTTGCAATTTCGACTGCATTTCGGTCTTCACGATGGCGACGCAACACGCAACCTGAATGGAGACCCCAAAACTTGCTCACGACACTGAAAACTGCATTTTTCAAGCACCTTGGCCTGAACCTCCTTGCACCCCACTGTCCCGGAGGTGGGACCAGAGCGCCCAGCGCCCTGGTCCTTCAAGACCAGGGTGCCCAGCGCCCTGGTCCTCCAGGACCATGGTGCCCAGCGCCCTGGTCCCTGGGTCCTATTTTGGGGCCGGTTTCCTAAGTGATATCGGGTCTTTTTTATTGCAATTTGGAAATATACTTCCCTGGTCGGCCTAAGGTCGGGAAAATCAGTCTATCAGCCCTAATTGACAAGTATATAAACTACATTTTTCTCTCTCATTTGGGGAGAACACATACATGACGGAAAAAACGTGGAAACTATACTCAAGCATTCAAGCATTCCTTCAAGCAATTGATCATTTCAAGTCTCCATTCAAGGCTAAGTGTTGCATTCAAGTCAAGGATTCAACCATTGAAGAGGAGATCACTTATTACATGCTACATACTACAACATACAACATCTAAACCTTTGCACATAAGGATACAAACATCCTTAGAACAAGGTATTAGTACTTGTTTTACATTACAGTCATTTACATTTACAGCACTTGCTCATTTCTTGGTTAATTCCAAAACCGGGGTTTGACCTAAAGGCAAACCCCTAATCCCTAACCCCCCAATCGTCTTCTCTTTTCTGTGTGTAGGTTGTAGGTACGCGGCTGAGATTGAAGATCTGGAATCCTTGTGCAGAGACGAACCGATCCCACTTCGTTTCGCGGATTTTTTGGAGGACCGTGGCGCCAGGCACCATCGTCCCAACAACTTTTTCTCAAATTTGCAGGACAGCGTCGTATCGACATTTTACTGCTAATTCCAGGTCCGCAGCTTCATCCTATAACCTGAACTCAGTTTATAAGTGAATCTTTATGACTTTCTATGCATTCTTAGCTTAATTTCCTTAATCAACATTCTTTACAAAAGAGGGTAGCTTTGCTTTCCAAACCCTTGAAATTCATTTAGCATCCAACCTTACATTGTGTGGGATTGGATCTTATGAGTTTCAACCCCTCTTTTGAATGTAAAGTCTTCCCCCTAAGTGAAAACCCATTGAATCCTAGCGAACCTCCCTTCTCTCTCCTCGGAGTTAGAAGAGGGGAGACCAACTAGGGTTCGACCGCGATTTTCCGCTTTACACCTTGGAACAATGAAATTCTTTTTAAGAGCCCCAAACAAATGTGTGATTCTTTTTTAAAAGCCCAAATTTGAAATGTGAAGTTAATTTTAAACCAAAATAAAAAGTGAATTCATTTTTAAAACCAACTTCAAAAACAAGTTAGTAAAAAATATAAATCTACTTTTTAATCTAATTTAAATCTACACAAAATAGAAAAATAGTTAGTAAAATCCACCTATTTGGTGGGCTTCTACAAGCCTAATTTTTATTTTTATTTTTTGGTTTTTTTTTTTTTTGTTACAAGGTGATTTGTACAACGTTCTGTTACAATAGTGCTAGTCTGCGTTTGAACAGAGGCACTATTTAACACAAATGCACTAAAAGAAAGGGAAAGACAAGAGAAGGCAAAAGCACTGAAACAGGGTGAATAGGACTAAAATAATGTCAAACACGCCAAAACAGTGTCAAAAACGCAACCTGTGTGACATTTTCAACATTCAAACATGTTATTGGTTAAAAAAAAAAGTTGATCTTTTTGGTGTTTGGATTCACGTCGGGTTCACCAAATGATGCTCTGCAAAAAGGATTAGAAAATCTGTTTGATGGCAACACACACAAGAGCACAAGAAACAAACGTTAGTGTTAGCAACAAAAGATTATCCTAAACAGGCATATCAAGAGAGATATTAAGCATGAAATACAAAGCATATAAACATAGAATAAAATAGCTAATCAAGATGCTCATAGTTGCTCCTCCCTTGTTCCTCTCCTCTCCAAGTCCCAAATGAGTGTAGCTCTCAGCTTTTAGCACTAGCCATGGATGCCATATGGAGATTCAAGATGGTTGAATATGATAAGCAAATGCTATGCAAGTGTAGATAGTGATGCTATGAGAAAGCTCTATGCTAATGCTAGTATAACAACAATACTCTAATGCTTCCTCTTTTTTGCTTGAGGAGAAGGGTTCTATTTATAGAAGAAGTGGGGAAATGAAGGGTTAAGATTGAGTAATCTTAACAAGGGTTAGGATTGAAAGATATTCAATCCATGTGAGACTTTCAACCCAATCCCATGTTGACAAGTGTCACCATGAGGAGGCTTGAGAGGAGAGATAAGGAACATTAAATGCTTGAGGGGACATGATGGTTACCCTAGTCAAAGAAATAAATGCTTTGAAGACACACATGGGTTACATGAGGGTTAAGTTAGGGGTCAAAGTCCTTAACCATGGGTGCAAGTGGAATTAACCATTAATGGTCATGTAAGAGCCATAAGTGGTTTGGAAGACTTTAGAGGTTAATTTGTTGAACACACAAAGCATTAATTGATTTTCAAAGACTTTGGAGTCTTTGAGAAGTGACTCCAATTTGCTTAGGAATGTGACAATATTTAGGGGATGGATTAGGTTAATTAGGAAGGGTTTAGAAGAATCTAGAAGGGGTTTAGGCATGCAAGTGGATTTTGTAGGAAAATGCAAGTGGGAGAAATTTTGGTATTTTCAATTAAAATAAAATCATTTATTTCAATTAAATGGTGTAATTTGCATTTGGGTAAATATTCAAATAAATATTAATTTATTTAAATGAGAAAAAGGAAGATAAAGCATTAAAATGCTTGAAGACTTTGAAGGAAACCATTAAAGGCTTGAAGACTTTAAGGGAAGTAATTAAAGTCTTAAGAAGACTTTAAGGAAAGCCATTAAGTTTGAAGACTTTAAAGCCATCAAGTTTGAAGACTTTAAGGGAAACCATTAAAGGCTTAAGAAGACTATAGAAGGAAGCCATCAAGTTTGAAGACTTTAAGGGAAACCATTAAAGGTTTCAAGTGGGTGAGGATAAATATGATTTTAAATAAATAATTTATTTAAAATAGTTGTGCAACTTGCTTTTGTAGGAAAATACAAGTGAGTGGAGGATAAGGGTGATTTAAATAAATAATTTATTTAAAATAATTGTGCAACTTGCTTTTGTAGGAAAATACAAGTGGGTGGAGGATAAAGGTGATTTAAATAAATGTTAATTTATTTAAATGTGAGAGGTGGGATTTTGGGGGATTTAAATAAATATTAATTTATTTAAATGTGAGAGAATATTTAATTAAACAAATATGATTTATTTATTTAATTAATGGTCTGAATTTGGTTAAGTGAATTAAATCAAATAAATTGAATAATTTATTTAATTAATAGGAGAAGAGGGTTAAGATGAATTAATTAAATATTAATTTAATTAATTATTGATTGATGGTTAAATAATCAAATAAATACTAAATATTTATTTAATTAAGTGGACAGATTTATGTGACTACATGAATCTTTGCTTACAGGCATCAAAATGGCTATAAAATGGAACATTACACAACTTCAAGTCTTTCGAGACTCTCATCTCGTCATCAATCAAATTAAAGACTATTATCAAACAAAGGATGAAAAGTTAATGCCTTATACAAAGATGGTTGATGATATAAAAAAATGCTTTGTAGAAATAACTTTTTAGAAGATTCCAAGGAATGACAACAAAGCAGCAAATTCCATGGCTACACTTGCTTCTCTCCTTCAGAGACAGGAAAATCAAGAGTGTTATGAATTCTTGGTGGAAGAGTTGTTTTACCCTACTCATAATTGTCTCGATTCCCAAACTATATGTCACCTTGTTGGGAATGATTCCTCCCGCTATGCCCAAACTTATACATAGCTGAAAGATAAAATCCTCCCTCTTGACTTATCGAAAAATCAAAAGAGAAACTTTATTCACCAATCCTCCCATTTTACTCTTGTCACAGATACTCTATTTAAATGAGGTCTAGATGGTACTCTTTTAAGATGTCTCAAACAAGAAGAATCTGAGAAGGCCTTACATGAAGTCCTTAACGACATTTATGGCACTAATTCAAGTGGTCTTACCCTTTCGAAAAAACTCATATGCTTGGGCTATTATTGGACAACTATGGAATGAGATTATTTTCAGATAGCTAGAACATGCAAACAATGTCAGATCCATGGGAATTTGATTCATGCACCAACAAAAGAACTTCATGCTTTGGCAACATCTTGGCCTTTCTACCAATGGGGTATTGATCTAGTAGGAAAGATAAATCCTTCTTCATCTAATGGTCACAAATTCATCCTTGTAGCTACAGAATATTTAACAAAATGGATTTAGACAGTACCTCTCACAAATATCATAGGAAAACAAATTGATGCATTTATCTTGAACTACATCCTCTGTTGCTATGGAATGCCTATGACCAATATCATTGATAATGGGCGACCATTCAAGAATTAGGATTTACAAGAGCTATGTGAGAAATTCAAGATCCAACACAAATTTTCCACACCCTACTATCCATAAGTAAATGGGCAAGCAGAAGCATCAAATAAAACTATTTTGAAAATCCTAAAAAAGACAATGAATGATGTTGGTACAAATTGACATTTTCAATTGAACCCTACTCTATGGGCCTACTGTACTAGTATCCATACACCAACACGTACCACACCTTTCTCTCTTGTTTATGGATCAAAAGCAATACTGCCAATAGAAGTAGAGATACCCTCTCTACAATTATCATTAAAAGGTTTTATCCTAGATGAAGAACAATGAGTATCTAGATTGCAAGAGTTAGAATTGATCCATGAATGAAGACAAAATACCTTTGATTATTTAAAGGTATATCAGCAAAGAATGTGCCGAAGTTATAATCATAGGGTCAAACCATGAGTTTTTCAAGTTAGGGAACTAGTACTCAAGTAAAATCCACACAACCAGGCAGATCGAGGAAAGAAAGGAAAGTTTGAACCAAAATGGTTAGGTCTGTTTGTGGTCACAATAGTATTTGAGTTAGGAGCATATCAGCTATCAACACAGGACTGGGATTAGCTTGAGGAACCTTGAAAAAGTAGAAAATAAAAATAAAAATGAAAAAGTAGAAAATCCTAAAACGGTGAAAAAGTGAAAAAAAAAAAAGTGAAAAAGCAAAAAATCCAAAAACAGTGAAAAAAAAAGTGAAAAAGCAGAAAATCCAAAAAAAATCAAATAAGAGAAAAAGTGCAAAAAAATCAGATGGTGAAAAACCTAGCAAACAGACACTATATGTCCACTAGCTCTTCCATCTATTAGTTCATGCATCCTTCTGCTTGCATTCATTAAGCATTGTTCATATCCATAGTAAAGCCTTGTACATACACAGGCATCCGGGTGGCTCCTCGCCATGGTTTGGATCATTGGTTATATCATAATGAATTTGTTTCTAAGATTGGGGCAAAATCCTGCACCTAGCTAGGGGAAATTTCTTTTTATTATTTTGAGTTTAATCAAACAAGAAGAACAACAGTTAGACAACCCTTATCAAGCAAAAACTGAGACACATCCAGTGTTGAACACGAGATCAAATTATCAACCATCAAACTATCACAAAGTTAGTCTAAGAACATCACACACTTTTCAATGGATGACATCATTTGGATAATGATTTTAACATGATTGTTCAACTTTTTAATCTTGATTTTCGCTATCATGATTTCTGAGTAACTCTAGGATGTCTCTGACTAGAGGAACAAGGAAGGAACATGATATTTTTCTTGTTTGTTGTCTATAAATTAATCATTAATATGTGTAGATTTATCTCGGGACATGATCATTGGTCATCTAGGTCTAATTTCTTCTTCTTACTGGGGGTGGGAGAAAACTCCTTGGTCGGTTTCCTTTTCTCAGTAGGTTTCCTCTCCTTCAAAATTTTCTTCTATGCTACTAGAGGAATGACTTTGTTTTTGTGCAGCTTCCCTTCCTTGGGCTTTTTTCTTGTAATCCTCATGTAGATCTTAGGAATCTTTGGGGTTTCTTCCCCAGTCTCAAAGCCAAATTCAACAAGGGCAATAAAGGTCTCTAGTTTCTTCCTCTTCGATATACCTTTTTCGGCTCCAACTTACAGAAAAGATTGTAAAGCTGTTGGAGGAGATGGCTCTACCAAACCAATGATTTGTTTGATCTTAGAGGACATTTGTTGGAGAACCTATCCAACCTTCTTTATTTGTCCTTCCCTTTTCTTCTTACTAAAACCTATCTTTACTTCGGATTCCTTCTGCTTTGTAGTACCAAAATTTTTCTCTTTCTCATCAACCAAGGCATCTATAAGAATCTTGGCATAGAGATCCAAGATCTATGCATCAACCTCATAGCCCATTTTAGTAACTCAAATAGTTCTAGGTTGCACTGCCTCCATTAAAGTTTCATTCTTTTTCACCATGAAGCATATGTCAGTAGAGTGTTTGTCAAATATATGCTTAAGTATCCTTTCCCTCTTCTTCATTGCTTTCTAAAATGCTTTGAAATAACCCCACATAATGGAGTCTCTGTCCTGTCCCAAATTCCTCAAGACATCCTTAATCTATTTTCCTACCAGTACATCAAAGGCCCATTACCTCTTACTGGATCCCAGTATCTCATTCAAAAAGAAAAGCATTAAAAAGACAATTGATGAGATTCCCATACTAGAATGTACCTTTCACTTTTCCCTTAATCTTTCCCAAATTTGAAATCAACTCATCACACATCCACTGAGAAAGATCATATTTAACATTTTCCTTTACCATCTTGTGTGTAAAGTAGATACAAGAACTAGAAATAGAGTTCAACCAGTTTGATTGAGTTACCTTGTATCCAATTACCATTCTTGCAAATTGAACATCTTTATCCCTGATGGTACTAATCCACATCGACTGGTTGTCAAAGGTGGCACCGATTAGCTTGTTCACCTCATTATTTAGAATCTTCCTCTTGCCTGGTGTCTATCTGACCTAAGGTAAACTAGTGATAGCATGAATCACCTCCTTGGTGATTTTGTAGGGCTGGTTAATCCATATGAGCTCACCATGGACTCATCTCAACACATATTGAATCATCTCATCCTCTAACTCATGTATCTCCAAATTATCAGTGAAACCCCGATCCTTCAAAATTTGAAATTTTGGTTTGATCAATCCATCCTTTTTCAAAAAAGTGGACAAGTAAATTGACTTAATCTTTGATGATCCTAGATCCTCTAGAGTGCATTGAATATATGCTCTCACATCTTCCACATAAAGAACTCCATTAGAAACCCTATAAAATGCATCGATTGAGTCATCGCCCTTTGCAATTTGAGGGCATTTCTTAAATTCTGGACGTGGATGATCCTTAATGTCCACCACAATAGGGGTAGCCACATCTCTCAGAGTGGGAGTAGATCCAAAAGCCATTACAATTCAAAAAAGTAGCATGAAAAAGAGAGAAAATACCTCTCAACCTAAGCTAGTAAAATCCTTTGAAAATCTGCTCTAAAAATACTAAAAAATGCTCTAAATCGCCTTAAACTCTCTCTGAGTGTTGTGAGATCAGAAATGAAGAAAATTATCCTTTTTATCCCATGATACCCTAATTCCTTATTGATATTAATGCATCTCAACATATGATATCAGATACAAAATCCATTATCTCAGCGCCGGTTATCCTCCAAGCTAATTTCACCAAGATCTAAAACAAGCTTTCAGACCACTACCGGGGGTAATGTCAAATCTATCATTCATTTCCCTCCCCCTAAGGATAATCCCCTAGTTACCAGATGTGTTTCCTATCAGTGCAGGAACATTTTGTCTATTGGTTGAGTAACTGGTGAATTTGCCTCTATCGGTTGATCATCAGATTTTCCAACCCACAGTTTAGAATGAGCTTTCTAGATTTCATCAACCTTTTTCTTTCCCTTCTCATTAGATGTGTCATTCCCTTCTAGTGTATTCTTTCTTCTACAATATTTAGCAATGTGTCCTATTTTATTGTATGCATAGCAAGTAACATTGTTCTTTTGAATTGCCTTGTTGAGTCCTTGATCGTTCTTTGACCTACATTGATTAGCCATATGTCGAAACTTTCCACATGCATGACATCTCACATTCATTCTACAATATTTTGTCCTATGACCATACCTATTATATTTTGAACACTGACTAGGAACTGCATTATGATTCTGATTTTCTCTATTCCTACATTGACTTTCTCTATGACCAAACTTATTACAAACAAAGCATCTACCATTAAATTTGTGCGCATTGAGTTTTCTGATAGATTCCCCTAATTTGTAGTACCAGAGCTTTCTCCATGGTCAAATCCAAGACATCTAGTGTCTCCAGTGTCTCTTTGATCCTTCAGTAATTCATCAAGCCTTGCATAACTAACCCTAAAATTTTCTTTGTATTCATTTGTAGCATCCATATCACTTCTTAGGACTGTCACCATTATTTCTAGCTCTTGCTTATTGTTTTGTGATTGGACCAACTCAGTTCTCAACACATCATTTTCATGTGCTAGCCTAATGCATTCCTTAGATCTATCTTCTAGAGATATAGCAATATTTTCTTCATTCTTCTTTCGGTCTTCAATTTCCTTGGATATCCTCATGGTCATGGCTTGCATCTCGTTCTTCATGACATTATTCTCTTGACTCATCTTCTGACATAATTCCTTAAGGGAATTCTTCTCTTCATCATCCATATTTTATAAAATTTCCTTTCTTTTAGCTTGAGCAGATGATAACCTCCCCTGTAGGGTAAGGATGAATTCCTTTGCAAAATTCAACTCATCTTGCAGCTTCAAGTACTTCAACCTTTCAGCATCATAGTCTTCAAGTGATACTTCAGGTTCCTTCTATAGACTCATCTCCATGGATTCCACATACATGATCTTCCTCAAGCTGTTAGACTTATCCCAAGGAACCAATCTCTGATACCAATTGTTGGAATCCAAGAACATTGAGAGGGATGGTGAATCAGTGTTCTACTGGTTATAATATTTTTAATCTTATTAACAAATCCACTTAATAACCAGTATGCATAAAATAAAGTAACAACAAGTAATATTAATGCAACCACATCAATCAATACCATAAAATAGAGATTTATAGATGGAAAGCCTCAAAGAGGAAAAACTAAGGTGGAATTGGAGACCCACAATATCTATCCATTGGCCAACTGAATAAATATTACAAGAGGGGCTTGCACATGCATGAAAGCACACTTCATAGAGCATACTACTCATAAAAAAAGGAGCCTCACTAACTATAGATCCAAAGTACTGGATTACAAACAAAAACCAAATTCAGAATGAGCATTTGCTATGCTAGATGAGTTCCAGTTAAAGTACTATTTGTATCGGTTATACTATAACCTTCCTTATCGATAGATTAGATTTCTTCCCAAACCTCTAGACAAATAATCAAGACCGATTGCAGATCATTACATTTTCATTCTATCAATCAATATCTCACTCATATACCATCACATAACCTATCACATCTCTTATCTGTCATATCCTTAAAATGACCTAACCTGGACTAACTTATATACCCAATTACATGAATAAACACAAATGCCTTATGTCATCTTACAACCATATTACAAATGATAAGACACATGTCAACCCAAATAAAATATAAACATGAAACAATATGATTGTTGCCTCTTCCACTCTTGTCAGATAAATCTCCTATGTTGGCCTTAGAACACTGGTTCCAAGGTTTCTGGTTACATGCCTATCGGTTCCCTGAATGCTGGTGAAGTGAATGCTAGTTACCTTGATTGTCAGATCTCCCATTAAGTGTGTTTCCAACAATGACAACACCTATAACACAGATAAGTATCAATTGCCAATAGCACCAAGGACCATCCACAAATATATGCAAATACTACAACAATACTGTTCCAAGAAACATCTCTCTCAACATGTCTCCACTCCTCTCCCAAGTTCTCTACATCTGATAGAAAATGAGATATAGGAACCTACATGCCATCACCTCAGAAACAAGTGATAACACATGACCACAAACTAATGAGCATTACAACTACACAAAAAACCTCACATCTAATGTTATGTGGATACAAACATCCAAGAAGATCACTAATACCTAAGAGAAACTTAAAACCATAAACATGTAGAATCCCCTTCTACATGCACCTCTAAGTGTCAGTTGTGCCAAGCAATAACTTCTTCACCACCTTAAATAAAAGATACAACAATATTCAAACTTGTTCAACCTCGAGAGATAAAACATAACATATATATCATGTATCTTCATGGATGCAAGCCTCTCAAAGAAGATCAAACTACTGCATTTCCTATTTTAGAAACCATCCCCTATGATAATCATAAATAAAAATATACCCAAGGAAATAACTATGTTGTCCATCTCACATAATGAATCCTCTAGAACCATCTAATCGTAGCACTTGATCCAATCATATGAAAGAAAAATATAAAGAACCTAAGAGAAGAAATGGGTTATACCTCTCAAGTGATAAATTGTTGAGTAGACCAAGAGTGGGGAATGTGAATGCTCCTCCAAGATATCTTGGAAGTGAACATGAATCATCCAATAACAATATCTGTTAGGATTCCCATAGATACTGAGAGGGGGGGTGAATCAATATCTAATTTGTTGATAGATTTTCTTGACTTAAAACATGTAGAACATATTAATACTGCATACCAGTAAACAAGAAATAATGCAATAAACAAAGATAACAGTGACCACATGAAAAACACACCATAACATAGTAGTTTAATGAGGAAACCTGGTGTGGGAAAAACATCAATGGGATTTGTGACCCACAATATTCACTTACTGGCCAATAAGAGAATATTACTACTACATGAGGGGCCTACACATGCAGGAAGGCCAAGTGCCTAGAGTTCATTGCTCAATTACAAAATGGGAAGTCTCACTGATTTACAAAATGGATTATATAAATCCAATCACTGTACTTCTTCAAAATAGCATCTACTATGCCAGATCCAGTACCGGTTTATAGCTTTGCTTCATATATAAACCCTTAACCTATAATTCACATAATAGGTCTGCCTTATGTCGCCTATATATTTTCTTTCTTCTATTACAAAATGTTCTACAATGATCTCTTATATATATGAGTCATTTTATAACTTGCCAAGTCGGCTTACAATGATTTTACAATAATTAACAAAATATATTATAAACAAAATTCCTGTCGACTTCTGTGCCTATATGCTTCCTTTTGCTGTTGGTGGTCTCTGTGTTGGTGTAGAGTCTATCTTTTCCAGTGCCGGTGAATTGTCTTGCTGGTGTCATAGGATTGTAAGGTTGCCATCAATGACAAAACCTTCAATTACCTACAATGTCTCATTGGAGTGTGTATTTGCCAACAATCTCCCCCTTTGGCATTGATGGCAACACTCATGAGAAAAATCCAAAAACTGTCATCCAAAAAGAATCTACTAGTATTGTCTTACCAAAAATTTGTACCAAAAGAATATGTGCTCCCGCTAAGTTGATGAGTCATTTGTTGATTATTTTTCTCATTCCACTACTCCCCCTTTGGCATCAATGAGAAAGGTTGTCAAAGTGTCAATAGAGTGTGGTTTCCTGCTTCATCCTTGTAACTAGTTGGTTACAATCTGAAAAAGATCTGCCAAAACCAAATTCAAGCTCTCAATGAACTTCTTGTTGTCTTTTACTTTGGCCTCTATCCTCAGAACTGTATAGGCGAGGTGTTGCATTTGCTCTGTCGGTGTTTTTTGTCCTGCAACCAAGGCATCAGATATTTCTTTCCTTAAGGAGGCGAGATAGTCGAATTTTGGACTAAGTCTCCATTTAAGATCTTTAGCCTTTCCTTTTATTCTTTCTTTATCTCTTTCCAAATTTAGTAGTTCTTCCTCAAAACCTGTTATTTTCTGCTCAAAAACTGATAATGAATCAGATGAATTGATGAAATTGTCAGCTAGTTGATTTATTTCTTCCTGTATCTTGCTAATTTTCTTGTCTACATCAACTGTCAGAAAGTTAGTTTTACATGTATCCCTGTACAAAGTTTTGAATTCCTTCAATGTGCTACATAGTTCCGGTAGAAGTGTGTCAAATTGCCTTGTACACTTCTTTATTTCATCCTCAAAGAATTTGTGTTTTTCCTTCTCTAATCTCTCCTTGAATGCTTACTCTTTTATTTGTTCAACTGTCATAGTGTTTTCAGTAATATCCTTAGACAAAGTGTCAAGTTGACTCAAAGAATCTTTATTATCTACATTACATTTTGGTGCTATCATTTTCAAAATTGGAATGGTGTCATCTATTGCCTTGTAAGCCTGTGAGCTACAATCTGTTATCTTCTTTATGGAATCCAAAAAAACTTTTGTTACATTAGTTGGTTTGAATTCTGTACTTGAAGGGCCAACACTCTATATTCTGCCGGTGGGAGCAATATCCTTTCTTATGGTGACCTCTCATAGGTCAGTTTGTGTTTCCATTTCTTTAAGCAAAGGATTGTATTGCTCAACTGTTGCTGGTGGCACTGTCTCTGTGTGAACCTATTGCTATGATGGAGCCTATTTCTCTTCTTGTTGCACTGTGTTATCATCTATCAATTTACCTTCTATACCATCAGTTACCGGTTGCTCATTAGACATATCTATCTTCTTGGTTGTATTCTTATCTACCACAATATTGACCTTGTGAGTATCAATGTCCACTGTGTATAATACCTCAGAGTTAGGATTGGTGTCCTCCTTTGATATGTCCATACTCTCACTATCTGGTTGATTATCAGTAGTCACTATCGATGGAGTATTTAGAGGTGGTGGGGATAAGTTATCTTTTATTTTTATGTTAGGTGGTCTACCAACCTTGCCTTTTCCCTTATCCTTATCCTTTTGATATACGTTGATGTGTTTGGGTTTTCTATATTCTTCCTGCTTTTCCTTCTCTAAAAGGAATATGTCCCATGCATTTGTAGTTTCCTCTGCTACCTCATTTACTCTACCAACCATAAGTGCTACATGCCAGTGTGCAATTGAAAACACTGACCGGTTAGCCTTTGAGATCAAATCATCTATCTCTTTTGGTGAGTTGATAGGATAAACATCAAGTAGTTTTTCAATTTTCATTTTCTTATCAAGTTCTACAACAACTTGCCTTCTAGCTTCAAGTCTTTTAAACAGTTCTGCCAGTAATTCATCTACAACTTGCATTAGAAATTTCTTGTAAATGTCCAAGTGTAGAATTACATTGTTTTTAGCTTTCTCCTTGTCATCAAATGATAATGAATCATATAATTTATTGATTTTTTTCAGTTGTCCATCCTCTATTATTTCATCTAGTAGTTTGTCAATTGGAGCAATGTTTTGATGAGTCTTCTTCTTGGGTGTTAACTTCTTCTTCTTTGGAGTTATCTTCTTAGTCGGGGGCCTTACTACCTATTATTTTTGTCTTGTTCTTCTAGGAGAAGGTGTAGATACCGGTGAAGGTTCTCTTTTCCTCACAACTCTTTTAAGTGTAGCTGGCATGTCACTTTCCGAAGAAGTTGCTACTGGTGAAAGGTGAGTTTTTCGCTATAGTGTTTCTAACTCATCTTCAGTGATACAGGTTTGTTTAAGTACATCTTCTTTGATAGCTTTTTCTTGCCTAGATCCTCTTCTTACTGTTGCTTCTACCTTCTTTACCCTTTTCTTTGATTAGATTTGGTTTTCAATAGTCTCAGCACTGCCAAATACCTCTTCTTTAGGTTCCTTAGGTGCTTCCAGAAGGGATTTTGCATATGTTTCAATTATGTTGTCATCAGTTTCATAACCCATTTCAGTAACCCAAATGGTTCTTCAGACATCTGCCTCCATCCAAATCTCATCCTTCTTAATAACAAAGCATATTTCATCCTTATACTTATTTACAATTGCTTGTGAAAGTCTAACTCTAGTATTCATCTAGGCCTTCAATGCCTAAAAGTACGCATTTATATTCTTTTCTCTGTTTTCACCCATGTTATTTAGTAAGTCAGATAATTATTTGCCTACTGTTATATCAAAACCAAGATACTTATTACTGATACTGGGCACCTATTTTGTTATGTGCAGCATTAAATAGACAAGTAGGTTTCCAAATCTAAATGTCCCCTTTTTGTCTTTCTTAATTTTTCCAAGATTATCAATAAGCTCATCTTTCAACCATTCACACACATCTATTTTTGCATTATCCTTGATCATATCATAGGCACTCTTTATGCATAGGCTAGAGACTGAGTTTAACCTATTTGCATCTATGGTTTTATAGCCTAAAATCATGCTAATGAATCTGACATTGATGTCGGTTACATCATTCACTCTTAAAGATATCTTGTCAAATGTTGCACTTGTTAGGTTCATCACTGGGCCATTTGAGACCTTCTTTGTCTTATCAGGTCTGTTATCAATGGAGGGTAACCCTGTCACAGCCTTTACTACCTCTTTTGTGATTTTGTGAACTGAGTCTAACTAGAAGAATTCACCATGAACCCTACTTAAAACTATCCTTATAACATCCTTAAGGAAATCCAGAATACTGAGAATTTTAGTGAATCCTAGGGTTTCAACTATTTTGTGTTCAGGTTTCACATTATTGGAATCATCACAAATTACAATTTTATATATGCTCTTGATTTCCTCATCACCTAATTCTTCTATGTGACAATGAATGTACATTCTAGGGTCTTCTGCAAAAACTACTTTGGGAATTTGAGAAAATGCACAAACATTATCATCCTTCTTAGCAATTTCGGGAGCTAACTGAAAAATGGGTCTAGGACATTTAATCACTTTGACTACAGTGGGGTTTGCTATGAATTCAGGAACAAATGAAGAAGCCATGGATATAAATACCTTTATCTGCCTTAGGAAAGATTGCTTGCTTAATTGCTTTGCTTCTTTGCTTGAAATATCTTTGCTAAGGAATTTTCACACTCTTTGATTGTTTGAATGCTTGGTGAAATGAAATTGGAGCCAAAACACTGATTTATAATGTTATTTTTGCCAACCACCACATTTAGTGCTTGCCAGTTAAGTAATGACTTAACTTATTTGCTGGTATAGAAGTAATTCTAACTTCTCACCATCAACCAAGGGAATAATAGCATGTTTTACATTTGATTGCTAAACCCTCAACGAAATTTTTTTCAGTTAGATGAAGAGTCTCCTACTGGTGGAGTGTTACTTTGTTCTGTCAATGGAGTGTTACTATGTTCTACAGATGGAGTGTTACTCTATTTTGTTGGTGGAGGAGTATTCCTATCAACATTTAGTTCTAATTTCCTGATCCATTATTTTGAGAATTCCTGATTTACTTCTTCAACTTTTTCTTTACCTTTCAAACTAGGACCTTTGTTATTTACTGGTGAGGATTTTCTTCTATAAAATTTTGCAATATGTCCAATCTTGTTACAGGCATAACAAGTCACTGTGTAGGGGAAAAAGCGAGACTAGGTTAACATGCCCTAATCCTACCTTTTGACACACATTACAGAATACGAAATAGCCTAGAGATATCACACAATTGGCTACTTATTTTTGTGAAAGAGAGAGCCATGGGATATCTATTAGGATTTCTATTCCCTTGCTGAAATTGTAAGATCAAGTAATGCAAGTTCAAACCCTAATCCCAAAGTCCAAGTACGAACTAATAAAAAAATTGCAGAATTGAGATTAAACAATGAACAGCTATAAATAAAGGGATGAAATAAGAATGCAGATGTGTACCCGGAGTCAAAATCGGACTAAAAATGTTCGGGACGGGGGCGCGGGCGCCACTGTCCTGAAAACTGCACCGGAAACTGTCGTTCTACACTCTGAAACACTGTCAGAAAGTTGTCTGTCCGGAGGACCAGGGCGCCCAGTGCCTCTGTCCCAGGGACCAAGGCACCCAGTGCCCCTGTCCTGGCAGGACCAGGGTGCCCAGCACCCCTGTCCCAGTCTTCTGCTCTGCAATTTGATACAGAGTGCTATCTCGACCCTCTCTCTTCGGATCTGTATCCCGCGGCGTCGTCCGAATCCCAAAACCTGCAATGATATCTGAAAAAGGGTGTATGGGCGGCTATATAGGGTTTTGCCTTAGTCAAACCCCCGCTTCGGTGATTTCCACCTCCATGAATAGCCAAGTTGTTTTGTAAAATGTATTGTGTGTGCAGACCTAGTGTGTGTGCAAGGTCCTAAAATGCAAGAAAGCAAACTAAAGCAACCTAGAAAGTAAACCCTAATTGCTTGTAAGTGATAATGTAAATGCTCTAAATCAAGATGCAATGTGATCTAAAGCATGAATAAATGATGTATTGAATCTTATGCAAAGACATGAAAACAACATGAAATCATACCCAACCCTCAAGGGAGGAGTACAAGCCAATCTTTAGTTGGTAATCTTCTATTGTTCTTCAATGTCTTCCAAGCCCTAAGTGAAGGAATGAAATTGATAGATGCTTGATAGAAGGATGTTGAATGTTGTTGAAGTCTTCAAAGACCTGCTCTTTCGCTGCATATGAGGTTCCTGAAAAACAAAAATCCAGATCCCTTCAAATGAAGAAAGAGAGCTCTTATGTAGGAAACCCTAGATCGTAATTTCATCTTTTGGCCGACCTAGAGATTGAATATCCTACCAATTTCTTGGGGTTAAGCTTTATTTTATGATTGGATCGCACTCCCAAAATTTCGGGAAAATGTCCGGGACCATGTGCACTCCGGGCGCCATGGTCCGGACAACTTTTCACCAAATTTTCAGGGCCATCGGATATGATGATTTTAGAGAGAATCCCGAAGTTACAGGTGATTTCGAGATGTTTTGACCCTGAAACCAAGCCCCCAAGTTTGAAATAGGACTTAATTAGGGTTTTTGATTGAGTGATGTATTGGAGGAATAAAATGCGAAGGGCCCACTTTAGCGAAAGGGCCCAACTTTATGATGCAAAGGATGACGAAATAGGACCTTAGACCTAATTAATTTGATTAATTAAGTGCTTAAGGAGAAATGCAATGCAGAATGTAAAATGCACTAAGGCGGGTGCTAAACTAGGTGTGAAATTGTACCACCCTAGCAAGTGCGTACAATTTACGACACTACATTTAGCCCCCACTTTAGCGGTCATATGAGTACTACGTGCATATGCAAGCTAAAGTACAGAAAAGTAAACATCATTTGAAAAAGGATATATCCATAAGTTGTCGGACGAAGCCCCCAGCGGTATCTGCAGTACACAGTTAGGAACCGAACCCTACAAAACACACATTAGATCACAAAATCACCTAATGCTTACTAGGGAAAGTGATGAAATCTGTGAGTAACTATATGCCCCCCCTGTTTTGACTTGCTTATTAGGGAGGTGAAACAGGGTAGCATGTTTACTTGCGACAAATTGTGTAAGAGAGTATTGATGAGGGGTGTTCACTAAATAGGCTTCATCAGAGCACTTTTTGGAACATCCCGAGAGTAAGAGAAGGGAAATATGATTCCAACGCAACAAATGGCTCAAAAATCGCATCTCTCAAACCCAAGTTATGATAAAATGAATGATAGAGGAAAATTAGGGTTTCAAAAAGTGAAGATAAACAAATGAGAGTATATACTTTGAAAGTGACACTTACATTTGTCACTTTGTTGATTTCAGAATACTATTTAGTGTAGCAAAGCCCACATAGCCATCATCATGCCTTCACGACGACCGGAGCATCCCACGAGGATCGAGATCCTGTGCCAGGCCATGATCGACGATGAGCCACTAGACGAGGTGAGTTGACTGAATGTTTGACTTTTGATTTTTTCGCATTTTGACTTTTTTGTGATCGTATACGGGCCTTAAAGGCTGACCGGGGCCCACCCAAGGCGCCCTGGTCCCCTCAGGGTGCCATGGTCCCTGACAGGGGCACCATGGTCCCTTCAAGGCGCCATGGTCCCCTCAGGGCGCCATGGTCCCTGACAGGGCGCCATGGTCCCCAATCAGGGCTTGGCGAGGGGTTTCAGGACTAGCACATGATGTTTGACAGTTTGCATTAGCGATTTTGATGATCGAGTACTGATTACGGTTATGTTTTTGTGTTGCAGGGTCTCCCGTACATGAGAGAGCATACAACGGGACATATTCTTCGCAGTTTGTGAGATCAGATTCCGTGGTTGACTCAGTCAGAGAGAGACACACTATCGATTGTGGGATTGTGGTATGTGATCCTCATGCCAGCCATTCGGTTCCATCCTGCGATGCTGATGGCATTGATGGAGCGATGGGATCCTAACACATGCACTTTTCACCTTCCAGTAGGAGAGCTGACAGTCACACTCGAGGATGTGTACCGTATACTTCGTCTTCCTATCAGAGGAGTGACTGTTACATACGCGACCGATCGGTCAGCGGAGGATCATCAGAGAGAGCAGGTGTATTGCATAGGGAGAGTCATGCTGAACGAGACGAGAGGTCGCATCATGGTCAGTTGGCTCTTACATCCTACAGGGGAGGTACCCCTTCTGAGACGCCTTATGATCGCCATCATAGCACTAGCCGTCTGCCCTAATGGGCGAGGGACGCACATGCATGGGGGTCTCACATGGTGTATCAGAGCGATGGAGAGACACAGGAGAGTGTATGCTTGGGGTCGGAGTATGCTTGCACATCTCTATCACGACCTTGAGGAGTATGTATTCAGACAGGGGTTCAGTTTGATGACATGCACACTTCTGCAAGTGTGGATTTTAGAGCACTTCACATGCACCAAGCCCGTTGTCTTTCCACTGAGTATAGCGAGTGAACGACCCAGGGTGTTCACTTATCCACTTACCAGCGAGTGGAGATTTGGAGATTTGTTATATTAGAGAGTGATTTTTGACAGACTGACAGCTGAGGTGACAATGTGGAGACCTTACCTACGGATGCACAGATGGGATGGTATGGAGAGACAGTTAGCATGCCTACAGAGGAACCGCCTACTGCAGGGATGATATTCACACATCATAGTCCCATTCTACTTTGACCGAGTACGGAGGCAGTTCAGGCTAGAGCAGTGTGTTCCAGCTGATGTGCCCATCTATACTCGACAATCACGGGTCCTTCCCAGACCTAGAGCAGTAGCGAGACTGACGATAGATGACATCGAGACAATAGACTTAGAGGGATCTGATCAGGATGTAGTCACTGATTATTCTGCAGAGCCTGGAGCGTAGCGGAGGTACGTCTCATGGTTTATGAGATCATATCCAGGTCCTCACTTTCCACCAAATCATCCGACAGGCTATCCAGGCCCATGGAGACATGGAGATCGAGATGAGGACTAGGGATCCAGGTCAGAGGAGCCAGAGGAGGGAGAGGGTCATGAGGAGGTAGGAGATCCTGATCCACCTATAGGCGATCAGCCCAGTGCTGAGGAGGAGGAGGAGGATACAGATAGAGAGGAGGATGAGGAGGATGTAGGTGATGAAGCGGATGAGGACGAGGATGAGGATGACAAGGAGGACGATGAGGAGGAGGATAGAGATGACGAGGAGGACGATGAGGAGGACGACGAGGAGGAGGATAGAGATGATGAGGAGGAGTCGGATGCAACTCCCCATCATTCAGGAGATGATACCATAGCTCTGGATCCACCTCTTATTCCCCAACAGGGGGAACATGAGGCGATATGGAGACCTATTCCTAGTACCGTCCAGCCTACACCCATCGTGCATAGATTATTTGAGCGAGGGGAGCCTAGCGGTTCCCAAGCACAGATGCTACCATATCATGATCCCTACTGGCGTGAGGGAGATCCAGGTATAGTAGGTTTATATTGATTGAATAATGTTTTGATGATATAGAATGGTACTAACAAAAATCTGTTCTACTGCTACAGCTAATGTGCAGGAGTGGCGTTCCCTGATTCAGCAGGCAATGACAGACATTTCCATGATAGCACAGATCCCGAGTTCCTCACAGATTGCCTATAGGCCTCAGGGGAACGCAGGTCAGCATGAGGATTTATTTTCCCCATTCCGAGTACAGGTAGATATATGGAGGGAGAGAGAGAGATTCCTATCAGAGGACCTCCAGTAGGCACGACAGAGAGAGAGAGTCCTATCAGAGGACCTCCAGCAGGCGCGGCGAGATCTAGCAGCGGCTCAGGCCGAGGCTACCACCTATCGCGCGATCCTTATGGATAGGGATCGTAGGAGTTCCTCTCAGAGTCACTCACGGTTTGTATCGCGCTACACACCCATGGGTCCACCTTCATGGCCAGATCAGGAGGGAGCGTCCAGTCGACACTCTCCAGCCACTAGCCCTAGGGATAGGAGATGATTTTATGATGTAAAAAAGAGGTCACATTTTGGATATACAGTGACCTATATTTGTATACGATCCACACATATATATATATGTATATATACATGCTTATCTTTTGTCTCAAATGTGTTATCTTTAATGCTTAAAACAATGTATATTTTGTTTTGATTAAATCTAATACATCTGGTAAATGTACATGTATGTTCATAATTTAATTTCCATGTGATTGATTTCTCAATGCTCCATGATTAAATTGATACATGTGTGACTTAATTAAAATATTTAATCAAGTACAACATTGATGATAAGGAAGAAATATGCATTAAGTCTAAGAATCATATAACTAATGTGATTTAATTTTTGAACTTAAACACAACATGATACGATTCTACTTAACACATAACAACACTGTATAATATGCTAGCATAATGAGAATGTAAATCTTTTACAATTTACATAAATGAATTCAAGACAAACTATAAAGTAAGAAGACATGCTTGTCAGGAATGAAGCAATATAGATTAAACAACATAACATTTAATTCTATTTTGCTCTAATTAGGAGATACTAACATATTATCCAATGTTGAAGAATTAAGCATAATATCTACGCAAGTGCATAGCATTAATAGGTTCTTTAAGAGGCATACCGTCTACATCCGCTATTTTGTAAGCACCTAATCCATAATCCTCAATAACGATATATGGTCCAAGCCAATTAGGACTAAATTTTCCCTTTTCTGCAGGTAAGGCATTCACATTGCACTGATTCTCATAAAGGACTAAGTCACCTATTGAGAAGGAACGTTGAATGACCTTATCATTATAGCTTCGTTGTAAAGTTTTGTGATACGCTTGAATATGCTCAAGAGCATGTATACGCTGTTCATCAAGCATCTCAAGCTATTGAAGTCGTTGTTCTCCATAAGAGTCATCATCTACTATACCTTTGAGAGAAACCCTAAGTGATGGAATCTCTAACTCTAAGGGCATAATAGCGTCAGCACCATAAACAAGATTATAAGGAGTAGTTCCCGTAGCAATTCGTACACTCGTTCGGTAGGCCCAAAGAGCATAGATTAGCTGGTTACTCCAATCCTTACCATGCTTATTCATGGTTTTGCGAAGAATTTGTTCAATTATCTTATTGGATGATTCGGCTTGACCATTTGACTGAGGATAGTATGGTGTAGAAAATCGATGTTTGATATGATACTTCTCGAGGAATTTCTTCACATCCTTGTTCTTAAACGATGTCCCATTATCTGAGATAATAGTGGAAGGTATCCCGAATCAAGAAATAATGTTTTCTAGAAGAAATTGACAAATCACTTCAGCAGTAGTAGAGCGAAGGGGAATAGCTTCTACCCACTTCGTAGAGTAATCTGTTGCGGTTATAATGAAGGTGTGTCCTTGAGATGAAGGAGGAGAGATTTTTCTGATAAGATCCAAACCCCATGCGGAGAAAGGCCAAGAAGCTACTTGAGAATGAAGTTCTTGGGCAGGAGCATGAATCAGATTATTGTGTTGTTGACATTGATGACATTTTTTAACAAATGAAAAGGAATCCTTCTGCATAGTTTGCCAGTAGTATCCCATATGAAGCAATCTATGAACCAAGGATTTGCCCCCAAAATGCCCCCCACAGGCACCTGAATGTGCCTCTTCAAGAGCAACAGGGATTTCTGACTTGTTAAGACAATGAAGGAGAAGACCATCATAACCCCTTCAGTAAAGGACATTAGAAAGAATGATATACCTAGTAGACAACTTGCCGATTCTAGCCCTAGTGTTCCTATTAGCGGAATCAGGAAAGGTACCATCGGTCAAATATCTTACGATATGCGAGTACCATTCATCTGAGTCTATAAAATCACAACATGTTACCAAGCTAGAATCGTCTACAATAGCTAGAGAAATAAGGTTGTGAATAACGAATTTAAGATCGACCACGGGGTCCTCTAAAGATACAAGAGAAGCCACACATGCCATTGCATCCGCATGTCGATTATCTTTTCGAGGAACGGGTTCCATGGTATAAGAATCAAATGTTTGTAATAAAGAGATAGCAAGGTCTTTATATTGTGATAATTTGTCTTGTTTTGCTTGATACATTCCTGTTACTTGTCTTATAATCAATTGCGAATCTCCATAGATATGTATGTGTTTTATATTCAGAGCTAAGGCTGCTTTTATTCCCACTATAAGAGCCTCATACTCAGCAATGTTATTGGTACACAGGAAATTTAGACGACATGATAAGGGAATAGGTTTCTTTGTAGGAGAAATCAGAACAACACCTGCCCCCGATCCCGTACGACACTTAGAGCCATCAAAGTATAACTCCCAAGTTTCATCTTTCTCTATAGAAAGAATGAAGTCATCAGGAAAAGACTCAGGGTTAGGGAAGGAGAAAGGTGAAGGGGCCTCAACTAAGTGATCGGTCAACGCTTGTCCTTTAATTGCTCTTTGTGAAACAATTTTAAGGTCAAATTCAGTTAACATCATAACCCACTTAGCTAGATGTCTTGATAAATCAGTTTTAGAGAAAAGATGCTTCAAAGGATCAAATTTTACCATGACATGGACTTCTGAATTTAAAAGATAATGTCTCAATTTCTGAGTCGCAAATACCAAGGCCAAGCATTGTCTTTCTATCATAGAATATCAGGTCTCATAATCGAGTAAGGTACGACTTATGTAATAAACCGGACATTCCTTACCATCTTTATCATGTTGTGCCAACAATGCTGCGAGAGCATGAGAGGAAGCAGCTGTATACAGAAGGAAGGGTTTAGAAGGTTCGGCAGGTTGAAGAATAGGAGGACTAGCCAAATACACTTTTAAATCTTCAAATGCTTGCTGACAATCCTCATTCCATTGAAAAGTGATATCCTTTTTAAGAAGTTGAGTAAAAGGAAAGGTATGATCCGCAAGCTGAGACACGAACCTACGAATAGCTTGAATCTTTCCTTGTAAGCTTTTAAGTTGAGACACATTTCTAGGAGGTGGCATATTAACAATAGCATCTATTTTCTTAGTGTCCACCTCAATCCCACGATGCGAAACTATGAATCCTAATAGTTTTCCACTATCCACACCAAAAACACATTTTCAGGGATTCAAGCGCATGTGATATTTACGAATTCTTTCAAAGATTTGACGAAGGATTTTAACATGATCCATGCGAAGAAAGGATTTGGCTAAAATATCATCAACATAATCCTCTAAAATCTTATGCATATAATCATGAAAGATAAGGGTCATCGCTCGTTGATAAGTTGCACCGGAATTTTTAAGTCCAAAAGGCATCATTATCCAACAAAACGTACCCCAAGGAGTGGTGAAAGCGGTTTTGAATTGATCTTGAGGGTTTATGAAAATTTGATTGTAGCCTGAAAAACCATCCATGAAGGATAACAAGGCATGTCCTGCCGTAGAATCAACTATCATGTCAATGTTTGGAAGGGGGAAATCATCTTTTAAAGAAGTCTTATTTAGATCTTGAAAGTCAGTACACATTCTTATTTTGTTGTTTGGTTTAGCCACAACGACAATATTTGAAATCCATGGGGAATAGTCAATAGGGCGGATAAATCCAGCTTCCAATAATTTTTCAATCTCAGCCTTAACAAGCAGAGCCACCTTAGGATTCATTTTTTGAATCTTTTGTTTCACAGGCTTAGCATCAGGAACAAAGACAATATTATGAGTAATGATCTTAGGATCTATACCAGGCATGTCAGAGTATGTTCAAGCAAAGATCTCAGGGAATTCATGCAATAGTTCTTCATATTGTTTCTGTTCCTCTTCATCCAAAAATTTCCCAATTTTAATAACTTTCTCTTTATTGCAAGGATCCATCTTAACATCAGTGGTGTCACTTATGAGAAGATTACTTTGTTGAGGAGTATCCTTTAACTGAGGGAATTCTTTCACAATCTCATCGTTATCAATCTCTTTTCCAAAATAGGCTTCAGTGTTCAAACAATAAGGGAGTCCCCTATTGTGATGATAACGAGGAAGAGTGTCATAGGCTCCCAAGAACTCAGCTAAAGCATCGTCGGTGGGGAAGATATCCAAAGCACAATCACCTAAAGGATCCTCATCAATATACTCAGGGTGTTGTATTGATAAAGATGTAGAGATAGCATTAACACTAATGCATGGTCTTTTAGAAGCTTTAGTACGTCTGCAAGGATTATAGCCAAGTCCAAAGGCATAATTGTGAAAATTAGTCTCTAGAGGAACTCTTATCCCTTGTTCATGAGCACCACAACCTTTTCCATGATACCCATGCTTAGCAAAGATGCGAAAACCACGACCATAACGATCAGCCATTTCAAGAAGAGAAGGTGGTTTTTCATAAGACAAAGAATCAAATTCTTCATAATTAGAGGTGTGAGGAGAAGAAGTTTGAGAAGCGGCCACAAAATTATTACTCATAGATTCAGGTTAGGTTGATTGATTTTTAGTTTCTTCTTTCTTTTCAACTTTATGATTTTTAGCTTCTTCCTTCTTTTCAACTTTGATTTCTCTAGAAGGAACCTTATATTCACCTACAAAAGTAGGGTTAAAATCAAGAGATCCCCAATCATCTTCTGCGAGAACCTTCTCAGAATCAAAATCCTTTTTATGTGTTATTTCAAGTCGAGAAGAATCTTCTTCAAGAGCTCCAGACTCATCCCAAGAATTTTGATCATCAGAGAGCGAAGACTTATCAATAGGTTTCTTGTTTAAAGAGTCATCACTAGACGAGGATGGCTTAGAAGAATCTCCTTTAGAATTAGATGTTTGTAGACAAGCTTGAAAATTAGTATCACCTATCAAAGTATATGTCTTATTGTTATAAATGAATTTAACTTGTCTATGCAATGTAGAGGGGACAGCTTGCATGCTGTGAATCCAAGGCCTCCCTAATAATAAGTTATATGTTAAATTTCCCGGCATAACATGGATAGGAGTAGGCAAAGTAACAGGTCCTACTGTGAGAGGTAAGGTGATGATACCTAATGAAGTCTTAGCCACATTGTCAAAGCCACGAATGGGATGAGAGTCAGGCTCAATAAGAGACGTATCCACATTCATCTTATGCAATAGATTAATGCTACACACATTAAGGCCAGAGCCATTATCTACTAGTGTTCATCTTATAGCAGTGTCTTTCATGATAACCACAATCATCAAGGGATCATATTGTTGTTGAATTTCACTAATAGGCAACTCATCTTGGGTAAACACAATTTGAGCTTTAGGATTCATCACAGAGTTAACCAAAGATGCTATATTACTAGATGTATTCGGTGGAGGAACATTAAAATCTTTCAAGGCATCTTGTAACATTCCATGATGAGCGGAAGAAGTTTGAATCAAATCCCAAAGGGATATCTTAGCAGGGGTAGCTTTAAGTTGTTCTATGAGATCATATTCCTTACCCATAACTTGCGAAATACAGGGAGCTTGTGGAAGAATTGGTTGAGGATTAGGAAGAGAGACTGGAATAACAGGAGGAGGATTAGGTTACCTATTATTTCTGGTGTGATAAGTATGGGCAACCGCATGATAACTCTCTAGTTATTTTCTTAGCATAACTATAAGGACTTATAGGTTTTCTTCCTTGCACGGTGATGATTGGTTTATTCGGGGTATGAAAGGAATCATGATCATACCTTCCCTGGATAGTAAGGAGAGGTGATTTAGGAACTTGAAAGGTGGGAGAAGGATAAGCACCTTGGACTTCAAAGAGAGGCTTATTATGTTCATTCAAGTTTATCATGTTAACCAATTTAGAGGTCTTGTTCTTGTTTAAAGATTTCGATAAAGCCACAAAGTCATCAAGAGCATCATCCAACAAAGCATGATCATATCGGTTAAAAGGTTTATCTTTTGATTCAAAAGGAGACATCTCCTCATAGAGGGGATTATTGAAAACAACCATGTTACTAGATTCAGGGGAAGAGTGGATAGGAATGTATCCTTGAGAGGAATCATTCGACTTATCTTTCTCATCACACCTAAATGGCATAGTAACAAGGTTTATGAGTTTTTGGTAAAATGAAGGTTTGGCATCCTTAGGGTTTAAAAACTCATCTAAAGCTTCATCTAATTCATCTTGGCTATACTCATAATAATCATCAAAAGCATGAACATTTTGCAAATAAAAATCTGACATTTTGAAAAGATTGCATAAAATTTAAACACACAATGCAAAGAAACACACTCTCCTCTTTTTTTTTTTTTTTAATGAAAATGAAATGAAAACACACTAAATCTAGATCTAGATCTAACAAATGCAATGCAAGAGGAAGCAATGATAGTTTCACGTCGGGTTCACCAAAATGTGTAGGGGAAAAAGCGAGACTAGGTTAACATGCCCTAATCCTACCTTTTGACACACATTACGGAATACGAAAGAGCCTAGAGATATCGCACAATTGGCTACTTCTTTTTGTGAAAGAGAGAGCCATGGGATATCTATTAGGATTTCTATTCCCTTGCTGAAATTGTAAGATCAAGTAATGCAAGTTCAAACCCTAATCCCAAAGTGCAAATATGAACTAATAACAAAATTGCAGAATTGAGATTAAACAATGAACAACTGTAAATACAAGGATGAAATAAGAATGCAGATGTGTACCCAGAGTCAAAATCGGACTGAAAATGTTCGGGACGGGGGCGCGGGCGCCACTGTCCTGAAAACTGCACCGGAAACTGTCATTCTACACTCTGAAACACTGTCGGAAAGCTATCTGAAAGTTGTCTGTTCGGAGGACCAGGGCGCCCAGTGCCTCTGTCCCAGGGACAGGGCGCCCAGCACCCCTATCCTGGTAGGACCAGGGCGACCAGCGCCCCTGTCCCAGTCTTCTTCTCTGCAATTTAATACAGAGTGCTGTCTCGACCTTCTCTCTCCGGATCTGTATCCCGCGGCATCGTCCGAATCCAGAAACCTGCAATGATATCTAAAAAAGGGTGTATGGGTGGCTATATAGGGTTTTGCCTTAGTCAAACCCCCGCTTCAGTGATTTCCACCTCCATGAATAGCCAAGTTGTTTTGTAAAATGTATTGTGTGTGCAGACCTAGTGTGTGTGCAAGGTCCTAAAATGCAAGAAAGCAAACTAGAGCAACCTAGAAAGTAAACCCTAATTGCTTGTAAGTGATAATGTAAATTCTCTAAATCAAGATGCAATGTGATCTAAAGCATGAATAAATGATGTATTGAAGCTTATGCAAAGACATGAAAACAACATGAAATCATACCCAACCCTCAAGGGAGGAGTACAAGCCAATCTTCAGTCGGTAATCTCCTATTGTTCTTCAATGTCTTCCAAGCCCTAAGTGAAGGAATGAAATTGATAGATGCTTGATAGAAGGATGTTGAATGTTGTTGAAGTCTTCAAAGACCTGCTCTTTCGCTGCATATGAGGTTCCTGAAAACAAAAATCCAGATCCCTTCAAATGAAGAAAGAGAGCTCTTATGTAGGAAACCCTAGATCGTAATTTCATCTTTTGGCCAACCTAGAGATTGAATATCCCACCAATTTCTTGGGGTTAAGCTTTATTTTATGATTGGATCGCACTCCCAAAATTTTGAGAAAAATGTCTGGGACCATGTGCACTCCGGGCGCCACGGTCCTGACAACTTTTCACCAAATTTTTAGGGCCATCGGATATGATGATTTTAGAGAGAATCCCGAAGTTACAGGTGATTTTGAGATGTTTTGACCCCGAAACCAAGCCCCCAAGTTCGAAATAGGACTTAATTAGGGTTTTTGATTGAGTGATGTATTGGAGGAATAAAATGCGAAGGGCGCGCTTTAGCGAAAGGGCCCAACTTTATGATGCAAAGGACGACGAAATAGGACCTTAGACCTAATTAATTTGATTAATTAAGTGCTTAAGGAGAAATACAATGTAGAATGTAAAATGCACTAAGGCGGGTGCTAAACTAGGTGTGAAATTGTACCACCCTAGCAAGTGCATACAATTTACGATGCTACAGTCACATTATTTTTCTAAATAGCTTTTCCATATCCTATGCCAGTTTGTGTTCTGTATTGATTAGATAAATGTCCAAATCTTCCACAAACATAACATCTCACATTCATTCTGCAATTCTTTGAATTGTAACCAATTTTGTTGCATTTTGAACATTAACTAGTGGGTGTATTTGTATTCTGATAATTTCTATATCTATATTGATTTGCTCTTTGACCATACTTGTTATAGTTAAAGCATTTGCCATTAAATTAATAAGAAGTAGGTTGTCTTACTAGTTTGCCATGATCCTGTGTGTTTGCAGTACCGGAGCTTTCACCAGCTTCAAAGCCAAGACCATTAGTGTCACCATTAGATTTCTGATTCTTCAACAAGTCACCAAGTTCTTCTGAGCTTTTCTTGAATTTGTCTTTATGTTGATTTGCAACAGCTAGTTCTCCTTCCAAGATACCTTTTTGTCTCATGAGTTCATTTAAGTCATTTTGTGCATGTATCAGATCTATCTTCAACATATCATTTTGATAGCTAAGTCTTGTGTTTTCATTTGCAACATCATTCAGTCTTCTAGTCAAGCCTTCTTCATTCTTCTTTCTATCTTCAATTTCTTTACAAAATCTCATAGTCATATCCTGCATCTCATTCTTTGTTGTCATGTTTTCTTGTTTTAGCTTATTCATCATATCACTAAGAGTTTCCTTTTCATCATTCTCATTTTGCATCTTTTCCAAAAGTTCTCTTCTCTTGTTTCTTGAAATGGTAAGATTTTCTTTAAGTGCTTGAATAATATCCTGTGCAGCTTTTAGGTCATCTTCAAGTTTGATATTTTTCAATTTTTCTGCATCATAGTCTGAGAGAGCTGCTTCTAATTGCTTCATCAAGTTTTCCATCTCTACCGATGTCAAGATCTCCCTCAAGCTATTAGGCTTCTAAAAATAGAGGACCAAGATCTGATACCAATTGTTAGGATTCCCATAGATACTGAGAGGGGGGGTGAATCAGTATCTAACCGGTTGGTAGATTTTCTTGTCTTAAAACATGTAGAACATATTAATACTACATACCAGTAAACAAGAAATAATGTAATAAACAAAGATAATAGTAACCACATGAAAAACACACCATAACACAGTAGTTTACCAAGGAAACCTAGTCTGGGAAAAACCTAGGTGGGATTTGTGACCCACAATATTCACTTACTAGCCAATAAGAGAATATTACTAATATAAGAGGGGCCTGCACATGTAGGAAGGCCAAGTGCCTAGAGCTCACTGCTCAATTACAAAATGGGAAGTCTCACTAACTTACAAAATGGATTATATAAATCCAATGTCTTGTACTGCTTCAAAATAGCATCTACTATGCGAGATCCAGTACCGGTTTATAGCTCTGCTTCATACATAAACCCTTAACCTATAATTCGCATAATAGGTCTGCCTTATTTCACCTATATATTTTCTTTCTTCTATTATAAAATGTTCTACTATGATCTCTTATATATATGAGTTATTTTACAACTTGCCAAGTCGGCTTACAATGATTTTACAATAATTAACAAAATATATTATAAACAAAATTCTTGTCGGCTCCTGTGCCAGCATGCTTCCTTTTGCTGCCGATGGTCTCTGTGCCAGTGTAGAGTCTGTCTTTGCCGGTGCCGATGAATTGTCTTGCTGGTGTCATAGGATTGTAAGGTTGGCATCAATGACAAAACCTTCAATCACCTACAATGTCTCATTGGAGTGTGCATTTGCCAACAATATCCTCATAGGTATCTTTTGAAGTCACATCCAACCAAGGTGTAGGCTCCTTGGACTTCCAACTAAAATATCATCAAGAGTAACCATATTAGAACATGTCTCTCATCTCAAGAGAACTCTAGCCTCACCCAAGTCTCCATGTATGGACTTGAGAACCAACAACTAATAAACCTATTCTAAGCTCCAAAATATAATATTTCATTCTTATGAAGCTCTAAAAGACATAACTAATGCAATCAATACAAAGAGAACTCACCATATCACTATGAAATCTCTAATCTACAAATTTAGGAACCCATCATGATATCATGATCTAGCCATCTCCTCTTAGGAGATCACATGCTCCAAGTGAACATATCATGGTCTCAAGATCAATGTATCATTCCAAACTCTAAAGTGCACAAATAAGAGTATCCCATTACATAACACCAACATACTCTAAACTGAACTCAGCTATCAAGCACCACCAACACCTCAACCAAAGACTCCAAGAGTCCTCCATAGCCTTGAGATGTTACACATTATCAAATAGTATACATGCAAAGGTGAAGGAACTCTTCCACAACAACAAGATCTAAGAGTCCCTCCAAAATATTTACATCACTAAAGAAGAACATCCATCACCAAAGTGATGAATACATAGTCACTAATAAAATACAAATTGAATAGTTATACTAAGCTCTAAAAGTGAATTACACACCATCTCCCAAATCTGAAAATCATCCAAGTCTACACATATACAAGTGTACTTCTAATCACACTAAGTCAAACCAAGGTCTCAAAACCAAGGAAATACACTAGGAAATAGGACCCCATAACCAATTGTCCTAGTATTCATCCATCATCTATTCTCTCATCTCAAAGCAACTAGACCAATGCACAAAGTGACTACAAACAAGGCCAACTTACAAGTTTTCATAAAAATTGAATCAAACCTCATGGATATAGATAGTCCACATCCAAGTTATCCTATTGAAATTAAAGGGGTGACCTATCCACACAACTTCATAACTCAAAGATCCAATTATTACAACATGAAAACATGAGACTATCACATTAGTGACATGCAAACTGAGATCTCAAAGAGAATAATCATGTAGACAATAGGACTCAAACACTGAATCAAGCACATATCCAATTTTCCAATCATTCCCACATCGAGCACCATAGCCTAGGAATCCAAAAAGAATCACCATAAAAATGTTGAGTGACTTATCACATTTTGACATCCCCTTACAAATAAAGCATAACACCTCCTCTCACCATACATAAATCATGCATGCCAAACTACAACTATATCATCTAGAAACAACCCAAAGGAACTTGGGTCTAGAAAATAGCAGTTCAACACACAAATTTTCTTGACCATGTAAAACATGCAAAACCACTATGTTTGAGAGCACACATGCACATCCATACCCACTTCGCATCTGGTTTAGACTCAAAAGTTTTAAAATCACCAAGGAGGTTAACTTAACTACCATTAGTACATGCATGCAAGGGAGACGAGATTTCAAAAGCTTCTAGATCATCAAATGATCAACTCCATAATATCAATGCATTCAAGTAAGAAAATAAGAACCTTCCAATACTAGAAAAAAAAGCACCCAACATGAGAACACCATGCCATAGTTGAAACAAACCAAGCTTCTTCATATCACTAGAGATCCTATCATAGATGCCTAATATGAAAACTTTGTTGCATGCCACCACAAAATGTAAAATATCACACCCCATGCATCAATATTTTTTTCTCTCAAAAAGGAGCTTAAGATTGATGTCATTTCAACATGATGAACTCCATTTTATTTGTCTTCACCATCCTTCAAATTATCTTCCATCTCCTAAAAATAAAAACAATTGTAAGACTTCCACTCACCAAACGATCAATCTTCAACTGATTCCTTTAGATTCCCTCAAGCTTGTCAGATTAAGAAATCTTCACAGAAGGAATATCCAAAACCCAAAAAACAAAGGATCTTCATATGCATTGATATGCAACCACATGAAAACAACATGCAAGTCCATGTAAGTATATGCAACTCATAAAAAAAACATTCTATTAACATGGAAATACATGCATACAACATGTGAGTCCATACAAGTACATGCAACTAACATAGCACACATATAAGGAACCTACAAATCCTAGAACAAAGCTCTGATATCAAATAATGGGAAATTGGTCATCCTAGAAAGTCATCTGATATGAGTATGTACATCTACTTGTAGCTAGGAAATTCGGAAATCATCAAAGCAAGTAGCAATATTAATCTAGCTCAATCACGAAAGCTCAAATGCAATGATCAATCCTAATTACATCCAATGAAAACATAAAAACAAGACATTCAAGATTGAAAACTAAGCAAACCAAATGCAGACTTGAATTTCTCCTTCATGTGGCTCCATTGTCCTTCTTTCTCCTTCAAATAGTTTTGTTTGTGGATCTCACCTACTAGTGCATAAGCATGATGTGAAAGCAAGTAGACAAGATAGTAGCCCAAGAATACTCGAAGCGTGATTGATTCGACTAGGTAGGGGGCATGATTGAATAAATTCATCCAATTTATAGACAAATTGGAGAAAAGACAAGATTAGCATGAATTTGATTCGAATGGAAATTTCAAATCAAGAATGACAATTATGACAAATTATGACAAATTGACACTTTCTATGCAAGATTGATTGATTGTCAATAATGACAAATTACTATGTCAAAATTGATTGATTGTCAATTATGACAAATTATGACAAATTTTCTATGTCATTCCCATGAAATTAGGAGAAAAATAGGAGAGAATTGAAATTAGATGAAATAGAAATTAGGAAATTAGAAATTAGAAATTGGGAATTAGAAATTGAGGAAATTAGGAATTAAGTGAATTAATTAACAATTTTTCATTTATTAATTAATTCACAAAGAGGGAAGAATTATTTAGCCAATTAAATAAACATTTAATTATGATAAGAAGACTTAGGATAAATAAACAATTTAACCTAGAGGGAGAAATGACAAACAAGGTTAAATGAATAAATCATGAAACCCTAGAAGATGAATTAAAAAAATGCAAGAATGATAATTAGGTTTTGATGTAAGATTGATTTGATGTCGATTCAATTTGATCATGATTCTAACTGACAAAGGACCAATGCTGACAAATGATTTGATTGATAAATGCGCCAATTGATGAGGAACAATGACTAATTGATCCAAATTGACATAATTGAGAAAGACGATGATCAATGACAAATCGATCGTAAAATGACAAAATTAACAAGAGGAAAAGGATTGATGACAAAATAGATTGCAAAACAACAAGATTGAAAATGACCATGATCGATGACAAATCGATCGCAAGATGACAAGATTGAAAATGACAATGATTGATGACAAATCGATCACATGATGATAAGATTGAAAATGACAATGATCAATGACAAATCGATCGCAAGATGACAAGATTGATAAGAGGACAAAACCCTAATTAGGATTGACGATGTCCAAAATGATGACAAATGAGCACGCACATTGATGCGACAAGATAAGATTGTGTAATGCCCCTACCCTAGTTGGACTTGTAAAACCCGTTTGACCTTGGTTGACTTCCTATGTGGCATTCTTGAATGGTAGGTTAACCATGATGCAATGTGTAGTTTAGATAATATAAATAATTGTTCAAATTTATTATTGTTCTCTTGCATCGATTCTTGTGTAAATGTAATTATTTCCTAACTCTTGTGATAAATCTTGAGCTAACGCCCTCATTGAATATGTATATGTATATGCATGCTTGTATGAATTCACGGGTGCAGGAGATTGCAGGTACAACACCGCTTAGGGCAAGGTTCATCTCCTTTGGGATTTGCAAGGTTGAGTATGCCTCCTTCATCCTTAGAATTCAGATTTGGGGGTCATAAAACTCTTGTCTTGCCTTAGCCATGGTCAGGTGAGCATCGCGTGTGTGGTTCATGGGCCCCTCTTTTCATTGGATTGCGTGTCATGTGATTTGGTGGACTTCCTCGATTTGCATGCCTTGTGCGGGGTAAGTGGAGTTTGTTGTGGAGTTTGTTATCCTAAGTATTAAATTCAATTTAATGAGTAGACGTACACATTAGTGATATAGAAATTTAAATAAGTAGTTTCTTTTATACGATTAACCATTAATTTAAAGAGATTGCTTTAGTTATTATTGTAGCAAGCTTAAGGTATTTAACTTGGATTAATGTGCTCATTTATGCATATGTAGTTGAGAAATTAGAATAAATAAGACTCTTGCATTAGATTAGTCATTTATTTTAAAAGGTCGCTTTATTATGTTATAGCGAGTCAATTTAATAGTTAAATTTAATAATAACGAATTTAATGAGCTATGCGTTTTAGAAAGGAAAGATTTAAAGTCATTTGAGAAATAGAAATAAATTAATCATTTTCGCATGTTGGAAGAGAAAGGGTAAATTTTATTATTTAAAAGGAAATTATTCTTTTTACTTGCAAATTGATATTGTATAAAGGATTGATTTTTGAGATTTAAATTAATTTAAATATCTCACCCTTGTTAACAGTTCAAAATATAAATGTAGGCCTAAATTGATATTGAGAGATTAAAATTAGAATTAAATAAGAAATAGAAGCATGTTAATTTTAATTAGAATAAAACAAGTTAGATTTATTGAGCAGTGGAAAATAATGGTTTCCATTTTTCATGTTTCTTTTATTTTCAAAAAAAAAATGCCTAAATTCAAAATTGAAAATTAGGGCAAAAATAGGGTTTCTCATTTAACCTAGTTTTGAAATGTTTTTGGTGGTTCTTTCCTGAGAGCATTTTTTGGAAAGAAGAAAAAAAAAATGGAGATGGGGAAATTTTTGGAAAAATGAGGGATTTGCTTGGAGTTGCAGGTGGAGCTCTTCATCAAATTTCTTGCCCGGAATGTGTCATGAGGTAGGATTCAAATCTACTCTTTTATTTATTTATTGAATAAAAAAAAAGGGGGTATTACCCATGAATATTTTCTTTGAGGTTTAGTTTCAGTTTTCTTTCAAACTTGGTTGTTTCTTGAATCAAATCTTTGTTCTTAATGGATTTTGTGATTTTCAACTTGATAGGAAATATTTTTCCCATAATGAAGTTCTGGTAAAATCTGGAAAATGAATGGATCTGTGATAAATGGTTAATGGAGGATTTATGGTATTTTAGTTGTTTCATTTTGTGTTTTTTCAAAAAAAAATTGCTTGAGTCGAGCTGGACTGTATTAAAAAAATTTATATCAAAAAAAAATAAATTAAACAAAAAAAAAAGGGTAAAATTTAGGGTTTCGAGGGGGGAAGCCGAAGCTCAACCCGCCCCCTTCCCCGCGGTGTCGCCGTAGTTTGCAGCCCTCCCCGTGACCACATTGTGGGTTGCAGGCTGCGTCCACAGTGTGGGCCGTAGGTTGCGTCCACAACGTGGGCCGCAGGGACTACGACCACATTGTGGGCCGCAGGCTGCATCCACAATGTGGGCCGCAGGCTGCGTCCACAGTGTAGGCCACAGGGACTGCGACCACAATGTGGGCAGTAGCCTACGTCCACAGTGTGGTCATAGAACCTGCATCCACATTGTGGGTCGCAGGTCCTGCGTCATAAGTTTAGGGTTTGCCTAAAAAAAAATTAAAAAAATAAGATAATAAAGTTTGTTTTAAATTTTTTATATATATATTGTTTTTTGTTGTTGTTAAAAGAATAATATATAATATTGGCATTTATAAAGTGAAAGAAAAATGTCATGGGAAAGTATAAAGGAAGTTGTAATAAATTTGTAGGAAGACCCATTTTATTTGAAAGTAGATTTTAAAGTCAAATATATATATATATATATACACGTTAAATACATAGTTCGTATATTTAAATTTGTGGATAAAAAAGGGGGTATTCATTGATCATGGATTTTTAGATTTATATTAGTTAACATTAAATTTTGGGGACCAAATCTAATCGGGGAGTATTCTTTGGAACAAAGATTAAATATGGTCTTAGTTGGGAATCTTTGAAATAATTGTACTCTGGTTAACGTTTGGTAATACATGTTAATGAGAAGTTTTCATGGAATATGAATCTAAATTTATCTTCATATATTTTGTTATTACCTCAACGATATGCTAGTAGGATGCATGTAAATTTGATATCGTACCGATTTAAAAAGAAAATGTTGTAAGTTTAAGTTCCGTAGTTGCCTTGTTTAGGGTGGCGGCATACCTTGATGTATTTGTTTCAGACCCTATCATCTAGTTACTTGTGTTGGTCATAGTTGGATTACGCCTCTAGTCAGAGTATCGTCAGTCATTTAAACTTGTAATTGCCTTGAAGTGTTCAGTTGGATCCACTTCAAAAGGGATCATTATGTAAATTCCGACCGAGGTGTCTGTTGTATATTGATTGTATTTGCCTAAGTGGCCAAGATGTAAAAGACTTATAAATTATGTTTTCCTAACGATATAATACCAAAGGGGTCTTGCAGTTGAGCAGACCCGGAGATGTAGCCCTTTAGGGGTGAACTCTGAGATCATATCTGTGTTATGCAATGTTTTAACTTCCTATGCTTCATGCTTTAAATTATCATGGATGGTTGTTATCTTGTATAAGTGTATGATGGAAAAACTAACGAATTTAAATCAAAGTGCACAAAATCAGACATCTTGAGGAATGTAGTAAATCAGATTCATAGGACATTGTAAATTATGATTATGGAAAAGTATTTGGTTTATGTTAAATAAAGAAGTAATAGAGAAATGAATCTCATTAGGATGCCTTTATTGTTTTAGCTTGATATAAGTTGGTAAATCGAACGAATGTGAATGGGAAACAAAGTTTGAATTAATGTTATAAATTCTAAGTCAAAATTTAAAGGATGAACCTCATATAGATATTTACCTTTTTACCTTAGTAAATGAGTAACGCCATGTTAATCATACTTCACTATATTGGATAAATTTGTTTACTTATTTATGTTTTAATCTTAACAATAATCCTTACCAAGATTAACTTGATAATTGGGGAAACTCAACTAGCCTTCCATAATTATAACCCAAATAAATGAATTTCTTTATGATTGCTAAAAATGAACTGAAAAGGGAAGGATTCAATTAGTTGTTTATACATTAAATCTTAGTAAAAGATTCTCTCTCATATTAACTTCATTTAACTAAAAAGAGTGATATGCAATAAGATAATTGTATTTTAATCCTAATGGAAGAACACCACTATGAACTTATATTTTAATCCTGTAATGATGAATTTCATCTTGCTAACTATATTCTAATTTAAAGAATGAACTTATGTGTTCCTAATACATTTTCTCCTTAATGAATCGAGCTCCTTCTATTAGTATTATTAAAACTTCAATGAATGAATTCTATGGCTACTCACATTTTATCCTCCATAAAAGAACTACAACTCATTAGTTGGCTATGCATGAAATCAAATGAAGGGACCACACTCTATTAATTGTAGTTTAATCCTTAATGAATGTATCTCACCTTATTAGCCATACTTTTAGTATTAAAGGATGATATCAATTGTGAATGAATACCTCAAACCCAATGAATGAACTTCATTATATTAAATGCTTGAACCTATTGGGAGGCCTCCTAATGAAATTATGAATTAAAGTGCATTGAGTAAATAACCTCTCGATGGCCTCCTAACCACCCAAAGTAAAGGAACACTTCCTAAAATTATAAGATGTCAAATCATTGAACATATGTATAATCAAGTCTTATGCATTATCTCGTAATTAAGTTATCCAGTGTATTGGATCAATTGACGTGTGTTGAGTTGGGAGTAAGGTTACGTAATCGCATTGGGAAACTCCTTAGGATTGTTTAGCCTTCCGCTGTGGTATCTAAGTTTTAGATAACTCCAAATTTTCTTATTGTTGTAACTTATTATTAACGTTCTTAACTATTATTATAAAAAAATAAAAAAAATAAAAATATTTACACTCTATTTGAGTGTTTTTAACTTAAACCCTTAGGGGTTTCTTGGCGGGGCATTACACTTGGTATCAGAGCCCATGTTGCAACACTAGGATCTCTGGTTTCACTTGTGCCCTTAGTTGTTGTGTGTGTGTCTATCTTATGTTGTATGCTTGTCCTCCTTGATGTGAGGGTGTGATTTAACAAACCCCACTTATGTGTAACGTGTGCGTTCACACCTTGTTTTCACCTTATTGATGTGGGTGTTTTGGGAATAATTATGGGTGTTTGTCTGCTTATTGAGGTCTTGGTCTACGATGTCTCTTACTTTAAAAGGGATTCAAATGTACCTTCATTTTCAATTTATTTTACCCTTTTGATTAATCCATCTGGGTTGGTTGTTAATATCTTGAATCTAAAAGTACGGTATGTGCTTGTTTATGGTATTGATCGATTTTAATCATTGTCCACTTGAAAGACTAGTATGGCTAATGTTAATGCTTATTACGTAGTACATTGAGTGATTATGACTCGTCTCCTTCTCTCTCTCTAGTAAATTAAAAGGAATTGATATGTGTAGTTATCTCTTATTTAAGTTTTCTAATTGCAAGAGAAAGGATGATATTTCTTGAGCCTTTTGTGAGCCTTATAACGTTTTTGTGTTTTAGATTGTGAAAAGGATTGTTTTGGGAGTTAATTTTTGGTTAATGATAGAAAATTGTATGTTTTCATTAAAGGGTTCTCCATGTGCTTGGTAGGAGCAATATAATTAAATTCCATCTTAAGTAAGGTGCATTAAAATGCGCATAGTGATTTTGTGAAAATTGCTTGATGTGAAGGGGATACCAAAAGAGGACATGTCGTAGTAGCTTCAGGAGTGTATTATTGTGCTCCTCGGAAGATTATTTTATGTGCTTATTCAACTAGTGTGATTTAGGACCTATTAAGTGACGCACCATTTAACTTGCTTTGGATTTAGATAATTTTCTCATTGTGTTTAAGGAGTAAATGAAAGACTTGTTGAATTGTATGCATTAAATGTGTAAAATCTAGTAGATAGCTCTTCATTTACCTCCTTGTCGTATTATGAAATTTCAATGTTAAATTTGATGTGTTATTGTATTGTATTGTATTACAAATAGTGATTGTTCTCAAGAAGGCTTGTATTACAAAAGAAAATTTGGTTGTCTTGAATTCTGGTTCGGAAAACTAGAATATTATAGTGCAACAACAATGACTAGAAATGTCATGTTAGGATGCTTTGACACCTTCCTAAAAGATAGTGAAATGAAAACTGTGCTACTAAAATGATAGACTTATATTCGAGCATATGGTGTGATCTTGAAATTCTTGTGTATTCGTAGGAAATAATCGATTTTCCAACTCTCTTCCTCCTCTTGCCTAAAATATAGGAATTGTTGTTTTTGGAATACTATTTAGAATGCAGTGATTTGGAAGGAATTCTTATAATGCATATGAAGTTGTATGTTGCTTTGGGCTTCTAATTGAAAGGGGAAAGTTTTTCTCCTTGGAAAAGGAAAATTGCATAGTTAGTAATGTGAATGAAAATGCTTAGGGAAGATTGAGAAAGATATTAGAATGATGTAATTTCTTTGTGTAAATTTGAATGGTTGAGAATTTCAGAACATGTATCTAGAGTAAACTTTGTTTGGTGATTCATGTGTAAACCATAATTAAAACTTCCCTTAAGTATATGTTAGCATAATGTAAAGTACTCCCCGTAAATGTGACTAAACCAGTAATGGTGATATTCTATGTGTGTTGTGAGAAAACCTGTACTTGTTTTGTGTGCCCATGGGATGGTGAAGTAATCAACCATGGGGGATATGTTTGCTTATGAGTATGGGAAACCATACCTATCTATGTGATGTTGCTTATTTGTTTCCTTACTGAGTGCCAACCCACAGGTTGTTGATAAGTCAGTATGTGAAGGGGTAGTAGTAGAATTCACCATTCCTTGAATAGTATGAACAGCGTACGAGTAATGTCGATGCGAAGCAACTTTAGCTTCCCTATTTTAAGGAAAAGTATGGTTTTGTAATGAACTATAACGTAGGTGTACTCTATACTTCCCCTTGTGATGAATCGATTTACGAGGTTCATGTGTGCCAGCCTTATTCCTATCCTTTATTTTGAGCATATAGATGATAGTTTTTGAGCAAATTGATGGATTCTATTGGAGCATCTGTTGCCTTGTCTTCATGGGAGGCATGTTATTGTTCTTACATAGGTTGCCAACTGACTAGTGTTGGTAGACTTGTGGGTAGACCTTAGCCATGCATACTTCTGGCTTACGGCGAGTATCCTGAGAGGAACATCGCTATGCGGAGTGTGACCAGTGCGTGCCTTATCCGTGAGGTACACTGCCATGTGGGATACATCCATTGCTTGCCCTATCCACTTGGAGTATTGCCATGCCGTGCTGAGACATGATGTGGGATTCAGTAGACATTCCATGCAGCCTACCGCTAGGTATAGGGTAGAGCCATGCCATGTGACGACGTGATGCGGGGTGATGCCGAGGTGCACACCACCATGCCATGCGGATGTGTGACTTGGCCACACCACATGATGAGCTACTAGGATAGCTAGATGATTGTTCCTTCCTTCCTCGTTGGTGGCTAGTTACTAGTCACGTAGTGATGTAATGTGCACTTATGATTCTCTTTTATTTATTTATTTATTTCCTTGTGGGCCAGTTATTTATTTTACTTTGACCTTGACAGTTTAGCCACAATCTTGCAAACTTGATCTTACTTGATTTGATGTTGCAAATCTGGAAATTATTTTCTTGTTTTATTGCTGGAATTGACAATTATTACCTTTATTCTTTTGTACTTTGGTGGCTAAACTGGTTTATCCTTGTTGTTTTTGTATGCTGGTCTTGTGTTGCAATGCGAATTCCTCTCCAAGCACGTAGGAGACAGTCTTGGATGAGTGTATACGAGGAAGTAGATGCAGGGAACCTTGAGGATGGGGGTATGTGAGGCTGTGAAACAGCTGGGATCGACTACCTACCTATGAGTGGTGACTATCTCTTGGAGGCTAAACACCTTACACAACAAAGGATATTCACAAGGGACTTGTATGGAAGGTAGCACCACTACGGTGTACCCTAGCACCATCAAGCCCTCGAGTGAGATGTTGGACATTTGTTGATCATGTATTTATTCTGAGAGCAGGAATAGAGAAGTGGATCATGTATGTTACCTTTGACCGAGCATTAGACATACTCACATGTGGCCTATTGTGTTGTGCAAACCAGTCTTGTGGATGGATATTATGTGTAATCATGGATTAGATGGAATTAACTTGTCGCTATGTTATGGGGCATAGTCATTGGGATAACTCCAAATTTTCTTATTGTTGTAACTTATTATTAACGTTCTTAACTATTATTATAAATATATATATATATATATTTACACTCTATTTGAGTGTTTTTAACTTAAACCCTTAGGGTTTTCCTGGCGGGGCATTACAGATTGACCAAAATCATGACTGAAGATTGTTATCAACAAGACCAAATTCGAAAGCGAGACAAATGAAGAATGCAGAAGAAGGACTCGATGCTCACAAATGATAAAGAACAAGTACACAACATAGAAGAAATGTTAATGTGACGCAAAAAAACCTAAAATAAGGCAATGCACCAATGTTAAAGTATGACTCCCCAAGCGTTGACCATTTTTAGACGTCTACACTAGTATCTATTGTTTCTTCACAAATGAATGACTATGTTGATACAAAAAGATACTAAAATGCCATTAAGCAAAATAGAGACAATTTATTTCCCTTGATTAAAACCTTAAAGGGAAGTTCATGCAATTTTAATTCTTGTTAGATCACATAGCTTCAACAGGATGCATACATTAATATTCAACATTATAGAATCAAAATTTACATGGGGAAAACTCTTCTAGGTAAAAAAATCCCCACAATCCAAAAACATAGAGCCATTGTATTATTTAGCAACAAAATACAGTTACAATACAATCTTCAAGATCTAAGTATTTACATGAAGATTTGCATGCTACTCTATCTTGGAAGAAATTTGGTAGTATAACCCCTACAAAATGAACTCCTCTCTCCTAAGATTTTCTTACAAAACACTTGTATTTATAAATATTACAATGCAAAATTTAGTAGCTTCTTGAAAATGTCCACATTCAATGTATCTACAAATGTGTTCACATTCAATGTATTTTCTACATGTAATATAGAAACTCCGTTTTGCATAACTATTGAATAAATAATATTTAATAAAAATATTATTCAATCCTCACATACAAGGCATCCAATATGAGAAAAATAATCCTTTTCCAAATTAGGACTTTCCATTTTACTCTAGGCATATACGAGTGGAAGATTTGGTCCCACTGATAATATTTCCAAATCCATGCTTAAGGATAAGAAAAAGATACTACCACATGTCACTTGGAAGGAACTTGAGGAGCTCCTAATAATTTCTCTTCTTTAAAAACCCCTCATTGTGACAAGTGTCACAATTTCTCACTCTCCTCAATAATAATTGCAACTCAAATTGTCATCAAGTTCCACAATGTAGCATATCACTTTGGACACTTATAATATATCATTGAATGAAAAACATCAACAAGATATATCCATTTAATGAATTAAATAATTATCCTTGGGACTCCTAAGGTTGAGGTACCTTAATCCCAACAAGAGGATCCCTAACCTATCTCATGACTTCTCTTAGAAGCATCTTTCTTCTCAACTTTCTTCTCTGTAGTATCCTAAAATTTTTCAAGATTATCCTCTTTCTTCTCATCATGCACTATTTTCTTATTTGGAAGAGAATTTCTTTTCCCTTCAACTATATTTATGTTCCTCAAAGGAGGGACACCCAATTTACCTTATTGTTATACACCTTGTCACTAGTATTCTCTAGAGGAGTAGTCTCCTCACTCTACTTATCATTAGTTTTACCTTCACCATATTCTACCATATGAACATTAAAAGTTAATAAATTTGTCTTGGGTGGGAACATCAAGTATATCTAAGAAATTAAAACAATTTGAAGGAGCTTGTTATTCAAGAACCACTTTAGCTTTCTTTATCTCCTCTAAGATATTTTGGCATTGTGTTGTCATTGATGTCAACCGGTATGGGATGATTACTAGTAGAAGAGATGTATGTGCAACATTGTTATGAAGGAGTACAGGATGTGATATCTTGGATATCACCTTGTGTTGTTGAACACCGGTAAAGATAAGGAAGATGACCTCAGAGGCCATCAATACACAAGCTAGTGCCTAACTTGTGTGAAGAGGTGGAGAAGTGTTGTGAGAGGTTACTTAGGATGAAGAGGCAGAATGTTATCTGAATCATTTCAACACTAGAAGAGAAGAATGAACTAGTATGTTGTGAGGTTGCAGAATAGTAGGACTCCCACCAAAAGAAATTGTAGTCATCTTGAGAAGAGTTACAGGAAGTCTAAAGTGTTTGTCACGTAGACAAACTAGTAGAGGAAGGAACATCCTTGATCAGGAAGAAAGGATGTGTAAATGTAAGTATAGGAATCTGATCTCTCTGAAAGAAGATAGGGGTATTTTGAAGGTTAATGACATGATGTCATCAAGAGTGGTAACCGGTATATGATTCCATCGGTTATATATGCAAGATGTTGTTGTAGAAGATTTCCCATTTGTGGAAATCAGCATATTTAGGACTTACTAGTCTAGAGACCGGTTTGAGAGCTCCATCGATAGCTCAAGATGAGAGCAGATATAACAAAAGTAACTAGTAGAATGGTTGAGACCAGAAGGGTTAGCATACCGGCTGAAGTTAGGAACCGCTAAGGTGGTTGGTTGGTGATCCTACTTGGACCGACTTGAAATGTCGAGCTGGTAAATAGTCGACATGGAGTCAACATGGAAAACCCGTGATTGGATAAAGATAGAATGTACAAATGATGGGGTTGTTGCAGGGGTTGATCAACTTTAATGAAAAGTCACTCAAATCACAGGACATGTTGCAGAAGGATTGTAGGGGTTTGAAGCTCGAGGTCTAAAAGACAACTACAAGATAGCTAAGAGATTGAGAAGATCAAGGCGATAAAGGAAACAACCTAACAGATCTCTTGTGACTAACCGAAGGATTTACCGAGAAGGTAAAAAGAAAATCACCAAGATTAAAGGGCATGATTAAGGAAACACGACTATGGAAGAGATATGCATTCAGATGTTAGAAAGATCAAATCTTGCAAGATCTGATTGGATTTGGTATGTCTCAATGATGGTGAAGAAAACCTAACTGCCGGAGTTTTGAATTGGCATTTGGCAGGAAATTTGGGCTATAAGTAAAAAGGCCTAAGAGATTGTTTGTTAGTGTAGAATAGAGAGAATACTATATTATTGTGAAGTTGTAGACTTCTGCAAGTAAAGACAAGATCAGTCGAGTGCTCAATGAGCAAGAGAGGGAGAGTGAACTTGGTTGAAGCTTTCAACCAGTTGGAGAGAAGAACCGGTAGTGACCACACCAGCAGAGTGTGAAACCGGTGATGTGTAGAGAGTGAGGTGCAAATCTAGTAGAGTAGTTGTAGGTGTAGAGCAGGAAGAAGAGTGTCAGTAGAAGAGAGAAGTACTTTACTGATAGAGTAAGACATTTGATAAGGTTGCAAGATTCACTTGTAATATGATAACAACTTATGTATTTGAAGTTTCCATTTTGAACACTGAGTTGTAGCTCGGTGCAGGGGTTGGTGCTCCTTTGGGTTGTAGCCCATAAATCTAATAGGGGTTGTATCTCCTTGAGTTGGTGCCCTAAAGTCAGGGGTTGGTGCTCCTTAGGTTGGTGCCCTAAGCTTTGTAACTATGTTTTACTGTGAGGCTAGATTGGAGCAATAGTCTCTAGCAACATTGCTCGCTGAGGTTTTTCCCATCTTGGGTTTGCCTCATATATGCTAGTGTTATGTGATGTCTCCTTGTGTGTGTGTGTGTTTGAGTTAGTCTCATTACTAACTGGTAAGTCTGCATTGTGCTTGATTCACAAAATGGTGTTGCTCATAAAAGAAAGCCAAAAGGAAAATATTTGAGAACCACTAATTCACCCCCTCCCCCTCTCAGTGGTGCATTATGTCTAACAATTGGTATCGAAGTGTAGGTTCCTAGTTAGAAGAATGTTCTCCAACTTGGGTAGATTCTGGCCTAAGGACACAATGGTTTGTTCAGTATCTACTTCTGCTCCAGTATTTGATGGTTCAAATTTTTCTATTTAGAGTTGTAGAATGGAAGTCTTCTTATCTTCTTTAGGGTTCGATGTATGGATGTGAGTAGTTGATGGTCTCCCTAGAAAGATCAATTTTCCTATTGGATGCGTAGAAGAAAGAAGAAACTAGTGCAATGAAGAAGACATGCAGGCTATTTTCAGTGCACTCACTAGTGATTTCTATTCACAGGTTGATAGGTGTAAGATGAAAAAGAGCTTATGGGAAATATTGGAGAATCTCTATGGAAATGAACCCTCAACAGTAGATCCTACATTTGAAGGAGATATGAGAAATACATCTCATATTTATCTGGATGAGGAAGATGGTTCTTCCAGCAGCCGCTACTGTGAAGAAGATGGTGCTCAACTTCTAGTGGCCCAAGAATCTGAAAGTGGTTGGGCAACCACCTCTCCTCAACAAGATAAGTTGAGAAGTGATGATGATGAAGAGGAAGACATGGCAAAAAGATATTTCCATCAAGATCCTTCTGATGATGAGGAAGAAGAAGAAGTTGACCTTGAAGGAGATCTTGTAAATACATTTGAAGAGCTCAATAGAGTTGAAAAAGAATACAAGCTATTCAAGAATGCTTCTTTTGTGAAACAAAACTAGTTAGACAAATGCCTTGAAGAATCAGAGAAATGCATCTCAGAGCTAAAGACTCGGGCAAAAGAAACCAAAGCACGTCAGTGTAAAGATCTAGCCTCTCAGCAAGAAATAAGAAACAAAAAACTTCAATGGTTGCTTGAAGAAAACAAAGAACAGACCTCTCCAATTAGGAGTGATCCTCTAAAATAGATTGACCTAACCACAACTGGTGTGGACTTGTAGAAAAAGGTGAAGATCAATGCTACAAGAAAGTATTCTCATACAGATCCCATAGGTAAGGGGAAGATGGGAGAAGAAACTCTTACTAGAAGTAGAAAGATGAGGAAGCAGCAAAGGAGACCCTCCACTGGTAGAGGGAAAAGAAATGCTACCACCCATAGGTAGAGGCAAGTTTGGGAGAAGAAGAAGAGATTAGATGGAAGAGTTGCTCAGAATAGACAACCTTATGCCTGTTCTCAAAAAGGAAAATATGGGGATGTGAAGCTGGCAAGATCTTCTCATGCATTGCAATATAAACATGTAAGTCATATGCAATCATTTAGCAATTACTGCTTTACGTGTAATGTTTATGGCCATAAGGTAAGGGAGTGTAGAATGAGATCTAGAAAGGACAAGATATGATCTCATAGAAAACATGTTGATATGAAGAATATATCTAGAAGAAGATACATGCATTTTCCTTCTCTTGGTTATGCAAAGATTGGTTGTCATAACTACAATGGTTCTGGCCATAGAGAGCTTGAATGCAGGAAGAGGAACCTGCAACTACATAGAGGCCAACAAAATGGCCATGCTCTATGGAAATGTGAAAACAAAGCATATGCAAGGCAAAGATCTGCATGGAACTAGGGGAGATATGTCCCTATAGGAGTAAGAGGTCTACTGGTTCCTATTGCTAGTCAAAGTAGCATGAATAGGAGGAGATGGTCAAACTAATATGATAGAAGATTCCCCAATCACGAGGTTGGGAAGGATGTTGTGTGCTATTACAGCACCATTTCTGGTCATGGTGAAGGATCTGAAAGAGAAAGGTCCCATCAGTAGAAGAAGGCAAAACTTGCTCCCTGAACTAAAAAGGGGAAGAAAAGTGAGACCAGGTAGATATGGAGGTAGAAGACCATGGATTAGTAGTGTGCATTAAATGCATAGGTGATATCTCCTAAGGCCTAAAGGAGATGTAGGATCTTAGAGGGAGTACCACTTTGAATGTATCACTCATCCCCCCTTTGTGAAGAAGGCAATATGGAAGAACATGTTGTTGCCTGCATAAAGGAAGAAAATGTAAAGATAAGACTGTGTAGGTGTCTCCTTGACTACACACCTATAGATCAATGATGGATCACCACTACATGATTCAATGAGTAAAGGTTAACAATTGGTATCAAGTGTTAACTGGTATATGTAGGATGTTACCGGCTTGTATGCAAAACAAGTTATGTAAAACAATGAAGTTGAAAATCATTGCAATAACCCCAGTAGCAGGGATGTTGAGTTTATGTATCAAGTAGTATTGGAAAAGACCTGAATGACACATGTTGGCCCCATGATTTTTCATGCAAACATGCATTCTTTTGGGATAACTAGATTGATTTCTGGCATGATGGTAACATTGTCTGACATTGTGTAAGTCCAAGATCATGTCATAAGTTGTGCTGGATAAAATGGAGTTGATGGATCATCTGATGATTACATATGAACAACTAAACTAGTTTATGGTGAAGATTGGAATCTCGGTACGGTACCCATCTGGAAATAAGAACCTAGAGATGCAAGACTCAGGGGGAGTTCAAGTGCTCGTGATGAAGATGGCTTGCTTGAACTGGTAAGAATGCTGACTGCCCAAACTGAAGGAGATGGGATTTGCAAAGGTGTTGCAAGTTGACCGATAGGAGAAAAATATTCACTGACACATCAATAATTGGTATCAGTCTTTCTTGACTTCAAACTCGCTTACTCAATTGGTGTAAGATGATGGTTAAGTTCCTCATCTCAAGTGTTGTGACTTGACAAGATGTAACAACCGGTGATAAGATAACTAGTGGTATCTAAGAAAGTGTTACATCCAAGAAAGTATTCTGTCAGTGACCAACACAAACAAAGAGTAATAATAGCCTGACAGTACCCTTTGTCATTGTGTCAAAGGGGGAGAAGAATTCTATAATATCTCAGATACTACATGTGTTGACATCAACGCCAGAGGGGGAGATTGTTGGTATTGTGTTGTCATTGATGTCAATTGGTATGGGATGATTACCAGTAGAAGAAATGTATGTACAACACTGTTATGAAGGAGTACAGGATGTGATATCTTGGATATCACCTTGTGTTGTTGAACATCGATAAAGATAAGGAAGATGACCTCAGAGGCCATTAGTACACAAACTAGTACTAGACTTGTGTGAAGAGGTGGAGAAGTGTTGTGAGAGGTTACCTAGGATGAAGAGGCATACTGTTATCTGAATCACTTCAACACTAGAAGAGAAGAATGAACCAGTATGCTGTGAGGTTGTAGAATAGTAGGACTCCCACCAAAAGAAGTTGCAGTCATCTTGAGAAGAGTTAGAGGAAGCCTGAAGTGTTTGTCACCTAGACAAACCAGTAGAGGAAGGAACATCCTTGATCAAAAAGAAAGGATGTGTAAATGTAAGTATAGGAATCTGATCTCTCTGAAAGAAGGTAGGGGTCTTGTGAAGGTTAATGACATGATGTCATCAAGATTGGTAACTAGTATATGAGTCCATCGGTAATATATACAAGGTGTTGTTGCAGAAGAATTTCCATTTGTGGAAATCAACATACTTAGGACTTACCAGTTTGGAGCCCAGTTTGAGAGTTCCATCAATAGCTCAAGATGAGAGTAGATATGACAAAGTAACTAGTAGAATTGTTGAGACCAGAAGGGTTAGCAAACCAACCGAAGTGAGGAACCAGTAAGGTGGTTGGTCAATGATCCTACTTGGACTGACTTGAAGTGTCGAGCTAGCAAATAGTCAACATGGACTCAACAAGGAATACCTGCGGTTGGATAAAGATAGAATATACAAATGATGGGGTTATTGTAGGGGTTGGTTAGCTTTAATAAAAAGTCACTCAAATCATAGGGCATGTTGCAGAAGGATTGTAGTGGTTTGAGGCTCGAGGTGTGAAAGACAACTATGAGCCAGCTAAGAGATTGAGAAAATCCAGGTGATGAAGGAAACAACCTGACAGATCTCTTGTGACTATCCAAAGGATTTGCCGAGAAGGTAAAAAGAAAATCACCAAGATTAAAGGGCATGATCAAGGAAACACAACTATGGAAGAGATATGCATTCAGATGTCAGAAAGATTAGATCTTGCAAGATCTGATTGGATTTGGTATGTCTTGAAGATGGTGAAGAAACCCCAACCACCTAAAATTTGTATTGGCATTTGGCGGGAAATCTGGGCTATAAGTAAAAAGGCCTAAGAGATTGTTTGTTTTTGGAGAATAGAGAGAATATTGTATTATTGCAAAGTTGTAGACTTCTGCAAGTAAAGACAAGATCAGCTAAGTGCTCAACGAGCAAGAGAGGGGGAGTGAACTTGGTTGAAGATTTCAACCGGTTGGAGAGAAGAATAGGTAGTGACTACACTAGCAGAGTGTGAAATTGGTGATGTGTAGAGAGTGAGGTGCAAATCCAGTAGAGTAGCAGCAAGTGCAGAGCAGGAAGAAGAGTGAGTCGGTAGAAGAGAGAAGTGCTTTACCGATAGAGTAAGACATTTGATAAGGTTGCAAGATTCACTTATAACATGATAACAACTTATGTATTTGAATTTTACATTGTGAACACTGAGTTGTAGCTCGGTGCAGGGGTTGGTGCTCCTTTGGGTTGTATCCTATAAATCTAATAGGGGTTGTAGCTCCTCAGGTTGGTGCCCTAAAGTCAGGGGTTGGTGCTCCTTGGGTTGGTGCCCTAAACTTTGTAACTGTGTTTTACTATGAGGTTGGATTGGAGCAGTAGTCTCCAACAACATTTCTCACCAAGGTTTTTCCCATCTTGGGTTTTCCTCGTATATGCTAGTGTTGTGTGATATCTCCTTGTGTGTGTGTGTATTTGAGTTAGTCTCATTACTAACCGATAAGTTTGCATTGTGCTTGATTCACAAACCGATGTTGCTCACAAAAGAAAGCCAAAAGGAAAAGATTTGAGAACCATGGATTCACCCCCTCCCCCTCTTAGTGGTGTATTGTGTCTAACAAGATATTTATAGTCTTTTCTTCTATTCCTTTCCCCATCCTCTCTATCTCCTCTTTGTCCTTTCCCATTAGAGTACTCACCCTTTATTTGGTCCAAATCTTTTGTTCTTATCTTTGAGAGAGTCTATCCCTTCTTTTGTAATTGATGATTCTATTGGGACTCATTAAATTTTGAGAAATTTGAGAGGCGCATTTCAAAATTTTGCATCTGCACTTTTAAATGACCACCTAATGAATCAACCTGAGAGGCCTACTTTGAGGGCATGTAAAATGCAACCCAATGATTGTCATGAGAAAACACTTTGGAAATGTGTTCTACATCTTTCATTGAGCCCATGCAATGGGTTACAACTTTCAAAATTCAGTTTAGATCAGTTTGTCAAGTACCCATTTCAAGGGGTGGACTGAAAGTTGTTTTATGCACATGTAGAGCTTTTATCAAATGACTTACTTTGAGGCCTTGCATTTCATGACTAGTTGATCGTCATGTTAAATAAAGTGTACCCCTGAATTATAGACATATAGGTGTGTCCAAATGCCAAATTTCAAGTCCCTATGAATCCATTTGCTTAGTTTGGCAAGCCCAATCCATTTGTAGTTTGTGTTATTTGCATAAGTCCCTATTTTAATAGCTAGTCAAAGCGCCACTTTGCATATGTGTAATAAATGCCTAGTTGATTGTCATGAAGAAATTATTGTTCCCTTGTGTTACTTGCAAAATTATGTACTAACTTTCTCCTTATCAGGCTCCTATGATTTCACTTGACTTGTTTGCCAAAGCTAAATCATTTGCAATTTGTTGTTTTCTGCAAATCAGACAATGTAAAACAACAGTTTAGTACCCTTTTTGGAATTTTGTATCTCACACCCGGTTGACCTGAAATTAAAAGTGGAAGTACACCATGAATATCTATAGTTTTTTCTACCATCTACCCAAATTATAGCCCCCCAACTCTTCGTTTGGTCAGTTTTCAAGGCTCATTCCATATGGACTTTTTCAATGTTTCAGAAACATCATGTAAATGGGCCACTTTGAGTATTAATATTTCACTTGGATGAATATTTTCTCAAAACACTTGGTCCATGAGATTACTTGTATTTAAATGAGTATGTTTGCCAGTTTCTAGCTCTTCATGATTTTATCTGATATGTTTTCAAAATTGTTTTGAAACTAGGCTTGAAGAGGTTTTTGGCAGTTTTCAGTGCACAAATAGCTAAGTAGTGAACTTTGGGGATTAAAATATTGCAACTTATTAATCTTAAAGGAAATATATTTTTCAGGGTGATTAACAATATATCAGTCTATATGCTTGTCAGATGGCATGGTCTGAAGTGGCCATTTGAGTGGTTTTTGAAGGCAGTTTCCAGGGGTACAAAGGTGGTTTTGATCATTTTGCAAAACAATAAAAATCAAGTTTCAATGATTAAATTTTTGCAGATGATTGATCCAAATAGATATTCTAATGGTTCCAGATCAATGGTAATATATTATTATTTTAATCATTATTATGATTTAAATAATAATTACATATGGAGTAAATTGGAAAAATGGTTCAGGAAATTATTTAATAATGTTTTGAGATAACATTATTAAACATATTATTTGGTATTCGAAATATCACTTAAGTCATTTTATAATTATTTTAAATGAAAGTGCATATAGCATTTGGTGGGCTCGGGAAAGTTAAAAAATTAAAATCAAATGTTATCTCCCTTGCAATTTTATTTACATCTCTGAAATACCATGATGGTGCGAATGGAAAAAGGAGGGACATTACTCATTGCGGCATTGCAATGAAGGGGATTTTCTTTGCTCTAAATTTTTGGCAAGATAAAATGTAGGTTTTTCCATAGTCTCAGGACCGCCATGGTTGTAGGAAAACAATGTATATTTATTAATACGGCTTTAGAAATTTCAGCAGGTGCAACCAACAGAAGTAAAGCCAGACCCCACGCCCTTTGCCATTTTTCTTCCATGCCTGCAGCAGTTTGTAAGTTTTGATGGGGGTAGTAATATTTGTGATAGAATCACAGGATACAAAGTGAAAAATACAACTGTGTGCTATGGAACAATAATATTTTTGTTCATAGTTCATATGCAGGATGAAAATATTTCAAATCTAAATTTTATTTAACTAGTGGATATATGTTTTATAAGAAATTATTGGTGAAGAGTTTTACTGGTGGTGATAATGAGGGTAACAAGGTAAACATGTTTTACCCACAACAGAGAAAAACTTTCACATATAAAAAAATGGATAAGAGATAAAAGGCTTGTGAAGTATCTGCATAAATTTTAAAGAGGAAGAGATAGAAGGGTTAATGATTTTACCGGTATGGGTAAAATTTTCTATCAAAAGGGATTGTACAATTGAAAGTGAAAATGTTTCAATAATGAGTAAAAGGTTAGTATATGGATTGTGTGGTAAAGTATTTTCACTCAGAGGTGACAATGATCTCTTAACAAACTATTATAGAAGATAAAACAAATCCAACAACCGGTGTATTTACTCAAAATAAAGATTCCTAGCAGGGCAATTATTTTACCAAGTGAAAAGTTTTAAAAAATTGCCAAATAAATGCAAAACCATGCACAGGCTAAAAAAAAAAGAGACTTAGAAATTAGCATAGGCATAAAGCCTTTATCCCACATTGGTGGTGAGATGGAACTCTGTATTATTCAAATACAAAACCAGTCACATCCTTAGTGTCCAAAAGAAAAGAGGCTTTTGGCAAGTAAGAAGGCTCAGCACCCAGTGGACCCCATGCACACATGCACGCACATCTCAAGGCAATGAAATTTTGTGATGGAAATAGAGGTTAGTGGGTGTGCAAGTTAGATGATCCAATGGTGGTTGCTGATCTATGAAGGGAAATTTCTCACCAATTACCCATCACGAATCAACGACAAGGCAGGCCTGGGTCTAGTGGCAAGTCTAGCTCAAGGTGAGGTGGTAGGTCAGGTGGCACCTAGGTGTACCCACGAGTAAACTAGGAGCTGACAAGTGGCACAAATGAATGAAGAGTGTTGGGACTCATAAAATTTTCATGAATTTGGGAGGCCCATTTCTATTTTTTGAATCAGCTATCAAAGGACCACCTAATGGGTTAGCTCGATAGGCATTCATTTCAAAGAAGGAAAAAAAAAACCCAGTTTGCATCCTCTGCTCGTGCAAAAATTCCAAGTAAATGCAATTGGTTGGTGTATAGTCAGTGCCCCTATGTGGTTCTGGAAGAGACTCAAAAACCTTTAGGCAGAAGGAAATGGCAAGAGTCACGTAACAGAGGAAAGGACTCAGAGGGTTTTCAAGCAAAGGGCCAGGTGTAGACCATTTATCCCACATTGGTCTCGTGGAGGAAATTTATCACATTTAAAAGAAAGGCTGCATATATCCTTAGTGTCAAAGCTTGCGAGCTTTTGGCAAGTAGCAGCTTAGTGTTGGTGGGCCCCCCGTGTGCACATGCATCTCAAAGTGGCCAAATTTTGCAGTAAAAGGGAAAATTCATGGGCGAGCAGGTTATAGATGATCGGACGACCATCGCTATACCGCTTTGCGAAAGTGCTCGATTTTTAATCGCTGTGACTTGGCGACTGATGAGGTGGCGATCCAGTAGCTGGTGAGGTGATGGGCCCAGGTCCAAGTGGTGGGTTCAGCGATGGTGAAGTGACGGTCACATGGCAGAATAGATGGTAGGTGACTTAGTGAGCTGACCTTGGCCGCGATGAATCTCTAAAAGGTTTCTCTGAAGGCTCAGTTCCATCGACATAGGTGCATTGAAGAAATCCAAACTGGTCCCGTCGATAAAATAAGGGCATCGATGAAACTATGGGTTTGATGAGACATGTGAACGGCTCGTTGAAGGGGAAGTTTCGCCAAAAGACTGATGTCGAACAAACCAAAATGTGAATGGTGGGTCTGGTGGCACTGAGGTGGAAAGACAAGTGGTTCCCAGGTGGATCTCATAAGTGAACCAGAGGCTAACACATGGTAGAAGGGAGTAGATCAGCCAAGGTAAAGGTCAGGCAGATTAGGGAAGATCGGACGGTGGGTGAAGAGATCTAATGGTGGTCTATATACCGTGATAGAAAGATGCTTGCCAGCTATCCCTCATGACTTGGTGACAAGGCACATATAGAAAAAGTGAGTAGCTCAGGTGTTAAGGATCGAGTAGGTTGAAAGCAGATCAATGGTCATCTCTATACCGCAAGATGAAGCTGCTCAACAATTATCCCCCGCGACATAGCAACTAGCCAGGTGGTAGTTGAGGTGGTCATCTAGGTGGGCTTAGTGTGAATCAAGATGTGCCACGTGGCAGAGTATAGAAGAATAACCAGGGCAAGCCTAAGTCTAGTGGCAGGCCCATGTGATGATTAGGTGGATCCGTAGGTGAACCAAACATTGACACATGGCACAGATGGACAAAGTGATAGAGGGAGCCACTCAGAAGAGATAAAGGCCAAACAAGTTGAGGATGATCCAATGGTCGGGTGAGTTGATCCGATGGTGGTCACCATGTCACTATGGAAAGATGCGTGATGGCTAAGTGACGTGAGTTAGCAACCAAGTGGTGGGACCTGGCAGGACAACAGTTTAGAGGAAAGATAAACAGCGGGTAGTTTGGAATGGATCCAACGGTGGTCGCTGATCTATTATGCAGAGATGTGCGATGAATAATCATCACAGATCAGCGACAAAGAAAGGACAAACAAAGGACTTCATTCTGGCAGTGAGTCCAGTTGGTGCTAAGGTGGCAGAATAAGGACATCGGAGCCAATCTAGAGGTGCCACATGGCGGAGATCTATCTGAGAGATTCAAAGGTTAAAAATTTAGTTTCAGACTATAGTGAAAAAGGAGAAATGAATGACTGGTTGGTTGGAAGGGTCTGAGAGATTAATTCGCCTGAGGGTTAATTTTTACCCAAATATAGATGTATTGTATATCATTGGAAAGCTCTCGATCTGAGGAATCCATCTGTGTAGTGAAGTGTAACCCACGACAAGTATTTTTGGGGCAGTTACCTCGGGATCTTAGAATTTATTTTTCAGTCAGAAAGAGAGGATTTTCTACAGGCCAAGTGTGTGGGCAGTTAATGCTGAAAGACGGGGCAGTTGTCTTGGTTAGAGATGAAATCTAATCTCGGTCCTTTACTTCTTATTCTCTTTGTCTTCTCATTTGTAAAGGTTATATATTTTGTGAGGGATTCTCCTTAATCTTGGTTTCCAATTCTGAGTTTTTCCAAGTTTGTAATACAATGTCCTTTTTCTAGTAATGGAGTATGTTTTCTTGTTGTAAGTGTTTCTTGTTGCAGATTTATATGTACGTAAGGCATGCATAAATTCACATAAAGTTGTCTCTAAATGTATATTTCTTTGTTACAAATTAATTCCTCAAGGAGGCTGGAGTTTGTCAATCTCAAGGAGATTGTTATGATTATTTGTAGGCATTCTTCAAGGAAGAATTTAAGCTCTGTAGTCAATCATAGATAATGGGATATATTTTCAAGATTTGATGATTTTGTGAGTGAGTTGAGTAATGCATTTTTGTAAGGCACTAATGCAGGGATATTCAATGATGAAGGTGGACTTGCAATGGAGGTTTTCATTTACAGTTTGATGTATGACTCTGCCCATGAATAAGGCACTGGTCTTGCATATTTTGGGGATTCCCAGAGATTTTTAAAATCAAATATCCATTTAATTTTATGTTTGTAGTTTTAGTTTGTTCCACCTATCTCATGCTTCAACTTAGTTGAGATGTCAATGTAGATCTATCTCATCTGTAGTAACATCCTAGTTGTTTAGGCCTTATGAGATCTATCTTCTTTTACTGATGCTATCATATGTGTGTAATGGGTCTGAGTTAATGAATCAAAGGTACACCCACCTAGGTTTTGCAGAGCTTGAAGAGTAGAAGGATTCAAATCCTTGTTATGTTGTCCAAGTCCTGAAGTTCTTCATTGTATGAAGTTGGCTATTTCATAGATAGATTGCAGGTGAGCTTGGTTTTCTCATTTTTTAGAACAACACACAGCAAAAAGGGAAAAATCAAAATTAAAAATATAGTTCTGATTATGTCAAAAAATGCAAAAATTTAAATGATTGACTGTAAAGAGAAATTAATGGCTGATGGGTTATTTTTTATCCAATATAGGTATATTATATGTCATTGGAAAGCTCTCAAAATGAGAAGTTTGTTTCTATCATCAATTTAAACACATGTCAAATATTTTGAGAGCAGTTTCCACTGGAATGATGCAAAGAATATTTTCAGTTAGGGAAAGATGACACTTGGTAATTTGTGATACAAATCTGGTTTTTTTCCTCTTCTTCATATTCTTAGTTCTTCTCATTTGCAGGGGTTCCAATTTTTTGGTAAATGGCTCCAAGGGAGAATTCCAAATGGTTCCAAGTTTGCAATGCAAAACCTGAAGAGTAGAAGGATTCAAATCCTTGTTATGTTGTCCAAGTCCTGAAGTTCTTCATTGTATGAAGTTGGCTATTTCATAGATAGATTGCAGGTGAACTTGGTTTGCTCATTTTTTAGAACAACACATAGCAAAAAGGGAAAAATCAAAATTAAAAATATAGTTCTGATTATGTCAAAAAATGCAAAAATTTAAATGATTGACTGTAAAGAGAAATTAATGGCTGATGGGTTATTTTTTACCCAATATAGGTATATTATATGTCATTGGAAAGATCTCAAAATGAAAAGTTTGTTTCTATCATCAATTTAAACACATGCCAAATATTTTGAGAGTAGTTTCCATTGGAATGATGCAAAGAATATTTTCAGTTAGGGAAAGATGACAGTTGGCAATTTGTGATACAAATCTGGTTTTTTTCCTCTTCTTCATATTCTTAGTTCTTCTCATTTGTAGGGGTTCCAATTTTTTGGTAAATGGCTCCAAGGGAGAATTCCAAATGGTTCCAAGTTTGCAATGAATTTCTAGTTCAATAATGTTTTTAGAGTTTTAGTTTTGTTTTTGGGTATTTTGCATAAGATTGTAATTGGTTTAGTTGCACGTCATACATGTGTAAGGCAGGTGTAAAGTGCCATAGAATTGTCTTCAGGCATTTGTTGCCAGTTTCAATATAATTCAATTTTCAAGAGATTTTGAGTTTATCCTCTCTAAGGGGGACTGAAATTCCTATTCTTAGGAATCTTTTACAGAAAGGATTTAAATTCTTGGAGTAGAAATTCTGAAACTGAATCATTGTTTGGATATGTATGGTTCTATGAATGAATGTAGATTGTATTAATGTCAGCCATTAATGCAGGGATATTTTGGTAAGCCGGATTTGCAACTAGGTTCTCATATAATGTTATGTATTTGACTCCTTGCCTAGGTTAAGGCACTAGTCCATTATAGCTAGAGATTACTTGCAGCATTTAAAAATCAAATTAGAATATCTTTCTTTTTCTGTTATGTGGTAATGTTCCACCTATCTCATGCTCAAACATAGATGAGTTGTATGTGTAGATTTAGCCCATCTATAGTACCCTCCTTGTTCTGAGACTTTAATGAGATTTATCTGCTTTTTTAATGATGTCATATGTGTGTAATGGGTCTGATTCTATGCATCAAAGGTATACCCACCTAGGTTTTGTAGAGCTTGAAGAGTAGACGGATTTAAATCCTTGTCATGTTGTCCAAGTCCTGAAGTTCTTCATTGATTGAAATTGGCTATTTCATAGATAAATTGCAAGTGAACTTGTGTTACTCATTTTTTAGAACAACAGATTATACCTTATTGAATGCCCATTTTCTCATCTTAGCTTATTATGCTACAACTTCTTGCCTTGTTTCATTTTGTATCTCTACAAGACTCTCCAAAATTTGGTCAATAATCTCAATGACAGACACTTTAAAGTTCATCATGTACATTGTTATCACTGTTTTAAAATTGGGTTCTTCTTTTCCCATAATTGGCTATGGTACCTTGAAATTTTTTCGAATAGGGTGTAGTCCTGAGTGCTTCAGCTTTGTTCTAAACCTTAGGGGTTTAAGGGTTTTTTGATTTTTTTAGATCTTATCTTTTTGTGTTAAACCCTCTGGTTTCTAATCTTCGGATGCTTTATTCACTTAAGTTATGGGTCGCAGGGTCGTAAGAAGTGTCCCCCCTTGTTTTTTGCCTAGGCGGCTACGTTAATTATTTGAAAATTTTACGCCTTGTATGCTTCCTTCTAAAGTATCGGGCCCAGTAAATGTTGATCAATTTAAGAGATGATCCAACGGTCGGTGCTATTTCACAAGGGTAAAATGCTCACTCTTTAAGCCCGCGAAATAGCGAGAATGAACGAGGGCCATCCATGTGTCATGACGGAGGAAGTAACGGGTGTAGTTGTCAGAGGCAGTTGGAGCCTCATGGTTTTCTTCTGGCGTATTAAAAGGTAGCACGTGGCACAAGTCACCAAAGTCAGCAGGTCAGGATTAAAGGTTCAAAAGTGGGCCCCAAAGATGAGTCGGGTCTCAGGTGGAGATGACCTGGTAGGTACAGCTGTTAACAATTTATTGAGATCCTGTGGCTCCTTCCAGCAAATGACAAAGTGACAAGTCAGCTCCGCGAGTGATAAGGTGCCAGGTGTTCATGATGAGTTAGCGGGCCCACCATCTCCTGAGAACCTTCTCATAAGATTAAATGACGGTCAACTTAAAAGATGATCCAACGACCGGCACTATTTCGAAAGGGTAAAGTGCTCACTCCTTAAGCCCACGAAATAGCGAGAATGAACAAGAACCGTCTACGTGTCGTGATGACATGCGGTCTAAAAGGAAAATGTGGGTCCCTATGGTTACCTTCTGGCAAATAAGAAAATGACAAATCAGCTCTACGAGTGATAAGGATGCCATGTGTTCATGACGAGTTAGCGGGCCCACCATCTCCTGAGAGCCTTCTCATAAGATTAAATGCCAGTCAACTTAAAAGATGATCCAACGGTCGGTGCTATTTGGCAAGGGTAAAATGCTCACTCTTTAAGCCCGCGAAATAGCGAGACTTAATATGAGCCGTCCACGTGTCGTGATGATGACGTGAGAGGTAGACTTGTTGAGACAAAAGTGGGGCCCCTTGCGGTTTCTTTTGGCGACTGAAAAAGCAGCAAATCAGCGCTGCAGGTGACCGGATGCCAAGTGTTGGTGACGAGTCAGTGGGCCCACCATTCCTGAGAACCTTTTTAAAAGGATTAATTAGTGATCAACTTGAGGGATGATCCAACGGCCCATGCTATTTCGCAAGGGTAAAATGCTCACTCTTTAAGCCCGCGAAATAGCGACAGTTAACGAGAGCCATCCACATGTCGTGATGATGACATGGTCAAAGAAGAAAATGTGGGCCCGTCACAGTATAAAGAGAGACATGCGGTTAGTATCAAGTGGAAAGTAAAGGGATTTTTAAGGCCAATGGTTGGGTGCCACGTGGTATTATGTAGCCAATAGAAGAGTGGGACCCAAACTAAAGACAAAGCCGTCAATAACGAAAAGGTACAGTGAGACACTTGCAGGAAGGCTGCAACCCGTTGGAGCTAAAATATGAATTCTCGTATGAATTTGATTTTGAAGGGATGGCCGAAGCATGCGGAATCAATGTTATAGTTAAGACCCAGAGTACAAGTATTTGATTTCCTAACAACCAAGTAAAGATATATTTTAAAAGATTTTGCAGAAGAGCAACGCAGAGTTATCTTTTTCAAATACAGAGCAGGTGGTTCAATTGCAGAGCAAAATTCTTTCGAGCAAGCATCAGGTTCTTTCATATTTTGTAGCAATTCTTGTGTGGTGTTTTAAAGTAAAATCATTCTCGTGTTGCAGGATTGTTTAAGAGTGTATTCATTTTCTTGCATTTTCAAATGGCTCCTAAAAGGGAAGTTTCCGGTAAGGTTGATTATTTAGAAAGAAGTGTATGTGATGATTTTTTAGAACAGTTGATGTTGTCAACTAACCAGGAATCAAAGGCCAAAGAATTAGTGCCCAGGGCTCCCTGGCTGAAGATAGGAGAAGGATTGTATGACAAAGGTAATTGGTTGAGAGACCCATGGGTTGGACTATCCGGGTTGGGGCTGTTTAGAGTCGGATTTGGAATGAGGAATTCTCCTGCTCCTCAAAATAGTATTTGGGAACTAGATGTTGGGAAATTAGTAGTCCCAGGGGTATTCATGGATACAGACTTGCTAACCCAAATGGCATTGAACTATGATTCAGTCACAAGATGCATCCGGGATATAAATGGGAAAACCCTTGTAGAAATTAATGCAGAAGAATTAAGAACAGCATTTGGGCTCAATGAGTTCACAAACTTCCTGGAACCCATAAATTTCACACAACTAGCCCAAGTGTATAGTGCACAGAGGAGTCATCTTAGGAATGGGCCTCTTAAAGAACTTTTTCTAAAAATAGGAGGGTTAGCAGTTGTAGGGCCCAACACAGAAGAGCCTTTTTCATTGAGTATGTTTACTTTGATTGCTAAAAGAATGTAATGGGCACTTTGCCAAGTTCTAGGAGAAGATGCTGAAGCAAATATGCCAAATCATTACTTGTTAATGATTGTTCAGATTTTGAATCCTTCTCTTGCTATCACATTTGATTATGCTTCTTACATTGCCGATGCTATCCATGGAGGGTTGATAGGAATAGAAAATGGAAAGGTGGATAGGCCATTCGGATGGTATTCATTCTTAATGCACCTTTTTCTCTTCAAAGGTGGTGATTATTTCGCCAGTGGAATGGACCTAGTTAAGGAAAAGGAAGGAGAGAAAATGCCAGTACAATTATGGAGTACTGTGTTGTCATGGGACAGAGAGGATGCTAGTTTCCTAAAGTTCGATAAATATTTTGCATCTAAAATAAGGACTCTCCTTTACTCTGATAACCCAAGAGTCCCCAAGGTTCTTCTGGAATTCCTAAGGCCAAAAGAATTCGCAGAAAACATCAAAATTGTTCATAACTGGGGTGACATGTACTTATATCTAGTCTCCATGGTTTTTAGAGTTTTTGGTTTCAGGGGTACTCCATTTTTGTTACCTTACCAGGTCCCTCTCAAAGTGGGAATAGCTGAGATCCTTAGACAAATTGGTGGCCTGCAAGAGGTAGAGTTAACAGGCAGAGGTAAAGGAACTATTTTCCCTTTAGCCACCATAGCCCACCAATTCGTAATTACAAAGGGAGGTTGGAATTGCTTTGAGGATTTCCTTAAACCCTACCATTTATCCACTGCAGTGTCCAGATGTGCTGATCCAGAGGACTTCTTCAATGGTGTGTTCAGGAAGAAGGTAGCATGCAAAGTTAGGCCTCATCAGTTTCAATTTCTTGGAGATCTCATCAGAAATGAATTTGATTTAGATGAGCAGGAGTTGAGGAAAGAAAAGTGGGTGGCTTACAAGAAAGCCTTGGATTTTGTGCATCAATTTGATGCTAGCTATGACCCATTGTCTAGCTTTTTCCCATTGGAAGAAAAAATAAAATTTTTGATTGTTTGCTTTGAAGATGTGATGCAAACACTGAAGGAGAAGAGGGAAGCTATGATTAAGAGTAACCCTTAAAAGGCTAGAATGATCTTGGGCAAGTCAGCTTCCACCAAAGCAATCCCTCCTGGTGACTACACCCTGCATAAGAAATCAGGTTACAGTGTGCTGGTGCCTACAACAGGGGAGCCGTCTTCATCCAAAGGAAAGAGGAAAGTACAAAATGTCATTGACATCCAAGATAGCCCAAAGAAGCAAAGGGTGGAGAAGGAAGTGCAATCAGATACACCCTTGTATTCCCCATCCCAATCCCCCATCCACATAGGAGATGAACAAGCAGCAGCTGCACACCTCTTGCAGTTGGGCAACTTGGGGGAGATTGCATACACTTATGATGAAGTGGAAGAAGGGATGCCAGAAGAGCCCATTGAAGCTGAAATGGACATTACCTCAACTGAACTTAAAGGCCAAGAGTGGGATCTTGACATAAAAAGGCAAGTAGTGCCTTTTTAGCTGATGACAACTTTGTCACATCTGAAGCATTCATGCAATTCATTTGGAAGCAGCATATAGATAGATATAATGCTAGATGTGAGACAAAAAAGGCAGAGCAGCCCAACAAAGATCCAGCCTCAGTGGAGGAAGAAATAAAATAGGAGATGATGGAAGAATTTAAAACCATCACTCCTGAACAAGGAAGAGATCTAGTAGCACAAGCTAGAGTACTCATCTTGCCAGAAACGAATATTGTTGATGCTCTGGTGCTGGATGCAGTAAGAAAAGAAACTAAACCCATGGAAGGGGTTACATTCAGTAAGGATAATGCTGCACTAGTTATGTGGTCCCTTGAGAGAAATGAGAGCAAAAAGGGCAAAGACACTGCAGGGTCAAGTCACCTTGGTGGATTGATGGTAAAAAGAGTGCAGAGTACAGGGGTAGTAGTGGCTGCTAGCACTGTGCTAGAAACTGCAAAATTCAGTGTTGCAATGGCTGAGAAGGAAGCCAAAGAAAAGGAGGCCCTCCAAATCAAGTTGGAAACAGTTTTGAAGGCCTATAATAGTGCCAAGGAGGAGGTAAGAGGTAAAGATAGCATCATTGCCAAATTGCAGAGCCAGCTAATGGGACAACACCAACAAGGTGAGTCTTCAACATTGATGATTTCCTCTTTTCCTGCAAGACCTCCACCTACTAGCCCCATTATTGAATTTCCACCATCTCCTGCACCTTCCAGCTCCCAAATGATTGAGATTACTCCCCAAGAACTAGAGAACCTGAAGCAGATTCAGGCCTTTTATGCAGGGAAATATGAGGAGAAAATAAAGGCCACAATCTCCAGTTTTGCAGATACTATAAATGCCTCATTGCTTTACAACAATGTGGGAAAATTCATGGAGATATGGAATGAATTAAGGAGAGATAAGGCCATTTTGACACCCATTTTTGACAGATGGAGGCCTAGGGAGCAAGATCTAGAGTTCATGTGTGTATCCTATGATGAAGCAAGGGCCAATCCCATTATCAAGTCTACCTCTGATGTTGCTAAAGTTTTAATGCAATTGGCAGTAGATGTAGATAATATGGATAAGAAGGTCAATCTATATAAGAAGGAATACACTGATCAGGTTTTTGAGTTGCTCCCAGGAATTTTTGCCAATCTAGATCAGCTAAAAGATAAGCAAATATGGCTCAAAGAGATAGAAGTCAAATTGTCAGCAAGGGTTAAGGGAATCATTGATCTTGATGACACCTCTTTCTTTGTTATAACAATATAGGAAATAGAAAGAATTAAATCACATTATGGTTTTCTTAACTTAGAAGTCAACAAACTGAGAAATTCTTGGAAAAGGTTGACTAAAGTTAAAAATGATGTGATTAATTTTTCATGGCCGACAGAAGAGACATATAATGAGTGGGGAGTTAAATATTCCACCCATGATCTGGAGCAGTTCGAGAGCACCCCTGAAAAGCCAGAAGAGGTTGCAATCGAACAACCTGTTGAACAGACTACAGAGACTGAAAAGAGTGCATAACTATTTTACGTAAAAATTGTAACCTCTTCAATTTTTGAAATAATTGTAACAAACTCTCCTCGAGAAGTCCGAAGCTTTGTGCATCCATGTTGTTATAAATGGATACCAGGACTAGAGGGAAAAGGATCACAAAAATTTTGTAAGAAAACGCTGCAGAAATTTATCTGAGCTTTTCCAAAGTTTAATGGAAAATCAGACTTTCTTGTAACATCTCTTCAAATGAATATCAATATATAGGCCATCGGTTTTGAGTAAAGCTTTGTGTTGTCTTCAAGTTTGTTCACAAATTTATTTACTGTTTTCATTCTGAATAATCCAGGATTTTCTGTTTGAATGGAGTTGCAAAGCAATCTCAGTATAAGTGTTTGTTAGCTTTTCTCTTTAGGAGGGAGATTAAATATGCAAGATCACTCATACCAGTAAATTCTTTGGAAGGAACTTTGAATTTTGAGGACCATAGTTTAGTTTGAAATGAATGAATTCTTGTACATGTCAGGCATATGCAAGGATTGGTGGAAACCGAGTTGATGGGAAGCATAAAGATATATTGTTTCAGGATGTTTATTTGAGTTTAGGTGACTCTGTAACCTTGGATAAAGCATTGGTATTAATCGAATTTGTTTATTGCATGCTTTGTTGATCAAAATGTTGAAGTTAAGTATCGTTCCACTCTTTGTTTTCAGTTGATTTCAAGGTGAATAAATCCACTGGTTTTTTGGACTGGTTTGTTGTGGGTTTATTGTTTAAAAGTGTGAAGTTATTTCACAAAGGTATACCCGCCTGGGCTCCAAGGAAGCCCAACGTGTAGAAGGTTTAATCAAACCTTGTCATATGTTGGCTCTAAGATTTTCTTATCTTTTGATGTCTCCTCTGCACCCTGTCTAAATCATATTACTCTAAGGACATTGAAGGGAATCAGATTTTGAGTACAACAAAAGTGGCGACTCTTTTGGGGAGAGTTATAACAAAGATATAGACACAGATCTATGCCGAGACTTGTGGAGAATATTATTGTGTGTTTGTGGGTAAGACTGCTTGTTTTCATTTTTCCCATAGTTTTGTGGGTGGCGACTCTGTAACTTGTGAACCAGTCCTTGTGAGATACAAATTTTCTAAAAGAAAGACAAGCGAGATGCAAAGAAATAAGAACACAAGATCATTCATGAAGAAACATCCTCGTGAAACCTTGCAAGAAGGTCTGCCAAAACAGTCACGAAGAGGCCAGAAGAGATCTGTGATGCATGAGCCATCAAATGCTACATGGGTGCAGAAAAACAACAATACTGGTAAGATGCCTGATCGACCTGTCTATGCAAAGTCAAATTCATCTTCTAGAGATTTAGAGCATGATATTTTAGGTTTCCATTCAGGATTGTTTGGAAATATTGATGATGCACCTATGTTAAATCAAGATCTATCTCATGTTAGTGTTTCTGCAAAAGATAGAACCAGTTCAAATGTAATTAGACACTCTGTTCCTAGAACAATAGATGGGAATATTAGCTTAATTGACATAGATCAAATTAATGCATCAGACTCTGAAGAAAACTACCCTGATGAGGATAAAATGTCTCAAGAAATTGAAGATTTAAACAAAAGAGTCCATCATTTAATCTCTCTAAGAGCCCAAAAGGAGGCAAATAAGGAAAAGGAGGTTAAAGCCAAATTGATGGAGAGAGATAGGCTCCTTAGACAGATAGCTGATCTTGAAATGCTTGCTAAAGAGAAAGAAAAAAGTGATGAGGAAGGCCCATTGATTAGGGAGATCCTAATTCCTAAGATTAGACCGGCTTCTAAGTCTATAGTCCAACTAATTAAGGAAGTATCTAATAACTCCCAACTTCCTAAAGTCAATTTAGACAAAGGAAAATAGATATGGGTAGATGATGAAGTAGAGTCTAAAACTGCAGAAGGGATTTCTCATAGGATTCTAGCACATGAGAGAGAGATGGAAAGGATGAGAAAGGAAAAGGAAGACCTCCAAATGGAATTGGAAAAGGATGAGTTAGAAGCAGCAAATCAGGAGGTTAAAAGAAAGATTAACTACTTAAAATCTCCCCCTATTACATTCCCATCTGAAGATCTTAGCAAGCCTAATCCCCAACACATCTCTTTTCCTCAGGTCAATACTCAACCTGTAGTACATGCTAATATTGTCTCAGTATGCCAATTACCCTCAAATAAACAGTACACCCAAACATCTCAATCTCCAATCCCAAAAGCTAAAATGATCATGGGAAATAATAGTACTATTTCCCCTTTTCAAAGAAGGCCAATTAATCTAGAACAATATAGGCAATTGTTTTTTGATGGGATCCCAGGGTATCCAAATCATGTTCCCACTGAGCTAAGAGATAAACTCCATAAGCTTGTTGGGAACAATGCAGTCAGTGCTGAGGAACATCTGAAATATTTTGGGGATTTGATAAATGATTATGAGATAGCAGATGAAGATGTTATTATGAAAATGTTCGTTCAATCCCTGGTTGATGATGCAAGAGATTGGTACAGAGGTCTTCCAGTAGCTAGCATAGGTTCATGGGAAGATTTCAAAAATTGCTTTCAAGAATAGTACGGTGATAAGACTAATGTGAGTTTCATGTTGAATGAGTTCAATAACATTAGAAAATCTAAAAATGAAATAGTCACTGATTTCAATGCTAGATTCCAGAAAGCTATGCATAGATTGTATCAGGTAATAAGGCTAGATGACAATATGTGCCTTAATACATACTATAATGCATTTGATTCCAAAATGGCTTATATCTTGAGAGATAAAAATCCTCATAACGTGAGGGATGCTTTTAGAATTGCCATAAATGTAGAAAGTAATAGAAAAGCGTCTAGAAAATTAGGAAGAAGGACAGATGGCAGATTATGGCATGAAACCAAACAGCAACCTAACAAAGTTGCTAAAGAGGAGGATAAAATAGAAAAACTAGTTACTACTATGAAAGATTTGACTGCTAAGGTCAACAAAAATGATAAGCCCCATTATAACTGGCAAGATAGACCTCCTAGATTACATGATATGCCATACAATACAAATTGGAAGGATGGTAAACCCCAAGTTGAGAAGCCTAAAATTGCCCAAAGCCAAGACACACCAGATCCTTTAAAAGGGAAAACTGTTAATAATATAGAAAATACTCCTTGGTATATTGCTTGTGATGGACCACATTCTCCTCATCAGTGTGCAGTGGCTCAAGCTCTGGAAGAATCTATGAGGCCAGAAGCAGAGCCTGATATTAATATGTTTGAAACCATCATAGAAAGTGATGAGGAATCTATGCATAGTGAATACAGTGATGTCCTAGATAATGAAAGGTTAGTGCAAGGACAGGTAGCCTTAGGTTGGCATCTTACATTGAACATGGTAACAATTGAAGATGAAGAAGTTCATCTTAGGAGGCCTAGTGAGGAAGAAGTTAAAAATCTCACTAAGGCTGCAATTGCCAAAGCAAAACATAACTACAATCTGAGAAGCACCAAGAGAGACACTGACCAAGGTGAACCAAGTTCTATGTTTGTAAAAGAAGTCACAAAGAAAGGGGCATCAAGTAGTGTTACTACTATTCTTAAAGCTAGTCAAGAAAAAGAGGAACAAGTTAGAGACTTACCTAAAGGCATAGATGCCAAAAATGCTGATGATGTACAAAAGGCAGAGATAGTGAAAAAGGCCAGTCAATTCAAATCAGAAAAGGTTAAGGTTCATACTGAAAAATGTAATAATTCTACATTTGATATGGCCCAAGCTTTAACTCAAATGAAAGTCACTGTTCCATTAATAGAATTACTAAAGATTAAAGAACATAAGGATGCAGCTTTATCTTTATTCTCTGGTATATCTGATGGTGACTCAGTATTACCCACTGGTTCAGATAGAGTTGTAAAGGATCTAGAGTTCCAAACCCCAGAGGTATATGTTGGAACCACTATCACTCAGGAGCCTTCTCAGGTAGATCCCTTCTATGTTACTTTGCTAGTCAATAACTGGTTGATTAAAAATTGCATGATAGATTCAGGGGCAGCTGCTAATGTAATGCCCTATGGTGTTATGAAAGAATTAGGGCTATCAGTAACTACTGTGTATGGGAAATGTTATGCCATGGATAACAGAGAAGTGCCTGTGATAGGTACAATGAAAGATGTAGAAGTAAAAATAGCTACATTTCCTGAAGCTACTTATAAAATGGATGTTATTGTTACTGATACTAAACCCCACTATGGTATGTTACTTTCTAGGCAGTGGGCAGCAGCAGTGGGGGGAAATGTTCAACTGGACTTGTCTTATGCTACTATTCCTATTGGTGGCAATCAGGTCAAACTATACAGGGAGCCACGAGCTCCTAAGGTAATTGAAAATGTGGACCCAAGTATGCTTAATTGTATGATTGATGTGGATTTAGATAACTTCAGACTCCAACCAATATCACCTCAATTGAAGAACACTGACCCAATTGTGGTCGAGCTACAAGCACAGCAATATGGGTTGTGGTAGATGTATTTTGATGGAGCTTGCTCTAAAGAAGGATCTGGAGCAGGGGTTCTTTTTGTGTCCCCATCAGGTATAACTTTCAAATACTCATTCTTATTGGCATTACAGTGCACAAATAATACTGCAGAGTATGAAGCCCTGTTACTAGGACTTGAGGTTGCGATAAGGCATGGAATCCAACTGTTGAAAGTAATGGGGGATTCAGAGTTGGTTGTCTCTCAGGTGAGATCTAAATATGCATCCAAGAATGATAAATTGAAGCAATATAAGCATGTTGTTTGGGATGTTATTGAATATTTTGATGCATTTTCTATCAATTGGGTAGAGCGAACAAAAAATATTATGGCAGATTTCCTAGCTAATGTTGCTTTAAAAAATGATGATGCAATGCTAACTGGTATTTCCACTGTGGAAATAAAATCTAGGCTGGCCATCCCTGATAATATATATAATTGGCAAGTTTTTTCTGATGATGAAGATATTCTTAGGTTCATCCAATGTGTTGATAATTATGATGGACAAAAGATTGATTGCAATGCATTGGTGGAAGTGGTGGATAATAGAGAGACAGTGTTTGGAAATGATATTGTCCAGTTGGAAACTAACGAGATACCTAAAGGGTTGGTGGAGCTAGAAAGTATGTTTAGTTATAATGATAGTCATTTACACCAGCAATCTACCACCAAGTTAGAAGAATTGGAGGAGGTAAACCTGGGGACATAATCATTCCCTAAGTTGGTATATATTGGAAAGAAATTACCCCCTCATGTTAGGACTAACCTTATCAATTTATTGAAAAGGTATAAGCATGTTTTTGCTTGGTCTTATGAAGACCTAAAGGCATATAGACAAGATCTTTTTCAGCATGAAGTTCCCTTACTTCCAGATGCTAATCCTTTCAGACAGAAACAGAGACCTATCAACCCCTTATTAGAAACTAAAATGCAACAAGAGTTGACTAAATTGAGAGAAGGGGGGATTATCAAACCAATAAGACATTCTTCATGGGTCTCTAATCTGGTCCCAGTAAGAAAGAAGAATGGAGACATCAGATTGTGTGTTGATTTTAGGAATCTTAATGTTGCTTCCCTAAAAGATAATTATTCATCCCCAAATATGGAAGCAATGCTAGAAAGAGTGACAGGATGTGATCTTTTATCCATGATGGATGGTTTCTTAGGATACAATCAAGTGCTAGTAAAGGAGTCTGAATAGTTTAAAATAGCTTTCACTACTCCATGGGGAACCTATGTATATGTGAGAATGTTGTTTGGATTAAAAAATGCAGGAGCTACATTTCAGAGAGCTATGGACGTGGCTTTTAAGGAATTAATAAATATCATTATGGTAGTTTACCAAGATGATCTAACCTATTTCTCAAAGAAAGCTGATGATCATTATGGACATCTAGAGAAGGTGTTCGATAAAGCCTTGGAATTTGGTGTATCACTGAATCCTAAGAAATGTCATTTTGGGGTCACTGAAGGAAAGTTATTGGGACACATAGTTTCCAAGGAAGGGATAAGAATAGACCCTGAGAGAATTGAAGCAATCAACAGAGTGTCTGAACCTAAAAATGTGAAAGAAATCCAGTCTTTTTTAGGCAAAGTGAATTTTGTCAGGAGATTCATTGCAAACTTTGCTGAGATAGTGAAGCCTATTGTCAAGTTGCTCAAGAAGGATGCAAAGTTTCATTGGGATCAAGAAGCTTCAAAAGCTTTTGAAGAGATTAAGAAGGCAATCTAGGAAGCACCAGTGTTGAAATCCCTGGATTATGGTAAGCCTTTTTCTTTGTTCTCTTTTGCCTCATATCACACGGTGGCTGCAGTATTATTACAAAAGGACAATGAAGGATATGAACATCCCATAGCTTTCTATAGCAAATCTTTGCAAGTGACAAAACTAAAATATGAAACCATGGAGAAACAAGCTTATGCCTTAGTCAAAGCCGTTAAAGCTTTTAGGCCATATTTGGTGAATGCAAACATCATTGCTTATGTTCCACATGCTGCAGTTAAAGATATTTTGTCTCAGTCTGAGGTTACTGGGAAGAGATGCAGATGGATCAATAGAATTCAGGAGTTCAATTTGGAGATAAAAATCACTAAATTGGTGAGAGGGTTAGGTTTGGCTAAGTTCATGACTAAGTCAAATCTCATGAATGTAGAAGTACATAATGTTGAGGTTGGAGATACTTTGGTTACTAGTATTGAGAGACAACCGTGGTACACAGAGATAATCCAAGTATTGAAAGGTAACATACTGCCAGAAGAAATGACACACAATCAGAAGAGAACTTTAAAGCTCAAGTCCCAAAAGTATGTGCTCATTCAGGGTGATCTTTTCTGGAGAAAAAGAGATGGAGAGTTACTAATGTGTTTGGATGAATTTCAAGCTAAACAGGTGTTGATTGAAATGCATGATGGAGTATGTGGAGGTCACTATTCTGCTAAGACTACTGTTGGTAAGATAATACGGGCTGGGTATTATTGGCCTACCTTATTTAAGGATACCCATGCATATGTTTGAAGATGTGATCCATGTCAAAGATTTTCTTCTAAGCTCAAGTATGAAGGAGCCTTACCCCTAAATCCAGTCTCTGTAGAAGCTCCTTTTGTCCAATGGGGCATTGATTTTATTGGAGAAATTGTTCAGAAGTTAGGAAGAGGTCATGGATGGATTATAGTGGCCACAGATTATTTTACCAAATGGATAGAAGCTATTCCTACAAGAAGAGTTACTAGTAAAATTGTCATTGATTTCCTGATGGATAATATTATTACTAGATTTGGAACACCTGCAAAATTGGTAATGGATAATGCTATGTGTTTTAGATCAGAAGAATTTGTATGTTTTTGCATTAGTCATGGTATACTCATGTCATACTCATCACCTTATCACCCTCAGGGGAATGGACAAGCAGAATCCAGCAACAAAAGCTTGTTAAATATCATCAAGAAAATTTTAGAAGAGAACAAGAGATCTTGGGATCAAAAGTTGAAGTTAGCTCTGTGGGCAGATAGAATAACAGTAAAAACATCCATTGGAATGTCACCTTTTGAGTTGGTTTATGGTACCCAAGCCAGATTACCAGTAAATAACCTTCTTCCAGTGTATAAGTTTTTGCAGGATGAGGACATGGAAATATCTGAACCAATGGAGAATAGAATGATCCAAATTGTAGAAATGGAGGAGTTTAGGATTTCTGCCCATAAGAAAAATCAGAAGATCCAGTTGCAGTTAAAGTATCTTTTTGATAAAAGGACATCCTTAAGGAAGTTTCAAATTGATGACATGGTTCTTCAGTGGAATGCAAAAGGACAGGATAAAGGAAAGCATAAAAAGTTTGAATTATTATGGATTGGCCCTTTTGTGGTTTGTGGCTTGAATGGTAAGGATTCATATTTTTTGAAGAATATGAATGATGAAATGCAGGAATTTCCAGTGCATGGACAATTCCTGAAGCATTATTTCTCTTAATGTCCATGCACGGTAGGTCCTTTGTTTGTATATATTTTGTTTTCTTTCCTGCTTTCCTGGTTTTGGTTTGTGTTTTGGTCTGTTTCTCCAAAGTTTCTGAGTTTTCTTGTGTTGATCTCACAATCAACCATCCCCAGTCAGAGCCGCTATTATCACTATTTTAAAATTGGGTTCTTCTTTTCCCATAATTGGCTATGGTACCTTAAAATTTTTCCAAATAGGGTGTAGTCCCAAGTGCTTCAGCTTTGTTCTAAACCTTAGGGGTTTAAGGGTTTTTTGATTTTTCTAGATCTTATCTTTTTGTGTTAAACCCTCTGGTTTCTAATCTTCTGTTACTTTATTCACTGAAGTTATGGGTTGTGGGGTCGTAAGAAGTGTCCCCCCTTTTTTTTTGCCTAGGCGGCTACGTTAATTATTTGAAAATTTTACGCCTTGTATGCTTCCTTCTAAAGTATCGGGCCCAGTAAATGTCGATAAATTTAAGAGATGATCCGACGGTCGGTGCTATTTCACAAGGGTAAAATGCTCACTCTTTAAGCCCGTGAAATAGAGAGAATGAACGAGGGTTGTCCATGTGTCATGACGGAGGAATTAACGGGTGTAGCTGTCAGAGGCAGTTGGAGCCTCATGGTTTTCTTCTGGCGTATTAAAAGGTAGCACATGGCACAATTCACCACAGTCAGCGGGTCAGGATTAAAGGTTCAAAAGTGGGCCCCAAAGATGAGTCGGGTCACAGGTGGAGATGACTTGGTAGGTACAGCTGTCAACAATTTATAGAGATCCCGTGGCTCCTTCCAGCAAATGACAGAGTGACAAGTCAGCTCCACGAGTGACAAGGCACCAGGTGTTCATGACGAGTTAGCGGGCCCACCATCTCCTGAGAGCCTTCTCATAAGATTAAATGCCGGTCAACTTAAAAGATGATCCAACGGCCGGTGCTATTTTGCAAGGGTAAAGTGCTCACTCCTTAAGCCCGCGAAATAGCGAGAATGAACAAGAACCGTCCACATGTCGTGATGACACGCGATCTAAAAGGAAAATGTGGGTCCCTATGGTTCCCTTTTGGCAAATAAGAAAATGACAAATCAGCTCCGTGAGTGATAAGGATGCCATGTGTTCATGACGAGTTAGCGGGCCCACCATCTCCTGAGAGCCTTCTCATAAGATTAAATGCTGGTCAACTTAAAAGATGATCCAATGGTTGGCGCTATTTCGCAAGGGTAAAATGCTCACTTTTAAAGCCCACGAAATAGCGAGAGTTAATATGAGCTGTCCACGTGTCGTGATGATGACGTGAGAGGTAGACCTGTTGAGACAAAAGTGGGGCCCCTTGCGGTTTCTTTTGGCGAATAACAAAGCGCCAAATCAGCACTGTAGCTGACTGGATGCCAGGTGTTGGTGACAAGTCAGTGGGCCCACCATTCCTGAGAACCTTTTTAAAAGGATTAATTAGTGATCAACTTGAGGGATGATCCAATGGCTCGCGCTATTTCGCAAGGGTAAAATGCTCACTCTTTAAGCCCACGAAATAGTGAGAGTTAACGAGATCCGTCCACGTGTCGTGATGATGACATGGTCAAAGAAGAAAATGTGGGCCCATCACAGTATAAAGAGAGACATGCAGTCAGTATCAAGTGGAATGTAAAGGGATTTTTAAGGCCAATGGATGGGTGTCGCGTGGTATTATGTAGCCAATAGAAGAGCGGGACCCAGACTAAAGACAAAGCCGTCAATAACGAAAAGGTACAGTGAGACACTTGCAGGAAGGTTGCAACCCATTGGAGCTAAAATATGAATTCTCGTATCAATTCGATTTTAAAGGGACGGCCGAAGCATGCGTAATCAATGTTATAGTTAAGGCCTAGAGTACAAGTATTTGATTTCCTAACAACCAAGTAAAGATATCTTTTAAAAGATTTTGCAAAAGAGCAACGCAGAGTTATCTTTTTCAAATACAGAGCAGGCAGTTCAGTTGCAGAGCAAAATTCCTTCGAGCAAGCATCAGGTTCTTTCATATTTTGTAGCAATTCTTGTGTGGTGTTTTAAAGTAAAATCATTCTCGTGTTGCAGGATTGTTTAAGAGTGTATTCATTTTCTTGCATTTTCAAATGGCTCCTAAAAGGGAAGTTTCCAGTAAGGTTGATTATTTAGAAAGAAGTGTATGTGATGATTTTTTAGAACAGTTGACGTTGTCAACTAACTAGACATCAAAGGCCAAAGAGTTAGTGCCCAGGGCTCCCCGTCTGAAGATAGGAGAAGGATTGTATGACAAAGGTAATTGGTTGAGAGACCCACGAGTTGGACTATCCGGGTTGGGGCTTTTAAGAGTCGGATTTGGAATGAGGAATTCTCCTGCTCCTCAAAATAGTATTTGGGAACTAGATGTTGGGAAACTAGTAGTCCCAGGGGTATTCATGGATACAGACATGCTAACCCAAATGGCATTGAACTCTGATTCAGTCACAAGATGCATCCGGGATGTAAATGGGAAAACCCTTGTGAAAATTAATGCAGAAGAATTAAGAATAGCATTTGGGCTCAATGAGTTCACAAACTTCCTGGAACCCATAAATTTCACACAATTAGCCCAAGTGTACAGTGCATAGAGTAGTCATCTTAGGAATGGGCCTCTTAAAGAACTTTTCTAAAAATAGGAGGGTTAGCAGTTGTAGGGCCCAACACACAAGAGCCTTTTTCATTGAGTATGTTTACTTTGAGGGCTAAAGGAATGTATTGGGAACTTTGCCAAGTTCTAGGAGAAGATGCTAAAGCAAATATGCCAAATCATTACTTGTTAATGATTGTTCAGATTTTGAATCCTTCTCTTGCTATCACATTTGATTATGCTTCTTACATTGCCGATGCTATCCATGGAGGGTTGATAGGAATAAAAAATGGAAAGGTGGATAGGCCATTCGGATGGTATTCACTCTTAATGCACCTTTTTCTCTTCAAAGGTGGTGATTATTTCGCCAGTGGAATGGACCTAGTTAAGGAAAAGGAAGGAGAGAAAATGCCAGTACAATTATAGAGTACTGTGTTGTCATGTGACAGAGAGGATGCTAGTTTCCTAAAGTTTGATAAATATTTTGCATCTAAAATAAGGACTCTCCTTTACTCTGATAACCCAAGAGTCCCCAAGGTTCTTCTGGAATTCCTAAGGCCAAAAGAATTCGCAGAAAGCATCAAAATTGTTCATAACTGGGGTGACATGTACTTATATCTAGTCTCCACGGTTTTTAGAGTTTTTGGTTTCAGGGGTACTCCATTTTTGTTACCTTACCAGGTCCCTCTGAAAGCGGGAATAGCTAAGATGCTTAGACAAATTGGTGGCCTGCAAGAGGTAGAGTTAACAGGCAGAGGTAAAGGAACTATTTTCCCTTTAGCCACCATAGCCCACCAATTCGTAATTACAAAGGGAGGTTGGAATTGCTTTGAGGATTTCCTTAAACCCTACCATTTATCCACTACAGTGTCCAGATGTGCTGATCCAGAGGACTTCTTCAATGGTGTGTTCAGGAAGAAGGTAGCATGCAGAGGTAGGCCTCATCAGTTTCAATTTCTTGAAGATCTCATTAGAAATGAATTTGATTTAGATGAGTAGGAGTTGAGGAAAGAAAAGTGGGTGGCTTACAAGAAAGCCTTGGATTTTGTGCATCAATTTGATGCTAGCTATGACCCATTGTCTAGCTTTTTCCCATTGGAAGAAAAAATAAAATTTTTGATTGTTTGCTTTCAAGATGTGATGCAAACACTGAAGGAGAAGAGGGAAGCTATGATTAAGAGTAACCCTTAAAAGGCTAGAATGATCTTGGGCAAGTCAGCTTCCACCAAAGCAATCCCTCCTGGTGACTACACCCTGCATAAGAAATCAGGTTACAGTGTGCTGGTGCCTACAACAGGGGAGCCCTCTTCATCGAAAGGAAAGAGGAAAGTACAAAATGTCATTGACATCCAAGATAGCCCAAAGAAGCAAAGGGTGGGGAAGGAAGTGCAATTAGATACACCCTTGTATTCCCCATCCCAATCCCCCATCCACATAGGAGATGAACAAGCAGTAGCTGCACACCTCTTGCAGTTGGGCAACTTGGGGGAGATTGCATACACTTATGATGAAGTGGAAGAAGGGATGCCAGAAGAGCCCATTGAAGCTGAAATGGACATTACCTCAACTGAACTTAAAGGCCAGGAGTGGGATCTTGAGATAAAAAAGGCAAGTAGTGCCTTTTTAGCTGATGACAACTTTGTCACATCTGAAGCATTCATGCAATTCATTTGGAAGCAGCATATAGATAGATATAATGCTAGATGTGAGACAAGAAAGGCAGAGCAGCCCAACAAAGATCCTGCCTCAGTGGAGGAAGAAATAAAATAGGAGATGATGGAAGAATTTAAAACCATCACTCCTGAACAAGGAAGAGAACTAGTAGCACAAGCTGGAGTACTCATCTTGCTAGAATGGAATATTGCTGATGCTCTGGTGCTGGATGCAGTAAGAAAAGAAACTAAACCCATGGAAGGGGTTACATTCAGTAAGGATAATGCTACACTAGTTATGTGGTCCCTTAAGAGAAATGAGGGCAAAAAGGGCAAAGACACTGCAGGGTCAAGTCACCTTGGTAGATTGATGGTAAAAAGAGTGCAGAGTACAGGGGTAGTAGAGGCTACTAGCACTGTGCTAGAAACTGCAAAATTCAGTGTTGCAGTGGCTAAGAAGGAAGCCAAAGAAAAGGAGGCCCTCCAAATCAAGTTGGAAATAGTTTTGAAGGCCTATAATAGTGCCAAGGAGGAGGTAAGAGGTAAAGATAGCATCATTGCCAAATTGCAGAGCCAACTAATGGGACAACACCAACAAGGTGAGTCTTCAACATTGATGATTTCCTCTTCTCTTGCAAGACCTCCGCCTACTAGCCCCATTATTGAACTTCCACCATCTCCTACACCTTCCAGCTCCCAAATGATTGAGATTACTCCCCAAGAACTAGAGAACCTGAAGTAGGCTCAGGCCTTTTATGCAGGGAAATATGAGGAGAAAATAAAGGCCACAATCTCCAGTTTTGCAGATACTATAAATGCCTCATTGCTTTACAACAATGTGGGAAAAGTCATGGAGATATGGAATGAACTAAGCAGAGATAAGGCCATTTTGACACCCATTTTTGACAGATGGAGGCCTAGGGAGCAAGATCTAGAGTTCATGTGTGTATCCTGTGATGAAGCAAGGGCCAATCCCATTATCAAGTCTACCTCTGATGTTGCTAAAGTTTTAATGCAATTGGCAGTAGATGTAGATAATATGGATAGGAAGGTCAATCTATGTAAGAAGGAATACACTGATCAGGTTGTTGAGTTGCTCCCAGGAATTTTTGCCAATCTAGATCAGCTAAAAGATAAGCAAATATGGCTCAAAGAGATAGAAGTCAAATTGTCAGCAAGGGTTAAGGGAATCATTGATCTTGATGACACCTCTTTCTTTGTTATAACAATATAGGAAATAGAAAGAATTAAATCACATTAAGGTTTTCTTAACTCAGAAGTCAACAAACTGAGAAATTCTTGGAAAATGTTGACTAAAGTTAAAAATGATGTGATTAATTTTTCATGGCTGACAGAAGAGACATATAATGAGTGGGGAGTTAAATATTCCACCTATGATCCGAAGCAGTTGGAGAGCGCCCCTGAAAAGCTAGAAGAGGTTGCAACCGAACAACCTGTTGAACAGACTGCAGAGGCTGAAAAGAGTGCATAATTGTTTTACGTAAAAATTGTAACCTCTTCAATTTTTGAAATAATTGTAACAAACTCTCCTCGAGAAGTCCGAAGCTTTGTGCATCCATGTTGTTATAAATGGATACCAAGAGTAGAGGGAAAAGGATCACAAAAATTTTGTAAGAAAACGCTGCAAAACTTTATCTGAGCTTTTCCAAAGTTTAATGGAGAATCAGACTATCTTGTAACATCTCTTCAAATGAATATCAATATACAGGCCATCGGTTTTGAGTAAAGCTTTGTGTTGTCTTCAAGTTTGTTCACAAATTTATTTACTGTTTTTATTCTGAATAATCCAGGATTTTTTGTTTGAATGGAGTTGCAAAGCAATCTCAGTATAAGTGTTTGTTAGCTTTTCTCTTTAGGAGGGAGATTGAATACGCAAGATCACTCATACCAGTATATTCTTTGGAAGGAACTTTGAATTTTGAGGACCATAGTTTAGTTTGAAATGAATGAATTCTTGTATGTGCCAGGAATATGCAAGGATTGGTGGAAACCAAGTTGATGGGAAGAATAAAGATATATTGTTTCAGGATGTTTATTTGAGTTTAGGTGACTCTGTAACCTTGGATAAAGCACTGGTATTAATCAAAGTTGTTTATTGCATGCTTTGTTGATCAAAATGCTGAAGTTAAGTATCATTCCATTCTTTTTTTTTAGTTGATTTCAAGGTGAATAAATCCACTGGTTTTCTGGACTGGTTTGCTATGGGTTTATTGTTTAAAAGTGTGAAGTTATTTCACAAAGGTATACCCGCCTGGGCTCCAAGGAAGCCCGAAGTGTAGAAGGTTCAATCAAACCTTGTCATATGTTGTCTCTGAGGTTTTCTTATCTTTTGATGTCTCCTCTGCACCCTGTTTAAATCATATTACTCTAAGGACATTGAAGGGAATCATATTTTGAGTACAACAACCATTATTTTATCAGCGAGATCAGTTGATATTTCTTTGATGTGCCCTTGTCGATGGAACCGAGCTTTCAGTGAAACCATTTAGAGGTTCATCACAACCAAGGTCTACCCAACATTCATCTTGATGACATACCACCTACTCTGCCATGTGGCACCCTTTGATTGGCCCTGGAGTTCACAACTGGGTGCCACCTGTTGTGAGGGTATTCATTCTAGGTTCTATACTCTGACACCTTATCACGACCTCCACTAAGTGCCAAAATGAACCGCCTACCTTAATCGCTTGCATTAATTGTCAACCATGGTTCACCACTAGTGGTTTGTCGCCAAGTCACAGGCGATATATGGCGAGCATTTTTATGTCATGACATAGTGACAGCCCTCGGATCCATCTTGATCACTATTTATCTTTCTTGATCTGCTTGAACCTTAGCCCCTCTAAGAAGCTACATCCTATACCATGGTGTCACCACATGTCTGCCACTTGTTTGCCACCTCATCAGTCACCAATTCATGACCATTAATAGTCAATCACCTTCACATGGTGATATAGTGATGGTTGTGGATCTACATTCAACCTACTCATTGATTAACTTGCCCTTTTATTGCAAAATTTTGGGTGCTTTGAGATGTGCACAGGGGGGCCACCACTTCTAAGCTACCACTTGCCAAAATCTTGTAAGCTTTAACACTTAGGATATATGCTGCCTTGCACATAAATATTGAAATGCTCCTCCCTATGGCCAATGTGGGATAAATGGGCTACCTGGGCCCTTCCATTGAGTCATCGAGATCTCTCTAAACATGCAAACCCGATGGCCAATGCCATCTTTCTGCGCTTCGCACTTTTTTGCACTATCCATTAAGTCATCGAGATAACTTCAAAACTTAATTTCTGATGGCTGATGACAAACTTCGTGCTCTAGATGATGTTTCATTGAGTCATTAGGTAGCATTACATTGAGCTATTCTGATGGCTGATGTCACCACTATATTACCTCCTCCACTTGTACCATGTCATTGGGTGGTCAGGATAGCATGAAATCGCTCAACCCGATACCCGATAACTCCACTCACACCACCTATGACCTCATCGGGATGAGTCCTGCCAATCGAGGTAGGTCTTGTCGATAAGGCAGAAGTTCAAAAAACTGCCAGAAATAGGAAAAGACATAGGACCTAGAAAATAAAATAAAATTTATCAGAACCCACCCAGGCCTAGACTTAGAAGGGGGCCCCTCTTGATGATGCACAAACCCTTCCACTTAAGTTGAAAAAGGCAATGAGCAAAGACCTTTAATCAAAAGAAAGGGAAATTTTGATCCTTGAACCTTGAACCGATTTGCAAATGGTTCAAAACTGACATAATGCATTCTCACTTGCTTATTAAAAAACCTTACAAAGTCACGAATCATGCAAGAGAAATGTTTTAACCTTGTACCTTGAACCAAAAAGATTCAAGGGTTCAAGTTCAATATGAATTACAATAATGCGCTAAAAAAATTTAATTTTTCCAAATGTTTTTGTGAAATAGCAAAAACCCTAAACCCTCAAGATTTTATAGGTCCCAACAAAAAGGTATTATTCTTTCACAATGGCATCTTCATGTTTTGTTCTTGAATTCATAGCAGACCCTACCATTGTGCAAAATATTAAATGATGTAGACCTATTTTTAAGATCATTCCCAAGATAGAAAAATAGGATGATTCTATTGGTGCATTTTTTAAAATCCTGAAGGGAGTCGTGTTCAATGAAGACCCTAGGGAATACATACATTGCAACATACAAATTTTAGGATCTAAAGATTTGATGAACATGTACATGAATGTAGTTATTGACAAGGATGGGATAGTGAAATCGGAACATAAGGTAGTTGAAGATTTAGGTTTCATAGACATCCTCCATATGCCAGAATTCTCAGATGAAGTCATCTTCTATGTCCTTAGCAAGGTTCACGGAGAATTTATGTGGTTGGACTCAGTATTTAATATTACCAAGGAAGCTATTAAAGTTGTTACTAGTTTACCCTCCACTGGTTCTAGACCTAACAAGAAGAAGAAAATCCCTAACAAGGAAGTTATGAGCTTAACCAAAGTTACATATGACAACTGGTCACTTAGGGTCAATGACATAAAGGATAAAAATGTTAAATTTACTAGCATGATAATTGGATATAAAGTTGGTCACACAAATAGGTTGAATTCTGTGTCTAGTTCATGCATTCATAGTACACATGAGATGATTGTAAAAAATGCAAAGATTGATATTTGTGAATGGTTGAAGGATGAATTGCTAGAAATTTCGGATAAGATATAAGGTGACAAGAAAGGAACATTCAAGTTTCTAAATATGTTAGTATGTTTAATGCTTTACTTTTCAAAGGGGATCCCCAACATAGGTCATAAGGATTTTACCTATGATACTTCTATTAGAAAACAGATAAAGGAGGCAATCACCGATATGGGAGCTAACAGTGATGAGTTGGTTAAATATTACTTTAAGAATTTTCAAACTAAAATGAAACAAAGAGAAAGGATTTCCCAAAGCATCGTAGACAAATATGATAAACAAATATGCTTTGTAGTAAAGAGAGATGAAATCTGGATGGAAGTAGTTAGACCCAAAACTATATGGATTACTGAAGTGGGCTATGAGGTGGACTCTCACATTTTGGAGTCATATGCAAAAATACTCCTAGATGGTCCACCAGAACCATCAGAGAAAATATTTGGTAGTGTTGAAATAATTTAAAGTGATGTAGCCACGATGAAGCAGAGAAAGAAAAGAGACAAATTCATGAAAGGTGCTTCTAAAATGGTAAAAGATGTCACAGAGGGTTTAATGAGTCTTGGCGGTATTGTTGTTAGTATGAAAGAAAGTTAATTAGAGTAGACACCAGTAGCTCATGTTTCCCCAGTTGTTACTTCTTCTGAGATAGAAAGTGATAAAGCAGCTGAATTTAAAAGAGTTGAAAGAAAGAAAAGAAAACCTTCACCAAAACCTACTCCATCTCCAAAGAAGTCAAGGACACAAAGAAAGAAGCAATAGGCTATAAGAGAGCCTAGTGGTCCGAAGAAGAAGGTCACTCCAAAGAAGAAACAAGAACCTAACGCACCAGATACTCTTACACTGGAAGAGTTGATAAATGAAATCACACAAGAAGGTAACCTTAGCAATGTGAATAAACTTTATCATTCTTTCAAGGATGCAAATAAAAACACTATAGAGGAAAGCATTATCTTACATCCTAATATCTACAAGAAAGTTCTCATTAAGGTTGTAGATGATCTGCCTAATGATTTGTATTTGAGGTTAGAAGCTAAAAGGATGTCGGTAATGGAATTAGATAAGAAATTGAAAGTAGAGGCTCTACTTGTTTTACATCTTGTTAAATCCAAACATGAAATTGATGACTTAATTTTAGAGGCAAACATAATAGTTTTTGTGAGTGGTTACCGATAGGTTAGCCTTATGGCAGGTCGAGTAAAGGAAATTGTAGATGAAATGATAGACAAATGAGACATATTCTTTGTGGAAAGAGAGAAGAAAGAAGAAAAGGATAGACAGAAAATATATGTCTTTTGCAAAGGTATATCAGAAGGATAAAGGTAAAAGTAAAATTGGTAGTGTACCTAATATAATGGTCAAGGATAACCTTCCTCCACCAACACAGGACACCCCACCAATAACTACAGAGGCACTACTACAACCTGACAATCAACTAGAAGAGAAGGTAGAAGAAATGAAACAAGATGATACTAATCCAGAGTCAAACATTCTTTTTACCATGAATGTGGACACTCAGGACTTCAACATTGTCATGGACAAGGAAACCATAGAGGCAAAGCAACTGAAGCTACAAATATTGAAATCTCTTAGTCACCGATCAACACTATTGACTCTCAGAACATTGAGATAGTAGTTGAAGTTAGGGAAACAAATACCATCCCAGATGCTACTCATCTTAACAATGAGAAACCGATAGAAGCAAAAATAGAAGTACAAAATGAAACTAGAAAAGGACAAGAACAGAGTATAGTTGAACTAACAGTCAACAAGACAGAGAGTAAGAATGATAGTAAGGATGAAAAAAAAGTTGAAACAAAAAATGAGCAAAAGGAATAAATAGTGGACAAGGAAAAGGTAAATGATGGAAGTAAGACAATTGAATTGGTTAATGTGCAGACACCCGGAGATGATAAGAAACCTACTGCAGAACTTCACACTCTAGCTAGCACTTCCACCATGTATTACAGACCTACAAATATGACTGATGTACTTTTGGATTCAATAAAGAGGATCACAGATTGCAACACCTTAGCATTTAAGGCCATTGATGATACTCTACCTATTTTGAAAATGATTGCACCGACATGTAAGATAGATCATATTGATGGATCTTTAGGTAAATTGGACACATTATCCAAATTCATTGCTTCAAATATGCTAACTGTAGATAAAATAAATGAAGATATTGTTAAGGAAAGGGTGAACAAGGAAAAATGTGAATTCTTTGATAAGACTATCAAGGATTGTACTGAGCATATTGACTCTTTATTATCGATACTTAATTCCACTATTCTAGAATATAAATAATTGTATAAGCAAGCATGCAAGCCTCACAACCTGACATAAGACACTGATGAAGAGATAAACAAAACACAGAAAGATATTGATGATATAGCGAACAACATGATAGGTTCTTCAGAACTTACCTCAGTTTTTTATCAAGAAATGATAGTTTTTGAGGAAAAGATTGAAAAACTAGAAAAAGAAAAAGCAAAGATGAGAATGAAGGCATGTAAGCTGAAAAAAAAACTTGGTCCTAGATTGGACAACCTTATAACTCAATGGATTGAGCTATCCAAGGAAAAAATTCAAGGAGAAAGATCATCGAAGCAATAGATGCATTATCTAATCGGTATGATCGAACAGACTGAAACCATTATCTCTGACAACACCAAATTTATGTAAAGTCTTAATCTGATTTTGGTGGATATCTTTCAAATAGTTTATAACTGAATACTGGCTATGAGGTATAATTTTCAATTATTTGACTCTTTTTGACATCCTTTGTCATTGATGTCAAAGGGGGAGTAGTAGTATGGAGAAAAATGTACAGAAGAGATAATTTGCTCAGGGGGAGCACTCCTATTTTTGGATATCAGTTTTTGGATTTTTCTCATGAGTATTGCCATCAATGCCAAAGGGGGAGATTGTTGGCATTATACACTTATATGAGAATAGTTGATGTTATCATTGATGGCAACCAACTGGTAGCATGGTTCACAGCTTACACCGGCAACAAACATAATCTACCAACACCAGTAGACACAACAAGATTATTCTCACCAGCACCCAGTCTACACCAACATAAGATCTTATTGGCACCCTAGCCGACATGGAAATTATATTGTATAGACGACATGATTTATTGTAAAGACTCATATATGTATGAGATCTTATAGGTCATTTTGTAAGTGAGAAAAAGAGTAAAAAGGTATGCAAAATATGTATAGGTAATTAATGCAAGCGATAAAATAAAGCAAATATATGTATATGGATTTTGATGTAATACTTTTGATGAGAAAATAAGAGTAGAGTAGAGCAAAGAAAGGTTTATGGTAGAGGTATTTGACAGAGCTTAAACTGGTATTGAATCCAGCATTGCAGATGCTATTTTGAGCAATACATTGACATTGGATTTAATTATCCAATTTTGTAGTTAGTGTGACTCCTTTTTGTAATTGAGCAGTGATCTCTAGGTTGTTGATCTTCCTGCATGTGCAAGCCCCTATTGTATCAGTAATATTTATTCATATTGGCCAGTGAGTAAATATTGTGGGTCACAAATCCCACCGAGGTTTTTCCCCTACTGGGTTTCCTCACCAAAAGTATCTGTGTTATGGTGTGCATTGATGGTTATACTATTATTTCTCTTATTGCTTTATTGCTTATTTACCGGTACATTAATTTGGGATGTAAAGTTACAAACAAGTTTAAATATTTCATTCACCAGTTAAACACTAATTCACCCCCCCTCTCAGTGTCTTTGGGACTGATCAAGTATTTAACACATATGTCTCTCCCCCTAATGTATACAACTCCTTGAGTTTTTATTTTTCATATCAATATCTCTCCCCTTTGACATCAATACTAGAAACCTGACAAAAATATCAAAGTAACCACTGAATAACAAATCTAACTACTCCCCCCTGAGCAATAGCATCCCCACATCAGTGCCGGAATGAATAATATCTCTAATAATGCATACCGGATTGATTCCAAAAAGAATCAATCAATTCTCTACCAGAGGGGCAGAAACCCCTAACTTGTCTCTCAGGTACTCAAATAGTTCTTTAGGAAAAGGTTTAGTGAAAATATCTACAATCTTCTCTTTAGTGTTCAAATAAACTAGTCTGACTTCATTTTCTTCTACCTTCTCCTTTAAAAATTTATACTTGATAGATATGTGCTTTGTCTTAGAGTTATCACAGTGAATAACTACTAGTCCAATGCAATGCACTTTGATATCCTTCAACATTTGCTTCATCCATAAAACCTATGTATAATTAGTAGCAGCAACAACATATTCAGCTTTAGTAGTAGATAAAGAAGTATATGATTATTTCTTGTTGATGAATGAAATCAACTTCTTTCTAAGAAAGAAGGCTCCACCAGAAGTACTTTTTCAATCATTAACATCTCAAGCCTAATCAACATCTGTATATGCATATAAAGTAAGTCATCATCCTTAGGGTACCACGAACCATATTCTGATGTACATTGCAAGTATCTAAAAATCCTTTTCACCACACTCTCATGATTTTCTCTACGATCACTCTAAAATTTAGATGTAATACAAACAATAGTCATTATGTTAGGTATAGTCTGAGTCAAATAAAGCAGATCTCGAATCATAGATTTGTATCTTGTAGGATTTACCGGTGCAGAAACATCTTTCCTTGTCAATTTCTCACTTGTAACCATAGGGGTACTTACCAGTTTAGAATCTCCCATACCAAATTGCTTCAACATTTCCCTAGCATACTTAGTTTGATAGATGAAAATACCTTTTTTAGTCTAAGTAGTCTGAAAACATAAGAAATTTTTTTATTTCCCCAATCATAGACATTTCAAATTCCTTCTCGATATTCTTAGAAAATTCCATGCATAACTTATCTTCACCTCCAAAAATAATGTCATCAACAAATACTTCAATAATCAGTATACCATCATCAGTGATCTTATAATATAAATTATTGTTAACATTACCCTTAGTAAAACCAAGCTTCAAAATATATTTGTCCAACCTTGCATACCAAGCTCTAGGTGTCGATTTTAATCCATATAAAGCTTTCCTTAACTTTCAAACCATGTTTGTATCATCCGATAGTGAAAAACCATCAGGTTGCTCAATATAAACTTCCTCATCAAGATCCCTATTCAAAAATGCACACTTAACATCCATCTGATAAACCTTGTAGCATTTATGGTTAGCATAGGCAATAAATAATCTTATAGCTTCAATCCTAGTTACAGGTGTAAAAGCCTCTCCATAATCAATTCCTTCCTTCTCAGAGTATCCTTTACAAACCAATCTAGCCTTATTCCTTACAACTTGACCATCCTCATTCAATTTATTTCTAAAAACACATTTAGTTCCAATAACCTTCTTATTTTTAGGCCAGGGAACCAAAGTCCATGTGTTGTTCTTCTCAATTTGATCTAATTCTTCTTCCATAGCTTTCAAACAATATTCATCTTTACATGCTTTAGTTATTGATATTGGTTCTACTTGAAAAATTAAACATACCTCATTAGTTGCCAATCTTCTTCTTGTCATAACTCCATTGTTCTTATCCCCAATGATATGATCTTCTAAATGATTCAATCTCACATACCTAGGATTCATTTGACTCACTGTCCCTCTTCTCGGTTCTTCAGTTACTATACAATTTTCCGATACTGTCGGAGTAACTGGTTCAACAGTCTATTCTGGTAAAGATGCTACCAATTTAGATATAATCATTTCCACCACTGGTTCCTTGTCATAAACTCTAATTTGACCTCTATTCATCTCATCCACCTTGACATTAGCACTCTCCATAATTCTCTGCAATCTCTTGTTATAACATCTATATGCCTTTCTTTCATTAGAATAACCAAGATATATGTCATCATCACATCTAGGATCAAATTTGCCAATGGTATCATCTCTCCTGATATAACATTTACTACAACAAATTCTAAAATACTTAACTGTAGGTGTATTGCCAAACCATAATTCATAAGGTGTCTTACCGGTTTCTCCTTTGATATGTACTTTGTTGAGTGTATAAACCATTGTGCTCACTGCTTCTCTCTAGTAGATATGAGGTAGAATAGCTTCCATCATCATTGTTCTAACAACATCCAAGATAGTTATGTTCTTCCTTTCCACAACTCCATTCTATTGAGGTGTCTGGGGAGCAGAAAATTGTCTCCTTATACCATGCTTCTCACAAAAGTTATTAAACTCACTGGATGTGACTTCTCCACCATGATCTGACCTCAAACATTTAATCTTCAATCCTATTTTAGTTTCGAATTTAGCCTTAAATATTTTAAAATTTTCAAATGCTTCAGATTTCTCCCTTAGAAAAGTAACCCACATCATTCTAGAATAATCATCAATGATTAGCATGAAATATGTATCACCTTGAAAACTTTTAACTCTAGAAGGGCCACAACAATCAGTATGAATAAGATCAAGAACATAATTAGATTTATCTTGTATACTCCTAAAAGATGTTCTGGCCTGTTTATCGATTTGACATTCTTTACATATTGAATTATAGGGCTTCACAATCTTAGGTATATCTCTAATTGCCTTAATTGAACTGATCTTCACAATGCAATCAAAATTCACATGACACAACCTTTTATGCCATAACCAACTCTCATCAATTTGTACAATCAAACATGTCTTCCCATTGGAATTCAAATGAAATATATTACCTTTTGTCTATGTACCGATTGCAATCTCCAAACCAGATCTATTAATGATTTTGCATTTCCCATCCTTAAACTATAATTGAAATCCCTTATCTACCATTTATCCTACACTCAAAAGATTATGCCTTAAACCTTCAACATAATAATCATTATCAGTATTGTTCTTACCATCTAATGATATAGTTCCTTTTCCTTTGATCATACATGCTTTTTCATCTCCAAATCTAACCAGATCGCCATCAAATTCTTGCAAAGATAGAAAGTTACCTTTATTTCCAGTCATATGATGTGAACAACTAGTGTCAATTACCCATTCATCCTTGTCTTCAATTTTAGTAGGAAGTTCCTTCTCTTTAGGTACATTCTCTTCCATTGCTGGCACATCTTCCTTGATAGCCAAGAATACCCATTCCTTCCCATTGTCGGAACCACTAGCAAAGTCTTCTGCCGATTCATCATCAGAATCAGTAATGCCTTCCTCATCCACTATGTAACATGATTTGTCTCTATTTTTCCTGTACTTATACTTGTTCTACCAAGGTTAGGCTTAAAAGATCTTCTAACTCTTTCTTCAAATCTTGAATTTCTTTCAAGACATCTAGATGCAAAATGACCAATCTTATTACATGCAAAAAATTTAAAAGGTTCTTTTCCTTCAGACTTACTTCTTACCAGTACTTTAGGTACTCTTCTAGCAAAAAGTGCTTCAAGTTTCTCAAACTCATCATCTTCTCTATTCATATCATCCAATTCCTTTCCATATAAAGCTTTCCAATATTTATTACTAGTTGCTGATCTAGATTTATGAAAAATAGGTTCAGACTTCACAGGTCCAGAAGGTCCAAATTCTTCAAGCTCAAAAGAAGATAATTTCCCAACCAAGGTATCTTTGTTGACATATGTATTAGCCATTATTCTGAACTCATTAATAGTAGTAGCCTTCATCTTGTAAGTCAGTGGTAGAGCTCTCAGAGCTTTAGAAACAATTTCATATTCACTCAGAGTTCCACCACAACCTTGAATTCCCACAACAATCTCATTTACCCATTCCATGAATCTAGTAATCCTTTCATTTTCTTCCATCTTCAGGTTTTCATATATCACCTAGTAACCATCAAGTTTAGAAATATTCACTATATGGTCACCTTCATTAAGAGTCTCCAACTTATCTTATATAGCCTTTCCAGATGATTTGTCGGTTAATCCCATTATTTGCTGATCAAAAAGTGCACACATGAGGGCTTCTTTTGCTCTACAATCATTCTCAAGATCCTTATCCAAGTTTGTCAGAGGAGGATTTTTAGATGCCAGATTATGAGGTGTAATACCATTCTATGTGATCTCCCAAATCTCCTTGCCAAGACATCTCAGATGAGTCTCCATTTGAATCTTCCATACTGTGTAATTTTTTCCATCAAGCCTAGGAATATGTCTCTGAAAGATATTTCCAGATGAACTGGATGAACTTGAACTTTTAGTCACCATAGGATCTTCCTCAAGTGATTAAGATTTCTGTAAAGAGGACCAAAGCTTTGATGCCAATTGTTAGACAATTCAAATAACCGGAAGACAACTAAGAGGTGGGGGTGAATTAGTTATCACAGATTACCAGAACATTTAGCAATTAAAAATTTAGTACCAAAACCCAAAAAATTAATACTGGAATGCTTAAACCAAATACAGGAATAGCAGTTAAACTAATTAATCATAAATAATAATCAGAGAATAAATACCATCCACATGACACCAAGACTTATACATGGAAAACCCAGTAAAGGGAAAAACCATGGTGGGAAGCCTACAGACAGTCAGATAATACTTCTGCAGTAAGTATGTGAATTACAATTGAGGGGCCTACACTTGCAGGAAGGACAATAGCCTAGAGCGTACTGCTCATCACAAAAGGAGCTTCACTAACTACATACAAATCTAGGCTATAATCCAGAATAATGAATGAAATACAAAGATAGCTTCTCCTATGCTTGAGTACAGTTCCAGTTAAGCTCAATATTGGAGGACTAAATCCTCTTACATAAACCCAATTCTAACTCCAATGATCAACCAAATCCTCTTCCTAAATGATATTACATTATTCGCACATTACATATCCATATCCCATTCCATGACCATATGCCTATGGTAATCTACAATGAGATCTTACATCATATATATACAAACCCTCGACCATAAACAATCAGGTCGGCCACCAAACAATAAACCAATTACATAATTACAAAACATGTTGGCTTTAGACCAAACAAATAATATCCAACACATAAGACATCCTAGAAACACATTGAGAGGTCCAATCCACACATTACATTAAGTCGGTCCATAACCTAGATTAACCAGGACCCAATATAGGTCCACACACTAAAGCAATGATCTTCATCCACCAAGTCTTGAACATTATTATCATCATCATCCTAAATCTCCATCAGAGGCAACACCAACACCACTTATGCATATCATCAAAGATCTTCATGAAAAGCTCTGTCAGTGAAACCCTCGCTGAAACCACAAGCCAAGCTTCCAAGCAAGAAGGATAGCATATGATCACCAGAACAAAACCAACTTACTGAATATGAACATGAGTATCATGAATAAGCCAATTTCATAACCAAACCATACTAGAGCATACTGGATCATGTCGTATCCAAACCAACCAGAAACCTCTCAACCTATCGAGACCAGGCAGGTGCTAGTAAAGCATCCAAAACAAATAGTATTGACATCAATGACAAAACATTAATGCAACACATAATCAATTCCTCCAGATGACCAATAGTTGGTACAAGAATTATGCTTACTAAAATTTGACTATCTGAAATTTATATGAATACTTTAAAAACTAGAATTTGCATTTTCACTCCTAGAGATCTTACACCACTCTCAAACATCCTACTAGTATATACAAAAATTATAACTTATAGATAACATGATGTTGTTCAGAGAAATATTGAATTGGGCATTAACACATTTCATTGCAAACTCTCAAAGTGGTGCAGGCACAAAGAAACATGGCACAATCATTAAAATAATACCCATTATCCATTAGACACCTAAAGAAACAATACTAGACTATTTTGTGGTATCAGAGAGAGATGAATATCATTATGAAGATCAATCTACACATACTTTTACCCTTTTCAAACAATTTTAATACATCCCTTTTAATATATGTTTAATACAGGCTAGGGAAAGTACATAGCCATTTGTATAGGTAAAGGTAGAGCATATTGATTTAACTGTATCACTCTGGAACTATGAAGGCTAAACTTGTTGTACACTAGAACATCTGGAAATTAAATAGAATGTACCTTATACATCCACAAGCATATCCTCAAAATCGCATGACCATGTCAAATAGTATGGTGGAACGTGGAGAATTCTATCTTGACCTCTAAGACCCTTTACATTGCCATAGAAAATTTTGGTACACTCTCAACTCTAACTTTCATTTTAGAAGAGGTTGTGGCATGAAACTCTAAATATAAAATCTCTATAGCTCAACAAACTTAACTTCTAAACCATAAGATAATATATTTCTATGTGCAAGAATGTGGACAAGAATATAGTGTTTGCCTCAAAAGATAATGTTAATGCCTTAAATATTTTGTCTAACATGTCACTATTTGTGGTCTATCAAATTGATAGTAGATTACAACAAATGACTTTAGACATGTGTACTAATTACCGCATAATACTTAGACATCCCAATTAATTATCTTTGATATAGATCTAATCAAACCACTAACTCATCAAGGATACACAATATGGATATGAATTTTAGTGGATTAAATACAATTGTGTATAGTAAATACTTACTCATCCTCCACATCACTACAATGCAAAATGTTTGTCTTTCATATCTTTGTAGGGTTGAACTACACCATCAAGATAACATGTGCATACCATTGTTGGCATTGAGTTGTCACTGATATCAACCGATATTGCAGGTTACTGGAAGAGTGTGTCAACTGGTATGAAGAAGATTGAACCGGCATAAAGAAGAGAAGTCTGCTATGAGTTGACAAATGATACCACTGGTATGAGGTGAGATGCAGCAGTGATTTGGCATGCTTGAGTTATAACTGGTAAGGCATAAACCAGTATAAGGATGGTTAATTGTTTGTGATGAAGAGGCAAAATGTTGATGAATCACAACAACAACCAATGAGAAGAGCAGAAAGAATGGCATGAAGACATACCGAAAGGAAAGATGAACTCTCAAGATGATGTTTTACTAGTAAGAGTGATTGATCAGTGTGTTGGACATACCGGTAAGGGTTTGTATAGGTAGAGATGTTCTAGTTTGAACTAACTCTTTGTCAATAAGTTGAATGTATGTTGATGTGTGCCCCATTGAGCTGAGGTGGAAAACAAACAAAGGTTGATAAAATGTTCATTGACATGGTTGTATGTGTAGCAGGTGGTTATTAAATGATAAAACCACAAATCACAGGTTGATGACAGACTGATGCGGCTCGAGGAAGAATGGACATTAGAGAATGATTAGGCAATTGTTGGCATTGTGATCAAGGCACAAAATCTTATTGTAGATTGACCTTCAGTTAGAAATAGCTGGGTAAAATGAGGTCGACAAAGATCAAGCCTATAAAGCAAGGTGAAGTTTGCTAGTTTTTGCAAACATGCATTGGATGAATAAAAACGTGTACAAATACATCTCCCCAAAGCAGGTGAGTGATCCAAGGCAGATCAAATCAGATTGGATACATATTTGATTGAAGGAAATGTTGAACACAGAGTACCACTAAGAGGGGGGTGAATTAGTGGTTCCTATCTCTTTAGTCTTTATCAATCCAATTCCAGACAGTCAACTTTTTACTTAACCACTAAATAGTCATACTGGTAATGCAAGAGAGAAGAACAAAGAAATCATCCACACTCAAGAGATTTACAACACCATATTTATGAGGAAAACCCAATATGGGAAAAACCTCAGTAAGAAGAGGTGTTGGAGACAACTACTCCAATCCAGCCTCACAAGTAAAACATAGATTTACAAAGATTTTGGGCACCAACCCAAGGAGCACCAACCCCTACACCAAGATTCAACTTGGCAACATATAAAGAAATACTATTTGAATACAGTTAAGGCTTCTTGTTGCAAATTAATATTGCAACTCTTGAATCAAATAACTCTCTACCAGTTTACAGTCTTTTCTCCTTCACTAGAGCTCACACTACCAATTGTGAGATCACTGTCTCTATTTCTCAAACTCTGTTATCTTTCTCTCCCTGTCACATACAATCTCTCAACACACTTTTTTACTCTAGGATGCTTCTTGCTCTGCCACACCTTACCGGTTAGCTTCAACTACAGAATATGACACTACCAGTAGAATCCTCTCACCGATTTTCTTGCTCACTCACACTACAACTTTGCTCATGTCACCTTTTGAAGTTTTCTCCTTGCACACTCTTACTTCTCTTGGCCACTCAATCTTCATAGTATCAACCCATTTCTATCTAGAGCTCTCATCTCTTATTCAGTGATTTCCCACCAAAATGCAATTCAAAGTTTTGACGGTTAGGGTTTCCTCACCATCTACAAGGTAAACCAAATCCAATTAGATCCTGCATGATCTGATCACCTTGATGGCCATTGTTCCATCTTCACCATTTGCGCACTTTTTAAAATACGTTTTCCAGATAAGGGAAACACCATCCATTATTCAGATCTACATCTGTCAAACTACTATTAATATTTTTGATGTTTCCTTCTTGAGGTATTCTTTCAATTAGATTTTCTTGCTTTGATCCAGGCACCAACTGCTCCTTGATCTTCCTCTATCATTCCTTCTTCCTTGAGTTGCAATTGATCTGATGAAATCTCATGATTCGTGGCTCCTTCATTAATGGCGATTATCTGTTTCATCAACCCTGTCGATGAAGCTTCACCAACCACACCCTACTTGACACCTCAGCTCCACATGACATCACACCAATCAAGACATGACCTACCAAAACGTAGTCAGTCTGGCGAACACATCCCGGTGAAACCCTTTTCTGATAGAGTATTCTTCTTCTGTTAACTGGTAGAGCATCCCATACCGAAAGACCTTCATTCTTTATGCTCACTGGATCTCCATCAAGCCAGTTGACATCAATGACAACTTAGTGCCAAAATACCAACAATCTCCCCCTTTGGCATTGATGTCAACCTTTTCATAGATCACAAATCACTTCATATATATACCGATACATGCTTCATATATATATCGATACATTTCTCCCCCTTTGAAGCAATGATAAAGGGTACTTGTGCACTCCCTCTTTGATCCATACCAGGCTCCCCCTAAGCCACATAAGACCTTCCTAGGAAGATGATACAATGCCCAACTTGTGTCGGAGGTACTCAAAAGTGTTGACTAGTAATGGTTTGGTGAAAATGTCTGCTACTTGTTCACCAGTAGGAACATAATCCATTCTTACCTCCTATCCTTCAACCTTCTCTCTTAGGAAGTGATATTTGATTGCAATGTGTTTTGTTCTGGAATGCATGACTAGATTCTTTGCAATGTTGATTTCACTCGAATTGTCACACCAGATGAGAATGGGATCAGTGATGTCCACTTGGATATCTTTGAGAGTCTTCTTCATCCAAAGCACTTGAGTGTAGCATGTAGCAGCAACAATGTACTCAGCTTCAACAATGGATAAGGAGACTGAGTCCTCCTTCTTTCTATTCCAAGAGACCAACCAGTCACCTAGAAAGAATGCACCATCGCTTGTCCTCTTTCTATCATCAATGCATCCTTCCCAATCAGCATTAGTGTATGCTTCCAAGATAAAATCTCCCTATTTAGGATACCACAAACTAGAGCTGAGCGTTCCTTGTAGGTACCTAAAAATTCTACTAACAACATTCATGTGTGACTTCTTTGGTGCAACTTGGAATCTGGCTACCATTAATACTACTTGAACTATATCTGGTCTTGAAGCAATCTGATACAATAGACTGCTTATCATGGATCTGTCCAGAGTCTGATCGACTACTGGTGATTCATCATTCTTACTCAATTTGCTACCTGTCACCATGGGAGTACTTACCAGTTTGCAATCTTCCAATTGGAATTTCTTCAGCATCTCCTTTGCATACCTGACCTGTGAGATAAAGATTCCTTTATCTTTCTGTAATATCTGCAAGCCAAGGAAGTAAGTTAATTCACCAAGCATTGACATCTCAAATTTTGACTGCATCTAATTAGCAAACTCTTTATAGAGAGTATCCTTTTTGCCTCCAAAGATGATGTCATCTACATACACAACCACAATAATCATGTGATTCCCATCTTTCCGTATGTATAAATTACTATCAACACTTCCCTTTTGAATCCTTTCTCCTTCAAATACTGATCTAATCTTGAGTGCCATGCTCTAGGAGCTTGCTTCAAACCATAGAGAGCCTTCTTCAATTGACACACAAATGTCTCATCATCATGCAATATAAATCCTTCTAGTTGCTTCATGTATACTTCTTATAAATTTCCATTTAGAAAAGCAAATTTTACATCCATTTGGTATACTTTGTAGCCCTTGTAGGCAGAGTAAGCTAGAAACATCCTAATTGCTTCTAATATAGCCACTGGTGTAATTGTTTCTTCAAAGTCAATCCCTTCTACTTGAGAGTATCCTTTGCACACTAGTCTATCTTTATGCCTTACAATCTTACCTTCTTCATTCATTTTTTTTTGGTAGACCCACTTTGTACCAATGATATTCTTGTCTTCCAGTCTAGGGACTAACTCCCAAGTCTTATTATTCTCAATCTGGTGCAGTTCTTCTTCCATGGAATCCATCCATTCTTGTCTCTTGCTAGCCTCACTAAAAGTTTTGGGTTCAACTTCAGTTATGAGGCATAGGTTGACTTGTTCATTATTCTGAGAAAGTCTTCATCTAGTGTGCACACCATCATTCTTATTCCCTAGAATTTTCTCTTTCGGGTGATTCAACTGTACATACTGGTTGGGAACCTTCTAGGATACTACGTCTGGTGCAGTTTCTATCTAAGCTTCATAATATTCATCACTAGAGTCATCATACTAGTCAACATGTGGTTGAGAACATCTGTGCATATCTTCATCAACTCTTACATATACACTTTCCACAACTCTTCTTAGTCTTTTATTGTAGCATTTGTATGCTTTGTTGTTAGATGAGTAACCAAGGAAGATCCCTTCATCACTCCTAGAGTCAAAACTTCCCAAACCATCCATATCTTTCTTAATGAAGCACTTGCTTCCAAATACTTTGAAATATTTGATTGATGGCTTCTGGTCATACCATAACTCATAAGGTGTCATCTTGTTGTTTGTTCTTAATTGAACCCGGTTCAAAGTGTATGGAACAGTATGAATACCTTCTTTCCAATAAGTATCAGACAGACTGGCCTCATTCAACATGATTCTGGCCATCTCTTTGACTGTCATGTTCTTCCTTTCTACCACTCCATTTTGTTGTGGTGTTCTAGGAGAAGAGTATTGCCTTCTAATTCCATGTTTTTCACAATAATCTTCAAATTCATTTGATGTGAACTCTCCACCCCTATCTAATATTTGGCACTTTAATTTATACCCACTTTCCTTTTCTACCATTTTTCAAAAGATCTTGAATCTTTCCAATGCTTTTGATTTATCTTGTAGAAAGGCAACCCATGTCATCCTTGAGTATTCATCAATGAAGAGCATGAAATATCTTTCACTGGCGAGTGCTCTTCTTCTAGTTGGACCACATAGATCTGTACGCACACTTTCAAGTGGCTTGGAGGTGTTGTGCTCCTTTGTCCTAAAACTCACTTTTGTTTGCTTAGATTTTACACATTCATCATAAAATGTGTTTACCGGTTTAATGATGAGTGGAATATTCCTCACACACTCCTTTTTGCTTATTGTAACTAATTTATCAAAATTTATGTGGCTTAATCTTATGTGCCACAACCAACTTTCATCTACTTGTCCTAACATACATTGGGACTCATAGCATTCCTTTAGATTATAAACATTTCCATCAGTTCTCTTTCCTTCAACCACAACTTTACCGGTATGGTCTTTCTTTATCTGGCAGCCAATTGAGTCAAAGGTGAATTTGTAACCTTTGTCACACATCTACCTCACACTCAGCAGACTATTTTTGAGGCATTCCACATAGTATACATCATGTGCCTTTAGTTTTCCATCAATGCTTAGTGTTCCTTTTCCCTTTATTTTGATGCAGTAATTGTCTCCAAACCTTACCAATCCACCATTCCAATCTTCAAGCTTAGTGAATTTCCTTTTTTCACCAGTCATATGATTTGAGCAGCCACTATCTACCACCCATAGATTTTTACTTTCAGCATGCAAGGTAGTCTGCACTATGAGACTCGATTATGCCTTTTCCTTTTATTTCTCAACCAAAACCAGTTTGATCTCCTTCTTCTTGTCAGCTGCTATATTCAGCTTAGGTTCAATTACTAGTTCATGATCTAGTTTTTCCTTCATTTTCTTGATCTTCTTGTTTTTGCATAACTTTTCTATGTGTCCAAATTCTTAATAGTTATAGAATTTTATATTTTTATTAAAGGGAACATCCTTAATATTTTTGTAGGGTACCGGTTTGCTCTTTCTACAATCAAAACTCTTATGCCCAAATCCATTGCATTGATAGCAGACAATATCCATATCCCAGAGTGCATTAAATGAATTTCTACTTGCATAATTCATAGAGTGCTTATTGTTTAATCCATAGTTAGCTATTTTGTGCCCAAACTTATTACACCAGTAACAATAACCATGAAAGTCTGATACATACCAGTTGAGTTGTCTTGGTCCTGAATGGAACTGCGTCATTGGGTGTCTTCCATTCATGTTATTGAATCTAGTGAATCCTTCTCGGTCAATCTTGGCATTCCTTCTTGGGTCTGCATATTTATGCATGAAGAATGGCCTCTGATTCATTTCTACATACTGGTTTGGATGTTGAGTTCTAACAGCATTTGCATATGTCTTTTTGCCAATATCCTTGCCTACAGTGAATGTCTTCTTTTCTTCACCATCAATTGAAGAGGTGAACATTATCTCTTTGTTGGATTTATCTTTGTGGGTTGAACCTTGACCAGCTTCAAAGCCTAAACCTCTGGTGTCTTTGGATTGCTTTTGTTTGCCTAACATCTTATCCAAAGCCTTAGTGTTGCCTTCATACTTACTTCTTGTCCTTATTTCTTCTTTTCTTTCTTTAAGCTCCTTTCTGAGCTTTATTATTTTTGCTTACATCTCTTGATGCTCCTTTTCTTTCCTTGTCAAATCAAGGGTTGTAGCTTCACCGATCCTCTTAGTTTCTTCCAGCTACAGTTTTAAGTCAAATATGATTTAACCGGATTCTTCCAGAGACTACTTCAAGAGATCTTGTTCATCTACTGCACCAACCTTAACCCTCTTGAGTTCCCTTCTTGTTTTACTCAATTCTTCAAGTGCACTGATAAGTTCACTTTCCAAATCCACTTTAGCCTCAATATATTCTTCTTCGTCATCTTCATTCTGTCGAGTGCCATGAAGAGATTTACTTTTATGTCATTCTCATGGTCATCATCTTTTGGTGGATCTTCATCATCTATTGTGTCATCCTCAATGGTATATAGGCTATTTTGGTTCCGGTAGCCTCTTCTTCCCTGCCAGTAGTCATTCCTTTCTCTATCTTTGCCAGTAGATCTTTTGAACTCTCTTGACTCATCTACACCAGCTTCTTTGTAAGGACAGCTTGCAGCAAAGTGTCCTACCTTCCCGCAGTTGAAGCATTTAAGTGGTAGCTTTCCCTTGTACTGGTCAAATCCTCTTTTGAGCTTCGTAACAAAGTTTTCTACTTTAGCATTAGAGTCTTCACTAGATTCTTTATGAGTAACAACTTCTTTTCCCTTTTTGGTGATGTTGAATGCTTCCTCTTTCCTTGTAGAAGTCTCACCGGTTGTTCTCATCTCATAGGTTGTTAGGGAACCAAATAGTTCATCCATTGTAAAAGTCTTTAGATCCTTGGCTTCTTCTATGGCTGACACTTTAATATCATATTTAGGAGTGAGAGATATAAGTATCTTTTTGACAAGAATTTCATTTGCGATGTCTTCTCCAAGTCCTCTAATAGTATTCACAATTTCATCAAATCTGTGAAGATAGTCTGCAATCTTTTCACCATCTTTCATTTTGATGCTTTCAAGTTGGATTCTCAATGTTTGCAGCTTGGCTTTCTTGACCTTTGCATCTCCCTCAAACAACCTCTGCAATTTTTCCCATGCCTCCTTTGCTAAAACACAGTGTATGACTTTGATAAGTTCATTGTCGGAAAGTCCACTCAAGATGGCATGTTTTGCCATTTCATTATTTTCATACTTCCTTTTTGCATCTGAATTAGTGGGAGGAGTATTGCGAACAACATACCCATTCCTGACCGCCATCCACACATCAAAACCAAGAGATGAAATATAGGTCTCCATTCTTCTGCTCCAGAAGGCATAGCTGGATCCATTAAACATAGGGGCTTTTGAGGAAGCAGACTCACTTCTTTCCATTGTGCTCAAAGTCTAGAATCTACCCAAGGTTTAAGGATAACTGGTGTAGACACTCAAAATTGCCATGTCTAATTAAATAAATATTTTATTTATTTAATTATCTAAGCCTAATTCTTCTATTAATTAAATAAATCTTTATTTATTTAATTAATTCATTTATCCTCTTCTAGCCTTATTTCTCATTTAAATAAATACATTTATTTATTTAAATTATCCTTTTCCTAAATTAAATAAATATTTTATTTATTTAATTATCCTACTTCTTCTATTAATTAAATAAATATTTATTTATTTAATTAATTCATTATCTTTTTCTACACATGACACATGTCATTCATCTCTTAATTCATACACTACCTACCTCTTTCATTATTTTGGTATTTCTTTTACCTACCCTCTAATCCTAGCTGACCTCTCTTTTTACACCTCTCAATCTTAACCCTCCATTTCTTATTGTGTCTTCTATTTAAGGAGATGCTTTCTTCATTGTCAAACCCTAATGACTAATCTTGAAGACTTGGCTACACTACGATCCTACTTGCAACCACATTCCGTTCTTTGTTGAGCTCTTGTGCATATAAAAATCTAAGAGCAAATATATCAAGCAAGATCAATGGAGATAGGAAGAATGGAGATCAAAACCCTATTGGACATGTGATGGTATAATCTTTGTGATTTTGAGTTATTTTGCATTGTCTTAGGTTATCTTCATATGTTATGGTGGATCTTTGTTCATTGTTAGGCTAGGGTTTAGTGGTTGGATTCATTTTAGCCTTTCAATATTGTTATTATTGTTATCCATTTTCACCATATACATTTTGGCACGCCCGGTGGGACTCTTGTCCCTTTGCATTTAACATTTTGTTGCAGATTTTGCATTTTTGAAGTTGCAGATCGGACAGTTTTCGACAACATTTTAGGTTTTTCCGCGTCTGCAAGTGTTCGGGTCGCGTTTTTGTATTTCAGAGGCGTCTGCAATATCTTTAATCACGTCTGTGTTTTGCCAGATTTTATTTTTTTGCAGGTTTCTGGAATCACATCTGAGAATTTTAACCGCGTCTGTGCTAGATCTTATCGCGTCTGCATTCGAAAGTCGTGTCTGTGACCTCTGATCGTGTCTGTGAATCACAGAACAGCGTCTGTGTCGTACAGACGCGTTTGAGTCTGGTATAGAAGCGTCTGTGCTTTCTGTTTTGCAAATTTTTCAATTTTCTTTGATTCGGGTTTTCGGATTTTGTACTTAGGGTTTCAGATCTGGTTTATTTTCGGCTAACTCTTGCAGATCTAGTTAACCTGGTTTTGTGCAGCTTGCTTTGGAGGCAAAAACGTTTTTGTTGAAGGCCCCTTTTCACAAAGTCTTTTGGGTTTTCTAAAATTTACCTAACTTGTGTGCTTGCAGGAAGGGGTGATCATTTGAAACAACCCAAACTACTAACAATTTTGTTGCAGAGCCTTGGCTAGGGTTTTGTAGTTTTGTTGTGTGCCTTGTTTTCATAGCTTAGCAAACACTTCCATTGGTGCACTAAAATTGAATCATTGTCTTTTGTGTCTTGAGCAATAGGCTCTTTTTGTTTAATCTTTAGAGGGCCTGTCTTCCCGTGTGGTCATTAGGACTACTAGTGAGAAGAGAACGACCCAAGTGGTAGCGAGGAAAACCCACCTCATCCAAACCACTATAATCAAATGTATTCATGGTGAAAACTATGAATAACGTGTGCTGATTAGTTCATACCGACACTATGTCTCCCCATAAACCCGTTTGATCAAATTTATTTGATCATTTGTAGGGCGTAACCCCTACCGGCTGGGAGCCTTCTATATTTATAGAGCTGAAAGTGTCGCATGTATGGCCACACGAGCGGATGCCCTTACTAGCACCTCTTTGTTTTAGATGCCCAAATCCTTCTAGTTGTTGAGGCAGGAGGTCGGACCTCTGGTAGCGGCCCACACACATACGGTTCTTAGTAGAGATACAAAGTTCGCCATGGGGAGTTTTCATGGGGACTGATGCTTGGCTGACCTAAGAAGTGAGTGCTGAGGGTGGAGCCAGTGAGGTCAAGCATCTAAGTATCCGCTCTGAATAGCGTAGCCCCGGGGGTAAAACCCTATGTGGGATCAACAACTATTGTCTTGGTCAGCCCTAAGATTTGTGCTTGTCTTATGCTAAACACTCAAACATTCAAGACAAAACAACAAAACATTGTGTCTTTTGTGTCTTCAAGTGTATGCAAAAACTTTTTACATCAAACAACACACTTTTGGAGTCTAAACAGTTTGCAAACATTGAGTCACCAATATTGTGTCCTCTTGTCACGAAAAACAGTCGAATAATCAGATTTGGTTACAACAAAACAATTTCACAGATAGGAAAAATTGCACTAAGGTTACAGAAACACGTCTGTGTTTGTTCAAACCACGTCTGCGTCAGATAAGCGCATCTATGAAGTACAGAATAGCGTCTGTGTTTTTGTCAGCGTCTGCGTCAAACAGAGTAGCGTCTGTGTCTGGAAAATGCGTCTGTGAAGTATACAGAGGCGTCTGTGTCAGGATTTGAAGATTTTAACAGTCAAGCAAACAAAGAAAATCAGTTTCGGCATACTTGAGCTTCTTAGGTTGTCTCTTCAGGTTTCATCTAGCATTCAGCCTGTTCTAAGGTTTTACACAGTCCATCATTGCTTCATACCTCATTTTACATTCATACTTGTCTAAACTTGAGTCAAAAAGGTCACTTTCTTGTCCTCACTATACTCTTTCAACACACTACATACTACTACACTTTGCTAAGTGGTCCCTCATCAAGGTTTCTTACCTTTGGGTCTCATTTGGTCTTACTTAGAGTCAAGGTCAGCTTACCTCATCAAGAGAAACTATCCTCTCTTTGGAAGTCACACCTACTCTACTACTTACATACTTGGTCTTACACTTTGGACATTGCAAGTACACCCCAAGATTCATTTACGCTCCATACAACTCTGGGTCTTCCATACTCTTGTCATTTTTCATCTAGTCTCTCATCTTGGTCTAACACCTAGTTCATGGTTGAAACCCGCCTTCAAAAATCTAGGAGAATAGCTAAAGAAGCTCAAGAATCCGCAAACATGAGTTCTTATGAGTATGACAATGATCTATTCTACAATCCTGAGCACACTACATTACCAGACATGAATGTTTATAGACACAATCCAAATGTGGAGAGCGCAAACACTATAAACAACAATGCTACACACAATGACACTGTGGATAATTCTTCAATACTATCAGCAGACATACAAGAATCCATAATGGATCCCCAATTCAATAGATTGGTTGAAGAGATAATGAGGAGAGATCGTCAATACTTTTTAAACATGATAGCACAAAGTGGAGCTAAAATACCGCATGATTTTGACTTATCTCAACTTATGGAAAGTCGACCCTCACAACAAACTCAACCCAACATGGATCAAAGAAGACCAAATAGTGGAGGAAATAGAGGACTGAATAATATGATGCCGGAGTCACCATCAGTTTTGCTTCAGAAGCCAGCAATCCCACATACACAAGCTCAAACATATGATACTTACACTCAAGGACCATCATGGAGGCCTTATGCTCAATCACATGCTCAAGGTATGAATCAATCAAAACAAGTGGATACTCAAGGACATCCTCAAAATTTTGACACAAGGAGACCTCATGTCAAAATTGGGGGCAACACAATGGAAAATGAAAGGCCTATTGAATATGGTTTATACACACAAAACAGATATGGGGTCCCCCAACAAGAAGTTATGCCAAGTGCTCCATATATGTCACAACAATATAGACCTCCATATGGACATGTCTATGATCAGTATCATCCATACATGCAACAAGTTCCTCCTCAAATGGGTGTTTCAAACATGGGGTATGCAACAAGAAATCAATCTCCTCCCAAGAATAATTTGGAGCAACAAATTAGAGATCTACAAAAGAAAGTGGAGGACATGAGTACATCAAAACCTACATACACTATGAGAGATATATGCCCTTATCCCTTCGATAAGAGCATTCCAATGCCTCCATTTCCTCCACACTTTGTGACACCGAAATTCGACAAATATAGAGGGAGAGGAGACCCCAAGGCACACATAAGACAATTCTTCACAGCTTGCATTGAGGTAGCGGCAGAAGAAACATACTTGATGAGGTTATTCCCACAGAGCTTAGGCGATCAAGCTATGGAATGGTTTTCTCAATTACCTCCTGGTATTAAGTCATGGGGCGACTTAGCAGAAGCATTCATTCAGCATTTCTCTTACAACATTGAAACAGATGTCTCAGTTACTACCTTGTGCAATACGAAACAAAAAGAAGGAGAATCTTTCGCAACATTTTTACAGAGATGGAGAAACCTAGCTAGCAGATGCTCTTGTGAAATCCCGCAAAAACAGATGGTGGAGATGTTTACACAAAACGTTAATAAAGCTATTGGCTATGATCTCAGAAAAGCTTGTTTATCTACATTCAAGGATGTCATTGAAAAGGGCCTAGCAACAGAAAAGGTCTTAATTGAACAAGGAGTTATCAAACTATTCAAAGAAAACAAAGAGGACTTCAAAGGAAAGGACAAACCAAAATTTTGGAACAAGAACAAGAACACGGTTAATGATGGTGTTGTTGATGCCAACACAGTGAGACCAAAGTTCGTCTTTTCTGGATCAAATTCTACCAATAATCAAGTGAACAATCAAACAACTTCTAAACCACGAAGGAAGTACACTCCATTGGGAGAACCACTTGAATCAGTATTCAAAAAACTTGTAGCAAACAAAGTAATCACAATTCCAGACTTTCCTCCTTATGAACCAAAGGTAAAACCAAATTGGTGGAATGATGATGAGTATTGTGAGTTTCATAAGAGCAAGGGTCACAAGACAGGTAATTGCCATCCATTGAAAAACATTGTACAAGATCTCATTGACAGAGGAGATATAGAGATTGAGGGACATTCATCTAACCAAGAGCATGAGGTGTTTAAGGAACCATTCCCAAAACATGACAAAGGAAAAGGCAAAGTCACAGATGATCAAGCCAATTACACTAGAGCACCTTACAATTATGATTCTACTATCAATCACATCTCAATGGACAATCATATTTCTACCATTACTATCAAAAATAAAAATCCTGAGAATTCTTCTCAAAGACCCAAAATTGTCCTAAAAGGTGTGGGATCTTCGTCCGCATCTACCTCTGAATGTCATGTTACAACTCGTCGAGGTAAGATTACATTGCCAGGTGCCTCTACTAAGAATACCAATCTTTCATCAACCAAGCCTGAGTACGACCTTGTAGAACAACTAGGAAAGACACCTGCGCTCATCTCTATTCTTGAGCTCTTATGCATATCTCCTGCACATAAAGCTATCCTTGACAAAACCTTGAGAGATACTGCCGTCCCTACTGATCTGAACGTGGACCAGTTTCAAGCCATGGTGGGATACCTATCCGTTCCACACTCCCTCACATTCACAGAAGCCGATGATGCCTCCATAAGTCAGCCACATAATGCACCTCTACATGTTGAAGCCTTCATACAGAAACACTGAATAAAAGGAGTCCTGATAGATGGAGGAGCAGGTCTTAATATTTGTACATTGAGCACCATCAGACAATTGGGATATTCTGACAAGGCTGTGAATTCTACAAGCCAAATCACCATCAAGGCTTATGATGATGAAGAGCGCTCGTCCAAGGGTACAGTCACCTTACCACTAAGAATAGGACCAGTCACAAAGGATGTGGTTTGTCAAGTCCTAGATCTAGATCTCACGTATAACATATTGTTAGGACGTCCGTGGATTCATGAAATGAGGGCAGTCCCATCAACATACCATCAGTGCATTAAGTTTCCTCATAATGGATTCGAGGTAACGGTCAATGGTGATCCAAATCCATTCATATATTGCAATAACTTGAGATCACATACTGAGACTATCATTCCCAGCAATCATGAGGCTACTCCTTCTTCGGCGTACATTGATCCTGAGTCATTAAAGCCCTCGACATCCAAACAAGGTGAACTTAGAGCCAAGTTTCAAGACAAAGGCATGGGAGAATACACTTTGAATCAAACAATGTTTTTACGACAAGTCATGACCTCTCCCAAGGAATATCGGAGGCCACATCCTAACAAGCAAATCTCCATCATGATACTCAAATGGGATCCTACCATCTTTCAAAAATGGGGTGAACTAGAAGAAGAAAATTTATATAAAATGCTATATGAGGACGTTGAAGAGGACACACGGGATCAAATTATTATACCATGTGAGAACTATGGCAAAGGCTTCAAAATTTTACAAAGATTCGAGTATGATGGAAAAAGCCCTCTCGGACTACGCAAAGAAGGTGTCATGGAGCCCTTACAACCTGAGCTAACTACAAGAAGGGAATGCTCCAAGGGGCTTGGTTTTCTGAATCCCAGACTACATAATAAAAGAACAAAAGAGACATGGCGAATCAAAGTTGCTGAAGTTCAACAAGAGAATTACTATTCCACAGACTCCAATGAGTGGGAATGGGGTTCAGACAAATCCTCCAGTGACTATGAACTCAAAGAGACATTCAGAGAGCCAGATGAACCTACAGAGGAGGAGGAATTTTACAGAAAATTCAGAGTTGGTCAAGAACCAACCCATAAGGATCCCGCACAAGCTTCGCTTCAAGGCCCTAGGTCAAGATCACATAGGATGAGGACACCTGTCCCTGAGGGTGCTACTAGTGATGATAATTTGGACTCACTCACGATCGAAACTGATGAGGAGAGTGCCATTGATGACCTCGATGACTATCTTGACATACCTGAATATAACCACATCTTCACTATTAGCCTTGCGAACTTTGTAAACACTAAAGACCTTCCCCTCGTCCACCCCCAACTCATTGACTGGGATCATGACGGACCAGCACAATTTGATACATTTCAAAATGATGAAGCTATTATCGACTACCTTGGCATTTGAGATGATCTTCCCCCTAGAGACCACAAAGCAGGATACGCCATAGAGCTCAACAACATAGCATACTTTGGTGAAGGTGTCGGGCCTTCTAGTCGCAAAAATGTGAAAATAAAAACAAAACAAGGGTCTTATGGCGAAAACCACACTGTGGCGCTATCTGACTCCAAAAAAGTAAAAAGAAAGGACGTATCTGAGGGTGAAAACCTCTCTGAGGTGCTCGAAGATGGAAGGCTCGACATTCTCCCAGCATCATATGAGGAAAAATCATCCATGTTGGTAGAGGAGACTATAAAGACAAACATTGGTACAGCAGAGGTTCCACACAACATATTTTTGGCTCAATCATTGACAGAGGCTGAGAGAGAAAAATTCATAAGCTTCTTTAAGGGACGACAAATCAACTTCGCATGGTCATACGCTGATATGCCTGGGCTAGACCCGGATTTGGTGATGCATCATTTAACAGTCAAACCAGGGGCAAAACCAGTAAAGCAGAAATTAAGGAAAATGCATCCACAAGTGGCATTGCTAGTCAAGGCAGAGCTGGAGAAATTATTGGATGTCAGATTCATATGCCCAATTGATTATCCTGAATGGATTTCCAATTTAGTACCTGTCAGCAAACCAGATCGCAGCATTCGAATATGTAGAGACTTCAGAGATATCAACAAGGCTTGTCCAAAGGACGATTTTCCATTACCAAACATTGACTTGATTGTTGATCTCACAGCAGGCCATGAAATGTTATCTTTAATGGATGGATTTTCTGGATATAATTAGATCAGGATTGCACCTAAAGATCAACATAAAACATCATTCACTTGTCCATGGGGAACCTTCTGTTGGAATGTTATGCCCTTTGGGCTGAAAAATGCAGGCACCACTTATCAAAGAGCGATGACCACTATCTTTCATGATCTCATGCATGTAACGGTGGAAGATTATGTTGACGACCTTTTGGTTAAATCAATAGACAGAGACACACACTTGGACATACTTTCAATTGTCTTTGATCGGCTAGAAAAATACAAAGTAAGACTAAATCCTAAGAAATGTGTCTTTGGAGTAACCTCCGGGAAGCTCCTAGGATTCATTGTGGCTAAAAGAGGAATAGAAGCTGATCCAGCAAAGGTCAAGGCTATATTGGACATGCCGCCACCCAAGAATATCAGTCAACTTCGGTCTTTACAAGGGAGACTCCAGTCCATACGAAGATTCATAGCACAACTTGCAGATAAGTGTAACCCTTTCCAGCACCTGCTACACAAAAACATCAAGTTCAAATGGGATGAGAACTCTCAACAGGCTTTTCAGGCGCTCAAAGATTATCTTTTGAACCCACCAGTTTTGATGCCACCAATTCCAGATCAACCATTGCTACTTTACATATCAGCTACTCCGACAGCACTGGGGGCACTCCTAGCACAGCAAATACCTGACGGCAAGGAAAAAGCGGTCTACTATATCAGTCGCACATTGGTGGGATATGAGCTAACCTACACACCAATCGAGCGTGCATGTCTCACTGTGGTCTTTGCTTCACAAAAATTACGACATTATATGCTCACTCACAAGACTAAGTTGATTGCCAGAATTGATCCACTAAAATATCTTCTCAACAAAGCTACACTTACTGGGCGGTTGGCCAAGTGGGTAATGATTTTGAGTGAATTCGACATTGAATATGTGGACAGAAAAGATATAAAAGGACAAGCCATCGCAGATCAACTAGCAGATGCTCCCATGATAGATGATGTTCCTCTACAGTCAGAATTTCCAGATGAGTCCATTCTAACAATATCACCTGCAAAGCCATGGCAATTATATTTTGACGGCTCATACACACAGCACGGGGCAGGAGCAGGTATACTCTTTATAACTCCCCAAGGTGATTCTATACCAAAGTCATACCGCTTATCATTTCCTTGCACTAACAATATAGTGGAATATGAGGCATTAACAACTGGGTTAAGAATTGCAGTTCAATGGAAGATTCAAGAACTTCGTGTTTTTGGGGATTCTCAACTTGTCATCCGTCAAGCAACTGATGATTATCAAACAAAAGATGAAAAGCTAATGCCTTACAAACAACTGGTAGATGATCTGAAACAGCACTTTGCAAAGATAGAGTTTGAGCAGATACCAAGAGAACAGAATCGCGCTGCTGATGCCATGGCTACAATTGCTTCGTTCATTGATCTACTGCAAAATGAGACCTGCTATGAATTCTTGGTAGACAACCTGCTGATTCCGTCATATGAGATCACTCCTACAGAAATGATATGTGTTGTTGGTCCTGAATCCTAGTTATATGGTTCCATATTCACATACCTTCACAACAATATCTTACCTCCCGATCTATCGAACAATCAACGCCGCACTTTCATTCGCCAATCCTCTCGATACGTCATTTTAGCAGATATCCTATACCAACAAGGTCTAGATGGCACTCTTCTTAGATGTTTAGAGAGTGACAAAGCTCAGATTGCGTTACGAGAAGTGCATGAAGGGATATGTGGTCCGCATACTAGTGGTCCTACCTTGGCCAAGAAACTCATCAGGACTGGATACTACTGGCCTACTATGGATAAAGATGCATATCAGTTTGTCAAGAAGTGTAAGCAGTGTCAAATTCATGGAGACCTCATACATGCACCAGCACAGGAACTACAACCACTTGCATCTCCTTGGCCCTTTTGTCAGTGGGGACTCGATCTCATAGGCAAGATTCACCCTCCTTCTTCCAATGGACATAAATTCATTATCACAGCCACAGAGTATTTCACAAAGTGGATTGAAGTCATGCCTCTCACACAAGTTACTGGGAAACAAATCGCTACCTTCATCCTGAACTACATCATTTGCCGATACGGGATTCCTACTTCCATTATTACTGATAACGGGCGTCCCTTCAAAAATCAGGATGTTCGTGAACTCTGTGAGTGCTTCCATATCTCTCACCGTTTCTCCACACCATATTACCCCCAAGGTAATGGCCAAGCTGAGGCGTCTAATAAAACAATTCTCAAAATCCTTAAAAAGACAGTCGACAACGCTGGCCGTAACTGGCATATCCAACTCAATCCTGCACTCTGGGCCTATCGCACAAGTGTCCGCACACCTACAGGAGCTACACCCTACTCACTTGTTTACGGCTCTGAAGCCATCTTGCCTATTGAGGTTGAGCTACCTTCTTTACGGGTCTCCTTGAGAAACATAATCAACGATGAAGACTATAGGGTCTCTCGCTTACAAGAACTAGAACTGCTGGAGGAACGAAGGCACACTGCTTTTAATCATCTCAAGGCTTACCAACAACGAATGAGTCGCAGTTACAATCACAAAGTTATGCCTCGCACATTTGAGGTAGGTGACTTAGTACTCAGAGAGAACCCCAAGAATCAGCAAGACAGAGATAAGAAGGGCAAGTTCGAACCAAACTGGCTTGGTCCTTACATCATTACAGCGGTATATGGATCTGGGGCATATCAGCTCTCAACTACAGAAGGTGAACCCTTGGAGGATCCTATCAACAGCATGCACCTTCGCAGGTTCTACACATAGCTCTTCAGAGTATCCTAATTTGAAAATACAAAAAAAAAAAAAATCAAAAATTTCAAAAATACAAAAAAAAATTATAAAACAAAAAAATCGTCACTTGGTGAAAACCTGGCAAACAGGCGCCTTGTGACAACAAAAAAATTGAAAAATCGAAAAAAAAGTAAAGAGAAATAATTTCGTCCAATGGTGAAAACCACTTCAGTGGCGCCCTGGGCAAGTACCATGGTGAAAACTGGGTCACCAGCGCCATGCGTAGAGACTTTGCTCCTCTCTCCTTCAGGATTCTCTTTCATCTTTCACTTTGCACACACTCACAACCTATTCACTCACAAATAAACTTACCTATTCCCATAATGGCTTGTTATTGATCTACCTAAGATTGGTTAGCCATCCATAACCCTCCCTTTTCACTCCCTTTCCATCCATAATAAATCAGATCCTCTCTGTGGCTAAGGCAAATCCTACGTCTAGTAATGGGTGTGGAACTGAGAACATCACATGTTTCGAGGAGTACAGTTTCTTCCAGCTTCCTTCAAGTCTATTCGCGCACAATCCGCAATAAAGCAACATCTGTATCGCCAGTCCGCAATAAAGTTTCGTCTTCTCCGCAATAAAGTATCAGTTTCATAGATTCAGTCAGTTTCAAATGAGACACAGCAGCAACAATGAGCTTCAACAAAATCAAATCTTTCAACAGACTCAGACAACATTTGGTTTAGTGCTATCTATCCTTTTTGTGAAAGTGAACATTGTGACCGCAATCGAATAAGACTTAAACAAGTGACAAGAGACACTAAACTTGAGGACTAAAGTGGATGTTGGTGTCGAGTCTTGGTTTTCTTTTGATTTTATCTTTTTGGTGACATGTCTTTTAGCTTTTCCAGGATGTCTTTGACTAGAGATTCTATCTCCAGGATGTCTTTGACTAGAAAGGCGAGGATGGGGTATCATCGCCTATTTGCATTTGTTGTCTGTGGATTGTCTTTTAGTAATGCTATGACTTGTCCAAGGATATGAGGACACTGTGAGTCTAGTGTGAACTGGGGCATTCCTTGTTTGTGACTGTCTTATCTCCATGCAAACAGGTACAATGACTTTCTGGGTCAAACATATGCCTCGATTGTCATAACCTATTCTGCCATAATAAGCTCAATGATGATAATGCACAAGAAGCTCTTTCACTTTCATGTCTTCTGTCTTCCATCCCCCTTTCTTGATTGACTTCCATTGTCCTTCTCGAGTCCACGTAGCCCGCTATCACATGACTGAGTATAATGACACACCAAAAACATTTGCATTTCATATAGTTACACCTACATCACCACATATAAGCATTTCATACATACATATAGATATCACAATTGCATCACATCCTGCATACAACACATGTTAGCACATCTCACATTTTCATTATGTAAATAATCATTTGCATTATCATATTCATTTGCATTACATACATTCACATTTGCATCATGCATCACATATACAACATAAAAGAACAAAAATATATTGCATTGCATCATATTTGCATCCATATCATAAGCATCACATAAGAACATTTCATCACATAAGGTACACATGCATATAGCTGCCGCAAAAATGGATCATCTCTCATATATAATCAAAAATGTCATGATACAATGATGTCAAAAGAATCATATGGCTACAAAATCACCTGCAGGTGTCTACAATACAAAAATGGTACATATACTGATACAAAGGGGAGCCCTCTATGGCTATGATGAACTCCCTCCCTCAGAGCCGCCTGGCCTCGACGGAGTCTGAGCTCTAGATGGTCCCGCTCCAGGATCCCCCTGCCTGTCTGGTGGTGGTGGAGGTCCCATGACCCCACCACTGGATGCCTTCCTCCTACGACTCCCTCCTGTAGCCGTCGCTGTGCGTGACGATCTATGGAAGCTCCTCGCCCGCTGATCCGCTAGCACGGCACCATAGTACAGATCCCTCCAGTAGGCGATCTCTTCCCCGGCTCGCAGCACATATGCGTAGCCTGCCCCTACATCCTCTGCTGCCCGCCTCCCTGCCCTCAGAGCTGTCTCAGCCTCAGTATATCTCTGGATGGCCTGGTCTCTCTCCCGCTCTGTGTCCCTGAGCCTGATCCTGAGGTGATCCCTCTCACGCACCAAATCAGCAATCTCATCTGCTTGACCCTGACAGATCTCTCGCAGCTCCAACAGCTCATCCTCCTCAGGATCTCCACCCTCAGCCTCTGCCTGTGGCTCCTCCTCTGTAGGTGCCTGTACCTGTGCCTCCGCCTACACCTATCTAGGTGCCTGAATAGGTACCTGTCCCTGTGCCTATCCCTGTCCCTGCACCTGTCTAGGTCCCTGTGCTCTAGGACCCTGTGCTGCTGGTACCTGTAGGGGCAATCCACCTCGACCCCTCACCACCTGAGCTGCTCTCTCCTGTCCTCCCTCCCTCCGAGGTGCTACTCGCCTCTCTCCCACCACTCCCCTCCGCCTCCGTCGACCCCTGCCTCCATCTCCTCCACCATCATCATCATCATCCCCTCCAGCCTCTCCCTCCAACAGCTCTCCTGGATCTGTCAATCTCGGAAAGGGATGCTCTACCCAATACGCAGAGTACACTGCATCCATCCCTGCATCCTCTACCTCCGGCCACATGTCCCATGGTAATGGCATCATCTCTGCCAGTTGTGTCATGACCTGATCATATGATAACAGCGGCCCGAACTATACCTGATCTCTGACTATACGGGCATACATGCCCGAGCCTCGTGGCATCCGCTGAATCCTGCCAAACTATCTGCATACCCTGTCAACAAGCTACCTCTCCAGAATATAGGGCATCCGCCCAATCAGATACCTGCTCCTGAATGCATAGGGTAGCTCCAATGCGTCGTCATCCCACTCCTCGCACCCCAGGTACGGCCTCTAGATAACCATATCAATATCATCTATGACGCGTCTCCAATGCTCCAGTCAACCAATCCGAGGCTGTGATGTAATCATATCGTACAAATGCACAAAGCTCCGTCAATGCCCTCTGCCTCTGAAGTGGATAGGTCGTGTGATCGGCAGGTGCTCATATGCCCACACCTGTAGGAGAGTCACTCCACAGCCCAAGCCCACTGATCCGTGGTAAACAAACTGATGCAGCTCATAGTATAAATGTGCCAGGACACATGGCCCCCATGCATATCTGGTGTGCTCAGTCACCAGTGTCTCCAATGCCCCTCCCCAGCCAACTGCCAATCCTCATGTAGCTCTGTCCGAACAAAAGTACCCACTGATGACTCCTCCGATAACAGCTGGTAAAGCTAAACCTGTAGCGGTCATGGTATCCCATGCCACGTGACCTGCTCGCATCTCCAACCCGGGATCCTGGAATACCTGTCTCAGTGCCTCCCTGTCACCATCTCGATCATATGGAATCAACTCTCCATCGATCGGAATATGCAGAATCCTGTAGACGTCCTCAAGCGTCACTATCATCTCACCCATAGGCAAGTGAAACGTGCAAGTCTCGGAGTGCCATCTCTCCGCCAGTGCAGTCAGCAAACCCATGTTTGCCCGAAACTCAGGCACATATAGCACATGTGTGAGACCCATCTCCTCAATAGAAATCATGTCCTGAATCGACAACTCTGGTCGCAACCTCTGAGTCGATGGGAATCTCTCCCGTGACTCCAACATAGGCAGATACTCCTGCAGTCAACCAATCAATCATGTCAGTTATAGTGGCATTCACTGTTTATCACAAAATGCTACTCGCTATCTAAATGCACATAGCTATTTATCCTAGTGACACTCACTGTTCATCACAAAGTGTTGCTATCTATCCTAGTAGTACTCCCTGTTCATCACAAAGTACTACGTGTGTGACATTCCCTGTTCATCACAAAGTGTTACTCACATTCGCACTCCCTGTTCATCACAAAGTGCTGCCTATCTTGGTGCTCCCTGTTCATCACAAAGTGCCTTGATCTATCCTAATCTTCCTAGAGGACCTGCTTGAGTGTATCCTCTCAACAGCTTATCCAATCGAGAGCGTATGTTCATCACAGAACTGTCGATTTGACCTAGAAGGCTCAAACTATGCATTTTGACTCACAAATGCGCTTTTAACTCCTAAACGCGCTTATAGACTGCACAAACGCGCTTCTGCAACACAGACGCACTTTCTGAACACAAACGTGCCTATACCATGCACAAACGCGACCAGGGAACACAGACGTCCCTACATGACATAAACACCCCTACAGGGCACAAACGCTTCTACATTTCACAAACGCGTCCGCATTCAGCACAAACGCGGTTATAGGCATAGACGCGCCTGGACCCGACACAGACACGCCTGTCCGACATAGACGCGCTTGGCACAGACACAGACGCGGTTGCGCGTTTTTGCATTTTTTAACTACCCTATTCCTAGCGCATTTATTGCTACCTATTGAGCATTAATGACAAAACTTGAAATGCGTGAAAGTACGAGGAGGTTCTCGGGTACTTACCGGCTCTCCTGCATCTGCTGGTCGCTGGAATCGGCAAACGCGGTCGAATCTATGAATGAAAGCCATCGCTGCTGACTACTGCTGCTCTTTTTTCGCTCTGCACTGTGATCTTCTAAGGGTGTGGATGACAATGAGGATGTCTTTTGCCCGTGGTCTATCTTATAGCCTACCCTAGCCCTCGTCTTCATTTCCCGGGTTAGTATTCTTCATCCCGTGACTCTGTCACTTTATCCGATCAGTCCATTTTATCCCGTCTTTCTTATCGAGAGATTGTCTGCAATCTTTCCAGACTTTTTCATCCAATCTCTCGAGGGGTCATATCATTGCCATCCTGGGGCAACTCTGTATCAGTTCATCTTATCTTCTTAGAAACAACGCGACAAGCCACATTGTCTCAAAGAGGGGCAAAATGTAGACACTCAAAATTGCCATGTCTAATTAAATAAATATTTTATTTATTTAATTATCTAAGCCTAATTCTTCTATTAATTAAATAAATCTTTATTTATTTAATTAATTCATTTATCCTCTTCTAGCCTTATTTCTCATTTAAATAAATACATTTATTTATTTAAATTATCCTTTTCCTAAATTAAATAAATATTTTATTTATTTAATTATCCTACTTCTTCTATTAATTAAATAAATATTTATTTATTTAATTAATTCATTATCTTTTTCTACACATGACACATGTCATTCATCTCTTAATTCATACACTACCTACCTCTTTCATTATTTTGGTATTTCTTTTACCTACCCTCTAATCCTAGCCGACCTCTCTTTTTACACCTCTCAATCTTAACCCTCCATTTCTTATTGTGTCTTCTATTTAAGGAGATGCTTTCTTCATTGTCAAACCCTAATGACTAATCTTGAAGACTTGGCTACACTACGATCCTACTTGCAACCACATTCCGTTCTTTGTTGAGCTCTTGTGCATATAAAAATCTGAGAGCAAATATATCAAGCAAGATCAATGGAGATAGGAAGAATGGAGATCAAAACCCTATTGGACATGTGATGGTATAATCTTTGTGATTTTGAGTTATTTTGCATTGTCTTAGGTTATCTTCATATGTTATGGTGGATCTTTGTTCATTGTTAGGCTAGGGTTTAGTGGTTGGATTCATTTTAGCCTTTCAATATTGTTATTATTGTTATCCATTTTCACCATATACAACTGGGAACGTGGCTCTGATACCAATTTTTGAACATAGAGTACCATTGAGAGGGGGGTGAATGAGTCGTTCCTATCTCTTTAGTCTTTACCAATCCAATTCTAGACAGTCAAATTTTTACTTAACCACTAAACAGTCATATCGGTAATGAAAGAGAGAAGAACAAAGAGATCATCCACACTCAAGAGATTCACAACACCATATTTACAAGGAAAACCCAATATGGGAAAAACCTTAGTGAGAAGAGCTGCTGGAGACTATTGCTCCAATCTAGCCTCACAAGTAAAACATAGATTTACAAAGATTTTGGGCACCAACCCAAGGAGCATCAACCCCTGCACCAAGCTTCAAATTGGCAACATATAATGAAATACTATTTGAATACAGTTAAGGCTTCTTGTTGCAAATGAATTCTACAACTCTTGAATCAAATAACTCTCTACCAGTTTACAGTATTTTCTCCTTCACTAGAGATCACACTACCGATTGTGAGATCACTATCTCTATTTCTCAAACTCTATTATCTTTCTCTCCCTATCACATAAAATCTCTCAACACACTTTTTCACTCTAGGATTCTTCCTACTTTGTCACACCTTACTGGTTAGGTTCAACTGTTAGACTCTGACACTAACAGTAGAATCCTCTCACCGATTTGATTTCTCACTCACACTGCAACTTCGCTCATGTCACCTTCTAGAGTTTTCTCCTTGCTCACTCTTACTTCTCTTGACCACTCAATCTTCACTGTATCAACCCATTTCTGTCAAAGGCTCTGATCTCTTATTCGGTGATTTCCCACCAAAATGCAATTCAAAGTTTTGATGGTTAGGGTTTCCTCACCATCTATGAGGCAAACCAAATCCAATCAGATCCTGCATGATCTAATCACCTTGATGGCCATTGTTCCATCTTTGCCATTTGTGCACCTTTTTAAAATGCTTTTTTCAGATAAGGGAAACATGATCCATTATTTGGATCTACATCTATCAAACCACTATTAGTATTTCTATTGTTTCCTTCTCAAGGTATTCTTTTAATCAGATCTTCTTGCTTCGATCCAAGCATCAACTGCTCCCTGATCTTCCTCTATCATTCCTTCTTTCTCAAGCCACAATCGATCTGATGCAATCTCATGATTCATGGCTCCTTCATTAATGGCGATTATCTATTTCATCAACCCTATCGATGAAGCTTCACCAACCACACCCTACTTGACACCTCAACTCCACATGACATCACATGGATCAAGACATGACCTACCAACATGTAGTCAGTCCGACAAACACATCTCGGTGAAACCCTTTGCTGATAGAGTGTTCTTCTTCTGTTAACTGATAGAGCATCCCATACTAGTAGAACTTCATTCTTTATGCTCACTAGATCTCCATCAAGTCATTTGACATCAAAATAAAATTAGTACCAAAATGCCAACAAGAAAGAAACCCTAACCGCCTCAAGTTTGAATTGGTTTTTGGTGGGAAGACTTCCTTTCAAATATATAAGTCTAAATCAATGAGGCTACTACTGATAAATGATATGTGATGATGCTAGTAGGTGAAATTATGGGAGAAATGATTGTTTGAGTGAAAAACAAGAAAATTCTTAAGTGACTGTGTGTTGAAGGAGAAACCAGTAAGGTGTGTGTGAACCGAAAGAGAAAAAACCAGTAGAGACAGAACCTGGAAAAGCATGGGCAAGTGTGAAGTGAATCTAGAAGTCAAAGGGAGAGAAGTTTCAATAGAGTAAGGACCATCATAAAGGTAGTATTGTAGTGTGTGTGGAGGTTTCATAGAACGGTAAGATTGGAACTAGTAGAGCAAAATATTAGAGGGTTGCAAAACTTCATTTGCAATAGGGAATTCACTTATGTATTTGAATTTTCATATTATCTTCACTGAAAAAATGCTTAGTGTAGGGGTTGTAGCTCCTTTAGGTTGTATCCCATAAATTCTTTAGGGGTTGGTGCTCCTTTGAGTTGGTGCTCATAAATCAGGGGTTTCATTTTTCATTGTGAGGCTGAATTGGAGAAAAAGATCTCCAACAGATATTCACCCCAAGGTTTTTCCCACATTGAGTTTTCCTCTTATATTTGATGTTATGTGATGCATTCTTGTGTATGTGCTATTTGGATTTAATAGAAAATCCTTTCACACACTTAGTTTGCATTGTTTCTCTTACCGGTCAGTACTCTGTCTATTTTATATAGTACCGATATATTTTTACTAGAGAAGAAGTGTTTAAATCGTTGATTCACCCCCCTCTCAGTGATCCATTGTGTCCAAAAATTGGTATCATAGCTTAGGTTCATTGTTTTGTCAAAGAATTCTCTAGCTTGGGTAGATCCTATCAAGTGTTCATGATGGCAAGGAATCAATCCGCCTCCTCAAAAGGTCCTATGTTTGATGGTGTCAACTATGCATTTTGGAGTAGAGGAATGGAAACCTATTTGTCCTCTCTAAGTTTTGATGTATGGATGTTGGTTGTGAATGGGTATACAGTCCCTAATAATCCCCCTACTGATCCAGATGCTAAGAAGGAATATGAGAACAATGCTAAAGCTAAAAATGGCATTCTTAGTGGGTTATCTAATAATGAGTTTGTTAAGGTTATGCACTTCTCATCTGCCAAATAGACTTGGGATAAGTTGTAGAAAATATTTGAAGGTGATACTAAAGTCAAGGAACCTAAGATACAAACTTTGAGAACACATCTTGAGGGCTTGAAGATGAGAGATGAAGAGAATATTGTTGACTATCTCCAAAGGGTTGATGAAACAACAAACACCATTAGAAGGCATGGAGAAGAAATAAAATATGAGGTGGTAGTGAGGAAAGTACTTAGATCTCTCACATCTAAGTATGATACAAATGTTTCAGCAATAGAAGAAGTAAAAGATCTGAAAACCTTTACAATGGATGAGTAATATGCTTCCATAACTTCTTATGAGATGAGGATTGTCAGTACTGAGGTTGTGTAGAAAGAAGCCACATTCAAAACATCAAGGAAAGGAAAAGAAGATTCTACTCAAGATATAACCGGTGAAGATTTTGATGATATCATGGCAGACTTTGTCAGAAGACTCAAGAGGGTTTCCAGTAAATAAAAAGGCAAGCTGCCCTTGAAATGTTTCAACTGTAGAAAGATTGGACATTTTGCTACCAAATGTCCATTTGATGATAAGGATAAAGATGTTCAATCAAGTGGTAGCAGATCATTCGGTAAAGACAAGAAGAAAAACATCTATCGGCATGGTAGAAGAGACAACTAGAAGCAGAGAAGTCTTTACACACATGAAAATGTTGGTATTTTGGTATGGTTTTGTCATTGATGTCAACACCTACTAACACTGATCAACTCTGGCACTTTGGAGAATCAACAACATTCACCAGCAAGCAAATGACTCATGCATAATCATCAGTATCTGGTACACCGATAGGCTATAATGATCATCGACACTTGTAATGGCATGGAAAGCACTTGGTTATGTTGAAGAAATCATTTGGACACTTTGTCTTTAAGATTTGTTTATTGGCATATTCGTATTTGCATATTTGTTGTTACCAAAAAAATGGTCCAGGTTATACATCAGCAGGATTATCTTTTCCAGATCAGCATGGCATGCTATGGAGATGATTTATTATTGTTGTAAATGCATCAAGCCGACATGTTGAATTGATATTGCATCAGATATTGTTTTATTTGTAAATTGATTTATTGTAATATCCTTTAGAGCCGACCTACTAAAATTGGTCATAGGTTATGATATAAATGTAAGATCTTATTTGTAAGATCCGATGTGGAATGCGAAGAAGAATTGTGTGAAGGTATATGTGAGAATAAGCATAGCTATACACGTAGACACCATTTGAAGGTGAAGCAAGGTTTTTGTGAAAGCATATAAGAAATACACTAGTACTGAATCCAACATATGAAGATGCTATTTTGAGCAGTACATCCTTATTGGATTTAACCATCCAATTGTAGTCAATGTGACTCCTATTTTTGTGTTTGAGTAGTGAGCTCTAGGCGCTTGGCCTTTCTGCATGTACACACCCCATTTGTATACACTTACTATCTATAGTAGTATCATCTAATTGTGGGTAAGGTTTCCCACCATGGTTTTTCCCCTTATAAGGTTTCCACATACAAATATTGGTGTTATGTGTTGTGGATGACTTTGTCTTTTGTTTCATGCATTAATCTTTACCAGTATTGCAATTAACTCATAAAACTATCTACCGATATAAAAGACTAGTTTACCAGTATTAAGCAATAAGTTTGTTAAGTTGTTTTGGTTTGAATTTATTAGACAATTGATTCACCCACCCCTATTAGTTGCCTCCGAGACCTAACAATAGGTATCGGAGCCTAGTCCTCTTTTGCAAAATTTTAACAACTTGAGGAGATCTAATGTCTACTAACTATTTCAGGAAGGACAGTCCTAAACTTGATGGAACCAACTATGGCATATGGAGGATCATAATGGAGACACATCTGATTTGCATTGGAAAGGACATCTGGGATGTTACAAAGAATGGCTATACAACTCCTACAACCAGTGAGCCTAATCCATTAAACTTGGCTAAAGATGAAGAAAATGACTGCAAACCAAGAGAAGCACTTTTGAGCGCATTAATAGATCAACAAATCATGGGATTATCAGATAGATCCACTACTAAAGCTATTTGGGATCATTTGGAAACACTAAATGAAGGAGATTCCACAATCAAAATTGCAAAACTTGAAATCTTTCAGGTCAGGTATGAAAATCCGAAAATGGAAGAAGATGAAAGGATTTCTGCTTTTATGGAAAGAGTTAATGAAATTGTTTTGGGTATTAAATGTTGTGGAGGAACCTTAAGTGAATATGAAATTGTTTCAAAAGTTTTAAGAGGATTGCCAATGACATATAAAATGAAGGTTACTACTATAAATGAGTTAAGAACAATGCCTAATACATCAGTAACTAGGGATACATTGATTGGAAAACTCTCAGCTTTTGAAATTGAGGAATTTGGTCCTATTGCTACTATAAAGACAAATTTAGCTTTTAAGGCATCAACATCATCTGCACCATCATTTGACAAATCTGATTGGTAAGCCTTTTATGCAAGAGAACTTGAGGAAAGCAGGAGAGAAAATGAAGAACTTGAAGCACTATTTGCAAGAAAAATGCCTAAAGGTCCAATTGCAAGTAAGTATGAAGGTAAAGAACCCTTTAAATGTTTTAACTATAATAAGATTGGTCTTATGGCTTCAAGATGCCCTGATAGACATGCTAGACTAAGAGAAGAAGCTAGAAAAACATACAAGCCTAACCCTGAATATCAGAGATACAGATTTAAGAAGAATAAAGACAAATCTTGTTATCTTGTTGATGTAGGAGTGATTGATGATTCTAATGAGGATCTGATAGACAATGGATGGGTTTTTGTTGCTATAACAAAAGACCAACCGACACCTACCATTCAACTGGTAGAGCAGGCCCTGACAGCTAAAGTTGAAGTAAAGGATGAATGGATCATTGATTCAAGATGCTCACATCATATGATTGGAGATAAAAGTAAATTCTTGAACTTTCAAGAATATAATGGAGGCTTAGTAAGATTTGGAGATGATAAATCTTGTCTGATCAAAGGTAAAGGTACAATATCTCTTGATGGTAAGCACAATACTGACAATGTTTACTATGTTGAAGGTTTAAAGTATAATCTTTTAAGTGTTGGTCAATTAGTTGAAAAAGGATTTCAATTACAATTCAAAAATGGAAAATGCAAAATCATGAATAGAACTGGTTTGGAAATTGCAACTGATAATCAAAATAGAGGTAATATCTTTCATTTGAATAATAGTGAAAAGACATGCTTCATTGCACATATTGATGAAAGCTGGCTATGGCATAAGAGACTCTGACATGTAAACTTTGATTGCATGGTAAAAATCAGTACTACTAAGGAAGTTAGAGATTTACCTAAAATTGTCAAACCTCAAAATACAATATGTAAGGAATGTCAATTTGGAAAATAAGTTAGAGCTACTTTTAAAAGTATTCCAAAAAAATCAAATAATGCTCTTGACTTAATCCATACTTATTTATGTGGTCTAGCTAGAACTAAAAGTTTGCAAGGTGATAGATATTTCATGCTAATCATTCATGACTACTCTAGAATGTGTTGGGTTACTTTTCTTAGAGAAAAATCAGAAGCACTTGGAAAGTTCAAACTTTTCAAAGCAATGGTAGAAAATGAAACTGGTAAGAAAATCAAATGTTTGAGATCAGATCAAGGAGGAGAATTTACATCTAAAGAATTTAATGCATTCTGTGAAGTGAATGGAATCAGAAGACAACTATCAGCACCTCGGACACCACAGCAGAATGGAGATGTTGAAAGGAAAAATAGAACTATCTTGGATGCAACAAGAAGTATGTTATCAGAAGAAAATCTACCACATGTGTACTAGAGAGAGGCAGTAAGTACAACAGTCTACACATTCAACAAAGTTCACATCAAAGGTGAAACCAATAAGACCCCTCATGAACTATGGTTTGGTATTACTCCTACTCTTAAATATTTCAGAATATTTGGAAGTAAATGCTATATTAGAAGAGATGAGTATATTGGGAAATTTGATCCTAGAAGTGATCAAGGAATATTTCTTGGTTATTCATCTAAGAGTAAGGCATATAGATGTTTTAACAAAAGATTGCAAAAAATTGTTGAGATTACAAATGTGAAGATTGATGAACAATTCAGAGGAACTTCAAGGTATAAAGATTCTAACCGGCAACAGAAATTCTGACAAATGAACCTACACTAAACCCACCAGTACAGAATGAAGATCTAGTTACACCGGTATCATTTGAAAATTCCACTGTAACTAAGGAACAACAACAAACAAAGACACCTCTATATGTAAGACTGAATCATTTTGAAGATCAGATAATTGGAAACAAATATAAAGGAGTTATGACAAGAGGAAGATTGGCAAATGATGAGGTATGTCTTATTTCTCAAATTGAACCATCATCAATTAATGAGGCATGTGAAGATAAACACTGGATTAAAGCTATGGAAGAAGAATTAGAGCAAATTGAGAAGAATAACACTTGGATATTAGTTCCCCGGCCTAAAGATAAAAATGTAATTGGAACCAAATGGGTATTCAGAAACAAACTTAATGAAGATGGTAAGGTTATCAGAAATAAAGTAAGACTAGTGTGTAAGGGATATTCTCAGAAAGAGGGAATCGATTATAATGAGACCTTTGCACTGGTAGCTAAAATTGAGGGAGTCAGATTATTTTTGGCTTTTGCAGCACATAAGAACTACAAAGTATATCAAATGGATATTAAATGTGAATTTTTTAATGGAGACCTTGAAGAAGAAGTTTACATTGAACAACCTAATGGATTTTCTTTGATAGATAACAAAGATATGGTTTGTAGGTTAAGGAAAGCTTTGTATGGGTTGAAGCAAGCTCCAAGAGCTTGGTATGCAAGATTGGATAAGTATCTTTTGAAGATTGGTTTTTCTAAAGGTAATGCTGACATCAACTTATATTATAAAGTGACAAATGATGACATCTTGGTTATAGAAGTTTTTGTTGATGATATAATCTTTGGAGGAGAAGATGAATTATGTAAAGAATTTTCTATTGAAATGTAGCAAGAATTTGAAATGTCTATGATTGGAGAAATAAAATTATTTTTAGGATTGCAGATTTCACAGACTGATAAAGGTATATTCTTGAGTAAATCCAAGTACTTGAATGAGTTACTAAAGAAATTTGGGATGGAGAACTCTAAACTGGTAAGAACACCTATGACTACAAATGACAAATTATCACTAAGGGATGAATCTACACCTGTTAATCTGACTAGATACAAATCTATGATAGGAGGTTTACTGTTTTTGACACAAACAAGACCTAATATCATGAGTGCAATATGTATTGTTTCAAGATTTCAGAGTAATCCTAGAGAAAATCATGAATCAACAGTAAAAAGGATTTTTTGGTACTTGCAAGGCACAACAAATATTGGATTATGGTATCCTAGAGATGAAAAATTTGAATTATGTGCATAAACAGATGCAAATTGGGTAGGAGATGTGGATGATAGAAAAAGCACCACCGGTGGAGCATTTTTTCTTGGAAGTAGACTAGTTTCTTGGTTGAGTAAGAAACAAAGTTGTACATCCTTATGAATAACAGAATCAAAATATGTTGCAGCAGCAACTAACTATACACAGGTACTATGGCTTAAACAAATGTTGAAAGACATAAAGGTAAAATGCAAGGAACCTATTACTATCTATTGTGATAACACTGTGACAATTGATATATCTAAGAATCTGGTACTACATTCTAAAACCAAACATGTTTTTATCAAACTGAATTTTCTAAGGGAGAATGTTGAAGCAAAAGAAATAAAACTGGTTTATGTGAATACTAAAGAGCAGATTGCAGATATTTTCACTAAACCTCTACCTAAGGAGACTTTTGAATATCTCAGAGATTAGCTTGGGGTCATAGCCCCACTGGTAGATACTTAGGAAGTTGATGTTTGTCATCAACTGGTAGAATTAAAAGAGAAATCTTTTACTCTGGCTTTGATGAGGAAGCTACTTCTCAGGGGGAGTAGTTGGTATACTGAATTGGTTGGTATTTTGTATCTAAAAAAAGTTTTCACTTTGGCAATTGATGTCAAAGGGGGAGAGATTGGTATGGAAAAACACAAGGAAACACATGTCACACTCGGGGGGATAGATTGTTACTTTGGGAGAGATTATTTATATCTGAATTTTTTATTTATGGTTATGATCTCTTTTGGGAGATTGTTGGCTTTTGTTGGCTTTTGGTATTTGCTATTTCTATTTTGGCACTTTGATGGTTTTCCATCTTGTGTTGCCATCAATGCCAAAGGGGGAGATTGTTTGTATTTTGGTATGGTTTTGTCATTGATGTCAACACCTACTAACACTTATCAACTCTAACACTTTGGAGAATCGACAACATTCACCAACAAGCAAATGAATCATGCACAGTCACTGGTATCTGGTACACTGGAAGGATATAATGATCACCGACACTTGGAATGGCATGGAAAACAATTGATTATGTCGAAGACATCATTTGGACACTTTGTCTTTAAGATTTGTTTATTGGCATATTCATATTATACACCGGTAGGATTATCTTTTCCAGATCAACATGGCATGCTATAGAGATGATTTATTATTGTTGTAAATGCATCAAGCCGACATGTTGAATTGGTATTGCATCGGATATTGTTTTATTTGTAAATTGATTTATTGTAATATCCTTTAGAGCCGACCTACTAAAATTGGTCCTAGGTTATGATATAAATGTAAGATCTTGTATGTAAGATCGGATGTGGAATGTGAAGAAGAATTGTGTGAAGGTATATATAAGAATAAGTAGAGCTATACATGTAGACATCATTTGAAGGTGAAGCAAGGTTTTTGTGAAAGCATATAAGAACTACACCGGTACTAAATCCAGCATATGAAGTTGCTATTTTGAGAAGTACATCCTTATTGCATTTAACCATCCAATTGTAGTCAATGTGACTCCTATTTTGTGTTTGAGTAGTGAGCTCTAGGTGCTTGGCCTTTCTGCATGTGCAGACCCCATTTGTATACACTTACTATCTGTAGTAGTATCATCTGATTGTGGGTAAGGTTTTCCACCATGGTTTTTCCCCTTACAGGGTTTCCACGTACAAATATTGGTCTTATGTGTTGTGGATGACTTTGTCTTTTGTTTCATGCATTAATCTTTACCGGTATTGCAATTAGCTGATAAAACTGTCTATTGGTATAAAAGACTGGTTTACCGGTATTAATCAATAAGTTGGTTAAGTTGTTTTGGTTTGAATTTATTAGACAACTGATTCACCCCCCCTCTCATTTGGCTCTGGGACCTAACAGAAAATGATACCACAGATGAGGAGAGTGCCTTAGATGACTGCTGCAGTGAAGATGAAATCAAAGCGAATCTTTTTATGTCTCAAGAGGTCTTGGTACTAGAAGAAGGAGAATAAGAAGAGAAAGAAGGAGAAGTAGATCTTGAAGAAGATCTCATCAATGCCTTGGAAGATCTGAAGAAAACAAGAAGAGATCTAAAGAAGGTGAAAAAGTCTATAGCAGAATAACAAGAGATGTTGGATAAATCTCATGAAGAATCCTAGAAAACAATTGCAGATCTAAAACTTCAGTTGGAAGAGGCCAAGAGTATCTGTGAAGCTACTAGTACTGGTTTGAGTGAAAAAGAGAAGGAGCATCATAATCTGGAAGAAGAGCAAGAATGAACTAATGATTTGAACCAAGTATGAAAGCAGCATAGAGGCCCTAGATAAAATGTTGAGAAAGCAAAAGTCTTGAAAGGATACCAGTGGCTTAGGATTTGAAGAAGGACAAATTTTAAAAAATAGAGACACATCTGGTAAGGAGATATGGTTCACTTCTACAAATGAAGGTGAAGAGAAGAAGACATTCATGGTAAATAAGGATACCAGTAAGAAGACATATGCAGATGCAGTTAGAAACTAGTATACATAATCAATGAACTAGAGGCCATACTCAATGCACCGACATGCAAATCCAAGGGGAAATGCAAGAATTGATCATGAAGGATTCACCAAAGTTAGCAGCATGAAAGGAAGACCGCCAGTGAGGAAGTTGTTTGCAGGATAAAAGTAACCGAACTGATATGTTCCAAACTTTCATGGTTATTGTCATGATTGTAATAAGTTTGGTCATAGAATGGCAGATTGTAGGAAGATAAATGTAAACCTCGGTTTTCAAAGTATACACTCATTTGCTGCATTACAAAGTACAAATGTCACATGTTACAATTGCAATGAGTTTGGTCATAAAAGTTATGAGTGTAGGCAAAATGTGTAGATGTCCTACAAGAATGCCTTGAATACATCTTTCAATGCTAATGTGAAATATTATAAGTGCCAAAATTTGGGTCACATAGCAAGGCATTGTAAACTAAGAACTAATGAGCAAAAGAAAATAGTATCGGATCAGAAGAAAGAGACAAAACCAGAACACAAGATGGCAGAAGAGGAATAGATAGATGAGAAATGGGTCTGGGTAGAAAAGGAGAAGAACAAGATAGAGTCAAGATTGATTATGTAGACTACTCTACCTACTGAAAGGAGGAATCCATGAGTAGTAGATAGTGGTTGCTCAAATCACATGATGAGAGACAAGAAAAAGTTTATCAAGCATTATGATTGGAATGGTGGTTTTGTCTGGTTTAGTGACAACTCCTCCATCAAGATTAAGGGTCGTGGTACTTAAATATTTATGAAAATATCAAGGCTCATGATGTGTACTATGTGGAAGGACTGAAGCATAATCTACTGAGTGTAAGTTAGATGTGTGACAAAGGGTACAAGTTCACATTTGACTCTACTGGTTGTCAAATAAGCAATAAAAGTACCAAACAAGTTGTGGTAGAAGGAAAGAGGACATATGCTAATGTTTACAATCTAAAGGAATGCTATGAGTCCCAATGCATGATGGGATAGGTTGATGAAAGTTGGTTGTGGCACCAAAGATTAGACCATGTGAACTTTGACAATCTAGTGAAGATAAGAAAAAACCAATATGTAAGAAATATTCCAAAAATAACTAAACCAACAAGTACATTTTATGATGAATGCATCAAAGGCAAGAAAATCAAAGTGAGTTGAAAAATAAAAGAGTACAATACCTAAAGACCTCTAGAGTTAGTACATACAGATTTGTGTAGACCAACAAGGACAAGGGCTCTGACTAGTGAGAGATACTTCATGCTATTCATTGATGACTACTCAAGGACAACTTGGGTGACATTTTTGCATGAAAAATCATAGACATTTGAAAGATTCAATATTTTTAGAAGGATGGTTGAAAATAATAGTGGACATCGGTTAAAGTGCTTAAGATCAGACGGGGGTGGAGAATATTCTTCAAATGAGTTTATTGACTACTGTAAGAAACATGGAATTTGAAGATAGTATTCAATAGCAAGAACACCACATCATAATGTTGTGGTAGAAATGAAGAATAGGAAAGTGAAGGAGATGGCTATAACAATGTTGAATGAGGCCAACATACCAAATACATACTAGAAGGAAGTGGTTCATACTATTGTCTACACATTAAACTAGGTATAGCTAAGAGTGAACAGTAGAATGACTCCTTATGAGTTATGGTATGATCAGAAACCATCACTCAAGCATTTTAGAGTGTTTGAAAGTAAGTATTTCATCAAAAGAGATGCTAATGGATTAGGAAGTTTGAATTCCTAGAGTGATGAAGGAATATTCTTAGGTTACTCAACAAATAGAAAAGCCTACAAATGCTACAACAAGAGATTAATAAAAATGGTTCATAGTATAAATGTGAGAATAGATGAAGACCTACATCAGAGAATATCTACATTGGCACCCTACAATGGTGATTTAGACATTGAAAATGAAGAACAATCTGACAATGGACCAGTAGAAGAAGCACCAAGCAAGAACCCCAACCGGTATGTGCAGAAGAACCATCTGGAAGAACAGATCATAGGAGATAAAAATGAAGGTGTGCAAACCAAAAGGAGACTATCCTAGAATGATGAGCAGGTAAATTTTTGTGTCATAACAGAACTTGAGCCCAAAATTTTTGATGAATCTTGCAAAAGTGAAAAGTGGGGAGATGCCATGGATGAATAGCTGAAAAAAATTGAGAAAAATCAAACTTGGGAACTTGTTCCTAGACCAGCAGACAAGAATGTCATAGGTACCAAGTGGGTCTACTAGAACAAAATGAATGAAGAAGGCAAGATAATCCAGTATAAAGAAAGGTTAGTTTGCAAAGGGTATTCTCAAGTGGAAGGTATTCACTTTGAAGAAACCTTTGTACCAGCTGCTAGATTAAAGGCAATAAGAATGGTTTTATCTTTCTCTGCCTATAAAGGATAAAAAGGTTTACCAAATGGATGTAAAATTTGCTTTTTTGAATGGTAATCTTGAAGAAGAAGTGTATATGGAACAACCAGAAGGATATCTATTACATGATGATGACAATTTTGTATGTCGGTTCAAGAAAGCCTTGTATGGTTTGAAGCAGGCCCCTAGAGCATGGTATTCCTAGTTAGAAAAATACTTGAAAGAGAAAGGATTTCGAAAAGGGAATGCAAACATCAAATTGTATATTAAGGTAAAAGGAGATCATATGATTATAGTTGTTGTATATGTGGATGACATTATCTTTTGTGGAGACAAGGAAATCATGTGCAAAGAATTTGCAGATCAGATAAAGACAAAATTTGAGATGTCTATGCTGGGTGAGTTCTCCTATTTTCTTGGTTTGTAGATCTCACAGTAGGAGAAAGGAATTTTCATCTCACAAACTAAGTATGTTAAAGACATGTTGAAAATTTTTCAAATGGAGGAAAACAAACTGGTAAGTACTCCCATGGTTACCAGTTGTAAATTGAGAAAACAAGACGAGTCACTAGAAGTAGAGCAGACACTATATAGGTCTATGATTTGTAGTTTGTTATACCTAATAGCATCTAGACTAGATATTTTACAAGCAATTTGCATGGTTGCAAGATTCCAAGCTACTCCTAAATAGTCTCACTTAAATGTAGTCAGGAGAATCTTTAGGTACCTACAAGGAACAATTAGTTATGGCCTATGGTACCCAAAGAAAGGATACTTCACTTTGCAGGTTTATACTGATGTAGATTGGGCAAGCTGTATTGATGACCAAAAGAGTACAAGTGGAGGTTCTTTCTACCTAGGAGACCGGTTGGTATCATGGCACAGCAAGAAGCAAGATTCAGTGTCATTATCTATTGCTGAGCCAGAGTATATAGAAGTTGCTACACGTTGTTCATAGATATTATTGATGAAGCAAATACCAAAGGACATACAGGTGGAGATACCGGAACCTATTCCAATCTAGTGTGATAACTCAAGTGTAATCAACATCTCCAAGAATCCAGTAATGCACTCAAGAACAAAACACATTGCAATCAAGTATCACTTCTTGAAGGAGAAGGTAGTAGACAAGGAGGTCATAGTAGAATATGTTTGAACTGGTGAGTTGATTGTTGACATATTTCCCAAGCCACTTCCTTTGGGCACATTTAAGTACTTGAGAAAAAAGATGGGAGTTGTCCAACCATCCTGCAACACTTAAATGTGTAGGGAGTTGTATGGTTCAAGGGGAGTCAACAATTATTACTATCTTATGACTCTTGAATAATGAACCATGGACAAAGGGGGAGAATGTGTCCTACTAGTTGAAGATAAGGGAGAGATAATGGCTAGACTCTGGTAGTATGATTGGTGTCATACTAAGGTTCCCTTTTCCATTGTTGTCAAAGGGTGAGAGAAATCAGAACAGAAAGTGTTGACATCAATGCCAAAGGGAGAGATTGTTGGCATTAAGTTGTCATTGATGTCAACCGGTATTGCAAGTTACTAGTAGAGTGTGTCAACCGGTATGAAGAAGATTGAACCGATACAAAGAAGGGAAGTATTTAATGAGTTGATAGATGATACCACTAGTATGAGGTGAGATGTTGGATTGAGTTGGCATACTTGAGTTATAATCTATTGGCATTGCACACTCCAATGAGAATTGTAGATGATTGAAGGTATTGTCATGATGGAAAGCTTGTAATCTTATGGCATCGGCATCGATAGATAGTTCACCGGCAGCAACAAGGATGTTTATCAGCACCCTAGCCGATAGGACTTTGTTTATTATATATTGTATCTAATTATAATATATTTTTGTAAGCCAACATGGCATATTGTAATAAGACTCATATATAAGTATGAGATCTTGTAGATCATTTTGTAATGAGATGATAGGATGGATATGTAAAGTGAATACTAAGGCAGATCTTGTAGAAAGGTTTATGGTTAGTGTATGAGCTTCAACCAATACTAAACCTGGCATAGCATATGCTTTTTGTAGCAGTACATTATATTGGATTCTCATAATCCATTTTGTAAGTCAGCAAGACTTCCTTTTGTATTTGAGTAGTGAGCTCTAGGAAGTTAGCCTTCATGCATGTGCATGCACACTATTGTAAGTAATATCCATTCATTGGCCAATGAGTGAATATTGTGGGTCACAAATCCCACTGAGGTTTTTCCCACACCAGGTTTCCTCACCAAAAATCTTGTGTTATGGTGTGTTTTCTATGGTGTGTTTATTATTCATATTTGCTACATTAATTCTTGTTTACCGATACATTGTTTTGGAACGCAAATTACTTAATAAGTTTAGAAAATCTATAAACCAGTTAGATACTAATTCACCCCCCCTCTCAGTATCTTTGGGAATCCTAACAATTGGTATCAGAGCTTGGTCCTCTATTTTCAAAAGTCTAATAGCTTGAGGAAGATTTTGACACCGATACAGATGGAAAACTTAAGAAAGTGATTGGGAATAGCTCTTGCAGACTTTGATGCAAAAAAATAAAAAATTTCAAACTTGAAGATGATCTAAAGACTACACATGAATTCATTCAAGGACCTCAGGAGAATCTCACTATTGCTATAAACAAAAGAAGAGAAATTTATGAGAAGATACAAAATGATGATGATGAAAAGGAAACTCTTAATGATCTTGTAAGCAAGATGAGGCAAGAAAACATGACCTTGAGGAATGAGATGCAAGACATGACTATGAGATTTGTAAAGACATTGAAGACAAAAAGAAGAATAAAGATGACTTGACTAGGAGACTCAATGATGCTAGAAATGAAAATCTAAGACTCAGTCATGAAAATGATGTGTTGAAGACAGATTTGATTCACATGGAACATGATAAAACTGAACTTATAAGATAGAAGGATTTTTTGGAAAATGAGTTGGCTACTGCAAATAAACACAAAGAGAAATTCAATAAAATTTCAGAAGAACTTGATGATATGTTGAAAATTCAGAAACCTAATGGAGACACTAATGGACTTGGATTTGAAATTGGTGAAAGCTCTGGTACTGCAAACAATCATGATCACAGCAAACCGGTAAGACAACCTAATGCCTACAAATTTAATGGGAAATGCTTTAACTGTAACAAATATGGTCATAGAGAAAATTAGAGTAGATCTAGAAACTATCAAAACACTAATGCACCCATCGATCAATGTTCTAAATGCAACAAAATTGGTCATAATTCAGAAAATTGCAGAATGAATGTAAGATGTTATGTTTATGGAAGATTTGGACACCTATCTAATCAATGCAGAACACAAACCAACATAGGATATGGAAAGGATATTCAAAAGAACAATGTGACATGTTATGCTTGTAACAAGATTGAACATATTGAAAATTTTTGTAGAAGTAAGACTTCACCGAAAAATAACAAAGGACCCAGTTTGAAAGGAAAAGAGAAGGTTGATGAGGTAAAGCAATAATTTTCAAAACAATGGATTAGAAAGAGAGATTAGAATGTTGATGAGACTATTCCTTCACCAGTAGAATAGAGTATTACTCCACCGAAAGGAGATTCTTCATCTAACTGAAAAGAAACATTTTGGGGGTATGGCATCAAATTGAAAATCATGCAAGTTTACCCTCAGTTGATGGTGAGAAGATGAACTTCTTAATTACCGACAGATGTGTTAATTTTCACTTAACTTGCAGACATTTATTGTGGTAGTTGAAGGAAAAGACATTATAAATCAGTGTTTTTCACTCTTTTTCATTCACTGAGCATTCAAATTTCCTAAGAGCACGAAAAACCCAAGCAAAGGCATTCACAACGAGAAGTGAAGCAAAATATTTCAAGCATCCAAACCTAAAAGGCAGATTAAGGCATTTATCAATGGCTTCCTCCTCTACTCCTGAATTCATTGCAAACCCTATTTTTATTGAAGTGGTTAAATGCCCTAGACCTGTATTCAAGATTATTCCTGAAGTAGCAAAATAGAATGATACCCTAGGTGCATTTTCTAAAATCCCTAAAGGAGTTGCATATGCAGAAGACTCAGGTATTTACATACATTGCCATATTGAGGAACTAGGTTCAGATGAAATCGTGAAAATGTACAAAAATGTGATTTGTGATGAAAGTGGAATTGTAAAACTAGAACATAAGGTTATTAAAACCCTAGATTTTGTGGAAATCCTTGACATCCTGGAATTTCCTAAGGAAGTTGTGAGGATTGTACTCAGTAGATTCCATGGAGAATTATTTTGGTTAGACTCTATCCATAAGATCACAAGAGAAGTAGTTAATCCTGTGAATGGCTTACCTTCCACCGATAGCAGGCCAGATAAGACCAAGAAAGTCCCAAACAACACAGTGATGACTTTAACTGGTGCAACCTATGACACCAGATCCCTAAGAGTTAATGATATGAAATATGACAATGTTAGATCCATTAGCATGATCTTAGGATACAAAATCACACATGATAACCGACTGAACTTAGTTTCCAGTCTATGTATCAAGAGTGCATATGATATGGTCAACAATGATGCTAAAATAGATGTAAGTGAGTGGTTAAAAGATGAGTTAATTGATAATTTGAAGAAAATAAAAGGAGATAAGAAAGGTACTTCCAGATTTGGCAATCTTCTTGTATGCCTAATGCTATATATTACAAAAGAAGTTCCCAGTATAGGCAAAAAAGACTTTGGTTATGACATACTAGTAGGTAAACAACTGTTGGATATCTTCACCGACATGGGAAAACAAAATAATTGAATATTTCCAAGCATTTAAGGCTAAAATGAAGACTAGGGAAAGGTTACCTCAAAGTATTGTAGAAAAATATCAGAAAGAAATTTGTTTTGTGATTAAGAAGGATGAGATCTGGATGGAAGCAATTCTTCCTAGAACTATTTGGGTGTCAGAGATGGGTTATGAGGCTGATGTGAACATTATTAAGACATATTTCAAAGCCCTACTTGAAGCCCCTAGAGAACCAGAGGAAAAGTGTTTGGTAATGCTAAAACCATTAAAAGTGGGGTGCAAACACTAAAACAGAGAAAGAGAAGGGAGAAATATATCTAAAGCATCTAAGTAGGTTAAAGAGATAAAGTAAAATGTAATGAATATCACTGGTATCAAGGAAAGTGACTGGGAAGGGTTACAACCGGAAGCTCACATCTCACCGGTTGGAACTTCATTAGAAAGTGATATCCCAACTGAGTTTAAAAGAGTAGATAGGAAGAGAAAACCTTCACCGGTACCCTCTCCTCCTCCCAAGAAAACTAGGACAACAAGGCAGAAACAATAGGTAGTAAGGCCCCTAGCTAAAAATATGTCACCAATGAAGAAAAAGGAAAAACAAGTTATCCCTCTTCTTGACAATCTACTAAATGAAATAACAGATGATGGAAATTTATCAAATGTTAGTAAATTGTATGATACATTTACCAATGAAGAAAAGGAAAGCATAGAAAATAGTATCATCTTACACCTAGATATTTACAAGAAAGTTTTGATAGAGGTGGTAGATGACTTACCTAGTGATTTCTATAGGCGACTTGATGCTAAAAGGCTAGCTATTATGGAACTAGACAAGAAAATAAAAATTGAGAAGCTACTTGTTGCTCACCATGTGAAATCAGTAGAAGAAATTGATGAGTTGATAAGTGAGGCTAACAGGACAGTATTTTCTAGTGGTCACTGGCATGTAAGTCTAATGGTCGGCAGAGTTAATGAGATATTAGAAGAGACAACAGATAAATGGGACATCTTCTTTGTGGAAAAGGAGAAACAAGAAGAGCTGAAAAGACCTAAAGATTTTAAGGTATACCAAAAGGATAAGGAAAAAGGTAAAGGCAAGGTAGGTGGACTGCCAAATATAAAAGTGACAGACAATTTGCCACCTCCTTTTGTTACTCCATTGGTTCAGACAGATGCCACACCGACTATTGAGGATGTGGAGACTCCACATGAGGATACAAATCCTAAATTAGAAATCATGTATACAATAAACATTGATACTCAAGAGGTCAATATTGTGGTTGATAAGGAGACCACTAGTGAGAAGAAATATGTGGCTACTGAGCCACAGAGTGACAATATTGCAGTTGAAACACCAACTGATAACATTGAGATTGGGATTCAAGTTGAGCAACCAACCACAGAAAATAAAGAGAAACCTATTGAATCACTGGTAGTGGATAGTGCAGAGGTGCAAATAGAGAAACCGATAGTGGATACCACAAATAAACAATCAGAAAAACTGGTAGTAGAGAGCACAGTGAAACCCACTAAGAATAAAGCAGAGAAAAAGGTTGAGTCACAGGTACATACAGAGACAGTGCCACCGAAAATAGCTAAGAAGCCTAAACCTTTGCTGATAGAAATGTAGAAACAAACTGGCCCACCAGAGGTCGAGGAAAGAAAAGTGGTTACTCACATTGGTAGCATAGAGATTGTTAAGGTAGTTGGATAGTCATCTGGTACTTCCATGACTAAATTCAGACCAACAAATGTAACTGAGGTATTATTGGATTCCATTAAGAAGATTACTGAATGTAATGCACTGGCATATAAGGCTATAGATGATACCATCCCCATTCTTAAATTGATTGCACCCAAGTGCAATGTAGAAAATAGATTCCTTGAGTCAATTAGACACATTGTCTAAGTATATCACTGGCAACATATTGACTTTTGATCAAATAAATGAAGAGACATTTAAAGAGAAAATGGATAAGGAAAAAGAGAAATTCTTTGATGAGACAATAAAGAAGTGCATGAGACACATTGATACCCTCTTACCGACACTGAGTAAAACATCAATGGAGTTTAAGGAACTATATAGAGATACATGTAAGACAAATCTTTTGATAGTGGATCGATAAGGAGATCAACAAAGTACAAGAAGAAAAAAATGATATAGCTGACAATATCATTGGTTCATCAGAACCAATATTAGTTATAGAACAAGAGATAGCTGGATTTGAGGAGAAACTTGAGAAATTGGAGAAAGAAAAGGAAAGAATAAAAGGAAAGGCAAAAGATCTTAAATGTAGGCTTAGTCCTAAATTGGATAACCTCATCTCTTTACAGAAAGAGATCTCAGAGGCACTTGTTCAGAGAGAAAAGACACCAGAAGAGAAAATGCATCACCTCACCAATACAATTCAAAGAATAGAGGAAGCATTGAAGGACAATGACAGGTTCACTCAGAGCCTAAATTTGGTATTAGCAGACCTATTTCAGATTGTAACCAATCGGTTACAAGGTTTGAGCTAAAACTACACTTAGTTGACATTTTGACAGCCTTTGTCATTCATGTCAAAGGGGGAGTAGTAGAGAAGAGAAAAATGATTGACTAAAGAGATCATCTGCTTAGGGCGAGCACACAGTTTTGGTAAGATTTTTGGACTTCAATTTTTGGATACAATTTTGAATTTTTCTCATGGGTGTTGCCATCAATGCCAAAGGGGGAGATTGCTGGCATTGCACACTCCAATGAGAATTGTAGGTGATTCAAGGTATTGTCATTGATGGCAACCTTGAAATCTTATGGCACCGACACTGGTAGACTCTACACCGACAGATAATTCATCGGCAGTGACAAGGATGTTTACCGACACCCTAGCCGATAGGACTTTGTTTATTATATATTGTATTTAATTGTAATTTATTTTTTTAAGCTGACATGACATATTGTAATAAGACTCATATATAAGTATGAGATCTTGTAGATAATTTTGTAATGAGATGATAGGATGGATATGTAGAGAAAATACTAAGGTAGATCTTGTAGAAAGCTTTATGGTTATTGTATGAGCTTCAACCAATATTGAACCTGGCATAGCAGATGCTTTTTGTAGCAGTACATTATATTGGATTCTCATATTCCATTTTTTAAGTCAGTGAGACTTCCTTTTGTATTTGAGTAGTGAGCTCTAGGCAGTTGGCCTTTTGGCATGTGCAGGCACACTATTGCAAGTAATATCCATTCATTGGCCAGTGAGTGAATATTGTGGGTCACAAATCCCACCGAGGTTTTTCCCACACAGGGTTTCCTCGCCAAAAATCTTGTGTTATGGTGTTCTTTCTATGTTGTGTTTATTATTCATATTTACTGTATTAATTATTGTTTACCAGTACATTGTTTTGGAATGTGAATTACTTAATAAGGTTAGAAAATATGTAAATCGGTTAGATACTGATTCAACCCCCCCTCTCAGTATCTTTAGGAATCCTAACATAATCAATAAGGCATAAACCAGTATGAAGGTTGCTTATTTTTTTCTCATGAAGAGGCAGAATGTTGATGAATCACAACAACACCCAGTGAGCAGAACATAATCAATAGCATGAAGATATACCAGAAGGCAAGATGAACTATCAAGATGATGTGTGGCCAATAAGAGTGATTGATCAGTGTGTTGGACATACCGGTAAGGGTTTGTACTGATAGAGATGTTCTAGTTTGAACCGACTCTTTGTCAATGAGTTGAATGTATGTTGATGTGTGCCCCATGGAGATGAGGTGGAAAACATGCAGAGGTCAATGAAATGTTCATCGACATGGTTCTCTGTGTAGCAGGTGGTCATTAAATGATAAAAATATAAATCACGGGTTAGTGACAAACTGATGCAACTCAAGGAATAATGGACATCAGAGAATGATCAGGCAGTTGTTGGCATTGTGATCAAGGCACGAAATCCGAATGCAGATTGACCTTCAATTAGAAATAGCTAGGTGAAATGAGGTCAACAAAGATCAAGGCCGTAAAGCAAGGTGAAGTTTGCTATTTTTAGAAAACATGCATTGGATGAATAAAAACATGTACAAATTCATCTCCCCAAAGTAGGTGAATGATCCAAGGAAGATCGAATCAGATTGGATATGGTTTTGATTGAAGGAAAGAAACCCTAACCGCCTGAAGTTTGAATTGGTTTTTGGCGGGAAGACTTGCTTACCAATATAAAAGTCTAAATCGATGAGGATGTTGTTGCTAAATGATATGTGATGGTGCTGGTGAGTGAAGGTAAGGGAGAAAACATTGTTTGAGTGAAAAACAAGAAAAATCTTAAGTGATTATGTGTTGAAGGAGAAACCAGTAAGGTGTGTGTGAATCGGAAGAGAACAAATTGGCAGAGACAAAACTTGGCAAAGTGTGGGCAAGTGCGAAGTGAATCCAGCAGTTAGCGGGAGAGAAGTTTCAATAGAGTAAGGAGCAGCATAAAGGCAGTGTTGTAGTGTGGGTGGAAGTTTCACAGACCAGTAAGATTGAAACTGGTAGAAAAGAATATTAGAGGGTTGCAAAACTTTATTTGCAATAGGGAATTCACTTATGTATTTGAATTTTCATATTGTCTTCATTGAGTAGGTGCTTAGTGTTGGGGTTGTCGCTCCTTTAGGTTGTAGCCTATAAATTGTTCAGAGGTTGGTGCTCCTTTGAGTCGCTTCTCATAAATGAGGGGTTGGTGTTCGTTGGGTTGGTGTCCTAAAATTGTAATCAGATCATTTTCATTATGATGTTGAATTGGAGCAGAAGATCTCCATCAGCTATTATCATCGAGGTTTTTCCCTGATTGGGTTTTCCTCATATATTTGGTGTTATGTGATGCATTCTTGTATTTGTGTTATTTTGATGTTATAGCAAATCCTTTCACACACTTAGTTTGCATTTTTTGGCTTACTAATCAGCACTCTATCTATTTTATATAGTACCGTTATATCCTTTATTATAGAAGAAGTGTTTAAATCACCGATTCACCCCCCTCTCAGTGATCCATTGTATCCAACAACCATATATGCACTTAACTCTCTTAGTCATACAAGTGTATCTTTGGTTAGCATATAAGAGTACAACATAGGCTGGGATCAATGAAAACATATTTCTCTATATCTGCAACATAGGATTCCCTATTTGTCTATCTCATGGGAATGGCTTCTCCAATAACTACTTTCTCTATTTATTCCTAGGGGAGAAATGTTATTTGATTGCAACATATCATATTCTATCCTCGGGATTTAATCATTAGCATATGAGCTGCTTCTTCATGTGGGGGATTCATATTCCCATATTCTTTCTTCTTTTAGGGGACATTAAATGTTCTTATATGAAAAAATTAGTCCTTTGAGAGTCATATTGAGTCCTCTTTTCCTTATTTCACTACTACACATTTATTTTATTTTTTCTCTTTTGAAGACGATTTTTTGCCCATGTCGTTTTCTCCTTCTCTTTGCTTATGAGAGATTTATCTTTTTCTACATCATAACCTCATTATGTATTGAAATCATCCATCTATACATCCATCCATGCATTCATCATTAGATATTTAGCTTATCCTTAAGTTGTAATAAAGGAGGTGTTAGAGTAAAACAAATAAAAAATCACTTGATTAATTAATTAGGTACCCCATTTTACTTTATGGCACTCAACCTAAAATTAGGAAAGTGCATTTTTATTCTCAGATCATGATTTTTTCTGTCTCAAAGAATAGGATAAGAACACTTGTCATTATCTATTAATTATTAATGAGGGTTAATATTTGCATCTAGAAATGGTAAATTACAATAAGGATAAAAATTGATCTCTCAAAATGATTGCATATGGAATCAAATAAGTCTTGGGCTATGTGCCATTCCTTAGTAGAAATTATCGCATTTGTACTCTTATTATTGTGATGAGGATAGTTGACTAAAAGCGAGTGCACAATAATTGAAAAATATGGACAGAAACAATTTTCATTAATACAAATGTATAATAGCTAAGAAGGAATATAAAAACTACATCCTAAAGAATAAAAAAATAAAAAAATTAACAATACACAAACACATGTTCCACATATAATCCTCAATAAAAATTAGCATTTGAGCTTCTTCTTCATGTGGGGGACTCATATTCCCATATTCTTTCTTCTTTTAGGGGGACATGAAATGTACTTATATGAAAAAATTAGTCCTTTGAGGGTCATATTGAGTCCTCCTTTCCTTATTTCACTACTACACATTTATTTTTTCTTTTCTCTTTTGAAGATGATTTTTTTCCCATGTGGTTTTCTCCTTCTCTTTTCTTGTGAGAGATTTATCTTTTTCTACATCGAAACCTCATTAAGTATTGAAGTCATCCGTCTATACATCCATCCATGCATTCATAATTAGATATTTAGCTTATCCTTAAGTTGTAATAAAGGAGGTGTTAGAGTCAAAATAAAAATAAAAATCACTTCATTAATTAATTAGGTCCCCCATTTTACTTTATGGAACTCAAGGTAAACTTAGGAAAGTGCTTTTTTATTCTTAGATCACAAGTTTTTCTATCTCAAAGCATAGGATGAGAACACTTGTCATTATCTATGAATTATTAATGAGGGTTAATATTTGCATCTAGAAATGGTAAATTACAGTAAGGATAAAGATTGATCTCTTGAAATGATTGCATATGGAGTCAAATAGGTCTTGGGCTATGTGTCATTCCTTAGTAGAAATTATCGCATTTGTACTCTTATTATTGTGATGAGGATAGTTGACTAAAAGTGAGTGCACAACAATTGAAAAATATAGAGAGAAACATTTTGCATTATTACAAATGTATAATAGATAAGAGGGAATATAAAACTACATCCTAAATAATTACAAAATAAAAAATAAACAATACACAAACACATGTTCCACATATAATCCTCAATAAAAATTAGCATATGAGCTGCTTCTTCATGTGGGGGACTCATATTCCCATATTATTTCTTCTTTTAGGGGGACATTAAATGTACTTATATGACAAAAGTAATCCTTTGAGGGTCATATTGAGTCCTCCTTTCCTTATTTCACTACTACACATTTATTTTATTTTTTCTCTTTTGAAGACGATTTTTTACCATGTGGTTTTCTCCTTCTCTTTGTTTATGAGAGATTTATCTTTTTATACATTGGAACCTCATTAAGTATTGAATTCAGCAGTCTATACATCCATCCATGCATTCATGATTAGATATTTAGCTTATTCTTAAGTTATAATAAAGGAGGTGTTACAGTGAAAATAAAAAATAAAAAATCACTTCATTAATTAATTAGGTCCCCCATTTTACTTTATGGCACTCAAGGTAAAGTTAGGAAAGTTCTTTTTTATTCTTAGATCATGAGTTTTTCTGTCTAAAAGCATAGGATGAGAATACTTGTCATTATCTATGAATTATTAATGAGGGTTAATATTTGCATATTGAAATGGTACATTACACTAAGGATAAATATTGATCTCTCTAAATGATTGCATATGGAATCAAATAAGTCTTGGGCTATGTGTCATTGCTTAGTAGAAATTATCGCATTCGTACTCTTATTATTGTGATGAGGATAGTTGACTAAATGTGAGTGCACAACAATTGAAAAATATGGAGAGAAACAATTTTCATTATTACAAATGTATAATAGATAAGAAGGAATATAAAAGTACATCCTAAAGAATTACAAAATAAAAAAATAAATAATACACAAATACATGTTCCACTTATAATCCTCAATAAAAAATAGCATATGAGCTACTTCTTCATGTGGGGGACTCATATTCCCATGTTTTTTCTACTTTTAGGGGGACATTAAATTTGCTTATATGACAAAAGTAATCCTTTGAGGGTCATATTGAATCCTTTCCTTATTTCACTACTACACATTTATTTTCTTTTTTCTTTTTTGAAGACGATTTTTTTCCCATGTGGTTTTCTGCTTCTCTTTGCTTATGAGAGATTTATCTTTTTCTACATCAGAACCTCATTAAGTATTGAAGTCATCCGTCTATACATCCATCCATGCATTCATCATTAGATATTTATCTTATCCTTAAGTTATAATAAAGGAGGTGTTAGAGTCAAAATAAAAATAAAAATCACTTCATTAATTAATTAGGTCCCCCATTTTACTTTATGACACTCAAGGTAAACTTAGGAAAGTACTTTTTTATTCTTAGATCATGAGTTTTCCTGTCTCAAAGCATAGGATGAGAACACTTGTCATTATCTATGAATTGCTAATGAGGGTTAATATTTGCATCTAGAAATAGTACATTATAGTAAGCATAACGATGGATCTCTCGAAATGATTGCATATGAAATCAAATAAGTCTTGGGCTATGTGTCATTCCTTAGTAGAAATTATCACAGTTGTACTCTTATTATTGTGATGAGGATAGTTGACTAAAAGAAAGTGCACAACAATTGAAAAATATGGAGAGAAATTTTTTTTATTATTACAAATGTATAATAGCTAAGAAGGAATATAAAACTACATCCTAAAGAATTACCAAATAAAAAAATAAACAATACACAAACACATTTTCCACATATAATCCTCAATAAAAATTAGCATATGAGTTGCTTCTTCATGTGGGGGACTCATATTCCCATATTCTTTCTTCTTTTAGGGGGACATGAAATATACTTATATGACAAAAGTAGTCCTTTGAGGGTCATATTGAGTCCTCCTTTCCTTACTTCACCACTACACATTTATTTTATTTTTTCTCTTTTGAAGATGATTTTTTTCCCGTGTGGTTCTCTCCTTCTCTTTTCTTATGAGAGATTTATCATTTTCTACATCGAAACCTCATTAAGTATTGAAGTCATCTATCTATACATCCATCCATGCATTCATCATTCAATATTTAGCTTATCCTTAAGTTATAATAAAGGAGGTGTTAGAGTCAAAATAAAAATAAAAATCACTTCATTAATTAATTAGGCCCCCCATTTTACTTTATGGCAGTCAAGGTAAACTTAGGAAAGTACTTTTCTATTCTTATATCATGAGTTTTTCTTTCTGAAAGCATAGGATGAGAACACTCATCATTATCTATGAATTATTAATGAGGGTTAATATTTGCATCTAGAAATGGTACATTACAGTAAGGATAAAGACTGATCTCTCGGAATGATTGCATATGGAATCAAATAAGTCTTGGGCTATGTGTCATTCCTTAGTAGAAATTATCACATTTGTGCTCTTATTATTATGACGAGGATAGTTGAAGTTAAAAGTAAGTGCACAACAATTGAACAATATAGAGAGAAACAATTTTCATTATTACAAATGTATAATAGATAAGAAGGAAAATAAAACTACATCCTAAAGAATTACAAAATAAAAAAATAAACAATACACAAACACATGTTCCACATATAATCCTCAATAAAAACTAGCATATGAGTTACTTCTTCATGTGGGCGACTCATATTCCCATATCCTTTCTTCTTTTAGGGGAACATTAAATGTACTTATATGACAAAAGTAATCCTTTGAGGGTCATATTGAGTCCTCCTTTCCTTATTTCACTACTACACATTTATTTTATTTTTTCTCTTTTGAAGACGATTTTTTCCCCATGTGGTTTTCTCCTTCTCTTTGCTTATGAGAGATTTATCTTTTTCTACATCAAAACCTCATTAAGTATTGAAGTCATCTGTCTATACATCCATCCATGCATTCATGATTAGATATTTAGCTTATCCTTAAGTTATAATAAAGGAGGTGTTAGAGTCAAATAAAAAATAAAATTCACTTCATTAATTAGGTCCCCCATTTTACTTTATGGCACTCAAGGTAAACTTAGGAAAGTGCATTTTTATTCTTAGATCACTAGTTTTTCTATCGCAAAGCATAGGATGAGAACACTTGTCATTATCTATGAATTAATAATGAGGGTTAATATTTGCATCTAGAAATGGTACATTAAACAGTAAGGATAAAAAAGGATCTTTAAATGATTGCATATGGAATCAAATAAGTTTTGGGCTATGTGTCATTCCTTAGTATAAAGTATCACATTTGTACTCTTATTATTGTGATTAGTATAGTTTACTAAAAGTGAGTGCGCAACAATTGAAAAATATGGAGAGAAACAATTCTCATTATTACAAATGTATAATAGATAAGAACGATATAAAACTACATCCTAAAGAATTACAAAATAAAAAAATAAACAATACACAAACACATGTTCCACATATAATCCTCAATAAAAATTAGCACATGAGCTGCTTCTTCATGTGGGGGACTCATATTCCCATATTCTTTCTTCTTTTAGGGGGAGAGTAAATTTACTTATTTACTTATATGACAAAAGTAGTCCTTTGAGGGTCATATTGAGTCCTCCTTTCCTTATTTCACTACTACACATTTATTTATTTTTTTCTCTTTTGAAGATGATTTTTTTCTGATGTGGTTTTCTCCTTCTCTTTTCTTATGAGATTTATATTTTTCTACATCGGAACCTCATTAAGTATTGAAGTCATCCATCTATACGTCCATCGATGCATTCATCATTTGATATTTAGCTTATCCTTAAGTTGTAATAAAGGAGGTTTTAGAGTCAAAATAAAAATAAAAATGACTTCATTAATTTAGGTTACCCATTTTACTGTATGGCACTCAAGTTAAACTTAGGAAAGTGCATTTTTATTCTTAGATCATGAGTTTTTCTGTCTGAAAGCATAGGATGAGAACACTTGTCATTATCTATGAATTATTAATGAGGGTTAATATATGCATCTAGAAATGGTACATTATAGTAAGGATAAAGATTGATCTCTCGAAATGATTGCATATGGAATCAAATAAGTCTTGGGCTATGCATCATTCCTTAGTAGAAATTATCGCATTTGTACTCTTATTATTATGATGAGGATAGTTGAATTTAAAAGTGAGTGGACAACAATTGAACAATATAGAGAGAAACAATTTTCATTATTACAAATGTATAATAGATAAGAAGGAATATAAAACTACATCCTAAAGAATTACAAAATAAAAAAATAAACAATACACAAACACATGTTCCACATATAATCCTCAATAAAAATTAGTATATGAATTGCTTCTTCATGTGGGGAACTCATATTCCCATATCCTTTCTTCTTTTAGGGGGACATTAAATGTACTTATATGACAAAAGTAATCCTTTCAGGGTCATATTGAGTCCTCCTTTCCTTATTTCACTACTACACATTTATTTTATTTTTTCTCTTTTGAAGACGATTTTTTTCCCATGTGGTTTTCTCCCTCTCTTTGCTAATGAGAGATTTATCTTTTTCTACATCAGAGCCTTATTAAGTATTGACGTCATCTGTCTATACATCCATCCATGCATTCATGATTATATATTTAGCTTATCCTTAAGTTATAATAAAGGAGGTGTTAGAGTCAAAATAAAATTAAAAATCACTTCATTAATTAGGTCCCCCATTTTACTTTATGGCACTCAAGGTAAACTTAGGAAAGTGCATTTTTATTCTTAGATCATGAGTTTTTCTGTCTTAAAGCATAGGATGAGAACACTTGTCATTATCTATGAATTACTAATGAGGGTTAATATTTGCATCTAGAAATGGTACATTGCAGTAAGGATAAATATTGTTCTCTCAAAATGATTGCATATGGAATCAAATAAGTTTTGGGCTATGTGTCATTCCTTAGTAGAAAGTATCACATTTGTACTCTTATTATTGTGATTAGTATAGTTGACTAAAAGTGAGTGCGCAACAATTGAAAAATATGGAGAGAAACAGTTCTCATTATTACAAATGTATAATAGATAAGAAGGAATATAAAACTACATCCTAAAGAATTACAAAATAAAAAAATAAACAATACACAAACACATGTTCCACATATAATCCTCAATAAAAATTAGCATATGAGCCACTTCTTCATGTGGGGGACTCATATTCCCATATTCTTTCTTCTTTTAGGGGTAGATTAAATGTACTTATATGACAAAAGTAGTCCTTTGAGGGTCATATTGAGTCCTCCTTTCCTTATTTTACTACTACACATTTATTTAATTTTTTCTCTTTTGAAGATGATTTTTTTCCCATGTGGTTTTCTCCTTCTCTTTGCTTATGAGATTTATATTTTTCTACATTGGAACATAATCAAGTATTGAAATCATCCATCTATACATCCATCCATGCATTCATCATTTGATATTTAGCTTATCCTTATGTTGTAATAAAGGAGGTGTTAGAGTCAAAATAAAAATAAAAATGACTTCATTAATTAATTAGGTTCCCCATTTTACTGTATGGCACTAAAGGTAAACTTAGGAAAGTGCATTTTTATTCTTCGATCATGAGTTTTTCTATCTCAAAGCATAGGATGAGAACACTTGTCATTATGTATGAATTATTGATGAGGGTTAATATTTGCATCTAGAAATGGTACATTACAGTAAGGATAAAGATTGATCTCTCGAAATGATTGCATATGGAATCAAATAAGTCTTGGGATATGTGTCATTCCTTAGTAGAAATTATCACATTTGTACTCTTTTTGTTGTGATGAGGATAGTTGACTAAAAGTGAGTGCACAACAATTGAAAAATATGGAGAGAAACAATTTTCATTATTACAAATGTATAATAGATAAGAAGGAATATAAAACTATATCCTAAAGAATTACAAAATAAAAAGGTAAACAATACACAAACACATGTTCCACATATAATCCTCAATAAAAATTATAATTATTAATAGCTAAAAAACTAAAATAAAATCAATCAAATGATTTTTTTTTGTCTTTTGAGTAAAAGACACAACAAATCATAATAAAAACTAAACAATAAAAAAAAGAATATATTCAACAAATAATCCTCAATAAAAAAATTATAATAATGAACAGCTAGAATAATTCATATGAAATTCTTTTAAAATCATTAAATAAAGCTCAAAATAACTTTGTCTTTAGTAAAAGACACAAGACATCATACATCATATTCTTTGAGAAAGAATAGTCTAGTGCAAACAAAAGTCTACAACTGTGCCATCATAAACCCTAAAACGAATGTCCTTGTTTTTGTTCAATTATGACCAACAACCGAATAATGGCCTCTTGGCATTTTGAGGCGTGGATGCATCAAAAGCTTCCGGACACTAAATTTCATTATCTGTACCCTTTAGATATTTCAAATGATATTACTTCCAACGATAGCAATGCTCTCATGTACAAAATTGTCATTTTCATACAATTTCTCTGAGCTTTAAGCACAACCACACCAAAAGAAGAGGTTGGATTGAAGTCATTATCATGCTGAATAAGTATGGTGAGTAAGTTCACTAAGTACGTCTGAACATAATTCTGCAATGTGGTTCATCTTCAGCCACAGACGTTGCTTTCGTCCTGCACTAGCATTTATTTGAATTTCTTCTCCACTCGTACACTTGAATACTTGTTGGAACAAACGGTAGTACTGATTTTATATGTCGAGGAATTCATTTAGTACACAAAAATCTGCAACCATTCATTAAAACGTTCCGGTTATTCTCCATAAATCTACGGTTTTTTGTTTAAATATTTTTGGTTTTAAAAGTATCATGAAGGTTAGTTATAAGAATTGGGTTGGTGAAAATCTATGACGTTTTGCAGATTTTGAATTTATAGGGACTTCCATTTTGTGTGGAGATTAGACCTGTCCTTATTAAAATGGGTAGGAATAGTGAATTCAATAATAAGATTTTAACTGTTTTAACATTGAAACAATTCTGAAATGAAAACAACATCAATAATGACTAAAGCATTAAGTATAACACCAAAATCTTTCTATAGACATTAACCTTATAAAATATCTTTTATATATATATATGTGTGTGTGTGTGTATACACATATATGGGTTGGTTTCTTTAACCTTCACTTAGATCTTTATATATAATTCAATTTATTTATCTAAGCGTGACATATATTACATTCTATACGATAAACATTATCCATGTAAATTTGATTGCTTGTTTGTCAAGGATCGTTTTCTTAGAGTTGCAAGGTTGAGTCTACAATCATGGACTTGATCCTTTCCTTTTCATAAATTTAAATTTAAATTCTAACTAAATAATGACATTTATTTTTCTATCTTGATAGAGAGATCCTATTTTTAGAACTAAAGCAATCAAGGTTCAAAATCATCATCAAAGCCATGTATTTTCCAATCAATGAGCTAAACACCTTTCTTCTATGCACTTACCTTTCCAATAGAACAAGTATGTTGAAATTTCTTTACTCTTCCCAACTGACATTAATTATTTTTTATTTATTTATATTTAATTGGTTGCTACTAAAAAATTGACCCAAGTTCAACATTTAATGAAATTTTATTTTCCTTTACATTTTGATGAGTTTGTTTCATCCTACACGACCTTGATTTCTTTCTAGGATTTATTATTCTAGTTATGGTTTCTAGATCTACATTTTTCTAATTTTGCACCTTCCTTTCAATTTTATATCCCATTTTCATCCTTGTGCTTCATTGCCATATCCTAATTTTAATTTTTTGGGCACACATGTAGAAGCATGAGTGCACACACACATACACACAAAATAATCTAGATTTGGCCTTAAAGTTTTTGTTTTACAATATTTTTTACATTTATTTATTAGTTAAGATTTATTACCCTTCACCATACTATTTCTTAATGTATTATATTAGCATCTATATATTCTCACATTACTTATGCTACTACACTTTATGCAGACATATCTTTTGTGGCATGTAAAAATGATATTGTTGCTACTTCATCCCTATATATACTTGATATTGTTAGCAATATGTATTGTCATTATTGTCATCCTGATGTCCAACAACATATATTGTATATATGGTCCTTTCCTGGTAATGGATGTTGAGGTGTCTTTGATGGTGTGGTTCCTAACTGGTGACAAATGTTAAGATTTTAAGGTGTCTTTGTGGATATGGTGATTGCGGTTGTCTACTGTTCGATGTTAAGGTGACTTTGTGGATATGTTAATTGTTACTAACTACTTGTTGGCTTCCTTTCTATAGTAATGGTGAAGTTGTATGGTGTCTACATTGATTTTGATTGATGGTTCTCTATGGTAGTTACCTACTTGCTTGTTGCTGATGTTGCTGGCTAAGTTTTGTCACATGGTGTAGTTGAATAAGAAATTATTGAAGGAAGACTATGGATAGTACAGTGTGTTTTTGATATGTTCCATTACAAATTGTAAAGGGTCTCAAGGATGTGTTGAGCAGATGCTTTGTATTTGATGTCCACCATCTTGGTGTTGATATTTAACATACTTTGGTAACAAGGTTGACAATACTGATATTTGGATGTTTCTCTATGGAGAGAGTTGATGAAATATTTTTTTCTTATATGATGTTAACATTTATCTTATCACACATGCAACAATATAGAGATGATTCTAGTGCACTAGTAAGCAATGATTGTTGCAATTATTGAGGAAGTGTTTCTTGACAGTAGTGTCATGACTGACATGAGTATTGATATGTATGATTGAGTAGATCATTGATTATGAGATGATGAGACAACATTGTCTATTGTTGTCATGATTTTCTTACCTAGTATGAAGAGCTTGATGAGAGGAACAAAAAGATATTGGTTGGAGATGGTTTGTGGATGTCAACCTCCTTGTTGTATGATGTTTGCACTGAGGTGACTATATTTAAATTATTGGTAATACTAATGGTAGTAATGGTATGCTGATGTTCAGATATTAACATGAGAATTAGATTCATGACAATATAATGAATATAATGTACTAAATGAGAAGTTATTTTTTCTATGATAGTTTGGTCCCTAGAAGCTTGAGGGAGCAAGTTAGTATAAGTAGTATGTACTGATGTGTGCCTAGAAGAATGCTTTGCATTCCTGCACATTTGTGGATATTGTCATGAGGACATGGATATAATCTTTATGATTTCTGGAAATTGCACTCCTATCTTTTCAGATCCCTGGTGTGGAAACTAGTTAGGTTAGTATTTAGTATTGACCGATAGTTTGGTTCTCTATTAGAAGTGGTCCAAGAAATGCTCTGCATTTCTTCGCATTGATATTTTGTTGTTGTGGATTTGAGGACATGTTTACAATGTATATTTTGTGTCTTAGTTCAATTATCAAATGGTGTTTTGTTCTGCAAGTAATGATATTGTGTTCTATGTTTGACTAGCTCTACATAATGAAGTATTCAGTATTTGTTATGTACTAGTAAGATCTTGATATGAAGAAGTGAAGGAAGGATTTGAGAATGTTTCTAGATGTTCAAGGAACATCGTTGTGTTCTCCACATAAGGTTAGAAGGTCTATTAGATGAAACATGGTGATTGCAATTTATGTTTCAAGATAACTGCTTTGGGTCACTTGACCAATCTGATTCATTGGTGTGCAGTAAATACTTGGGTATCTTTGATTGCTTCAAATTTTGTGTTGCACTAATTCTGGGTCCCACCTTGGTATGCGAGGGTTCACATTGAGCTTGTCCATCTGGAAGATGCATTCAGGGCCAACTTGTAGCATATTTTTTGGTATATCTACACATAACTTTGTCGTTGACCTTTGGAGGATGATTGATAGCATGTGAATTGTTCACACCTGCTTGGAAAGTGTTGGTATTTTGATGATGTCTAAGTTGTGATTGTCATTGATGGACACACACTTATGTTATCTATGAGTTATTCTCCACCGGTAATATGTGTTGTGTTGTTCACATCGGTATTATATGTCATTGTATTTATAATCTTTATTTGTTGAAGACTATCGGTGTTTTGAAGAAGAAGCTTACTGGTCGTAGCGGTATGAAGACCTCAAGAGGAACGAAGACCCCTAGCGGTAGTTAATCTCTTGAGTGGAACATTATATTCCAGTTTTCCAGTCTTATTCGTTAAACCGGTAATCGGTATACTGTGCCAAACCGGTATAATTGTAAAGTGTGATGAGTTATCATCCACTGACACTTTAGCGTTGTTTCTATGTCATGTTACCAAATATGTGTAGATGCACTGTAACTAGGAAATTGTAGTATAATCTTATTGGACCGACATGAAATCAGATTCCTATATGAGGACATCATGTCTATGTCTAGGGTTTTGAAGGATTGATGTGTGCGAGTATTGTACATCAGATTAGGTTTGTACGAAATAGGTATCTCACTATGGAGCTTGTGAGTGCAAAGGATAGAAGATTGAAGTAATGTTGTAATGCATTAATGGAGAACTGTCAAGGATCTAATCAAGCATTCTGTGCTATCTTCTAGATCATTCACTTGTTGATTACTAATCTCTTCGACAAGTCTGAAACCCTTAACTCGGTAGGCCCATCCAAGCCTATTGTAAATCCTCTAACAAGGTGGTTCACAGTCGTGGATCTGAAGTCTTTTAATAGGGTAGTCTTTAACAAGACTTATCTCCTAACAGAGATCTGGATTCCTAACAGGATCTGTTCTGGTGAAGAACATTGTAAGGCCTTAACCGGTCTGACCTTAACCAGTCTGGTTACTATTCTGCAGATATTCAACTTGTGAGGTTTACTCGCCGTGGTTTTTCCCATTTGGGTTTCCACATCAAAATATATTATGTTATGGTGATTGTGCTTCTATGGGTGAATGCTCTATTTTCTATTTGGCTTATTTATGTTTTAACCAGTTTGTTGTTTAAACTACTACACCAGTCTACTAGAAATTGTTTAAGAGTTTGGTTAAGTTCTTAGGCATACTAATTCACCCCCCCCTCTTAGTATTCATCAATTGGTATCAGAGCCAACCTTTCTATAAGTCTAACCACTTGGAAGGAGATATGGGGGAATACAACATGAGGGAACTCACACACCGTCTGACTGAGTCTGAGAGAGCCTATGATGAACTCAAAATCAAGTATAAAGCCTCTTTAGCCACAAGAAAAGAACTTGCTGAGCAATTGATGGAGTTTGCTAAAAATAGCTCTTCCAATGAAGTAGACATGGAGGCCCTAGTTGAAGAAGTGGAGAAACTAAATGAATCCAAAACTACCCTAAGGAGGGAATTGGAAGGATTGACTATCAAAATGAGTCATGAGCTAGAAAATAGAAGAAAAGCTAAAGATTTAGTGAAGGACAGGGAGCGTGAGATCTCTAAGCTGAAACAAGAGATTGGTACCATCACCGCTCATCTACAAGAGGGTAATGAAGAGAAAGAAGAAATACAACCAGACCTCAATGCTGCTATCTCTCAAAATGAAACTTTTATGAAAACTAATGATGCTCTTTCCAAGGAACTTTCTGAATAAAAGGAGATACTTGCAAAGTTCAACCGGAGTGTTGCTAAACTAGAACAAATGTTGGAATCAGTGAATCCATCAAAGGATACCACTGGACTTAATTTCTTTGCATATGAGGAAGGTGAAACCTCTGGAGCCAAGAGTGATGCACCAAAGGAGCAATCAACACCTAAGAACAACAACAAGAGCAAAGGTAAGTCAAAGTTTAAACCTGTATGCTTCAACTATCATAAGGAAGGACATACTGCCAATGTATGTAGGATCAAGGCTAACAATAATTTTCCCTACATACAAAACAATGTGGCTAGAACTGGTACATTTAATGGTCACTGTTATGCATGCAACAAGTTTGGGCATAGAGCTTTTGAGTGCAGGTCGGTTATGAACAACTCTGGAAGTTATGCACCAAGATCTAAAGGAGTTGTCCCGGAACCTCCTATGATCCAGAACCTATGACCATTGGTCAAATGGTTATGTAACAGCAAATAGTTGGAGAGCAACCTATTTGATCTGTCGTGGTAGCGGTCACACTGCTGCAACATGCAAAAGGAAGGATGGAAATGTGGACACCAGACCATGGAGAATACCTAGTATGGTATGCTATCATTGCAACGAACTAGGACACATTGCCAGAGCATGCAGACTGAGAAAGAATCCATCAGAAGACATACTGGTCGACCCAGAAGGGAAGATCGATGTTAAAACTGTTCAGGTGGGTATGGATAAAACTTGGAAAAAGAAATCTGAAGAGAAGCCACAAGATGTACCAGTATCTGCACCTAGTGTGGAGATCCTTGAACCAGCAAACTGAGCTTCGAAAAGCTTAGGGGGAACATATTGGTAACAATGTCTCAAACCCCTGGAGTATATTGGTAAAGTGCCTTTATCGGTATTGGTTACCTGTCGACCGAAAGAAGAAATGAAGTGATAAAAGGAAAAGTTAGGGTTTGTGCCCTAACGGTGATGCATTTATTATGGTAGGTAGGAGCATATTTAAAAGTGACTTTCGTCATCATTTTTACTTACCTATTTTCAAAGAAGAATTTCTCTAGCTTGAGTAGAGAAACATGAAAGATTCATCTTGCATTCAAAAGAATTCAGGAAGATATCTGGCACAAGATTTTTGCAGTCATTTAGAGTGGAGGTCAGAGTGGTAAACAAGCTTTTGGAGAAGTGTGTTGTGTTCAACATCAGTGTACCCTAGTTCGATATCGGCGAACCCTGGTTTGGAATAATAAGGTATTTTTCGTCGAATCGCTCTCATCATTTGTAATTATCTTGATATGGCTTCTACATCTGAAATCCCTTCTAGTTCTATAGAACCTGAGGAATCATCTAAGTTTCTTAGGAGGAAGGTGAAGTACAATGCCCTATCTCAAATTCCCGTCAGAGTCATTGTTGAAGGGGATGTTTTAGGATATATTGATTGCAAACTAGAAGACCTAGGGTCTCTAGTGATTCACTCCCAGCTGAGTCTGTTATGTGGAAATGATAATAAGATTAAACTTGAGTACAACATAATCAAGAAGAAGAAACCTCACAATGCAGTATATTTTCTCGAGGATTTTACAGAAGAACACATTAGGATTATTCTTAGTAGGTTTCATGGTGATAAGATGTACCTTGAGCAAACCCATGATATTACACTAGAGGCAATTCATGCCGTGACCAGTTTCTGCAATGTTGGGGAAGTTCTCGTTCTTCGCAAGATCATCAAAACCAAAGTGACAGAGCTCACCAGTTCTATGAGCAACCAATAGGTAATGACTGTAAACACCATTAAAGATGACTTGGTGAAAAATACGTGCATGGTAATTGGGTATAGAGTATTCTATGCTAGCAAAATGAATTATGTTCCTACAGCTGTAGTGCATGCCGCTTATAGGATGATCAAGGAGAATACAAAATGTGACCTATGTACCTGCATGCAGAAACAACTCATGGAGAACCTAAAGTCCATCAAAGTGGACAAAACTCTGAGGTTTAAGTTTGGTCAACTGCTTGTCAGTTTGTTTTTCTATTTTCAAGGATATTTTCCAGGAGTTGGTGATGTTCAATGGTTGAGTGACCTACCAGTTTCCAAACAAATAAAGGAGATTTTGCAAGTAGTGGGAATTGCATATCCGGAGACTCTGAACAAGTATTTTAATGAGTTAAAACTAAAGATGAACCAGAGAATGAGAATATCTGGTGATCTGATTAAAAAGTATGAAGAGGATATCTGTTTCACAAGCAAAGTAGATCACTACATAATGGAAGCAGTTGAGCCTAGAAAAGATGAAGTTGAGCCTATGGGCTATGAATTGGTAAATGATATACTCATAGGGTATGCCTCTACCCCACTTGATTCACCACTGGATCCAAAAGAAGAAGAGGACCAGTACTTACTCTAAGAGGTTCAAATATATTGAAGTACTGAAGCAGAAAAAGAGTAAAGCAGTGTCATCGGCATCGACACCGGTTACATCTATTGCCAGTCCTAGAGTGACCAAGAGGTCACTAGCTAAAAAGAAACTGTAGGCTATTCTGCCAAAGGTATTCGAAAGGAAGAGAAAAACCAAGAATAATTCATTGGATTCAAAAGACATTGAACTGAAGGTAGAAATGAAGAAGACAAGGCAATAAAGCAAGAAGACGAGTCCATTGGTAATGTACCAGCAACCTCTACACCGATAAATATACATGTTGCTTCTTACCAGCCTATGACTCACTTTCAAAGATTTATGAAGAATGTTAAAAGGAAAGTACTTGATGATCTAAAGGATTATTTTGATGATCTTATCGATAGTGAAAAGGAAGAAGTAGAGCTAGAGGTCATTAAATATTTGTGTGGTAATGATCGGTCTCCAATTGACATTAAACCTATTATTCCTAATTCTTTGTATAATTATTTGGATAATAAATGGCGCATTGTCATTGAAAAGGAGCAAGAAATTAGGGAAGAAATATTTTCCTAATGCCTCTAATTCAGAATTATATAAGATTTTTAATCAGTACAAAGGCATCTTTTTCATGCGAAAAGGAAGACTTCAGCTACTTAGTGGTAAAACCTCTAAAGTGGAAAAAGACACTCATCTACAGGTTAAAGAAGTTGTCAAAATGCAGAAAGTATCTAAAGCTAATCGACTGGCTGAGCAAGAGCCTGACCTATCCACAACCAAACTAGATGAAATCTTTGACAGTCTGGGTGAAAGAATAGCAGATCAAAATGAACCAATTGATGTTCAAAATGAATCCATTGATGTTGATGCACTAGATGTTGAGGATACCAATCCAGTGAAGGAGAAAGATGAAAAGGAGAGAGTCAAGAAAGAAAAGGATGAGAATGCGGCAAACGAGAAACATGAAAAAGAGAAACTAGAAAAAGAGAAATAGGAGAAAGAGAAACTAGTAAAAGAGAAAGTGTAGAAAGAATAACAAGAGAAACAGAAAGTAGAGAAAGCGAGACAAGAGAAAGAGAGAGAAGAGAAGGAAGAAAAGAAGAAGAAGGAAGAGGAGAAGAAGAAAGAAGATGAGAAGAAGAAGGAGGAAGAGGAGAAGAAGAAGGAAGAAGAGAAGAAAAAGGAAGAAGAGAAAAAGAGGGAAGAAAAGCGAAAGAAAGAAGAAGAGAAGAAGAGAGAGGAAGAGGAGAGAGAGAAGGTCGCCAAGGTAGTCAAGGAAAAAGAAGAAGAGGAGAAGAAAAGACCAGAGGAGATCAAGGAAAAGGAAGGAGGACAAACTCCTAAGGCAACTGGAGATCAAGCCAAGCAGGTTGATCTGACTGGTCCCATCGATTTGACTCTTGACTGTCTTACTCAATCGGTTGATGAAAGTGAGCTACTGAGGAGCATTCAACTAGCGTAGGTCAGATTGGAAGATCTGAGGAAAAAGAAAGAACATGATGTCATTCAGTTTTCTGTTGACACTCTTTCCAATCTAATTCCTGGTACTAACCTTCCCAGTACCGATTCCTCGCTGGCCAAGTTAAAACTTCTTTGCATGGTGGTAGATGATCAAGTACAATCTTTAAAATATGTTGCCCAGGTTTTTGTAGAGAAGAAGCATGAAAAAGCTCTAAAAGATTCATTAGTAAAGCAAATGGATGTAGATAGAGAAAAACTACTTAAGCAAAAGTATGATATAATTTTAGCTATGGGTGAAGGCAACCTACTCTTGAGAAAAATTTGCCAACCTCACCTATTTTGTGAAGATGCTCTGCAATAGAAGAGTCGACTCCAATCGGAGTTAAAGAAGTATATCGACAACTTCAAATTTCCATATGATTCGTTCACACTCACCAGCGTCAGATTGCAAAGATTGAATCCGAGATCTGCAAGCGGACTCAAGATCTGTGGGAGCTCCAGTTGCTTCTATTACAAAGATTGCAGGTTCTTCAGAAGTGCTTCCTGAACTTGGAAGCCATTACTGTAACATAGGAGATGAGCACCATATATGCAATGGAAGAATTAGCCTTCCAGATGAAGACAGAGAGTGAAATTTCTACCTCACTTCTTGATTCATGGTCTTCAGACATGAAGAATTTTCTGAAAAACTTTAAATCTCTTTTTGAGAAGTTTTACTCTTTATTGCCATGAACATATACTCTGTTTTATGCAATAACACTATGGTAAATTTTGGTGAAACAGGGAGTGTTTGCATTACTTTGTCATTGTTGGCAAAGGGGGAGTAGTATTGAAAATTTCATGCACATACTTGTAATTTTTGCAAAGGGAGTAGTGTATATGCTTAAGGGGAGTAATTTTGATTATGGCATCTGTTTTTGTTTTGTAAGCACTTAGATGTCAAAATTTTCCTAAGTGTTGCCATAAATGCCAAAGGGGGAGATTGTTGGGATTTTGATGATGTCTAATCTGTGATTGTCATTGATGGACACACACTTATTTTATGTATGAGTTATTCTCCACTAGTAATATGTGGTGTTGTTCACATTGATATTAAATGCCATTGTATGTATAGTCTTTATTTGTTGAAGACTATCGGTGTTTTGAAGAAGAAGCTTACTGGTCATAGCGATATGAAAACCTCAAGCAGAACGAAGACCCCTAGAGGTAGTTAATCTTTTGATCGGAACATTATGTTCCATTTTTCCAGTCTTATTCATTAAACCGGTAATTGGTATACTGTGCCAAACTGGTATAATTGTAAAGTGTGATGAGTTATCATCCACCGACACTTTAGCGGTGTTTCTGTGTCGTGTTACCAAATATGTCTAGATGCATTGTACCTAGGAAATTGTAGTCTAATCTTATTGGACTGACATGAAATCAGATTCCTATATGAGGACATCATGTCTAGGGTTTTGAAGGATTGATGTGTGCGAGTATTGTAGAGCATATTAGGTTTGTGCGAAATAGGTATCTCACTACAGTGCTTGTGAGTGCAAAGGATAGAAGACTAAAGTAATGTTGTAATGCATTAACGAAGAACTGCCAAGGATCTAATCAAGCATTCTATGCTATCTTCTAGATCATTCACTTGTTGATTACTAATCTCTTCGACAAGTCTGAAACCCTTAACCGAGTAGGCGCAGCCAAGCCTATTGTAAATCCTCTAACAAGGTGGTTCACAGTCATGGATCTGAAATCCTTTAACAGGGTAGTCTTTAACAAGACTTATCTCCTAACAGAGATCTGGATTCCTAACAAGATCTATTCTAGTGAAGAACATTGTAAGGCCTTAACTGGTCTGGTTACTATTCTGCGGATAGTTGACTGGTGAGTTTTAATCACCATGGTTTTTCCCATTTGGGTTTCCATGTCAAAATATCTTGTGTTATGGTGATTGTGCTTCTGTGGGTGAATGCTCTATTTTCTATTTGGCTTATTTATGTTTTAACTAGTTTGTTGTTTAAATTACTACACCAGTCTACTGGAAAATTGTTTAAGAGTTTGGTTAAGTTCTTAGGCATACTAATTCACCCCCCCCTCTTAGTATTCATCAGAAAGAAGTATTAAGATGTTTTTAATTCCTCCCTATCTTTTGGATTAAACTATTTTCACCAAAATTATGTTTTGATGGCTAATTTGATAGGATTTATGCTTGTCCTTTATTTTGGCCAGCCTAATTGATTTTTACAACGAAGAAGAAGATATATATAGAAGATAAAGTTGATTTTGAATGTATGAGAGTGTGTATGTGTGTGTGTGTGTAAAATGAGTGTGATATGCCTACATTATTATATCATTTACAAAAGTTAGTTGTGACATGGTCAGTGTGTGGTGATTTCTATAGAGTTCAACACTTGAGATGAAGATTCAAGGAAAAATTTATGTTTAAATATTGTTAGAGGCAATATTATTCAACACATACTTGTTGTTGATTCATATATTCATTGTATCTTACCCTAGAGAAGTGATCTTTCGATTGCAAGCCTTGTATCTTGCCCTAGAGTTGTGTTCTCTACCCTACAATTCGTCCAGGGAGAAATGAGTTTCCTTGATAGTGAACCTAAAAACTATATTGTAATCATTTCATATATTGTGTGTTGACTCTCCTTATGGTTTTTCCCTATTTGGGTTTTCCAAGTAAATCTAATGTTCTCTTCTACATTGTGATTAACTATTATATCTTTCATTGTTGTTGATAAAAATAAGTTTAAAGAGTTTGTGGATTAAGTAATAAAGTATAAGTATTAGGTGTTGGGACCTCCAAAGTTTGGATAATTTTTGTGGACGCATGTAAAATTTTTGCCTTTTGCACTCAAAGGTACCCTTGAAAAACTTGCCCAAGTAGCTCACTTTGGAGAGATATATTTTGAAGCCCCATAATTATTATGCAAAATGCCTATGGGAAGGTGTTGGATACCTTTCAGTAAGTACATTGATCATGTTGTAGCTTCCCATGATTAGATTAGATGCATTTTTCAAGCACCTGATTTGAGGGATCAACAAAGGTTCATAAGTGCATATGTTCAGAAAATCCTAAGTAGCCTACTTTGGAGGCTTGAATCTCACACCTGGTTTATTATCACGAGGAAATTCCCATTCCCCTATGTTCCTTGCAATTTTGTGTGCCCCTTGTAGATTCCCAGGACCTCATTTGACCTATTTACCAAGATCAAACCATTTGAAATTTGTTAAGTTCTACGGATTGCACACTGAAGTGTGTTTCGAGAGAGCTCACTTTGAGCATTTATATTTCACTCACAGATTATTGTTTCATCAAGCCAGGTGGTTCTTGTGATTGCTTGTATCCAAATGATCTCATATGCAAGGTTCCAACTATTCATGACATCATTTTCTATTTTTTTCAGAGTGCATTCAAAACAGGGTTGGGAAGGGATTCCAGCAAGTTACAATGCAGAAACTGTTAGAATCTTTGATAGCGGAGGAAAACTAAGAAGGGGGGGGGAAGTGAATAAGTTTTCCACAACTATAAGAAATTAATGCAAATTATAAACCATTTACTAGAGCATAATATAAACATCATAGTGAAAGACAAAGCATGAAAGCACATGACACACAACACCAATATTTTTGACGTGGAAAACCCGGTAAAGGGAAAAACCACAGTGGGAAACCCTACCCACAGTCAGAAAATAATTTTGTAGTAATATGTGAAATTATTACAATGGGGATTTCACTTGCAATTAGGCCAACCACTTAGATCTCACTACTCATCACAAAAACAATTCTCACTGACTTACATAGACATCGGATTACAATCCGAAGAAAATGAACTATGAAAGTAGCATCTCCTAATGCTTGATACAGTTTCGGTTAAGCACAAATATCTACCCTGCAAAAATAAAACCTTCTCAAACCTTCATTGAATGACACATCTTGTTCGCACATAAACCTCTCTCTGATAATGTAGAAATAACCATACCGACATCTAAATTGCATGAATAAGTCACCTATAAATACAAATCATCAACCTTGATAACAAGGTCGGCTAAACCCTAAACCCATAAACCATAATTATAAAAATTACATCACACGATACCACTAGACGAATATTATGATTTACATTACATATCATGGACCTAATCCTGATTCCCAATCAATTATATTTGCCGAAAATTCCGCTAAGACCTATATCAGCACATTTCACCAACCGGTAGAAACCCTTAGTGCAATAACACAGAATAACCAATCGGATCCAAATAGGACCACCAAATCATCATGCCAGCTAATATGAAGCCAACAAACAATTAGGACATGATCAAGAATTCCTTCAGCACATGAGGAACCATTTCTATAAGCCAGACCAAAATCAATTAACCAAATCATTGAATATCACCAATTGGTAAAGCCAATTGGTACCAGGAAATATCAACTGGTAATCCAGAACATAAGCAATAGCTTCCAGAGCACCAAATATTGAACCAACTGAATGTGACAAGCATATAATCATCCTGAATAATCATCCAAAAAATGACACAACCAATCTAATCATAACAGATCAAAATCAGACCAAAACCAAGTCCAACTGGGATAGCAGTAACCAACTAGGAAAGAACCATATCCAACTGGAGCACTATGTTGACATCAATGACAACACATAAAAAATTTAAGCATATTTCCTATTATCACTATTCAAAAAATGGGTATTCTTTTCCCATAATTAGCTAAGTTTATGAAGTTTTTGAGTCAGGTATCGCCCATGTTCTTTAACAATTGTTTTGAGTCCTAAGGGGTTCAGGGTTTAGGTTTTAAAGTCGTTTCAATATCTGAGAAAAACCCCTTCTGGTTTCTAATTTGGCATTACTTTAGTCACTTAAGTGATGGGTCCATTTATCATAAAAAGTGTTCCCCCCTTGTCATTTACCTAGGCAGTCCCTTTAAATGTTTTAATTTTTGTTCATTTTTAATCTGCCTTTTCTAATGTCCGTCGGGCCTTATAAGCATCATGCAACTTTTTGTTGATCTGACGGCCCATGTTGATTCCCGACCAAAAAGTGCTCAAAAGTTAAGCTTCCACGAAGTAGCGAAAGGTGAAAGTGGACCCGACATATAGGTTTGGACTGAAGCTAAACACCGATCAAGTTTCATCTGATCGGATGGACATCGTGGTTTCGTGAGATTAAGTTGAACGTGTTTTAACCTTCGCGAAATGGCGAAAGGGTTTGGCTGGTCCCAGAGACAAGCGGTCTTCTTTGGTTAAAGAGTGATCAGGTTGGAAAAGGATCAATGGCTCATGTTGATTCATGACCGGGAGATGCACGAGTTCTACCTTCAGCGAAATAGTGATAAGGTAAAGGGTCCCACTAAAGGTGGCAGCGAATGTTATAGGTCCAGCTGGCAATGATAGAGCAGTGACTAGGTACTTAGTTGGCGGTCTACAGTGGGCCCGGGCAAGATTGTCATAAAAGGAATAAACAAAGAGTAGGTTCCTGAGACCTGATGGCTCGCATGGATTTGTGAAGGTAAGATGCTAGTGAATTAAATCCTGTGAAGTGGCGAAAAGGCCGGTGGGCCCAAAGACAGGCAGGGCCTGAAGTTAAAAGCCAACCAGGTCTATTTTCATCTAACAGTTCTTGTGGTTTCATGAATGCAAGCCAAATGAAGAATAATGTTCACAAAGTTGCGAAAGATAGGTGGAAATCACATGGAGGCGTGACATGGCATAATAGCTGCCACTTTTTGTAGAGTTCGATAGTGATGTGTTGAGTGACACGTGGTTTTAAAAAAAGTGGTTGAGGGCCCACCTAGGTGTAACCGCCAGTTATGTGGGAGTAATAAAGATAACACGTGGCGGATTAAAGGTGGAACCTAGAGAATTTTCTAGGGCTAATGACCGACTACCATGTGGCGTTTATCAACTGGAGAACAAGTGCGGTAAGTAATCCCCGGATAAAGGGCCCACTTAAAAGGCATTCATCTCAAGATTGATCCAACGCTTCTCTTTGTTTCATGGCTTGAAGATGCCCATAGCTTAACTTCAGCGAAATGGCGAAAACCGTTAGCCATCAAGATGAGGCGTGGTTAGTAAGTAAGATTGACCGTCTCAGTTGGAGTTAAAGACCAAGTGATTTGAGTTCAATCTAACGCTTGGCGCAGCTTCATGAAGGAAAAGTGCATGACTATTAAAGTCCGCGAAGTGGCGAAAATGGGGTAGGGCCCGACACTAAAGAAAAGAGATCAAATGGAGATAAAGGCAATGTAAGTTCTCGTGATCCAACGACTAGCATTGTTTCATGAAAGAAAAAAGCATAGGTTTTATGTTCTGCGAAATAGCGAAAGAGCAAAATAGGGAAAGACTTAGAGAAATTATGACTTGTTGGAGCTAGTTTTGAATTTGATTTGGCGAATTCAATTCTGAAAAGAAAGCTGAAGCATGCGGAGTGAATTTCTAAAAACTTAAATGCCAACTTGTCCTTTTGAGTCCGCATCAACTTGACTGCTAAGTATTGTTTCATCAAAGTTTGTTGCAGAGTGAATTGTTGCAGGGTGATTTTCTTCAAGCGAGTAATCAGGTTTTTTGTGCTTCTCTTGATAACTCTTGGTTTGTTCTCAAATACTGCTGTGTGAATTACTTCATTGGAGGTCTATGTTAGCTTCTAGTGGTATAATTCTTTGACCAGAATGGCACCCAAAAGAGAATTAATAGGGAAGGTGAATTACCAGGACCGAAATATCTGTGATGATTTTTTAGAGCAATTAACCATGTCCACCAACGCTGGGGCTAAGGCCAAAGAGCTAGTACCCAAGAACCCTCGTCTAAAAATTGGAGATGGCCTTTATGATAAGGGTAATTGGTTGAGGGACCCTAAAATAGGATTGTCAGGCTTAGGACTATTCAAAGTTGGTTTTGGGCAAAGGAATTCCCCAGCTCCTTTGAATGGCATATGGGAATAGGATGTAGGAAAGCTTGTGGTCCCAGGTGTTTTTTTGGATGTAGATCTGTTAGCCCTCATTGCAAAGAATTATGACCCTGTGGCAAGATGCATTAGGAACATAAAGGGATCAGTCTTTATTGAGATAAATGAAGATGAATTCAGGAAAGTGTTTAAACTCAGTGAGTCCTCCAACTTGTTAGAGCCTATTGAATTTGTGTCATTAGCCTAGGTTTACAACACACAAAGGGATCATCTTAGAAGTGGCCCATTGAAAGAATTCTTTGTAAAGATAGGGGGGTTAATAGTTGTAAGCCCCAGCACAATTGAACCATTCTCTCTCAACTTATTTACTCTAAGAGCTAAGGGTATGTATTGGGCATTATGCCAGATCTTTGGAGAAGATGCTGAAAAGAATATGCCAACCCATTATATGTTAATGATTGCACAAATTCTAAACCCCTCCCTAGCGATAACATTTGATTATTCCTCATACCTTGCTGATGCAATTCATAAAGGGCTAGTAGGAATCAAGAATGGTAAGGTGGATAGGCCATTTGGATGGTATTCCATGTTAGTGCAGATGTTCTTGTTCAAAGGTGTTGATTACTTTGCAAAGGAAATGGACCTGATCAAGATAAAGGATAAAGAGGAGATGTCAGTTCAATTGTGGAGTACTGTTCTATCTTGGGATAGAGAGGATGCAAGTTATCTAAAGTTTGATAGATGCTTTGCATCTGAAATTAGGATTCTTCTATGCAGAGAAAACCCTAGAATTCCTAAGGCTCTTTTGGAGTTTCTCAGACCTAAGGAGTTTGCAGAGGATATCAAGATTGTTCACAATTGGGGAGACATATATTTGTACCCTGTGTCTACTATTTTTAGAGTGGCACCCCCTATTTACTACCCTATCAGGTCCCATTAAAGATAGGGATTGCAGAAATATTAAGACAGATTGGAGGAGTGCAAGAGGCTGAGTTAACTACCAGGGGTAAAGGGACAATTTTCCCAACTATTACCATGGCCCACCATTTTGTAATCACTAAGGGTGGATGGAAATATTTTGAAGAATTCTTTAAGCCATATAGACTGTCAACTGCAGTGTCAAGATGTGTAGACCCTGAGGACTTTTTCAATGGCATGTTCAGAAAAAGAGCAGTGTGTAGAGGTAGGCCACATCAATTTCAGTTCCCGGAAGATCTAATTAGAAATGAATTCAGCTTAGATGAGCAGGAACTGAGGAAGGAGAAGTGGGTTGCATATAAGAAATAAAGAGAGATGTTGGATAAAGCTGGTGTGTTGATTCTCCCTGAATGGGATATAGTTGATTCATTGATTCTTGATGCAGTAAGGAAGGAGACAAAGCCAATGGAAGGAGTGACCTTTAGCAAGGATAATGCTGCCCTAGTCATGTGGTCTCTGAAAAGAGATGAAAATAGAAAGAAAAAGGATACCACAAGGTCAAGCTACCTTGGAGGCATGATTGTTAAGAGAGTCCAAGACACAAGGGTAGTAGAAGTTGCAATCATAGTCCTAAAGACTGCAAAGTTCAGTGTTGCAGTGGCAGAGAAAGAAGCAAAGGAAAAGGAAGATCTCCAAGATAGGTTGGAGACAGTTTTAAAAGCTTACAATAATGCCAAGGAGGTGGTAATGGGTAAAGATAGCATCATTGCCAAGTTGAAGAGCCAATTGGCAGGACAATACCATCAAGGTGAGTCCTGAACATTGATGATCACTTCTTCTCCTGCACGGCCTCCACCTACTTGCCCCATCATTAAATTACCACCATCTCTAGTACCTTCTAGTTCCCAATCGGTTGAGATCACTCCCCATGAATTGGAGAAGCTAAAACAGGCCCAAGCCCTGTTTGCAAAGAAATATGAAGAGAGAGTGAGGGCTACAATTTTGAGTTTTGCTGACAGCATAAGGTCTTAATTAATGTACAACAACATGAGAAAATTTTTGGACATGTGGAATGAGCTCAATGGAGACAAGGCTGTTCTAATGCCTATTTTTGACAAGTGGAAACCCAAAGAGCAGGATCTAGAACTTATTTGTGTATCTTATGGTGAGGCAGGGGCTGACTGATAACTCAATGATGAATGAATAGTGCCAAACTAGTACTGAGAGGGGGGGTGAATCAATACAAACACAAATACAGTCCAAAACCGGTTTGACAACAAATACTCCAAAAGACTGTCAAACAGGGATAGTGGTTGAAACAGAGTACAACCGGTAAGACCCAGAACAACTAAAACAATCATAAACCGATCACTCACTAAGCTTTCCTCTTAGCTCAATACTATAGTACCATTACACCCTCATGCATGAATAGGTAAAATATCATCAGATCTTCATAATAGTTAGTTCAATATGTTTTATAGAAAGGCATAAAACATAGAACCATCATATGCTCAACATGTAATAACAAAGCATCACAAGATAAAAGCATCACACATGACACACATATTTTTCATGTGGAAACCCAACTGGGAAAAACCACGGTGGGGATGAATACCCACAAGCTACTTTTGAACTCTTTAGAAGTCCGCTCTGTTAGGAGTCTTGTCCGGTTAAAAACATTACAATAGGTTCTGTTAGGAACTGATCCTATTAGGGATCACCTGGTTAAGGGTTAAACCTGGTTAGGGGTACCTTGTTAGAGGATTTCAAGAACTCAATAGCTAAAGGATCTCCAATGCTCTATAGCTTCCCAGAACTCATTAACTTCGAGTTACCTTGTTAGGGGACTTTAATCAAGCCGGTTAAAGCTACCTTGTTAGGAGATTTGTATCAAGCCAATTAAGGCTACCCTGTTAAGGGATTTCACAACTGTTGAAGTGGTTAAAGATCAACAAGAATTACAATGATCTAGTAACAGCACTCAATTCTAATGCAGATCTGTTTTGGCTCCTCTTCACCTTCTACACATTCACTTTGTAGGTATCTCTTCTCTCCTTTGGTCTGGCAAGAATCACATATCACTTCCCTTGGATACACACACACAACTTTTTCCAACAACCTCAGAAAGAAACACAACATCGACCTTATAGGAAACAGACAGGTCGGTAGCAAAAACCATAAACCCTAAACCTGTTAGGTTAAGCCATTCAAGTGGTTCAATCCTGACTGTTGAATCATACTGCATTAAATGCAACAATCTTGAATTGATCTCAAGACATTCTCCATCATCCATTATCCACCGATTTCATGGCGGTTGATAACCCATCACACGTTAACACTGTTTGACAAAACTTCACACATTCCCGAGGTAGATAGGGATTGTCTTCTTCATGCAAGATCCTTCACGTGCATAGAGCTTACGTGGCAACACGATCTATTCATCGTTATGCTGCTAACTCAAATATCACTGATTGAGTCACATAGACTTGAGGCACTCCAACCAAAAATCCTAAAGTGGAAACTACCTACCAACCGGTAGTCATATAGTGCTTCCATGTGCCGGTTCACCTTGACATGCCGGTTCATCTTGAACAAATATACTGCTTCACTTTGTCATATATACCGGTTCACACATATGTCGGTTCTCTCTTCTCACATATTGACATCAATGACAACATACAATATCGTTATGTCCTTATACTGGTTCACATAATGCCAACACTGACCCCATTATCAAATCCACTTGTGACTTAACAAAGGATCAAGCAAAGTTAGTAGGAGTAGATAATGCAAATAGAAAGATCAACTTGTACAAGAAAGAGTACACTGATGAAGTTTTTGAATTACTCCATAGGGGTTTTGCCAGTCCAACTCAATTGAAGGACAAACAAATATTTCTTAATGAATTAGAAGCCAACCTATCATTAAAAATAAAAGGAATTATCAATGTAGATGATACTTCCCTATTTGTCAAAACAATTGAAGAGATAGAGAAAATCAACTCACATTATGGTTTTCTAAATTCAGAGGTTAAAAAAATAAGGAACTCTTGGAAAAGATTAGCCAAGACGAAGGGAAAAGTGATTAACTTCTCGTGGCCTGTTGACGATGTATACTAGGAGTGGACAAGAAAGTACACAGTGATGGATGTGGAGCAGTTAGAAGAAGTTGCAACAGAACAACAAGCAGAGGAAGCCGCAGATGTTGAAAAGGACTTGTAACCACTTCTTGGAAAAGATGGTTGTTTGTAACAAACTTTCTTTTGAAAGGTCCAAAGCTTGTATGCATCCATGCTATTATAAATGGATACTAGGACTTCTAAAAAAGGATCACAAGTAATTGTAAGAAAACGCTGTAGAAATTTATCTGAGCTTTCTTTGAGTCTTATGGAGAATATTTAAGTGTCTTGTAATATTTTCTGAATTAAATATCAATACACAGACCATCAACTTTGAGCCTAGAATCCATGTTGTCTTCAAGTGTGCTTGCAAATATTTGCTATTTTCAATTTGAGTAATCTAGGGTTATTCATTTGAATATGGATTGTAAGGCAATCTTAAATAGATGCGTTTCTTAGCTTTTCTCTTCAGGAGGGGAATTAAAGATGCAGGAATCATTTCTATCAGTAAATTCCTTGTGGGAGACTTTGAATTTGATGAATGCTATTTAGTTGTGATGAGGGTAAATTCTTATGTATGTCAATCATATGTGGGGTTTTATAGAAGCCAAAGTGATGGGATGAATGGAGATGTTTAATTATGAGATTATTGTTTGAGCTTAGATGACTCTGTGGCCTGGATAAGGCATTGGTATCTATTGTGGTTATCTTTTACACATCTTGTAGGTCGATATTGAATATGAGCATAAGCTTTATTTCTTTGTTTCAGTTAATTTTGAGGAAATAAGATCCACTGGTTTTTGGACAATGGTTACTGTGGATTTTGTTTAAAAGTGTGAAAGAATTCACCTAAGGTATACCCGCCTGAACTTTGGATAAGTTCGAAGTGTAGAAGGTTTTAAAACCTTGTCATATGCTGTTTTGAAGTTTCCTTTTCTTTGATTTCTCTTCAGCAGAAAAAGTTTAATATTTTATTATAAGGGTTTTTAAAGGGAATCAGAATTTGAGAACAACAAAAGTGGCGACTCTGCTGGGGATTGAGTCATACTATGAATCCAGATGCAGATTGGTGTTTAAAATAAAATATCGGTGATGTCTTGATATATTCATTTAAAGAAATTTACATGATATTTGATATGTGATGTTGGTCTAATGATTTGCAGTATTTTGTTCAAAGCTTGTTTTCATATTTCCCATAGATCTGTGGGTGGCGACTCTGTTAGTTCAACTAGTCCTTTTAAAATAAGAAAATTCTGAAAGGAAACAAGCATAATGCAAGGAGGAAAGAACACTAGGTCATTCATGAAGAAAAATCCTAGTGAGACGTTGCAGGAGGGATTACCTGAATAGTCACAAAGAGGTTAGAAAAGATCAGTATTACATGAGCCATCAAATGTTGCATGGGTGCAAAAAGGTAACAATACTAGTAAGGTATCTGATAGACTTGTATATACGAAATCTAATTCTTCTTCCCGAGAATCTAAACATGATGTTTTAGGTTTTCATTCTGGATTATTTGGAAATATAGATGATGTTCAATTTTTAAATCAAGATATATCTCATGCTAGTTTTTCTGGGAAAGACATAAGTAGTTCTAATGTAGTTAGACATTCTATGCCTAGAACAGTTGATGGAAACCTCAGCTTGATTGATATAGACCAAGTTAACATATCTGACTCTGAGGAGATTTTCCCTGATGAAGATGAAGTGTCCCAAGAAATAGAAGACCTAAATAGAAAGGTTCATCACTTAATCTCCTTAAGAGCCCAAAAGGAAGCAAATAGGGAGAAGGAAGTCAAAGCAAAACTGATGGAAAGAGATAGGCTTCTTAGGCAGATTGCTGATCTTGAATTGTTGGCCCAAGAAAAGGAAAAGAGTGATGATGGAGGTCCTGTGATCAGGGAAATTCTAGTCCCCAAAGCCAAACCAGCGTATAAGTCAGTAATCCAACTGAATAAGGAGGTTTTTAGTGACCCACAACCTGTTGGAAATGAGGTTGGTAAAGGAAAGAAAAAATGCATGGAAGGCGGGTCAGGATCAAAGACTATAGTGGACATTTCTCATAGATTATCAGCACATGAAAGGGAAATGGAAAGAATGAGGAAAGAGAAATAAGATCTACAAATGGAGCTAGAGAAAGCTGAATTAGAGGCAGCTAACCAGGAAGTTAAAAGAAAAATTGATTATCTAAAAGCTCCCCCTATCATTTTCCCATCCGAAGATCTCAATAAGCCTGTTCCTCAGCAAGTTTCCCTCCCCGCTGTTAAATTTCATCCCACTTTGCTTGTCAACACAACAATAGCCAGTCAAGCCCCTGTAATTAACCAGAATAATCAAATCTCTCAGACTCAAATCCCTACTGTGAGAATGAACATGGGTAATAACAATGTTGTTAACCCTTTCCAAAGGAGACCTGTCAACTTAGAACAGTATAGACAGTTATTTTTTGATGGAATCCCAGGATATCCCAACCATGTTCCTATTGAGTTAAGAGATAGACTTCCTAAGTTTGCTAGAAATAATGCAATTAGTGTAGAGGAGCATTTAAAATCTTTTGGTGACTTGATAAATGATTATGAGATAGAAGATGAAGATGTCATAATGAAATTATTTGTCCAATCCCTAATACATGATGCAAGAGATTGGTATAGAGGTCTCCCTATTAATAGCATTGGGTCTTGGGAGGATTTCAAAAATTTCTTTCAAGAATAATATGGTGACAAAACAAATGTGAGTTTCATGTTAAATGAATTCAATAATATTATAAAATCTGATAATGAAATGGTCACCAATTTCAATGCTGGATTTCAGAAAGCCATGCATAGGTTGTATTAGGTGATGAGACTAGATGATAACATGTGCCTGAACACTTAGTATAATGTATTTGATTCCAAAATGGCTTATATTTTAAGGGATAAGAATCCACATAGCCTGAGCGATGCATTCAGAATTGCTGTCAATGTGGAGAGCAATAGGAAAGCATCTGGAAAATTAGGAAGAAGAACTGATGGTAGGCTATGGCAGGAAACAAAATAGCAACCAAACAAAGTTGCTAAGGAGGAAGATAAGATAGAAAAGTTAGTCACTGCTATGAAGGATCTAACTGATAAGGTAAATAAAAGTGATAAGCCTCATTACAATTGGCAAGATAGACCTCCCAGATTGCATGATATGCCTTATAATACCAATTGGAAGGATGGTAAACCTCAGAACGAGAAGCCTAAGAATGTTTAGAGCCAAGACACCCTTGATCCCTTAAAAGGAAAAACCATTCACAACATAGAGAACACTCCTTGGTGTATTGCTTGTGATGGGCCACATTCTCCTCATCAGTGTGTAGTTGCTCAAGCCCTAGAAGAGTCCATGAGACAAGAGGCCGAGCCTGATATTAATATGTTTGAAACCATTGTAGAAAGTGATGAGGAATCTGTACAAAGTGAATTTAGTGATGTGTTGGACAGTAAAAGGTCCTTTCAAGAGCAACTAACACATGATTGGCATCCTATTTTGAATGTGGTAACCATTGAAGATGAAGAAGTTCATCTTAGAAGGCCTAGTGAGGAAGAAGTGAAAAATCTCACCAAGGGTGCTATAGCTAAGGCAAAGCACAATTATAACCTGAGGAGCACCAAAAAGGATAGTGATCAAGGGTGAACCTGGTTCTATGTTTATAAAAGAGGTTTTTCATAAAAGGGCAACAAGTAGTGCTGCTACCCCTCAAATGGGTCAAGAAAAGAAAGAACAAATTAAAGATGTACCCAAGAGTACAAATGATAAAAATACAAATGATACATAAGGAGCTGCCACGACAAAGAAGGTGAGTTAGCCTAAGGTAGAAACAGTTAAAGCTAATACTGAGTTGAGCAGCAATTCCGCATTTGACATGGCTCAGGCTTTTACACAAATGAAAGTTACTGTCCCATTAATAGAGTTACTAAAAATAAAAGAACATACAGAAGCTGCCTTGCCTTTGTTTTCTAATATATCTGACAGTAACACAATACTACCCACCGATTCAGTTAAAAATGGAAAGGATCAAAAGTTCCAAACCCCAGAGGTTTATGTTGGAACAACTATTACTCAAGATCCTTTAGATCCTTTTTATGTCACTTTGTTAGTAAATAACTGGTTGATAAAAAAATGTATGATAGATTCAGGTGCTACCGCTAATGTAATGCCTTATGGTGTTATGAAAGAATTAGGACTATCAGTGACTACGGTATATGGGAAATGTTATGCTATGGATAACAGAGAAGTTCCTGTAATAGGTACAATGAAAGATGTTGAAGTGAAGATAGCAGCCTTCCCTGAAGCAACCTATAAGATGGATGTTATTGTCACTGACACTAAGCCTCATTATGGCATGTTATTATCCAAGCAGTGGGCAGCAACAGTAGGTGGAAATGTCCAATTGGATTTATCTTATGCTACCATCCCAATAAATGGCAGTCAAGTCAAGTTATATAGAGAACCACATGCTCCTAGAGTAATTGAAAATGTGGATCCTAGCATGCTCAATTGTATGATTGATGTGGATCTTGACAACTTTAGAGTACAACCAATTTTACCTCAGTTAAAAAATACTGACTCTATTGTGATTGAATTAGAATCACAACAACATGGTCTATGGTAAATGTATTTTGATGGAGCTTGCTCCAAAGAAGGGTCTGGAGTAGGATTTCTTTTTGTATCCCCATTAGGTATGACTTTTAAATATTCTTTTTTATTAGCCTTTCAGTGCACAAATAACACTGCAGAATATGAAGCTCTGCTATTGGGGCTTGAAGTTGCAAAAAGGCATGGGATACAACTATTGAAAGTCTTAGGAGATTCAGAATTGGTTATCTCTTAGGTAAGATCCAAATATGCATCAAAAAATGATAGATTGAAAAGATATAAGCATGCAGTTTGGGATATCATTGAGCATTTTTGTGCTTTTTCTATTAATTGGATAGAGAGATCAAAGAATATCATGGTAGACTTTTTAGCCAATGTTGCATTGAAAAATGATGATGCAACACTAACCGGAATATCCACCGTGGAAATAAAATCTAGGCCTGCCATCCTTGATAATGTGTATAATTGGCAAGTTTTTGCTGATGATGAAGATATTCTTAGGTTCATACAATGCATCGATGATTATGATGGATAGAAAATTGACTGCAATGCATTAGTAGAGGTTATTGACAACAGAGAGAGTATTCGGTAATGACTTGGTTCAGTTGGAAACAAATGAGATACAGAAAGGGTTGGTAGAGCTTGAGGGCATGTTTAGCTATAATGACACTCACCTACACCAGTAATCTACTACCAAGTTAGAAGAATTGGAGGAAGTAAACTTGGGGACCAAATTATCCCCTAAGATGGTATACATTGGAAAAAACTTGTCTCCTCATGTCAGAACTAATCTTATTAATTTATTGAAAAGATATAAGCATGTGTTTGCTTGGTCCTATGAAGACCTAAAGGCATATAGACAAGACCTTTTTCAGCATGAAGTTCCTTTACTTCTAGATGCTAAGCCTTTCAGACAAAAGCAGAGACCTATTAATCTCCTACTAGAAACCAAGATGCAGCAAGAATTGACTAAGCTAAGAGAAGGGGGGATTATTAAACCTATAAGACATTCTTCATGGGTCTCCAATTTAGTCCCAGTTAGAAATAAAAATGGGGACATAAGATTGTGTGTTGATTTTAGAAATTTAAATGTTGCTCCCCTGAAGGATAATTATTCTTCTCCCAATATGGAAGCCATGCTGCAGAGAGTAACTAGCTATGATCTTTTGTCAATGATGGACGGTTTCTCAGGGTATAATCAGGTGCTAGTGAAGGAATCTGAGAAATTCAAAACCGCTTTCACCACCCCTTGGGGAACATATGTTTATGTAAGGATGCCATTTAGATTAAAAAATGTTGGAGCTACATTTCAAAGAGCAATGGATGTAGCCTTCAAATAATTTATCAACATCATCATGGTTGTGTACCAAGATGATTTAACATGTTTCTCCAAAAGGGCTGATGACCAATGTAGACATTTGGAACAAGTGTTCAGTAAGGCTTTGGAATTTGGTGTGTCATTAAACCCCAAGAAGTGTCATTTTGTTGTTACTGAAGGGAAGTTGCTGGGACATATTGTCACCAAGGAAGGGGTAAGGATAGATCCTGAAAGAATTGAAGCAATAAACAATGTGCCTAAACCAAAGAGTGTTAAAGGTATTCAGTCTTTTTTAGGCAAAGTTAATTTTGTTAGAAGATTCATTGCAAACTTTACAGAGGTGGTAAAGCCCAGTGTTAGACTACTCAAGAAGGATACAAAATTTTGTTGGGATCAAGAAGCTTCAAAGGCTTTTGCTGAGATTAAAAGAGCTATTCAGGGAGCACCTGTGTTGATATCCTCAGATTATAGTAAACCCTTTTCTTTGTTCTCTTTTGCTTCATATCATATAGTTGCTGTAGTGTTGTTGCAAAAGGATAATGAGGGATTTGAACTTCCCATAGCTTTCTATAGAAAGTCTTTACAAGTAGCAGAATTAAGGTATGAGATCATGGAAAAATAGGCATATGCTTTGGTTAAAGTTGTCAAGGCTTTCAGGCCATATCTTGTAAATGCACAAGTAGTTGCTTATGTTCCACATGCTGCAGTCAAGGACATTTTATTCCAATCTGAGGTCATAGGCAAAATGTGCAGATGGATTAACAGAATCCAAGAATTTGATTTGGAAATAAAGATCACCAAATTGGTGAGAGGCTTAGGCCTGGCAAAGCTTATGGCTGAATCCAATCTTCTTGGTGTTGAAATAAACAATGTTGAAGTTGAAAACATTGTAGTCACCAGCATTGAAAAGCAACCCTGGTATTCAGAAGTAGTACATTTCTTGAGAGATGCTACATTTTTAGAAGGGATGACCCAAAATCAGAAAAGGACACTAAAGCTTAAGTCTCAAAAATATGTTCTCATTCAAGGTGACCTTTTTTGGAGAAATAGATATGGGGCATTACTAATGTGTTTAGATGAATTCTAGGCCAAGAAAGTGTTGACTTGAATGCATGATGGAGTATGCGGAGGTCATTACTCTGCTAAGACAACTGCTGGAAAGATAGTCAGGGCTGGGTATTATTGGCCTACCTTATTTAAAGATGCTCATGAACATGTTAGGAAATGTGACCCATGCCAAAGATTTTCATCCAAGCTAAAATATGAAGGAACTTTACCTTTAAATCTGGTAACAGTGGAAGCCCCTTTTGTCTAGTGGGGCATTGATTTTATTGGAGAAATTGTTGAAAGATCAGGAAGAGGCGACAGGTGGATTATAGTAGCAACTGACTATTTTACTAAATGGATCAAGGCCATACCCACCAGGAGAGCTACAAGTAAAGTTGTCATCGAGTTCCTGATAGATAGTGTTATAACTAGATTTGGAGTCCCTGCAAAATTATTAATGGATAATGCTATGAGTTTTAGGTCTGAAGAGTTTGTTACATTTTACACTAGTCATGGGATAATTATGTCCTACTCTTCACCCTATCATCCTCAAGGGAATGGACAAGCTAAATCCAGTAATAAAAGCCTCTTGAACATTATTAAGAAAATCTTAGAAGAGAACAAGAGGTCATGGGATCAAAAGTTGAAATTAGCTTTGTGGGCTGATAGAATTACTATCAAGAAGGCCATTGGAATGCCACCTTTTGAACTGGTTTATGGTACACAAGCTAGAGGGCCAGTAAACAATCTTCTCCCAGTATATAAATTCTTGCAAGCTAAAGCCATGGAGTTGTCTGAGCCTATGGAGGACCGAATGATTCAGATGGTGGAAGTGGAAGAAATCAGAACTTTAGCCCATAAGAGAAATTTGAAGATCCAATTATAGTCTAAGTATCTGTTTGACAAAAGGACATCATTGAGAAAGTTTCAAATCGGTGATGTTGTTCTTCAGTGGAATGCAAAAGGACAAGACAAGGGAAAGCATAAGAAGTTTGAGTCATTATGGATCGGCCCCTCTGTGCTCTATGATGTGAATGGAAAAGACTCATACTTTCTAAAGAATATGAATGATGAAGTACAAGAATTTCTAGTGCATGGACAATTCCTGAAGCATTACTTTTCTTGAAGTCCATGCACAGTAGGTCCGTGTTTGTATATATTTAGGTTTTCTTTAGTGGTTTTTTTTGGGCTTGTTTTTGGTCTGTTTCTCCTGACTTTTTTGAGTTTCTTGTGTTGATCTTGCAATCAACCATCCCAGTCAGAGCCACTGTTATCACTGTTCAAAAAATGGGTATTCTTTTCCCATAATTAGCTAAGTTTATGAAGTTTTTGAGTCAGGTTTCGCCCATGTTCTTTAAAATTTGTTTTGAGTCCTAAGGGGTTTAGGGTTTAGGTTTTAAAGTCGTTTCAATATCTGAGAAAAACCCCTTCTAATTTCTAATTTGGCGTTACTTTAGTCACTTAAGTGATGGGTCCATTTATCATAAAAAGTGTTCCCCCCTTGTCATTTACCTAGGCAGTCCCTTTAAAAGTTTTAATTTTTGTTCATTTTTAATCTACCTTTTCTAATGTCCGTCGGGCCTTATAAGCATCATGCAACTTTGTGTTGATCTGACGACCCGCATTGATTTGCGACCAAAAAGTGCTTGAAAGTTAAGCTTCCGTGAAGTAGCGAAAGGAGAAAGTGGACCTGGCATATAGGTTTGGACTAAAGCTAAACACCCATCAAGTTTCATCTGATTGGATGGACAGCGTGGTTTCGTGAGATCAAGCTGAACATGTTTTAATCTTTGCAAAATGGCGAAAGGGTTTCGCGGGTCCCAGAGACAAGCGGTCTTCTTTGGTTAAAGAGTGATCGGGTTGGAAAAGGATCAATGGCTCATGTTGATTCACGACCGGGAGATGCACGAGTTCTACCTTCAGTGAAATAGCGAAAAGGTAAAGGGTCCCGCTAAAGGTGGTAGTGAACGTGGTTGGTCCAGTTGGCAATGATAGAGCAGTGACAAGGCACTTAGTTGGCGGTTTGCAGTGAGCCCGGGCAAGGTTGTCATAAAAGGAATAAACAAAGAGCAGGTTCTTGAGACCTGATGGCTCATGTGGATTCGCGAAGGTAAGATGCTAGTGAACTAAAGCCTGCGAAGTGGTGAAAAGGCTGGTGGGCCCAAAGATAGGCAGGGCCCGAAGTTAAAAGCCGATCAAGTCTGTTTTCACCTAACAGTTCTCGTGGTTTCATGGTTGCAAGCCAAACGAAGAATAATGTTCGTGAAGTCACGAAAGATAGGTGGAAATCACATAGAGGCGTGACATGGCATAACAACTGCCACTTTTTGTAGAGCTCGATAGTGATGTGTCGAGTGACATGTGGTTTTAAACAAGGTGGTTGAGGGCTCGCCTAGGTGTAACCGGTAGTTATGTGGGAGTAATAAAGATAACACGTGGTGGATTAAATGTGGAATCGAAAGAAGTTTCTAGGGCTAATGGCTGACTACCATGTGGCATTTATCAACTGGAGAACAAGTGGGGTAAGCAATCCTCGGATAAAGGGCCCACTTAAAAGGTATTCATCTCAAGATTGATCCAACGCTTCTCATTGTTTCGTGGCCTGAAGATGCCCATAGCTTAACTTCAGCGAAATGGCAAAAATTGTTAGCCATCAAGATGAGGCACGGTTAGTAAGTAAGATTGACCATCCCGATTGGAGTTAAAGACCAGGTGATTCGAGTTCAATCTAACGCTTGGCACGGCTTCGCAAAGGAAAAGTGCATGACTGTTAAAGTCCGCGAAGTGGTGAAAATGAGGTAGGGCTCGACACTAAAGCAAAGAGATCAAATGAAGATAAAGGCGATGTAAGTTCTCATGATCCAATGGCTAGCGTTGTTTCGCGAAAGAAAAAAGCATAGGTTTTATGTTCTGTGAAATAGCGAAAGAGCGAAACAGAGGAAAGACTTAGAGAAATTATGACCCGTTGGACCTAGTTTTTAATTTGATTTGGCGAATTCAATTTTGAAAAGAAAGTCAAAGCATGTGGAGTTAATTTCTAAAAACTTAAATGCCAACTTGTCATTTTCAGTTTGCATCAACTTGACTGCTAAGTATTGTTTCATCGAAGTATTTTGCAGAGCGAATTGTTGCAGGGCGATTTTCTTCAGGCGAGTAATAAGGTTTTTTGTGCTTCTCTTGATAACTCTTGGTTTGTTCTCAAATACGGGTGTGTGAATTAATTCATTGGAGGTCTGTGTTAGCTTCTAGTGGTATAATTGTTTGACTAGAATGGCACCCAAAAGAGAATTAATAGGGAAGGTGAATTACCAGGACCGAAATATCTGTGATGATTTTTTAGAGCAATTAACCATGTCCACCAATGTTGGGGCTAAGACCAAAGAGCTAGTACCCAAGAACCCTCATCGAAAAATTGGAGATGGCCTTTATGATAAGGGTAATTGGTTGAGGGACCCTGAAATAGGATTGTCAAGCTTAGGACTATTCAAAGTCAGTTTTGGGCAAAGCAATTCCCCAGCTCCTTTGAATGGCATATGGGAATAGGATGTAGGAAAGCTTGTGGTCCCAAGTGTTTTTTTGGATGTAGATCTTTTAGCCCTAATTGCACAGAATTATGACCCTATGGCAAGATGCATCAGGAACATAAAGGGATCAGTATTGATTGAGATAAATGAAGATGAATTCAGGAAAGTGTTTTAACTCAGTGAGTCCTCCAATTTGTTAGAGCCTATTGACTTTGTATCGTTAGCCCAGGTTTACAATGCACAAAGGGATCATCTGAGAAGTAGCCCATTGAAAGAATTCTTTGTAAAGATAGGGGGGTTAACAATTGTAGGCCCCAGCACAATTGAACCATTCTCTCTCAACTTATTTACTCTGAGAGCTAAGGGTATATATTGGGTAATATGCCAGATCTTTGGAGAAGATGCTGAAAAGAATATGCCAACCCATTATATGTTAATGATTGCACAAATTCTAAACCCCTCCCTAGAGATAACATTTGATTATGCCTCATACCTTGCTGATGCAATTCATAAAGGGCTAGTAGGAATCAAGAATGGTGAGGTGCATAGGCCATTTGCATGGTATTCCATGTTAATGCACATGTTCTTGTTCAAAGGTGCTGATTACTTTGCAAAGGAAATGGACCTGATCAAGATAAAGGATAAAGAGGAGATGTCAGTGCAATTGTGGAGTACTATTCTATCCTGGGATAGAGAGGATGCAAGTTATCTAAAGTTTGATAGATGCTTTGCATCTAAAATTAGGATTATTCTATGTAGAGAAAACCCTAGAATTCCTAAGGCTCTTTTGGAGTTTCTCAGACCTAAGGAGTTTGCAGAGGATATCAAGATTGTTCACAATTGGGGAGACATATATTTGTACCCTGTGTCTACTATTATTACAGTGGCACCCCCTATTTACTACCCTATCAGGTCCCATTAAAGATAGGGATTGCAAAAGTATTAAGATAGATTGGAGGAGTGCAGGAGGCTGAGTTAACTAACAAGGGTAAAGGGACAATTATCCCAACTATTACCATGGCCCACCATTTTGTAATCACTAAGGGTGGATGGAAATATTTTGAAGAATTCTTAAAGCCATATAGACTGTCAACTGTAGTGTCAATATGTGCAGACCCTGAGGAGTTTTTCAATGACATGTTCAGAAAAAGAGCAGTGTGTAGAGGTAGGCCACATCAATTTCAGTTTGCAGAAGATCTGATTAGAAATGAACTCAGCTTACATGAGTAGGAACTGAGGAAGGAGATGTGGGTTGCATATAAGAAAGCCCTTGATTTTATCCGTCAATTTGACACTAGCTATGACCCTCTTTCTAGCTTCAATACATTTGAGGAGAAAATAAAATTCCTAATTCTTTATTTTGAAGACCTCATGCAGACCTTAAGAGAAAAGAGAGAGGCCATAATGCAAAATGAGTCTAATAAGGTTAAGATGGTCTTGGCTAAGCCTGCCTTTTCTAGAGCTATCCCAGCTGGTGACTATGTAATGTGCAAGAAGTCAAAGTACACTGTGATGATGCCAATGACAGGTGAGCCTTCCACTTCAAAAGGGAAAATTTGTTGGCATTATGTGAATCAGTATGAGGACATAATGACATTGTATGTTGTCATTGATGTCAATATGTTGCAGAGGTGTGAACCGGCATATGTGAGAACTGGTATAACATTGTCAACTGACATTTGTGCCAAAGTGAAGTGTGCTTTTTCAAAGGTGAACTAGCATATGGTTATGGGAACTGGCACATGGAAGCGTTGAATGACTACCAGTTCGTAGTCTCAACTTTAGGGTTTTCGATTGAAGTGCTTCAAGCTTGTGTGGCTCAACCAGTGACTTTGTGCGGTGAGTTAGCATGATAACAAAGAACAAGATTGTGTTGCCATGTAAGCTTTGTGTACATGAAGGATCGTGCATGAAGAAGATCTTGCCTATCTACCTCAGGAATATGAGAAGACTGTAAAATGGTGATAACATGTGATGGGTTATCAGCCGCCATGGAAAGGGTGGAAAAAGAATGATGGAGATTAATGCAGTATACTCAATGGTCAGGATTGAACCATTTGAATTCCTTAACATATTAGGTTTAGGGCTTAGGGTTTATGCTTCCGACCTAACTATTTTCTATAAGGTCGATGTCGTGACTCTTTCTAGTGTTGTTGGCAAAAGCTGTGTGTGTGTATCCAAGAGAAGGGATACGTGATTCTTGCCAGACCAGAGGAGAGAGGTGATACCTACAGAATGTAAGTGCAAAAGGTGAAGAGGAGCTTAAGCTGATCTGAATTGGCATTAAGTGCTATTATCAGGTCATTTATATACCTGTTGATCTTTAACCACTTCAAGAGTTGGAAAACCCCCTAACAGGGTAGCCTTAACCGACTTGCTGAAAATCTCCTAACAGGGTAGTCTTAACCGGCTTACTGTAAATCCCTTAACAGGGTAACTCAAAGTTATTGAGATCTGGAAAGATAGAGAGCTCTTGAAATACTTTAGCTATTGAGTTTTTAAAATCCTCTAACAAGGTTCCCTTAACAAGGTTTAACCCTTAACCAGGTATTGTAGCCATCCCTTAACTAGGTGATCCCTAACAGGATCGATTCCTAACATAACCTATTGTATCAGTCTTTAACCGGACAAGGCTCCTAACAAAGTGAACTTCTAAAGGGTTCAACAACAAGCTTGTGGGTATTCATCCCCACCGTTTTTTTCCCCAGTTGGGTTTCCACGTGAAAAATATGTGTGTCATCTGTGATGCTTTTATCTTGTGATGCTTTGTTATTACCTGTTAAGCATATGATGGTTCTATGTTTTATGCCTGTCAATAAAACATGTTGAACTAGCTGTTGTGAAGATATGATGATAGATTACCTATTCATGCATAAGGGCAAAATGGTAGTGTAGTTTTGAGTTGAGTGGAAAGATAAGTGAGTAACCAATTTATGACTATTTTAGTTATTCTGGATTTTACCGGTTGCACTCTGTTTCAAACCGGTGTCACTGTTTGCCAGTCATTTGGAGTAATTGCTGTTGAACCGGTTAAGGACTGTATTTTTGTTTGTACTAATTCACTCCCCCCCCCTCTCAGTACTAGTTTGGTACTATTTTTTCATCATTGAGTTATCAATTGGTATCAGAGCATCCTCCAAGTCCTCTATGTTATAAGCTTAACCGCTTGAGGTAAAGATCCCAGTCTAATGATGAAGAGGGAAGGTCCAAAGTTTAGCAGAGAAAATTTTAGTATATGGAAAGACAGAATGAAGATATACATCAGAAGCATGGGTGCTCAACACTGGAGCTATGTTGAGAATGTCTATGTTTCCCCTACTAGTACTCTCACTGATGACCAAAAGAGAGAGATGCAGGAGAATGGGCAAGTCATGGAAGCCCTAATTAGTAGTTTATCCAACATTGAGTTTATTGATGTCCAAGATAAGGAAAATCCCAAAGAGGTATGGGATACTCTTGAAAATATCTATGGTGGTGATGAGCATGTAAAACAAGCTAAGGAAGAAAGCCTTAGAGGGAAGTTTGAAGATATGCGGATGGTTGAAGGTGAGACCATTAAACAGTATGTAATAAGAATCAAAACCGTTGTTGGAGATATCAAGAGTGTAGGTGGTAAAATGGAAGATTCTACTATGGTAAGCAAAGTCCTGAGATCCCTATTGCCAATCTATGCAATAAGGGTTGCTGCTATTCAGGAGCTGAGATCAATAGACAAGACTAAGGTATCCTTAGACTCCATCATAGCAAAGTTGATAGCCTATGAGCTAAATAGTTTTGATGGCAGTGTTCAAAAGACTGAATCAACTTTTAGAGCTTCTGTTGTACCATCTAGGAAAGGAAAAGAAGCAAGCACTAGTGCTGAACCAAGACAGAGCATAGTAATGGATGATGAAGAGTTTCTGATGGTATTTGAAGCTCTTTTTGCCAGGAAATTTCCAAAAGGAACCAGTAAATACAGAGGTAAGCTCCTTTTGAAATGTTTTTCCTGTAACTGGATAGGACATATATCTATGAATTGTCCTAGTGGCGACAACAAGGACAAACCAAAAAGGATCAAGAAATTCAAAGGAGGAACCCAGAGAAACTATTTTGTGGCAGTTGATGAAGGTGTCACAGATGAAGAACTAGAGGATGAAGAAAATGAAGATATTGTGTTTGTTTCTATCAAGGAAGATGTGTCAGACAAGAAGGCTCTTGTCTCCTGGTTTGATAATTCCAATGAGTGGATCATTGACAGTGGCTATTCTCACCATATGACTAGTGACTGGAGAAAGTTTCTATCCTTGGAGGAGTATGATGGTGGTGTGGTTCACTTTGGCAATGATGCACCATGCATGGTCAAAGGCAGAGGGTCCATCTCTTTGAATGGAAAGAGTAGTGCTGACAATGTGTATTGGGTTGATGGTCTTAGACACAACCTTTTGAGTGTTGCCCAGCTGAATGACAGTGGCCTCACTCTGGAATTTAAGAATGGAGTTTGCAGAATCAAAGGAAAATATGGTGAATTAGTGGCCACCAGCATGCAGACCAAAGGTAACCTATTTCATCTGAATGAAAATATAAGTACATGTCTTATGACTAAATTTGATGATAGCTGGATATGGCATAGGAGACTCTGCCATGTAAACTTTGATAACATTGTAAAGGCCAGTAAGATCAAGGTAGTTAGAGGGTTGCCAGTGCTAAGAAAACCGGATAATACCTTGTGCAGAGAATGTCAATTGGGGAAAATGTCTTCCTCAACCTTCAAAGGTAAATCTTTCATTGCTGACAACTTGCTTGATCTTGTGCATACTAATTTGTGTGGTCCTGTGAAAACTAGGAGTGTGTAGGGTGATAGGTACTTCATGATTCTCATTGATGACTACTCAAGAATGATGTGGGTCACATTCTTGAAAGACAAGTCTGAAGCCTTTGTAAAGTTTAAATCTTTCAGAGCATTAGTGGAGAAGGAAAGCGGTAAAAGGATCAAGTGCCTGAGAACTGATCAAGGAGGGGAATTCACTTCCAGTGAATTCAACAAGTACTGTGAAGAACATGGCATCAAGAGGCAACTGTCTACCCCCCAGACTCCACAACAGAATGGCCTAGCAGAGAGGAATAACTGGACTATGGTTGAAGTAGCTTGAACCATGTTGATTCAAGGAAAGGTAGCTCACACCTTTTGGAGAGAAGCGGTGAGCACTGTAGTCTACACAATGAACCGGGCACTCATCAAGAAAGGTAAGGATAAAACTCCTTATGAATACTGGACCAGTAAGATACCTGTGGTTAGCTACTTTAGAGTATTTGGTAGCAAATGTTACATCAAGAGGAGTGAACACCAGAGCAAATTTGAAGCTAAATGTGATGAGGGAATATTCCTCGGATATTCCACCAAGAGTAAAGCTCTCAAGTGTTTCAACAATAGGACTCAGAGAATTATGGAAAGTATCAATGTGAGAGTTGATAAAACCTCTGAGAAATCAGAGGGAACTGACAGTGAGCAAGCCGTAAATGAACCGGTTGCAACCTTCTGGGAACCGGTTGTCAGTCAACCAAGTACCAGTAACAGTGTTCCTGAACCGGTGAATGCTGATACTGATGAAGATGAGGATGAAGAGGAAAAGCAAGAAGAACTAGTCAAGACTATTCCTCAGTATGTCAAGCTGAATCATGATCCTAAGCAGATCATAGGAGGTAAGGATGTAGGAATCCTTACAAGAAGGAAGATCAGAGAAAACTCATGTATGATCTCTGAATTTGAGCGTAAATCATTCAAAGAGGCTCATAAAGATGAAGACTAGATCAAGGCAATGGAAGAGGAACTTGACTAGATAGAGAAAAATGGTACATGGTCCTTGGTACCCAGACCAGAGCATAAAAATTTCATTGGCACCAAATGGGTGTTCAGAAACAAGCTAAATGAGGATGGCACAGTGATTAGGAACAAAGCCAGGTTGGTGTGCAAAGGATATGCTCAAGAAGAAGGAGAAGACTATGGAGAAACCTTTGCTCTTGTAGCCATATTGGAAGGAGTTCGTATGCTTCTTGCATATGCATCTTTTAAAGGATTCAAGGTATATCAAATGGATGTAAAATCTGCATTCCTAAATGGTGTACTTGAAGAGGAGGTGTACATTGAGCAACCAGATGGGTTTGCCCTATCTGAAGACAGTGACATGGTATGTAGGCTACATAAAGCCTTATATGGTCTAAAGGAGGAACCTATTGCATGGTATGAATGTTTGCATTCCCATCTTGTGAAGATTGGATTTGAGAGAACAAGTGAAGATAGCCATATCTACTTGAAGTCTAAAGGAGATCAGATCCTGACCTGTGAGGTATTTGTTGATGACATTATCTTTGGTGGAGATGACAAGATGAGTCATGAGTTTGCAGATGAGATGAAGAAAGAGTTTGAGATGTCACTCATAGGGGAGATTAAGTTCTTCATTGGACTACAGATCTAGTAGATGAAAGATGGAATCTTTATCACTCAGTCCAAATATGTCAAAGAGGTGTTGAAGACCTTTGGCATGGAAGATAGCAAACTAGTTGGTACACCGATGGTGACCGGTTGCAAATTATCAAAAGAGGATGACTCAGCATTGGTTGATGAGGAATACCGATCCATGATTGGAAAGTTACATTATGTAGTGCATAGCAGACTGGATATTGCACATGCAGTTGGCATTACTGCAAGGTTCCAGAAAAGTCCAAGAGAATCCCACTTGGTTGCAGTCAAGCAGATTCTTAGGTATCTAAAGGGAACTGTTGACTATGGATTGTGGTATCCATATAACAAGGACTTTAACTTGAAAGTGTTCACAGATGCTGATTGGGCTGGTAATGTAGATGACCAGAAGAGCACAACCGGTGGTGCATTCTTCCTTGGTGGTAGACTGGTCTCATGGATGAGTAAGAAGCAGAGTTGTATCTCTCACTCTATAGCGAAAGCGGAGTATGTTGCAAATTTCATGAACTACACTTAGACAATTTGGATGAAGAATGTATTGAAAGGCTTCAAAGTTCCTGTATCAGAACTGATAAGTATATTTTGTGACAATACTAGTGCAATTAATATCTCCAAGAATCTAGTTTTACATTCTAGAACCAAGCACTTTGAGCTTAAGTATCATTTCTTGAGGGAAAAGGTTCAGAACAAAGAGATTGCACTGGAGCATGTGTCCAATAAGGAGCAGTTAGCAGACATATTCACCAAGCCTCTTCCAAAGACTACATTTACACACTTAAGAGGTGAATTAGGGGTACAGCCCCTTCAGGAGGTGAACGAAAAGCATATGCTCCACATCAGTTAGGTATTGCATAGTCAAATTTATTTTGGATTGATGTGTTGAAGGATGCTACTCCTTAGGGGGAGCAACATAATGGAACAGGGAAGCTTGTGCCTCCACTTTGGCATTGTTGTCAAAGGGGGAGAAGATGTGAAGCGAAGAAGATATATCAGAGAAGATATCTGCAAAAATTTGGGGAGAAGAAGTGAAGCGGAGAGATATCTTTGTATATTGCCATCAATGCCAAAGACAGAGATTGTTGGCATTATGTGAACCAGTATGAGGACATAATGACATTGTATGTTGTCATTGATGTCAATATGTTGCAAAGGTGTGAACTGGCATATGTGAGAATCGGTATAACACTGTGAACTGACATTTGTGCCAAAGTGAAGCGGTGTGCTTGTTCAAAGGTGAACCAGCATATGGTTATGGGAACCGACACATGGAAGCGTTGAGTGACTACCAGTTCGTAGTCTCAAATTTAGGGTTTCTGGTTGAAGTGCTTCAAGCCTGTGTGGCTCAACCAGTGACTTTGTGTGATGAGTTAGCATGATAATAAAGAACAAGATTGTGTTGCCACGTAAGCCTTGTGTACATGAAGGATCGTGCATGAAGAAGATCTTGCCTATCTACCTCGGGAATATGAGAAGACTATAAAACAATGATAACATGTGATTGGTTATCAGCCACCATGGAAACGACAGAAAATGAACGATGGAGATTAATGCAGTATACTCAATGGTCAGGATTGAACCATTTGAATTCCTTAACCTATTAGGTTTAGGGTTTAGGGTTTATGCTTCCAACCTAACTATTTTCTATAAGGTCGATGTCGTGACTCTTTCTAGTGTTGTTGGCAAAAGTTGTGTGTGTGTATCCAAGAGAAGGGATACGTGATTCTTGCTAGACCAGAGGAGAGAAGTGATACCTGCAGAATGTAAGTGCAAAAGGTGAAGAGGAGCTTAAGCGGATCTGCATTGGCATTGAGTGCTATTATTAGGTCATTGATATACCTATTGATCTTTAACCACTTCAACAGTTGGAAAAACCCCTAACAGGGCAGCCTTAACTAACTGGCTGAAAATCCCCTAACAGGGTAGTCTTAACCAGCTTGCTGTAAATCCCTTAATAGGGTAACTCAAAGTTACTGAGATCTGGAAAGCTAGAGAGCTCTGGAAATCCTTTAGCTATTGAGTTTTTGAACTCCTCTAACAAGGTGCCCTTAACAGGGTTTAACCCTTAACTGGGTATTGTAGCCATCCCTTAACCGGGTGATCCCTAATAGGATCGGTTCCTAACAGAACCTATTGTATCAGTCTTTAACCGGACAAGGCTCCTAACAGAGAAAAATTGTAAAGGGTTCAACAACAAGCTTGTGGGTATTCATCCCCATTGTGGTTTTTCCTAGTTGGGTTTCCACGTGAAAAATATGTGTCATGTGTGATGCTTTTATCTTGTGATGCTTTGTTATTGCCTGTTAAGCATATGATGGTTCTATGTTTTATGCCTGTCAATAAAACATGTTAAACTAGCTGTTGTGAAGATATGATGATAGATTACCTATTCATGCATAAGGGCGAAATGGTAGTGTAGTTTTGAGTTGAGTGGAAAGCTAATGAGTAACCGGTTTATGACTGTTTTAGTTGTTCTAGATTTTACCGGTTGCACTCTGTTTCAAACCGGTGTCATTGTTTGCCAGTCATTTGGAGTAATTGTTGTTGAACCGGTTAAGGACTGTATTTTTTGTTTGTACTGATTCACCCCCCCTCCCTCTTAGTACCGGTTTGGTACTATTTGTTCATCACTAAGTTATCAAATGGAAGATTGAAGATGTCATTGACATTCAGGATTCCCCTAAGAGACAAAGAGTGGGAAAGGAAATTGAAACTGATGAGCCTCAATATTCTCCATCTCAATCTCCTATCCACATTGGAGATGAACAAGCTGTGGCTAAACAATTATTGTAGTTAGGGATTCTCAGTGAGATTGCCTATACCTATGAGGAGACCCAAGAGGGGATGCCCGAAGAGCCACCTAGTGCTGAAATGGATTTGATTGATGGTGAGTTAAAGGGCCAAGAATTGGACCTTATTGTTAAGAAAGCTAGTGAAGAATTCCTAGCTGACAGTAATTTTGTCACATCAGGAGCTTTTATGCAATTTTTATGGAAGCAAAATATTGATCAATTAAAGATCAGATGTGAGCAAAAGGTAAGTGAACAACCTCTCAAGGATACAACCCAACTGGAGGAAGAGGTTAAGAAAGAAATGATGGAGGAGTTCAAAGAAATCACTCCTAAGAAAGGAAGAGAGATGTTGGATAAAGCTGGTGTGTTGATTCTCCTTGAATGGGATATAGTTGATGCATTGATTCTTGATGTAGTAAGGAAGGAGACAAAGCCAATGGAAGGAGTGACCTTTAGCAAGGATAATGCTGCCCTGGTCATGTGGTCTCTGAAAAGAGATGAAAATAGAAAGAAAAAGGATACCCCAGGGTCAAGCTACCTTGGAGGCATGATTGTTAAGAGAGTCCAAGACATAGGGGTAGTAGAAGCTGCAATCACAGTCCTAGAGACTGCAAAGTTCAGTGTTGTAGTGGCAGAGAAAGAAGCAAAGGAAAAGGCAGATCTCCAAGATAAGTTGGAGATAGTTTTAAAAGCTTACAATAATGCCAAGGAGGTGGTAATGGGTAAAGATAGCATCATTGCCAAGTTGAAAAGCCAATTGGTAGGACAATACCATCAAGGTGAGTCCTCAACATTGATGATCACTTCTTCTCCTACATGGCCTCCACCTTCTTGCCCCATTATTGAATTCCCACCATCTCTAGCACCTTCTAGTTCCCAATCAGTTGAGATCACTCCCCATGAATTGGAGAAGCTAAAACAGGCCCAAGCCCTGTTTGCAAAGAAATATGAAGAGAGAGTGAGGGCTACAATTTTGAGTTTTGCTGACACCATAGAGTCCTCATTAATGTATAACAACATGAGCAAAATTTTGGACATGTGGAATGAGCTCAATGGAGACAAGGCTATTCTAATGCCTATTTTTGACAAGTGGAAACCCAAAGAGTAGGATCTAGAACTTATTTGTGTATCTTATGGTGAGGCAGGGGCTGACCCCATTATCAAATCCACTTGTGGCTTAACAAAGGATCTAGAAAAGTTAGCAGAAGGAGTAGATAATGCAGATAGAAAGATCAACTTGTACAAGAAAGAGTACACTGATCAAGTTTTTGAATTACTCCCAAGGGGTTTTGCTATTCCAACTCAATTGAAGGACAAACAAATATGGCTTAATGAATTAGAAGCCAACCTATCATTAAAAATAAAAGGAATTATCAATACAGATGATACTTCCCTATTTGTCAAAACAATTGAAGAGATAGAGAAAATCAAGTCACATTATGGTTTTCTAAATTCAAAGGTTAACAAAATGAGGAACTCTTGGAAAAGATTAGCCAAGACAAAGGGAAAAGTGATTAACTTCTCATGGCCTGCTGATGATGTATACCAGGAGTGGACAAGAAATTACACGGTGATGGATGTGGAGCAATTAGAAGAAGTTGCAATAGAACAACAAGCAAAGGAAGCTGCAGATGCTGAAAAGGACTTGTAACCACTTCTTGGAAAAGATGGTTTTTTGTAACAAACTTTCTTTTGAAAGGTCCAAAGCTTGTATGCATCCATGCTATTATAAATGGATACCAGGACTTCTAAAAAAGGATCGCAAGTAATTGTAAGAAAATGTTGCAGAAATTTATCTGAGCTTTCTTTGAGTCTTATGGAGAACTTTTAAGTGTCTTGTAATATTTTCTGAATTAAATATCAATACACAGACCATCAACTTTGAGCCTAGAATCCATGTTGTCTTCAAGTGTGCTTGCAAATATTTGTTGTTTTCAATTTGAGTAATCTAGGGTTATTAATTTGAATATGGATTGTAAGGCAATCTTAAATAGATGTGTTTCTTAGCTTTTCTCTTCAGGAGGGGAATTAAATATGCAGGAATCATTTGTATCAGTAAATTCCTTGTGGGAGACTTTGAATTTGATGAATGCTATCTAGTTGTGATGAGGGTGAATTCTTATATATGTCAGGCATATGTGGGGTTTGATAGAAGCCGAAGTGATGGGATGAATGGAGATGTTTAATTGTGAGATTATTGTTTGATCTTAGATGACTCTGTGGCCTGGATAAGGCACTGGTATCTATTGTGGTTATCTTTTACACATCTTGTAGGTCGATATTGAATATGAGCATAAGCTTTATTTCTTTGTTTTAGTTAATTTTGAGGTGATAAGATCCACTGGTTTTTGGATAATGGTTACTGTGGATTTTGTTTAAAAGTGTGAAAGAATTCACCTAAGGTATAACCGCCCGAAATTTGGATAAGTTTGAAGTGTAGAAGGTTTTAAAACCTTTTCATATGTTGTTCTGAAGTTTCCTTTTCTTTGATTTCTCTTCAGCATATAAAGTTTATTATTTTATTATAAGGGTTTTTAAAGGGAATCAGAATTTGAGAACAACATTTCCAACAATCTCCCCCTTTGGCATTGATGGCAACACTAAATGTGAAAAAAATCCAAGTGCCAAGGAATGTGAACAATCTCCCCAAACAATCAAGAACCCAACAAAATATCTCTCCCCCTAAGATTTTCTAATTTTCACCTGAGCACTATCTACCCCTTTGACAAAAATGACAAAGGGTTGATGCTAAACCAAATAATTGATGCCTCCCCCTGAGCAATAGCATCATCCCATCAACCTGGATCATAAGATGTTACTGATAAGCTCACCGGATTGATGCATCCTTGCATCTCTAAGTCTCTGTCGGAGGGGTGGTGACCCCCAACTAATCTTTGAGATACTGAAAAGAGTCTTTAGGCAATGGTTTTGTTATAATATCTGCAATCTATTCCATAGTAGGCACATAAACCAATCTAACTTCCTTTCCTTCAACCTTTTCCTTCAAGAAATTATACCTTATAGAAATGTGTTTTGATTTGCAGTGAAATACGAGGTTCTTTGACATATCAATAGCAACAGTATTATCATAGTGAATAAAAATAAGCTTATTATAACTTACCCTTATATCCTTCAACATTTTATTCATCCATAAGATCTAAGTATAGTTAGTTGCAATAGCTACATATTCATCTTTAGTGGTAGATAATGAAGTGCATGATTGTTTCTTGATAAGCCATGAAACCAACTTCTTCCCAAGAAAGAATGCACCACCTCTAGTGCTCTTTCTATCATCCACGTCTCTTTCCTAGTCCAAGTTTGTATAGGCATATAATCTAAAATCATCATCCTTTGGATACCATAACCCATAATATGTTGTTCCTGCCAAATATCTGAATATTCTTGTAACAACAATATCATGACTTCCTCTCGGATCAGACTGAAATCCTAAAGCAATGCATACAACATTCATTATATCCAGTCTTGTTTGACTTAAGTACAACAATCTGCCAATCATTTATTTGTATCTAGATGGGTTTACTCTTGGAGATTCATCTTCCTTAGACAATTTGCAATCGGATATCATAGGAGTACCAGCAGGTTTTGAATTTTCAAGACCATATTTCTTAAGAAATTCCTTCACATACTTAGTTTGACAAATGAAAATGCCTTTATTAGTCTGAGTAATCTGCAAACCTAAGAAAAATTTCATCTCCAATCATAGACATTTCAAATTCATTCTTCATATCATCAACAAATTTCATGCATAGATTTTCTTCTCCTCCAAATATAATATTCATCAACAAAGACTTCAATTATCAGCATGTCATCATGCTCAATCTTATAATATAAGTTACAATTAGCATTACCTTTGATAAAACCAAGATTTGAAAGATACTTATCTAATCTAGTATACCATGCTCTAGGGGCTTGTTTCAATCCATATAAAGCTTTCTTCAATCTCCAAACTATGTTCTTGTCCTCTGACAATGAAAATCCATCAGGTTGTTCAACATAGCCTTCTTCAAGATCTCCATTCATAAACGCACATTTAACATCCATCTGATATACCTTGTAGTTCTTGTGTCTAGAATAGGCGAGAAATAGTCTTACTGCTTCAATCCTTGCAACCAGATCATAAGTTGCATCATAATCAACTCCTTCTTCCTGTAAATATCCTTTGCAAATCAATCTAGCCTTGTTTCTTACAACCTGACCTTCCTCATTTAATTTATTCTTCAAAACCCATTTAGTTCCAATAACATTTTATCTTTAGGCCTAGGAACCAATTCCCATGTTTTATTCTTTTCTATCTGATTCAATTCTTCTTCCATAGCTCTCATCCAATTTTCATCTTTACTTACTTCAATAAAAAATCATAGTTCAATTTGAGAAATTAAGCATACCTCTTCGGCAGCTAACCTTCTTCTTGTCATCACACCTTTCCTCTTATCTCCAATGATTTGATCTTCAAAATTATTTAGCTTCACATACCTGAGAGTCTTAGAATTATATTGACTTTCTGACTCTTTATGCTCATCTGACGCAGTAAGGGCAGGGAGATCCAATGAAGGACGGCCCAACCTTGTACCTTAAAACATAAACCATGCAAATCATACCGGTAACCAGTAACAAGGTGCTAGAAATAATAGGAAGAACAACTGGTAACAACACATAACACATAACCAATAAAAAATGTGATTGAATCTTATTACAATTTTAAGGATTATACATGCCACATGTTGGATCGCAGTCCAGGATACAATCAATGCTTACAATGAAATTACAAGATCTGCAGATCATTTACACATCAAGTCAGGCTCGATAACAGTCTATTGGTTCTATCCTAATGCGTACCTCAGTCTTTCGGCCCCAGTCCTAATGGATCAAAATATTGCCAGTTCTACATCTTCACTCAATCTCAAAGATTTGCCTTCAATATTCTAACTTCTCTCTTGTCTTCAAATGATTCACAAGATTCCATTTATACCATCTGCAAATAATTACAACTCAATCAAGTTGGCCCAAAGACCAACCGGTTCATGAAATGTGCAACAGTAACATGTCGGCTCAAATCACTAAGAATAATCTCCAAATCATAAAACCATGCACGGGCTTTCGAGAATACCAACCAAGGCCCAAAGAAAAATCTCCAATGATCCACAAGTCATGGAGATAAACCACAACCCAAAATCATCTTAGCTCAACTTACAACTAGACAAACCGATAAGAACATATCAACCAGGACAATACCAAAATCCACATCTCACTGGAAACACCGCCAAATGCTATGAAACTTGAACATGATAAAGACCACAAACACAAGGTAATAAACCCAAAACCACAATGTTAAACACTGAAACATGAAGAAATGCCACACTCAGGCAATTCCACTAAAAATTGCTCAATGGTAAGAACTAGATCAGTGCTCCTGCATGAGACTTTCGAGGTTAATTGAAAGTGTGTCCCATCACTTGATCTGGTTCGACGATCGATTAGTAGGTACTTGCAACTTCCTCAGGGGATTCAATGATCGAACCACAACTTCTGGTTGCCTCTCCACGATGATCTACCAGTCTAAACTATAGCTTTCCTTAATTGGCGATCTATTGAAGTATCCACCCATTAACTTCCTCAATATCAAGCTCGAGGATTGATGGTTTACCTGCAAACCTTGCTTTGCCTCACGTTCAATGATCTAAACAAGTCCACAAGTTGCCTCAATCTTCTCTCTAACCAACAAGTGCACAAAAAGCACTCTGTCAAACAACAGGTTCATGAACCAACTCTAATACCATTTGACGCAGTCAAGGTAGGGAGATCCAATGAAGGATGGACCAACCTTGCAACTTAAAATATAAACCATGCAAAGGATATTGGTAACCGGTAACAAGGTGCCAAAAATAGCAAGAATAACAACCAGTAACAACACATAACACATAACTAGTAAACAATGTGAATGAATCTTATTAAAATTTGAAGCATTATACATGCCACATGCTGGTATATAGTCCAAGATATAGACAATGCTTACAATACAATTACAAGATCCACAGATCATCTATACATCAAGTCAGCCTTCGGTATTTGTCTCCTACTTCTATCCTAGTCCAGACCTCAACCTTTCGGTCTTAGTGCTACTGGATCAGAATCTAACTAGTTCTACATCTTCCTTCAATCTCAAAGCTCTGTCTTCAAATGATTTACGGACTTTCAGAAATATCGGCTAAGTCCCAAAGCAACATCTCCAATGATCTGCAAGCCACGAAGATCAATTGCAACCCGAAATCATCTTAGCTCAACATACAACCAGACTAACTGGTAAGAACATATTAATCGAGATAATACCGGAATCCACATCTCATCGGAAACAACACCAAATGCTATGAAACTCGAACATGATAAAGACCATGAACACAAGGGAATAAACCCAAAACCACAATGCTAAACACTCAAACACAATGAAATGCCATGCTCTCAAGCAATTCCACTAAAAAATGCTCAACTGGCAAGAACTAGACTAGTGCCCTTGCATCAACATCAACAGTCACTGTCGAATTTTATGATGTAACCAAAGAAACTGGATCAATTCTCTGAACTGATTCTTGCACAACCGGTTCTGATCTGATAATTTCATCTTCCTGTCCATTGTCATATGATCTGATCTAATTATTACCTTGCTCATCCACTTTGACATTTATGCTTTCCATTATCCTATTCAATCTTTTGTTATAACACATATATGCTTTACTCTTAGTAGAATAACCCATAAATATTCCTTCATCACATCCAGGATCAAATTTCCCTAGTGCATCATCTCTTCTAATATAGAATTTGCTTCCAAAAATTTTTAAATATCTGACAATAGGAGTATGACCGAACCATAATTCATAAGGAGTCTTGCCGGTATCACCTTTTATGTGTACTTTGTGAAAAGTGTATACCATAGTATTGACAACTTCTCTCCAATAGATATCAGGCAATTTGGCTTACATCATCATTGAACTTGTAGCATCTAAGATAGTTATGCTCTTCCTTTCCACTATTCCATTTTATTGTAGGGTTCTAGGTGTAGAGAATTGTTTTTTGATTCCATGCTTCTCATAAAAGTTGTTGAACTCACCAAATGTAAATTCACCACCTTGATCTGATCTTAAGCATTTTACCTTCAATCCTATTTCTGTCTCAAACATATCTTTTAAAATTTTGAATTTCTCAAGAGCTTCTGATTTTTCTTTAAAAAATGCAACCCACATCATTCTAGAGTAATCATCAATAAGCAACATAAAGTATCTATCACCTTGAAAATTTTAGTCCTTGTCGGTCCACATAGATCAGTATGAATAAGATCAAGAGTTTTGTTAGATCTGTCATGTATTCTTTTGAAATAAGTTCTAACTTGCTTACCCATTTGACATTCTCTAAATACCGGATTATGAGGTTTGATAATCTTGGGCAAATATCTGACAGCCTGAGTTGAAATTATGTTCACTATGCAATCAAAATTCACATTACACATCCTTTTATGTCATAGCCAACTTTCACCAATTTGAGCAATCAAGCAAGCCTTCTCACCGGAGTTCAAATGAAAGATGTTTC